>NC_045956.1:119278457-119878457 GCF_010909765.2 Amblyraja radiata
AAAATGGTGGGGGCGCTGCAAGCCGGCGCCCTGTCAGCAGCGTGTCCGTTTTTTTCAACTTTTTTTGTTTTTTTAGTATGTTTTAAAGTATGTTTTTTTGTGTTTCTTTGTGTGTTTTGTGTGGGGGGTGGTGTGGGAGGGTGAGGGGGAAACCGTTTTGGTCGCCTCCTCCACGGAGAGGCGACTTTTTCCAGGTCGCCTCCCCCGTGGCCTAACAGGAAGGATCGGCGTGGACTTTCCCGGAGACGCGCCCGGGGCTCCAGCGGCGGGCGCAGCGGGGACTCTCGGCGCGGAGCGGGCGAGCCATCGCTGGGGCTCGCCGGAGGGGAGCGCTCCGTTTCGCTGGCCCGCGGCAGCCGGCAGCCTGAAGCCGCGGTCTGCAGAGCTCAAGCTTGCGCGGCGTCTACAGCCCGGGATCCCTCGTGGGGGACCCGGGGGAAGCTTCCACCGCCAGCCCGCGGCCAACTTCTACCGTGGGCCCGGCGTTGACTTAACATCACCCCTGGAGGGGGAGCTTCGACCGCCGGCCCTGCGGTCTGCGGTGCTTCTGGCTGCGGCGGGGACTTTAAATCTTCGACCGCCGGCCTGCGGCCTACACCATCCTGAAGCCGCGGTCCCCGGTGGGGAAGAGCCGACTATGGACTGGCTCTGGACTCTGATCTCGACCACGGGGGGAAATGAAGGAGGGCTGGCCAATTTTGGCCAAAGTGATGAATGCTGTGGTGGATGTTTGTGTTAAATTTTTATCGTGTACTAGACTAAGTGGGACCCGTTGGGTCCCAGCATCACACAGGAGGGCTGGTCATCCAACGCAATATTCCACCTCTCCACCAATTCTAATATTGGTGGCCAGTTGGTGGGGTGGGGAGGGGGGGCTTTCTGGAGCGCTAGTATGGGTGTTGTGGGCAGAAGGGGCTGGTTTCCAGAGGGCTAGTATGCAAATTGTGCGCCAAATGGATTCTTGGGCTGGCGTCTCAGTCAATCAAGCCTGTTGTGCTGGCCACTCACTCACTCAAGGCTGGTGGGCTGGTAGTTGACACGGCTAATCCTTGAAATTCTATTTCAAGCAGGGTATAAGGCCACCAAATTCAAGTGCAGTTTCTTAGCACTTCTATCAGGGTGCAAGGCCACCAAATTCAAGTGCAGTTTCATACCATTTGAAGTAGGGTGCAAAGCCACTAAAGACAGCGAGTCGTGACCTCTCCCTCCTCCATCTTGCAGAGACTGAGCCACACCCACATTTCTGGGTTTTATAACCCCTCCTCCCCCCCCCCCCACCGGAAAAGGTGTAGCTTTCATGGAGTGATTGACAGGAGAGAGATTCTCAACATTTTATTTAAAACTAATAACACTTTTATTTTTCATTGATGGGAAGAATTCTCTGCATCTGCTCAGCGGAGGGGGACTGAGTAAGATGGATAAAAATCACAGCCGTAAGTGGTAGCGTTTTATCTAAAATCAATATACAGTGCAAACAGGAAGTAAGTGCATTTACAGTAGTGCCTTTTAACTTCAAGCCAAAGCACCCAAGCCACCATTTGCAGTAAGTAGTGCATTTCAACTTCATGCCACAATTTGCAGTAAGTGGTGCCTTTCAACTTCAAGCCAATGCACCCACGCCACCATTTGCAGTAAGTAGTGGCTTTCAACTTCAAACCACACCCAAGCCACACCCAAGCCACCATTAGCAGTAAGAGGTGCCTTTCAACTTCAAGTCAAAGCAACCAAGCCACCATTAGCAGTAAATAGTGCCTTTCAACTTCAAGCCAATGCACCCAAGCCACCATTTGCAGTATGTAGTGCCTTTCAACTTCAAGCCAATGCACTCAAGCCACCATTTGCAGTAAGTAGTGCCTGTCAACCTCATGCCACCATTTGCAGTAAGTAGTGCATTTCAACTTCAAGCCAAAGCACCCAAGCCACCATTTGCAGTAAGTAGTGCCTGTCAACCTCATGCCACCATTTGCAGTAAGTAATGCCTTTTCTACTTCAAGCCAAAGCTCACAAGCCACCATTTGCAGTAAGTAGTGCCTTTCAACTTAAAGCCAAAGCACCCAAGCCACCATTTGCAGTAAGTAGTGCCTTTCAACTTCAAGCCACAATTTGCAGTTAGTGCCTTTCAACTTCAAGCCAATGCACCCACGCCCCCATTTGCAGTAAGTAGTGCCTTTCAACTTCAAGTCAAAGCTCCCAAGCCACCATTTGCAGTAAGTAGTGCCTTTCAACTTCAAGCCAAAGCAACCAAGCCACCATTCGCAGTAATAGTGCCTTTCAACTTCAAGCCAAAGCTCCCAAGCCTCCATTTGCAGTAAGTAGTGCCTTTCAACTTCAAGTCAAAGCTCCCAAGCCACCATTTCTGGAGCGCTAGTATGAACCATTTTAGAACCAATAGACATTTTTTTGGCAAGCTTTAGAACCAATAGACACACTTTTTGCATGCTTTAGAACCAATAGACATTTTTTGCAAGCTTTAGAACCAATAGACATTTTTTTACATGCTTGAGAACCAATAGACATGTTTTTGCAAGCTTTAGAACCAATAGACTTTTTTTTGCAAGCTTTAGAACCAATAGACATTTTTTTGCCAGCTTTAGAACCAATAGACATATTTTTGCAAGCTTTAGAACCAATAGACATTTTTTTGCAAGCTTTTGAACCAATAGAGACATTTTTTGCAAGCTTTAGAACCAATAGACACTTTTTGCTAGCTTTAGAACCAATAGACATTTTTTGCAAGCTTTAGAACCAATAGACATTTTTTTGCAAGCTTTAGAACCAATAGACATTTTTTGCAAGCTTTAGAACCAATAGAGACACTTTTTGCAAGCTTTCGAACCAATAGACACTTTTTGCAAGCTTTAGAACCAATAGACATTTTTTGCAAGCTTTAGAACCAATAGACACTTTTTTTGCAAGTTTTAGAACCAATAGACATTTTTTGCAAGGTTTAGAACCAATAGAGACACTTTTTGCAAGCTTTAGAACCAATAGACATTTTTTGAAAGCTTTAGAACCAATAGAGACACTTTTTGCAAGCTTTAGAACCAATAGACATTTTTTGCAAGCTTTAGAACCAATAGACACTTTTTTTGCAAGCTTTAGAACCAATAGACATTTTTTGCAAGCTTTAGAACCAATAGAGACACTTTTTGCAAGCTTTAGAACCAATAGACATTTTTTGAAAGCTTTAGAACCAATAGACATTTTATTGCAACCTTTAGAACCAATAGACTTTTTTTTGCAAGCTTTAGAACCAATAGACACTTTTTTGCAAACTTTAGAACCACATTTTTGAACCACTAAGGACACTTACATTTGAGTAGACATGTGTTCAGTGTTATTCACAGCTCAGAGAAACATGACCATCTGCCTTCCTCCATCTTGAAGAGACTGTGTGGCACACCACTTCCTGGTTTTATAGTCCCTCCCCCCTGCTGCCAGCGGGGGCAGCAGAGAGAATGGGAAAATTTGTAAAAACATTAATATCTCTGTCATTTTTAATTGATGGGAAAAATCCTCGGCACACATGCCGCGGAGGGGGGCTCTGAGCAAGGTGGCCAAAAATGACGGCCGTAGGTGGCGGCGTTCTCTCGGAAATCGCAGCACAGATGGCCAAAACCGGTCAAGAACAGACTTTTAGTAATATAGATTGTGTGTTCTTTCTCATTGTATCACTGCTGACATATTCATTGCACTTGCAATGTGACGAATAAACCCGTATTGTATTGTATTGTAATAGGTGGTATCATAGTGAAGAAAGTTATCGAGAATAATAGCGGGATCTTGATCAGCTGAGTAAATAATTGGAGGAATAACAAATTGAATTTCAGAACAGAGCAACATATTGCATTTTTGGATGTTGAACCAGGGCAGGACACTCACAGTGAAATATAGAATAGTGTAGAACAGAAGGACCTAAGAGTACATGTATAGATCCCTGAAAATAGCATCACATGGACAGATGGTAAATAAGGCTTTTAACATTCTGGCCTTCATCAGTAAGGCACACAATACTTTATGAGTATAGAAGGTTGGGATGTTATGTTGCAGTTGTACAAGATGTTGCTGAAGTGCCGTTTGGAGAATTGTGTGTAGTTTAGGTCACCCATCTATAGGAAATACACCATTAAGCTGGAGAGTGTGCAGAAAATATTGCCAGGACTCGAGGGACTGAGCTACAGGGAGAGGTTGAGTAAGCTTGGACTTTTATTCCTTGGAGCATATAAGATTGAGGTATGGTGTTATAGATCTGTAAAATCACAAGGGACGTAGATTTGGTGAATGCCCACAGCCTTTTTCCCAGGGTTGGGGAATCAAGAACAAGAGGGTATTGAAAACTAGAAGAATTAGAACTTCAAGGTGAGAGGAGAAAGATTTAATAGGAACCTGAGAGGCAACTTTTTCCACACAGAGGAGGCACATATGTGGAATGAGCTGCCAGTGTAAGCTATTGAGGCAGGTACTATAACAATACTTAAAAGACATTTGGACAGGTACATGGATAGGAAAGGTTTAGAGGGATACTAGTCAAACAAAGGCAAATAGAAAATTATGCAGATGGGCACCTTGGACAGCATGGATGAGTTGGAACAAAGGTGTAGGAAGGAACTACAGATGATGGTTTGGAAACATAGAAACATAGAAAATAGGTGCAGGAGTAGGCCATTCGGCCCTTCAAGCCAGCAAACCGCAATTCAATATGATCATGGCTGATCATCCAAAATCAGTAGCCCAATCCGGGTTTTTCCCCATATACATTGATCCCCTCAGGCCTTACAGCTAAACCAAAAATAGGTGGTATCATAGTGTAGAAAGTTATCAAGAATTATAGAGGGATCTTGATCAGCTGAGTAAATGAGTGGAGGAATAACAAATTGAATTTAATTCCGAAACTGAAGATAGACACAAAATTCTGGAGTAACTCAGAGGGACAGGCAGCATCTCTGGAGAGAAGGGACAAGTGAAGTTTCAGGTCAGAACCCTTCTTCAGACTGAAAGTTCCTTTTCTCCAGAGATGCTGCCTGACCCGTTGAGTTACTCCAGCACTTTGTGTCTACCCATTGTTCGAGTAATGTGGATAAGACACAACAAGGGACTTGTAGAGTCAAACTATCAGGTGAGTGAACATTTGGAAGGAGATAGAGAGGTCCAGTGTATTCTTGTAAATATTGCAAGCACAAAAGGATCAAGTGTGTTCAGTACTGTCACCTGACACGTGGTGGTTCAAGATGGTGTCTCAGAAAATCTCCACAAGGACATTTAAAGAAGGGCAATTAATGTTGGTCAAGACAGTCAAACAAATAACCCATTACTGATTAAGGGAACATATCTACTGAATTTCAAAATCTTTGCCCAGAAAGGATAATACAGCAGCAAAAATGTCACCATTGTAACGCCAATAATTAATCTAATTAATTTACAATAAACAGAAAAGCGCATGCCAGCTATTTTTTGAATTACTTAGCAGCAGCTGCTGTACCTTTAATTAAATCACAAAGAAGAATAAGCACTTTTAAAGATGAGTAAACACTTAGCTGCATGACCCAATGACTATTTAGGGCTTACTCTCCTTTCAATCGTCTCTCTTGGATAAAAGCACCCAACAGTAAATTAAGAAGGAGCAATGCAAATGAACTCAGGATGTTGCAAAGAGATACAACAGACTGAGTGGATAAAATTACAGCTGAAGGCATTTAACATGGACAACTCTAGATGTTAGGAAGATAAATTGAGTTATTTACGAAACTATAAATCACCTAAAGCTAAGATAGACACAAAATGCTGGAGTAACTCAGCGGGTCAGGCGGCATCTCTGGAGAGAAGGAATGGGTGATGTGTCGTGTTGAGACCCTTCTCTCGACCCAAAACGTTACCCATTCCTTCTCTCCAGAGATGCTGCCTGACCCGCTGACTTACTCCAGCATTTTGTGTCTACCTTCGATTTAAACCAGCATTTGCAGTTCCTTCCTAATCATTTAAAGCTACTGGACAGGTACAAAACCCCATCAATTAGAGAATGGAATAATATAATTTATCTTGTCAGGGCTGAATTACCAGGAACACAGAGGTCTATCATTTGTCAAGATCATGATTGATCTACATCTGCTCCATGTCCATATCCCTCTATTCTCTTAACATTTACGAATCTATCATTCACCATAATGACTTTTGCAATCCTCAACATAATCATTGGTCTCTGCATGGATAAAATCCCCCTTGCACCCCCCTGCAACCCTAACCCAATTTATCTCTTAATCTTAGACATCGACCCATGATTCAAGACTTCACAGCCAGACAAAATATCTTCTCTGTACCCTTTCTGTAAATCCCTATAACATATCTGTCCATTTCAATGAGATCTCTCATTCTTCTAACCCCAGAAGAAAACAGTCTGCTCAATCTCTCATCATTCAGCAAACGTGTCATCCTGGAACCAATTTAATGAGTCTTCGTTAAATGCTCTGCAAGGCATGTACACAATACTCCAAAGCATGGTCTCACCAAGGCCCTACACAACTGTCACTTCAGTCACTTGCCCCTCCCAATTACTGTGTTGAGAATTATATGTTTTTCATGCTTTTTTGAATAAACAAAAAGTGAATCAGAGAATAATCAGCATTTATACAGCAGTTTTAATGAAAAAAGTACATTGCAATTCGTTGGGGCAAATAAGGTGAAGAGGGAAAGATTTAAGGTGAAGGAGGAAACATTTCATAGGAATCTGAGGGGTAACATCTTCACACAAAGGGTGGTGTGTGTGTGTGTGTGTGTGTGTATGGAACGATCTGCCAGCAGAGATAGTTGCGGTAAGGTCTATTGTAATGTTCAAGAAATTATTAGACAGGTACATGGATAGGATAGGTTTAGAGGGATGTGGGCCAAATGCAGGCAGGTGGGACCAGAGTAGATGGTGGTCAGTGTGGGTAAGTTGGGCCGAAGGGCCTGTTTCCACGCTGTATGACTCTATCACACATTAAGAAAAATGGACATAGAGCAGAAAAAAGTTTGTATGAGTTGGCTTGAAGCTTGTACAATAAATATGTACATAGGAGGGTGAGGCTGAGGGGTGAAAGGGCTAAGGGAAAGAAGAGAAATTAGGAAACATCCCATGAAAAATTGCTGTTTTCTCCCCACTCACACATCTCCTGATATAGTAACTTCCCCAGTTTACAAACACCCAACGTATGTACAACCCATACATACTGTAGTAATGAGTGTTTGGGAAACATGTACTCTAAATATTCAGGCTGTTGAAGGGCTACAGGTATCTTCTGTCATGTGGCAATCCATCATGTGGTCACATTTTAGATTTGCAAACTGTTCAAATCATGATCAGGTCGTTGGAGAGGAACCCTGCATAAACTATGGCGTTATGTGTTATGTATTTCAGAGTCGTGAGGCTAGTTATTTACCAAATCTGTCTTCTCGTTCACGGAACAGCACAAATTTCAAAAGAATATTGACGTTTAAAAAGAGAATCACTTAAAGTAATTTCACACCGCAAATAACAATCTTCTGCAAGTATTTTTTTTATTCCATCACTTACTGTGCTTTTTCAGTAAATCCCACGTGTCTCTGTTGAAGCGGCTTGGCTTGAATCGTCATGACACCATTTAAATTATTACGAGAAGAGTTTGCCATACGATGAGCCTAGAAGTTGTAACAAAAAGTTTACTCAATGTCAGTGTGACTGCCAGTTAATTATCAGTTCATTAATACATAGAAACATAGAAATAGGTGCAGGAACAGGCCATTCGGCCCTTCGAGCCAGCAACGCCATTCAATATGATCATGGCTGATCGTCCTAAATCAGTACGCCGTTCCTGCTTTTTCCCCATATCCCTTGATTTCGTTAGCCCTAAGAGCTATATTTAACTCAAAAATAGTTAGACAAAAGGTTTATCCTCTTTAAAATGGTTTGGCTTCCTGGACTGTTTCTTATTTAAGTAACTTTTGTTATTCATAGCTCTTTGCCTGCTATTTCTCTTAAGATCCAAAAACTGGGGTCTGTTTATTCTTTTTAGAAGGAAGTTGTTTCCCTTCCTTCTGTTTTTACAGTGTTTTCTCCTGGAGAATATTCAGTTAACAGAAGTGCCAAAGCAAATACAAGGTTCGGAACTGATGGAACTCAGGGCATTGGGCCAGATCATCCTAAGGATGAGTTTACATTTCCAGGCCCCCTTGGATCCATAAGTCCTCCAGGTCTTATTACCAAGACTGCCCCCACCAAACACGGCAGTTCGGGAAATGTAAATGAGCCCTCCCTAGATGATGCTAAGCCCTGATAATTAGAGACATAAAACAAAGAACAATACAACACAGGAACAGGACCCTTCAACAATATGTGTGCCAAACTTGATGTGAAGTTAAACAGATAGCATCTGCCTGTACATGATCCATATCCCTCTATTTCCTGCACTGCCATCTCAAAGCCTTTTCAACTGCCTCCACCATTAAGCCCTAGCAATGCATTCCAGGCCCCTATCACTCTGTGTAAAAGAACAGCCCTACACATCTCCATTAAACATTCCCCCTCTAACCTCATAACTATGCCCCCTGGTGTTGGACATTTCCACCCTGGGAAAAAGGTTCTGACTGTCTACCCTACCTATGCATCGCCGCTATGGAGGCCCGATGTTCCAGGCCGTTCTCGCCGGGTGATGGTGCTCCGGCGTCGGGAGAACCCTCACAGCGGCTTGGGAAACCTGGAACGGCCGCTTCCTTACCGGAGACCACGGCTTCCAAACCAACATGCCGCGCTGGATGGAGCTCCACCACTGGCGATCACGGCGAGAGATCCCAGGCTCCGCGATGTTAAAGTCAGCGCTGCCGGCCGCAGCTGGCCGCTCCACAGACCTATGGCTCCGCGATGTTTTTTATCGGCGGTCCCAGCATACCGGAGTTCCAGCGCGGCGACCCAGGCCAGGCATCGCCCGCTCCGCGATAGCGCTCCAGCGCTGTGCCACCGCCGAAGTCGAGGTTCTGGCCAGGTCCCCTCAGGAAACGCCGCTCCAGGCCCCACTGGTAGGCCGCGAGGACGGGTCGAAGGTGCTGCTCGGAGGAAAGCAGCCTCTCCGACCAGGTAGGGACTTGAGAAAGCAGTTTCCCCCTTCCCACCCCCCACCCCCCCACACATAAAAAGATTAGGCCCCCAATGACACACTTTGACGTACTAAAAATAATAAAAAATAAGTGAAAAAACGGACAGCTGCAGGACTGGCAGCCGTACAGGACAGCGCCCCCTCTCCAGGCTAGTTGTGTGTCATGTTGCCTTTTTTAGTATGGCTGTATGGTAAGTCGAATATCACTGAACCTTAAATGGTACATGGGACAATAAAAGACCTTTGAACCTTTGAAGTCTCCCCTCAACCCCTGATGTTCCTGTGAAAACAATCCAAGTCTGTCCAAACTCTCCCCATAGCTAAAATTCTCTAATACAGGCAGCATTCTGGTAAACCTCCTCCACATGCTCTCCAAAGCCTCCACATCTTTCCTGTAATGGAACGACCAGAACCGTTGTGAATCTGTGGAATTCTCTGCCTCAGAATGCAGTGGAGGCCTATTCTCTGGATGCTTTCAAGAGAGAGATAGAGCTCTTAAAGATAGCGGATTCAAGCGATATGGGGAGAAGGCAGGAACGGTGTACTGATTGTGGATGATCAGCCATGATCACAGTTAATCGCGGTGCTGACTTGAAGGGCCAAATGGTCTACTCCTGCACCTATTGTGTATAAACTGAAGAAGGGTCCTGAGCCGAAACGTCATCTACCCATATTCTTCAGAGATGCTGCCTGACCTGCTGAGATGCTCCAGCACTTTGTGCGTATTTTTTTATAAACCTAAATTTAAGCCAGGTTAACTTCTCTCTTTCCAAGCTGAGGTTCACCAAGGCAAATCACAAAGCTACAAGGCCACCAGAGTTGAGAATAGATATGTGATTCACATTGTCATTTGCGGTTGTCAAGCATTTACTGTGCAATTTAAAAGATTGTTTATAAACATGCAAAGAACGCAGCTACACACAAGTATAATATGCGCTGTGACGTACCTGAGAATGGAAGGAGGAGGTACCTAGTGCCAAGAATCGTGCCTCAGAACCTCTTGATGGTGGAACGCTATAGTTTGTTAGAATGAATCGCGAGTCGTTGATGTGAGGCAGTTTACTCATTATTGAACTCTGCATGGTTGCTGCTTGCTTTGTCTCACCTGCAGCCAGAGAACAATGCAAAAAGAAATCCAATCATTATCCAGGGCATTATTAAATGGGATGATAACATCATCTGCAGTGCAAAGTTTGACGTTTCAAAATGTTTGATTAATACTAACAGGTTAATAGGTTAATGCTATCAAAATAACTGAAGAGCAGCACATATTTGCAGCTAAAAATATTTTATTACAATTCTCTGCCTCAGATGGCAGTGGAGGCCTATTCTCTGGATGCTTTCAAGAGAGAGATAGAGCTCTTAAAGATAGCGGATTCAAGCGATAATATCTTTAAAATCCAACTTGAACATCCATTTTCATGGTGATAGTGATTCTCAAGCATATGTCTAGTTGAAATCAAGGGTTTCCTGCAGTCATTTTGACAAACATATAGAGAAGTGTGAGTTGTTGCTTTTTGGGACGTGGAACAAGGGCAGGACCTACACAGTAAATGTTAGGCCTATGCATAGTGTTGTAGAGCAAAAGGGACCTAGAAGTACAGATTCAGATTCAGATTCAAACTTTATTGTCATTGTGCAGTGTACAGTACAGAGACAACGAAATGCAGTTAGCATCTCCCTAGAAGAGCGACATAGAATATGAGCAATAAATAATAGTACAGGTGTATGGTTGCTTGAAGGTCGAGTCGCAGGTAGATAAGGTGGTCAAAAAAGCTTTAGCCACTTTGGCTTTCATCAGTCAGAGTATTGAGTGTAGAAGTTGGGAGGTCATGTTGCAGTTGTATAAGACGTTGGTGAGAATCTTTAAAATATTGTGTTCAGTTCTGGGCACCATATTATAGGAAAGATATAATGCCATGCTTGAAAGGGTTCAGAAAAAATTTATGAGGATGTTGCCAGGACTAGAGGGTGTGAGCTATAAGGAGTGGGTGAGTAGGCTTGGTCTATTCCTTAGAGCGCAGGAGGATGAGGGGAGATCTTATAGATGTGTACAAATCATGAGAGGAGTAGATCGGGTAGATGCACAGAGTTTTTTGCCCTGAGTAGGGGAATCAAGGACCAGAGGACATAGGTTCAGGATGAAGGGGTTGAGATTTAATAGGGATCCGAGGGGTAACTTTTTCACACAAAGGGTGGCGGGTGTATGGAAGAAGCTGCCAGAGGAGGTAGCGGAGGCTGGGACTATCTCATAATTTAAGAAGCAGATAGACAGGTACATGAATAGGGCAGGTTTGGATGGATATGGAACAAACGCAGGCAAGTGGGACTAGTGTAGCTGGGACATTGTTGGCCAGTGTGGGAAAGTTGGGCCGAAGGGCCTGTTTCCACACTGTATCACTCTATGACTATGACTGTGCAGATACATTAATTGAAACTCTATGCTTGATCATAATTCTAGCAGTGCATATATGCCTCTTTCCTTACGTATTTTCAACCTCTAATCTTTGTTCTTGATATAAATACTAGGATCTATGAAAATAACATAAGCACAGATCCACAAGGAAGAGAAATATGGGAATAAATGGACAGCAGGTTTACAGATCCGGCAGAGCCACGGCGAGCTGAAAGACCTCCTTTTTTCTGCTGCATGATCTCATGATTTCACAATTCCACCTGACAGAAAGTCACTCAAGACGATAGCTATTTTGCATGGAAATAAAGAACAGGAGTCGACCATTTCGTCCTTCAAGCCTGCTTCACCATTCCATTGGGAACATGGCCAATTCTTTAACTTAACCTCATATTCTGACTCTCATCTCAGATGCCTTGAGTTTTTTTTTAATCTCTAGATGTCTTTCTCCTTCTAAAATAAATTCAGTGACTTGGTCTCCACAGCCTTCTGAGGTAAAGAATGCCACTGGTTCACCACTCTGAGTGAAGACATTACTCTTCAAATCTGTCCTAAATGTCTTACTATTTATTCCAAGATGACGATCTGCAGTTCAAAGTGACCGAGCAAGGAGAAACATCCTTCCTGCATTTAGTCTACCAAGCCTGGTCAGAAACCCCTATAATGGATTCTCCTCTCCTTCTTCTGAATTATAATGAATTCAAGACTAGTCGACCCAACACTCTTTGTACGAGTCCCACCATCCCAAGAATTACTCTGGTGAGCCTCTGCTGCAGTCCCTCCATGGCGAGCATATCCTTATGTTGGTAAAGGGACCAAAACTGCACAAAATACTCTCAGCTAAGGCCCTAGATATTGGCAGTAAAAATCCTTGCCCCTGTACTCAAACACTCTTGCATTGATTACCTACATATCATTTGGCTTAACTGATTTCTGCAAAGCAACATATTTTGTTTTCTGTGGTTAGTGTACGAGCACATCCAGATCCCTTTGTACATGAAGATTTCTCAGCCTGTCACAATTTAAATCATACTTTTATTTTTTTTGCCAAACATAATGGATATTTATCCACTTTGCACTGTTTTTTCACATGTATTTGCTCACCTTGAAGAAACATAATTACAGCTGCATCTCAGGTACCCAACTGTCATAGGAAATTGCCAAATACGATTGAATGTATTAATACTGAGGAAGAAATGCCATAACCTGGCTTATAACATTAGCTGATAGCTCTTTATAAAGAGGCCTTATAAATTCCAGGCAAGCATATATCCCTCAAGTGTACAGGCCTTAATCTCTGATTGTCTGGGCAGGCCAGAATCTGTGCATCCAATAGTATCGGTAACTGAAGGACTCACAGGATGAGGACGATATCATGTGTCTGTCTCTAATGATGCTAACTTTGGTTAATGGAAGAACTTTCACCCGCAAACATTCCCCACATAAACTACCAACATACTCAGGTTGCTGCTCGCTGGAATAACAGGTACTACTTTGCAATTGCACTGGGAAGACTGGTGCCATTTCCAAGAACATTTAATTCCTTACATACACTTCACCGTGCCTATCCAGCCAATCAGTTGCAATTTCCCAGCCATTTACTTAAATTGTGAATTTGAAATTTTGCACTAATCAGGGTTACGTAGTCTCCTGTTCGCTAAATGTTCATAAATTGCACTGTGGTAAAACAATTCAGGAGGTTGAGGGGTGATCTCACAAGGGTGTATATGATCATGAGGGGAATAGATGGGGTGAATGTGCAGAGTAGGGGAATCTCGAACCAGAGGACATAGTTTTAAGGTTAGTGGGGAAAGATTTAATACAAATCTGAGAAGTAACTTTTTCACATGGGTATATGGAATGAGCTGCCAGAGGAGGTAGTTGAGGTGGGTACAATAACAACATTTCAAATACATTTGGACGTATTTGGATAGGAAAGGTTTAATGGGATGAGAGCCAAATAAGCAGGAGGGATTAGTGTAGATGAATGAATGACCTCATATTTTTATACAATTATTCCACAACCATAAAACTACATGGCTTGTGTTTCCTTTTTCTGATGAACACTCAGCAGCAAACCATCAGCATGTCTCTGGCCGAGGTGAGGAATTACCCTGTGTGATTATTTAGGAACAAGCCTCGTTGTATTTTATCAGTTTACAATACAACTTCAGGCAGTATGGTGCCTGCCCACAGTATGTTATTCTAGTAACACTGAAACCAATATAAGAAAGATCCAAATAGTTACAACCCAATTTATCTGATCTACACAGGTTAACTATAATTAGGACCTCCAATTATGATAATTAACTGGCGGAAGAACTGGGCCAGAAATTGCAATTATCTGTGAACGAACATGACCTTGTCTCTTCCCAATGAATTCTCATGAACATTTTCCCAGCGAGTTCCGACCACTCAGAAAATGAAAATGTAGCATTCTTGAGAAAACCTATGAAACCTGTCTGAATAAGCCATTGTCCTGGCTTGTTTTAAACATTTAACGGCTTGAAATACTGCAAACAAACATTAAGGAATCAAGGGATATGTGGGAAAAAGCAGGAACGGGGTACTGATTTTACATGATCAGCTATGATCATATTGAATGGCGGTGCTGGCTCGAAGGGTCGAATGGCTTCCTCCTACACCTATTTTTCTATGTTTCTAAAGCCTGAACCAGGAATAGTCGATTCAATATTGCAAATCCAGAAAAAAAAGAGGTTAAAGTTGGGATAAAGAAAAAGAAAGAAAAATAGAATAAAATGTAACTCGTGTTCTCTAAGACAACAAATACGATTTCATGGCTGTTGAAGATAGCTTTCAGTGCCAGATATTGTTTAGCATAGGTAAGGATCATGCCGATTAGCAGACTACTTAAATGGAGAGGAGCTTAGCCTTCTATGGCTAGTTTGGTCTACAATTTAACACAGATTAATAGCAATGAAAATATTTGAGTGGAGAGAATGATGGCAAAATGCCATTTAGATCCACCTTATTTCAGAGAAGTAAAATACATCTTTTTTCAGAGCAGTATGTCCAGGAAAACAAAAATGAATAAATATGAATCAATAATGGCTGAATTATCAGTAAGTCATGATTATGAACATTGGTAATTCTGTATTTAATTCATAATGATGGATTTATATAGCTCCATTTTGAATTGGCTGTATAACGTTAAATCAAAAGAATGCTCCAAAGAAAAACACCATTGAATTGTCTAACCTTTGGCTAGGACATCTGGTATTGCCAATAAAGATCCCAACTGGCTGTAATTACTAATGGAACTGTACATTTTAAAACGCACATGGATTAAAAAAATGACTTTAAGTTGTAAACTTCCGAAAATTAATTCAGTATAACATTCTAAGCAGTTAAAAAGTTTATTTGACCTCTCGTACCTGAAATGTTGTTTTGCCAGTGTTTCCTGATTAGCTCTTCCAATACATCAATCACATCTCGCCAGATATCATTAAATATCTCTGCAGATACAGCATCTTTAATGCAGGCATTGGGAGAAATGGGAGGAATGCCCCGTTTATTTCTCCTCAGAGCAACTTGATCTTTCTTTTGTTCTAAACTCTCATCTTCGCTAATACTGTAAGTGAAGCACAATGATATTTACATGCCTAATGATGCCATTCTTCATAAACAGGTACTCAGTACTACAATTTACTGAGCTTATTATACAATTTAAATAGAAAATAGACCCTTTTCTGTTGCTAGTATTTTATATAATCTTAGTGAATTCATCTTAAAATTAGTTGTTTAAGCTGTTTGAGAGGCTCCTTAAACCGATTGTTCCAGATAACTCTTCTGTTTCAAACATTATGGTGACATTTTATGCAGTGATTTTCATAACTCTTGTAAACTTCTTTTCATTCCCATTTTCTTTCGCTGTTAGTTTTCATTTTGTCACATTTCGGTGCTCCTTGCATCTTTTCCCGTCACTGGGATCTGTGCTGTTTTTGCCTTTGTGAATGGTTTTATTATCATTCAAATGTTCCCTATTTTTCATGACTAATTTTGGCCAGTACAACTCTTGACCCTCATCAGGTACAAACTGATTCTGCACCACATTAAATGCTTTTTGATCACCCATAACTTTCTCTGGCCAATTTGCTCAGCACAATCTGGGCAAGTAGCGTTTAGATGTAGGCTTTTAGTTGGGCACATGGATATGGAGGGAGTGAAGAGGTATGGATCATATACAGACAGATTAGCTGTTTTTGGCATCACATTCAGTACTAACATTGTGGGCCAAAGGGGCTGTTCCTGTTCTAATATCGCTGTATTTAAATCTTTGTTACTAACTTTAAATGTTTAGTAGTTGTTTCACATTTTCCCTTTCAACTACACATTAAACTTGATGGGCTGAATGTTGGAGCCGCACAGCTCAAATGGCCGCCTATAGTCCTAGCCGGATGATCCACTGGCTCCCTGCACCTCTGCATCTGAACATTGGCAAAGTCGCAGACCATTGTTCCCACCCAAAAACCATCCCTTGCACTCTTTGGCAGGAAGTAAACATGACATGGAGCTTTGTAAACCTCCATTTAAATATTTCTAATAAACCACCATCAACTACTCTAGGACATAACTCCAGAGATTCACTACCCTCAAGAGATATTTTAATGTACCTTGGTTTTAGATGACCAGCCCCTTATCTCAAAACTATGTCCTCTTGTTTGAGACTCTCCTGGAAATAGAAAATATCTCAACATCCTGTTATGTCTCCTTGGGATCTTATATGTTTCAATAGATCACCCCTCAATCTTCTGAACTCTAAAAGAATACAGAACCAACCACTCAGCCTCTTTTATGAGGACAATCTTCTCATTCCAGCAATGGCCAGGTGAATCTCATGTAGACTGCCTCCAACTCTACTGTGTCCTTTCTTTAGGCAAGGAGGCCAAACCTGTGTGCAGTACTCCAGATCTGGTATTATTAACGCCGTACAAATGTAACAACATTTCCCCACTTCTTAACCCCAAACAATGTGTCATTTGTCATCTTCAATACTTGCTGCAACTGTCTACTAACTCTTTGTGAATCATGCACAAGGACACCTTGTCCTTGTATAGTCCGTCTGCACTTCATTAATTTGCAGTCTCCTTCCACTTAGATATCAGCTGCCTTTTGATCCCTCTCACTCACACATTCCCACATAAAATGCCATTTGCTACATTTTTGCCCTCTCACTCAAATCTACCTATATCTCTTTGCAGAGTCACAATATCATATTGCAACAAGCAGCAAACTTAGATACCTTACTTAGATTCCAATTCATAAATATAAATAGTAAATAAAAGTGGGACAAGTACTGATCCCAAAAGCAAACCATTAAAAATTATTTTCAAATGATTGAAATGAATTAACAAGAGAGAGAGTTAGGTTTAACTCTTAGGGCTAAAGGAATCAAGGGATATGGGGAAAAAGCAGGAACGGGGTACTGATTTTAGATGATCAGCAGTGCTGGCTCGAAGGGCCGAATGGCGTACTCCTGCACCTATTTTTCTGTTTTCTGTTTAAAATTAAGCAACATAATTAAAATGTTATTCTCTTTTGTCTCGGCCTAATTTAAATGAATGTATTCTCATATCCTGAAGCAAAGCTGATGACGGCAAGATCTGAGAAATAATTCCTTAATGGATTGCTGGGGATTTCCAGCAAAGTCCACATGTTTTTTGACTCCTAGGGCCCATCCTGTAGAATCATTTATGCATATTCAGCATTTGATCAGTTCCCGAGTACAAATCCAGGGCATACTTCAATGTGAATGGCTCAATGCCCAGTAATTCTGCCACAGTCAACACAGACTGTCACTGTTGGATAAATATCCACACACCCATTTAGATCGTAACTAAATTTGTCTAAATTTTTACTTAGGTAACTTGAGGGATAGTGTGTACTCACTCAGGAAAAAAAATAGTAAGGGAACAGAATATTCCAATTTATCCTGCTAAATGCCATCACCTGTTATGAAGTAAAACTAAAGTGGGCAGTGAAATATTGAAAAGTGTTACAACCACGAATTGAAGTTACAGTGCCCTCCATAATGTTTGGGACAAATACCATCATTTATTTATTTGTCTCTGTACTCCACACTTGGAGATTTGTAAGAGAAAAAATCACGTGGTTAAAGTGCATATTTCAGATTTTAATAAAGGCCATTTATATACATTGTGGTTTCACCATGTAGAAATTACAGCAGTGTTTATACATAGTCCCTTCATTTCAGGGCACCATAATGTTTGGGACACATTGCTTCACAGGCGTTTGTAATTACTCAGGTGTGTTTAATTGCCTCAATGCAGGTACAAGCAAAGAGACTAGAGCGAAGCAAGATTGGCCACTCGACGAAAAAGCCGTAGTAGGTCATGGGTAATCTTTAGCTCCATTTCCATAACCGGCTTCCGTCTCCGCTCTAGTAGCTTTGCTTTGGTCATGGCGTCTTCATATTGCTATTATTTGATCAAATACCACACAAATCATCTTTTTTTTCCTCAGCTGCAGGTGATCATTTTGATATTCCTGCCTAGTCCTCCTAATTAACTTTGAACATACAAAATATTGCCATTAGGAAGGAGCTCCAGAAAATCCTGTCAGTCTGTAGAAGGGTCTCGACCCGAAATGTCATCTATTCCGCTCTATGATCTTTGCTTTCGTCCGTCTGTCCGTGTGTTCGCTCGCTCTTGGTGCCGGCGCTTCTCCCCTCAGACTCCACCAAACAAACACACACACACACACCATGTCCGGCAGATCGGTGCGGGCCGAGACCAGGAGCAGGGCGAAGGATGACATCAAACGGGTCATGGCAGCTATCGAAAAAGTCGACCCGAAATATCACCTATTCCTTTTCTCCAGAGATGCTGCCGGATCCGCTGAATTACTCCAGCCTTTTGTGTCGGTCTTCGGTTTAAACCAGCATCTGCAGTTCCTCCCTGTACAAGGTTAGTGCCATTTTAACTGAACGCATAACTGACATAGGAACAACAATGGCAGGTATTTCTAGGAATAAGGTGCAGGGTCAGTTCATTCCTATGGAATGATTCTGAGGAAGAAAGATTCCAAGGGTTGTAAGGGGCGACCGTGGCTGACAAGGGATGTCAGGGACAGTATAAAAATAAAAGAACAGAAGTACTACAATGTAGGCTAGCAAAGATGAGCGGGAAGCAAGAGGATTGGGTAATGTTAAAAAGCACCAGAAGATAACTAAAAAGACAATACGGGGAGAAAAGATGAGGTATGAAGGTAAGCTAGCCAAGAATATAAAGTAAAAGCTTCTTTAGGTATGTGAAGAGGGAAAAATTCGTTAATACCAAAGTTGAACCCTTCAAGACCGAAAAATATGAATTTATTATGGGGAACAAGGAAATGGCAGATGAGTTGAACAGGTACTTTGGATCCGTCTTCATTAAGGAAGAAACAAACAATCTTCCTGATAGTAGTGGCCAGAGGATCTGGGGTGACGGATGGCCTGCATCCCAGGGTACTTAAGGAAGTGGCTCTAGAAATCCGTGGATGCATTGGTGATAATTTTCCAATGTTCTATAGATAATTTTCCAATGTTCTATATGTCAGGATCAGTTCCTGTGGATTGGAGGGTAGCAAATGTTATCCCACTTTTTAAGAAAGGCGGGAGAGAGAAAACGGGGAATTATAGACCAGTTAGCCTGACATCGGTGGTGGGGAAGATGCTGGAGTCAATTATAAAGGATGAAATAGCCGCACATTTGGATTGCAGTAACAGGATCGGTCCGAGTCAGCATGGATTTACGAAGGGGAAATCCTGCTTGACTAATCTTCTGGAATTTTTTGAGGATGTAACTAGGAAAATGGACAAGTGAGAGCCAGTTGATGTAGTGTACCTGGACTTTCAGAAAGCATTTGATAAAGTCCCACATATGAGATTAGTGGGCAAAATTAGGGCACATGGTATTGGGGGTAGAGTGCTGACATGGATAGAAAATTGGTTGGCAGACAGGAAACAAAGAGTAAGGATTAACTGGTCCCTTTCAGAATGGCAGGCTGTGACTGGTGGGGTACCGCAAGGCTCGGTGCTGGGACCACAGCTATTTACAATATACTTCAAAGATTTGGATGAAGGGATTCAAAGTAACATTAGCAAATTTGCAGATGACACAAAAGTTGTGTGGCATTGTGAACTGAGGAGGATGCTATGAGATTGCAGGGTGACTTGGACAGGTTGGGGGAGTGGGCAAATGCATGGCAGAGAAGTTTAATGTGGATAAATGTGAGCTTATCCACTTTGGTTTCAAAAACAGGAAGGCAGATTACTATCTAAATGGCATCAAGTTGGGAAAAGGGGAAGTACAATGGGATCTGGGGGTCCTTGTACATCAGTCTATGAAAGTAAACATGCAGGTACAGCAGGCAGTGAAGAAAGCGAATGGCATGATGGCCTTTATAACAAGAGGCGTCGAGCATAGGAACAACGAGTTCCTTCTGCAGTTGTTCAGGGCCCTAGTGAGACCACACCTGGAGTATTGTGTGCAGTTTTGGTCCCCTAATTTGAGGAAGGACATTCTTGCTTTTGAGGAAGTGCAGAGTGGGTTTACAAAGTTAATTCCCGGGATGGCGGGACTGTCATATGCTGAGAGAATAGAGTGGCTGGGCTTGCACACTCTGGAGTTTAGAAGGATGAGAGGGGAACTTATTGAAACATATAAAATTGTTAAGGGTTTGGACACGCTAGAGGCAGGAAACATGTTCCCGATGTAGGGGGAGTCCAGAACTAAGGGCCACTGTTTAAGAATAAGGGGTAAGCCATTTAGAACAGAGATGAGGAAACACTTTTTCTCACAGAGAGTTGTGAGTCTGTGGAATTCTCTGCCTCAGAGGGCAGTAGAGGCCGGTTCTCTGGATACTTTCAAGAGAGCTAGATAGGGCTCTTAAAGATAGCGGAATCAGGGGATATGTGGAGAAGGCAGGAATGGGGTACTGATTGGGGGTCATCACATTAAATGGCGGTGCTGGTTCGAAGGGCCGAATGGCCTACTCCTGCACCTATTGTCTATTGTTTAAGTCGGGTCGGGTCAAAGATAGGGTCGGGTTTACTGAAATGGCGGAAGTTACGCCCCATTGCGTGCTACACGTCAGTCCATTGGATTTTGCAGGAGTGGTCTATCTTGCTCCACTCTAGTATCTTTGGGTACAAAAGAGTTCTAAGCACCGACTCTTTCCTCCAGTCTTCCCATCACCTTTGGAAACCTTGATTGCTGTTTATCAACATGAGGACCAAAGTTGTGCCAATGAAAGTCAAAGAAGCCATTATGAGATGGAGAAACAAGAATAAAACTGTTAGAGACATCAGCCAAACCTTAGGCTTACCAAAATCAACTGCTTGGAACATCATTAAGAAGAAAGAGAGCACTGGTGAGCTTGCTAATCGCAAAGGGACTGGCAGGCCAAGGAAGACCTCCACAGCTGATGACAGAAGAATTCTCTCTATAATAAAGAAAAATCCCCGAACACTTGTACGACAGATCAGAAACAGTCTTCAGGAGTCAGGTGTGGATTTGTCAATGACCACTGTCCGCAGAAGACTTCATGGACATAAACACAGAGGCTACACTGCAAGATGCAAACCACTGATTAGCTGCAAAAATAGGATGGCCAGGTTAGAGTTCGCCAAGAAGTACTTAAAAGAGCAACCACAGTTCTGGAAAAAGGTCTTGTGGACAGATGAGACAAAGATTAACATGTCAAAGTGATGGCAAGAGCAAAGTATGAAGGAGAGAAGGAACTGCCCAAGATCCAAAGCATACCACCTCATCTGTGAAACACGGTGGTGGGGGTTTTATGGCCTGGGCATGTATGGCTGCTGAAGGTACTGGCTCACTTATCTTCATTGATGATACAACTGCTGAAGGTAGTAGCATAATGAATTCTGAAGTATATAGGCACATCCTATCTGCTTAAGTTCAAACAAATGCCTCAAAACCTATTGGCTGGCAGTTCATTTTACAGCAAGACAATGATCCCAAACATACTGCTAAAGCATCAAAGGAGTTTTTCAAAGCTACAAAATGGTCAATTCTTGAGTGGCCAAGTCAATCACCTGATCAGAACCCAATTTAGCATGCCCTTTATATGCTGAAGAGAAAACTGAAGGGGACTAGCCCCCAAAACAAGCTAAAGATGGCTGCAATACAGGCCTGGCAGAGCATCTCCAGAGAAGACACCCAGCAACTGATGATGTCCATGAATCGCAGACTTCAAGCAACCAAAGGATATGCAACAAAATACTAAACGTGAATTACTTTCATTTACATGACATTGCTGTGTCCCAAACATTAATGGGGGGGGGGGGGGGGGGGGGGGGGGGTGACTATGTATAAATACAGCTGTACTATCTACATGGTGAAACCAAAATGTATAAAAATGGCCTTTATTAAAATTTGACAATGTGCACCTTAACCACATGTGATTTTTTCTATTACAAATCTCAAATAGTGGAGTACAGAGGCAAATAAATATATGATGGGTCTTTGTCCCAAACATTATGGAGGGCACTGTACATGTAACACAAGGAATACAGTTCTTGTTGAATGGTTACACTTGGTTCTTTGTACCATTATACATTTAAAAACATAAACACAATAAAATGGTATGGGTCTATTTATTTCTCAGAAAGAAAATGCTGATTAAATTTGTTGTTTAAAAATGCTTTCAAATTTTGTTTATATTGAATGCAATTTAATTAAAAAGTTGGTGATCCAATCTGAAGGCAATAAAAACAACTCAAGGTCGACAATGAGGAATCCTTGCACACTCCACTTAGGCTGTCTGCAATTGCTTAATTTGGATTCTGGAATAAATGTTATGGAAAAGTTACCTTCAAAGCCATATTCCAATTTCTAACTTCTAATGATGCGCCCATTTTCATTTGCTCATTATTACATTTTGTTGTTCCCAAATTCGTTCTTAATTACATTTTATCTCAGATCTGTACCTTACATTGAATTTATTTTCAGATTGCAAATGAATGCTGCAGAGATGCAATGTGTATTTTCTATAGGGGAGTATTGTGCACTAGTGAGTGATGTGATGCAATAAATATAAATACTACACTTCTGCCTACAGCAAAATAGATTCATTTTCATTCTTGCAATAATACAGCACAGAACTTCTATGTGGACAAGGTGAACACCCAGCAGAAAGTACTGACGTTTTTCTGGACAATTCAAATTAGTGTTCCATGTTATTGGGACTTGTCACCAATTTAATTAATGGTATTTGATGTTGATGTTAATGATGTTTATGTTAAATTTTTATTGTGTTTTTGTGTGTGTTCTTTATAATTGTACCGCTGCTGGCATATTCATTTCACTTGCACTTATGTGCAATGTGACAAATAAACCGTATTGTATTGTATTGTATTGTATTGTATTGGTATGCATGAAAAAGTAATTGTGGTTTATCCCCCAGGTGAAGCTCAGGATTTAAGGAATTGTAGTGAAACGACAATTGCAGTTTTGAAGAGAGCAGCCGATTTAACAACCTTCCCATGACATTCAAAAGCACTATCGCTACTGAAATCCCCATTAGGAAGTCACATTTGCCAGAAATTTAACTGGACCAGCACATAATAATGTGGCAACAGAACAAAGCAAAGTTGGGTGAGCTGAGGCAAGTGGCTTGGATCCTCACACACCAAAACTTTTCCATCAGCAATAAGGCACATCGGAAATGCGATGGAACTCTATCCCTAGTAGGGCCCTCTGTATATTGCCAAAGGAAACTTTCCTGATACATTTGACGAATTACATCCCGTCTACGTCCTTGGCACTATGACAGTTCCAGTCCATATTGACAATGTTAAAATCCCCTACTATGGCAACCTTGTTAGTTTTCCAGCTGCCTGCATTCTCCCTCATCCCATATCATCAATGGTTTGATTGCTTTGGCCAGAAATATGAAATGAAAGATTCAGCAGGTCAGGTGGCATCCATGCAAGAGATACAAAGTTTCTAAGGTCGATGGACTTTCATCAGAATGGGGAAAAGTTTGTGATGAAACTAATTTTAATTTGCAAGGATTGGCCTCTGCACATTCCTAAAAGCAGTAAAGCTATTGTTAGATAAACCATCAGTTTGTTTATCACTCCAATATTCTGATTATTTGTAAACCACACTGTGCACAACATGACACAGTACATGTGAATCCCTTGCTTGTATGTTTTATTACCCACCCACTTACCATTCTTTACTGTCGTATGCAAAATACTCCTCAATTTTACCATCCACATCATAAATCTCCTCTTCTAGGAATGAGAAAACAGAGCAATCCGAGTCAAGGGAACTCATTGTGGAGTTTGAGCTGTTGAAGGGAGAGTGTGTAGGAAGCAGACGTACTCCTGAGAGGCTAAGCCTGAAAAAGGAGGGGAAATATCTTCAACAGGAATTTATTCAATGCTTACGTCCAGAATTTTAATTTTAAACATGATTTCCATCCCTTCATCAAGAACCTTGCAACCACCATCTAGTCCTCCCAATACCAGACTTCTTCTCCTTGTCATGAGGTCCATACCATATCTCACCAAATGTCCAATCCCCTGACCCCATGGTATACACTCGTCACCATCCCTGCAGCCCTAGTCTTAATGTCCTGATGTACCATCAATTCACCACAGCAGAGGCCCACTCACCCTCCCTTCTAAACATTCATAGGTTTTAATGACCCCCCCAATCTCAGGTCACAGTACACGTCAAATTGAGCCTATGGCTACAAAGCATTATAGCCACCAGTAGCTTGCAGCAGAGGACCAAGAACGTTCTTTAATTCTGAGGCTATGACCTCTAGTCCTAGACTCTCCCACTAGTGGAAACATCCTCTCCACATCCACTATCCAGGCCTTTCATTATTCTGTATGTTTCAATAAGGTCCCCCGCCCCCCCCCCCTCCCCCCAACATTCGTCGAAACTCTAGCGAGTACAGGCCCAATGCCAACAAACTCTAGCGAGTACAGGCCCAATGCCAACAAACGCTCATCATATGTAGGTCAACCTATTTGTTACTGGCATCATTCTTGTAAACCTCCTCTGGACCCTCTCCAGAGCCAGCACATCCTTCCTCAGATATGGTGCCCAAAATTGTTCACAATACTTCAAATGTGGCCTGACCAGCGCCTTATAGAGCCTCAACATTACATCCCTGTTTTAATGTTGCTAACATTCAGCAGATCATTCAATATATGGGAGAACAAACACATCAGCTGTGATCAGAACTGGAAACAAATCAAAGATGAACAATATTTTAAAAGAACTATCAGTTTGATTATCAAATCGATATCCGAAGAAAGGTATCGACCCAAAACGTCACCCATCCATGTTCTCCTGAGTTACCCCAGCACCTTGTGTCGTTTTTTTGTAAACTATCTTCTGCAGAACCTTGCGTCCGTTTGAAAAGAACTATCAGAAAGAGAAGACAGACACAAAATGTTGGAGTAACTCAGCAGGATAGGCAGCATCTCTGGACAAAAGGGATAGGTGGCGTTTCGGGTCGAGACCCTTCTTCAGACTATCAGAAAGAGAAACTGAACTTAAGAAAACAGGATAGCCATCCACATATACTGTTCAGTTATAGCATCCAGTTATGGCAAATGCTCCATACATGAATAATTGACCTTCTTTTCTCTCCTCACATGATTTATCACATTACATTATTGTCTGAATTTGTTTCATTATTAACTGCAAAATATTTTAGCTTTTGACCTATCGTTGTGCAGTATGCTATTTATTAAAAGCGTCAATGTATTTAAAATAAACAGCTTAGTTCCTATACAAAAACAATTGAAAAAGGAATGTCTTATCATAATCATCATCTCCACATATTATCCAAAGTAATTTCTAACATTTCAATTATTTTCAAAACAAATTCCAGCAAAATTTGGTAGCTGCAAATAATTTGCCAGGTAAAACTGAAAAGGAGTTTTGTGAAAATTGCGCAAAAGATCAGTGACTGGTAAATTCATTAATTAATTAATTAGTCCATCTGTGAACATAATGATCTTGGAGCTTACTCTTTCACATCGCTGGTGCTTTCACAGGAACTAGGTAACGTTCTAGTTACCATCGAGCTGTTTCCTCTGCTCTGGAAATGCTGGAAACCTTCATCTTTTGGCAGCAAGAGTTGGGTTCCCAATATCCTGTACATGGCACACGAAGAGATAGCAGATATAAATCTTACAGTTAGTTATATTCTTTTTCATCCATGCTTCACTCGTAGGCCATTTTTTTCTACTAGAATTATTTCTTATATTTTTCCCCCTTCCTCCTCTATGTTAAAAATTGCATAAGATCAAAAATGCAAGGACTCAAACATGGATATATTAATATGGTGCCTTTGTTGTAGAGGGACATCCCAAGGCACTACTCTGGAGCATTTACAAACAAAAAATTACCATTGGGCTCAGAGGTAGATCATTGGACTGAAAACCAAAACAGACAAAATAAATTTTAAACATAAGATCTCGGGAGCAAAATGATTGATCAGCAACAATGGATCCTTTGAAAAATTCAATCAAACTGGTCAGACAGGATCTCTCCCAAATAAAGGTATGTTGAATATCTTTGATTAATCCCGGGCCTTCCAAATGAAAATTAACCCTGTCCCCCAGAATATTTTCAAATAGTTGCTTCCCACTGACTCACAGGTCTGTAAATACCTTTTTTATTCCTGTTCTCACTCAACATAGGTAGCACATTTGCAGCCTATAGATAGATGCCTGGCACCTCAACTATCGCCAGTAATTGTTTTTTTAATCAATGTCACGTCCCAGCTAAATCCTCTCATCAGGTCCTGGACAATGATCCACTTTTCACTTGCTGAAATACCTAATACCTGCTTTTAATGATAACATGCTCTTGAATGTCACCATCCATTTCCCTGAGTTATTATTCTGTAATGTTCTTCTCCTGATTTAATACAGATCATAGGTATTCATTTAACACCACACCTGTGTTTGCTGTTTCCTTGCACAGATTGCTATTTTTATCCCTAATCAGCTCTAATTTTCCTTGGTTACCTTCTTGTCGTTAATATTTCTGAGGATTTTCTTTAATCTAGATTGCCAGTGATACTTTGTGCCCCCTGTTTGACCTCCAATGTTGGTCCTTTATAAAACCCACCGCCACCTCCTACAATCCACACACGTTCTATACTCCCAAAGATCCTTCATGCTCTATATCTGCCTCCTCATGTTTTCTTTATTGAGCCCTCAAAATTCCTTAAAATCCAAGTTTCATTCAGCCTTCTTGTACCTCAATGTACCTCAATGTCTCTGAACACTCATTGTTTCACTTCAGAATGCATTTCACTTGTTGTACATAATTAGCTGCAAGTACCTGCTTCCAGGTTACTTTTACAGGGTACCTTCTTATGATATTGAAATTCACCCTCCCAAAATTCAGGGCCCTTGCATCATCGATTTAACGCTATTGGATGAACAAGGATGCAAATGTATCAGCTTTGTCAATTGGCACTCAATCAGCGGGCATAGCCTTTAGCTACTAGCTGAAAACACATGGCATTCTATTAGTCCGAGCACTCACCTAAGCTGGGGCGAACGTTCTGTCCATTCTCGACACTCAGTTTGAATGCTTTCAGTACGACTGCTCACCTTTCCCTCAAACAGCATCTCATCGATTTCCCAGAAAAGTTGATGCACTGTCTGCGTGTTTGCTTTGTCAAATTCCTGAAATTCCGCACGCAAATAAAATTACGTGTCAGTAATACTTTCCAAAAATACACAAATAATTTCTGACCAGATGAGAATGAGAACATGTGGGGATCTGAGTTATCTGAAGTGATACAACCTGAGCCAGTTCAGCTAAAACTTAAGAGTTCAGCTGCAGGACACAATAAAACATCAGATATGAGAAACCAGAATATGTACCTGACCTTTCACAACAAAAATGAACTGCCAGCTGAATATAGTCAAGTCTGATTCAAGCCCCTCCAAATAATGGACATAGATTGTCAGTGCTAAAGCTGTGCTACAGACCCCAAGTGGCCCCAGGATACCGTCTCTGGTCGGCACGATGGCGCAGAGGTAGAGTTGTGGCCTTACAACGGTTGCAGCGTCCGACGGGTGCTGTCTGCGCTGAGTTTGTACGTTCTCCACATGACCGCAAGGGTTTTCTCCAAGATCTTCGGTTTCCTCCCACATCTCCAAAGACGTACAGGTTTGTAGGTTAATTGGCTGGAATAAGTGTAAAATAGTTCCCAGTGTGTGTGTAGGATAATGTTAATGTGTGGAGATCACTGGTCCGTGCGGACTCGGTGGGCCTGTTTCCACGCTGTATTCGTAAAGTAAACTAAAACTAATCTTGTCCCAGGGCTGCCAGGAAAATTGGATAGGCAAGAGTATTTTTGGAGTTGGAAAATGGAAAGTACAACACGATCAGGAGGGAATAGGTAAATATGAGCCTTTGGTAGCAGAGGTTTATTATCATTGATTGGTGTTACATGTGTCCTCTACTATAGGCCAGCCCATGTACGTAACATATAACCATATAACCATATAACCATATAACAATTACAGCACGGAAACAGGCCATCTCGGCCCTACAAGTCCGTGCCGAACAATTATTTTCCCTTAGTCCCACCTGCCTGCACTCATACCATAACCCTCCATTCCCTTCTCATCCATATACCTATCCAATTTATTTTTAAATGATACCATCGAACCTGCCTCCACCACTTCCACTGGAAGCTCATTCCACACCGCTACCACTCTCTGAGTAAAGAAGTTCCCCCTCATGTTACCCCTAAACATCTGTCCCTTAATTCTCAAGTCATGTCCTCTTGTTTGAATCTTCCCTATTCTCAAAGGGAAAAGCTTGTCCACATCAACTCTGTCTATCCCTCTCATCATTTTAAAGACCTCTATCAAGTCCCCCCTTAACCTTCTGCGCTCCAGAGAATAAAGACCTAACTTATTCAACCTTTCTCTGTAACTTAGTTGTTGAAACCCAGGCAACATTCTAGTAAATCTCCTCTGTACTCGCTCTATTTTGTTGACATCCTTCCTATAATTGGGCGACCAAAATTGTACACCATACTCCAGATTTGGTCTCACCAATGCCTTGTACAATTTTAACATTACATCCCAGCTTCTATACTCAATGCTCTGATTTATAAAGGCTAGCATACCAAAAGCTTTCTTTACCACCCTATCTATATGAGATTCCACCTTCAAGGAACTATGCACGGTTATTCCCAGATCCCGCTGTTCAACTGCATTCTTCAATTCCCTACCATTTACGTCCTATTTTGATTTGTCCTGCCAAGGTGTAGCACCTCACATTTATCAGCATTAAACTCCATCTGCCATCTTTCAGCCCATTCTTCCAAATGGCCTAAATCACTCTGTAGACTTTGGAAATCCTCTTCATTATCCACAACACCCCCTATCTTGGTATCATCTGCATACTTACTAATCCAATTTACCACACCTTCATCCAGAACATTTGGTTCTATTAAAATTTATGGAATCAAATATCGATGGTGCTACAATAGATGGGCTGAATCTTCCACAACCTCTTCACCCTGCCCAAAACTATTCTCCTTCATGACGCTGCCTATAAGGTTATAATCCCATCATATATTTGCGTCTACATCTCCCAACATCTTGTTCACTCTGTCAATAACTCCAGCATCCTTCTTGAGTTTATAACCCAACATCCTTTTCATGCAACCTTAAATCCCTAAATACAATCCCCGTGTCCAGGCAATACTCACATCATCTCTCCAGGAGTACACTGAACTACATTCAGTGGACAGGCTTGTCGTATAGCTTTGAATTCCAAACCAGGAATTGTTAAGGTCTGTTGGAGGACTATGGCCAGCAGACGATTCTGATGCAATGGATTCACTACTGAAGAGAAAAGTAAAAGGGCTGTTGAGCAGGGGGATGGATCTCAGAGTACAAGTACATAGTCCCCTGAAAGTGACATCACAATTAGATTGAGTGAAGAAGGTAGCTTTTCGTATGCTGGCCTTCATCAGTCAGGGAATTGAGTATGGAAGTTGGAACATTACGCTACTGTTGTACAAGAGGCGCATTTGGAATATTTACGTAAGTTCTGTTCTGGTCACCCTGCTGCGGGAAAGATGTCATTAAGCTGGAAAGTGTGCAGAGAAGTTTAATGAGGATGCGGCCAGGATTCAAGAGCCTGAGCTATAGAGCGTGTTTGAACAAGCTAGGACTTTATTCTTTGGGGTGCAGGAGGGTGAGGGATAATGTTACAGAGGTGTATAAAATCACGAGGGGTATAGATTGGTGAATGAATAGACTTTTTCCCAGGGCGAGGGAATCACAAATGGGAAGGCATGGATCTAAGATGAGAGTAGAAAAATGTAATATGAACCTGAGGGGTACGTTTTCCCACACAGAATGTGGTGGGTATATGCAACAAGCTGGCAAAAGACGCAGTTAAGGCAAGCACCATATCAACATGTAAAATACATTAGACAGGTACATGGATAGGACGGATATGGGCCAAATGCAGGCAAATGGGACTAGCTTAGATGTGGCATCTTAATCGGCATGAACGAGTTGTACCAGATGGGCTGATACCTTGCTGTTTGACACAAAAACTAACAAATTCATAATAAATATCCTAATGAACCCAAAATAACTCAACTAGGTCAACAAAAAATGTAATTACAATTAAAGAAACGGAGCAAACTGTAATGTTCCAGAGTTTGAAAATTGGGAAAAGTTGCAATTAAATGTACTGACAATCTTTTTATTTACACCTTCAAAACAGGTACAATGATAGCATGTGCCTAGTTAGGACAACCGTGCAGAGTATTCAATAATCACACCTGGCTTCACTTCAGGACTAAACTAATCCTATCCTGTGTACATTAATCATTCATTACTGTGCAGTTTCTCTCTAATTATCACTTGAATAATGCATGAAAACATTTTACCTGTTGTAACTATGAATTGCTCCTTGGACACGATTTGTGAAATTAGTTGGAAGAGAATCGCTTGTTTTCTCAGGAAGATAGTCAGTGTTTCCTTTTGATAAACCTTTCCTGTTGGTAATGAAGAGGTTCATAATTAAATATCATTAACTCCTTGGTAAAATGGTTTAAAAACTAGTCCCAACATCATATTTGAGCAGAGCCCTGTGCGAGTTCAGAGTTTTGTTTAGACATTCAGCAGGTAGAGGGTAATGACACAGTGTGATGTGCTGGTGGTCAGGTCCAGCATATCAGGCTGTACTAATGGAGACAGGAAAACTAAACCAATATCACAGATGGATCTCTTGCAGAATGAATGGCCAGTTAGAAACATAGAAATATAGAAAATAGGTGCAGGAGAAGGCCATTTGGCCCTACGAGCCAGCACCGCCATTCAATATGATCATGGCTGATCATCCAACTCAGTATCCCATACCTGCCTTCTCTCCATACCCCCTGATCCCTTTAGCCACAAGGGCCACATCTAACTCCCTCTTAAATATAGCCAATGAACTGGCCTCAACTACCTTCTGTGGCAGAGAATTCCACAGATTCACCACTCTCTGTGTAAAAAATGATTTTCTCATCGCGGTCCTAAAAGACTTATCCTCAAACTGTGACCCCTTGTTCTGGACTTCTCCAACAGTTCTTATACAGGTGGAGAAAGCAAGTCACCTGAAGCTGAAGGATTCAGTATCATGTCTGGAAGGCTGCAGCATGCTTAGACGGAAGATGAGTTGTTGCTCCTCAAGCCTGAATTTTAGCCTTGTAACAGCAAGGCACTCATGGGTCTGAGTGAGAGTCGGATTGAGAATTAAAGTGGCATGTACCAGCACAGTTTCTGACTCGCAATAACAAAGCTTTTTCTCTCCAGAATGATTTTCAAAACAAAAAATGCGGCACAGTGTCGCAGCAGTAGATTTGCTGCCTTACAGCACTAGAGGCTTGGGAGCGATCCTGAATATGGGTGCTGTCTGTACAGAGCTTGCACGTTCTCCCTATGACTGCGTGGATTTTCACCGGGTGCTCCGGTTTCCTCCCATACTTCAAAGACGTGCAGGTTTGTAGCTTCAGTAAAAACTGGATATTGCCCCAAGTGTGTAGGATAGTGTTCAAGAATGGGGTGATCACTGGTTGGCATGGACATAATAGCTTTAAGTTTATTTTTGTTACTGCAAGTTAAAAATACTTAAGGCTGTATGTTGCGCTGTTTTTTAATTGAGTATTATTGTACAAGTGTCAATAGAAGCAATTGCTTGTCAGTTTTAATGGCCACCTGTGGTGATAATGACAAACTGTTTTGTAAGCCACAATAGTATCTAATTACTGCGAGGAGGTTGGATTTAAAAAAATCCCCCCTGGAGTTTTGTTTTGCTAGATATCCTTTTTCAGCTTGTTAATTTCCAAAATAAATGTTGTGGTTCAGCTATATCTAACTATAAATCTATCCAGATTCATAGAGTCATAGAGTGATACAGTGTGGAAACAGGCCCTTCCACCCAACTTGCCCACACTGGCCAACATGTCCCAGCTACACTAATCCCACCTCCCTGCATTTGGTCCATATCCCTCCAAACCTGTCCTATCCATGTACCTGTCTAACTGCTTCTTAAACATTGAGATGGTCCCAGCCTCAATTACCTCCTATGGTAGCTTGTTCCATACACCCACCACCCTTTGTGTGCAAAAAGGTACGCCTCAGATTCCTATTAAATCTTTTCCCCAATACCTTAAACCTAGGTCCTCTGGTCCTCGATTCATCTACTCTGGGCAAGAGACTCTGTGCATCCACCCGATCTATTCCTCTCATGATTTTATTCATCCTCCTGCACTCCAGAGAATAATAATAATAATAATAATGCATTTTATTTGCTGGCGCCTTTCTGGACACCCAAGGACACCTTACAGGACATAAAATCACAATACATTTATCAATATTAAAATCTTCGGGCGCCTTTCAAAGTCTCAAGGACACCTTACAAAAATTAACAGAAGAGAAAAAAAACACATAGTCGGAGAAAAAATAAATAATAAGGACATCATCAATACACAAATTAAAGATAGAAATCGCTCCAAAGACACAAAATCAAAAAATCAAAAAACACAACGAATAGAGTCCCAGCCTATTCAACCTCTCCCTATAGCTCAGACCATCTAGTCATGGCAACATCCTTGTAAATCTTCTCTGTACCCTTTCCAGCTTGACAACATCTTTCCTATAACATGGTGCTCAAAAATGAACACCATACTCTAAATTCGGTCTCTCCAACTTCTTATACAACTGCAACATGACCTCCCAACTTATATTAGATCCACAAGATGCAGCCCAGCTTTAAAAGGCTTACGTACAGTGAATACCTAATGTAATACTAGCTTCACACTGTAATCATCAAAATTTAATTTACCAATGTCGAGTATTTCATGAAATTATCTTTATTAATAAAATTAATTCAACTAAAACTGTGATTACATTAACGATGCAATTATAGATGCAAGTTGTCCCGAAATGTCACCCATTCCTTCTCTCCAGAGATGCTGCCTGTCCTGCTGAGTTACTCCAGCTTTTTGTGTCTATCTCCCAACTTCTATACTCAATACTGATGAAGGCCAATGTACCAAAAGCCTTTTTGACCACATTTACCTGCTACTGGACCTTCCATGTACCATGCACCTGCACCCCTTGATCCCTCTGCTCTAGAACACTCCCCAGAGCCCCATCATTCACTGTGTAGGTCCTGCCCATGTTAGACTTGTCCAAAATGCAACATCTCACATTTCTCTGCATTAGAAACATAGAAACATAGAAAATAGGTGCAGGAGGAGGCCATTCGGCCCTTTGAGCCAGCACTGCCATTCATTGTGACCATGGCTGATTGTCCCCAATCAATAATCAGTGCCTGCCTTCTCCCCATATCCCTAGATTCCACTAGCCCCTAGAGCTCTATCTAACTCTCTCTTAAATCCATCCAGTGATTTGGCCTCCACTGCCCTCTGTGGCAGGGAATTCCACAAATTCACAACTCTCTCGGTGAAAACGTTTTTTCTCACCTCAGTCTTAAATGGCCTCCCCTTTATTCTAAGACTGTGGCCCCTGGTTCTGGACTCGCCCAACATTGGGAATATTTTTCCTGCATCTAGCTTGTCCAGTCCTTTTATAATTTTATATGTTTCTATAAGATTCCCCCTCATCCTTTTAAACTCCAGTGAATACAATCCTAGTCTTTTCAATTGTTCCTCATATGACAGTCCCGCCATCCCAGGGATCAATCTCGTGAACCTACGCTGCACTGCCTCAATCACAAGGATGTCCTTCCTCAAATTAGGAGAACAAAACTGTACACAATACTCCAGATGTGGTCTCACCAGAACCCTATACAACTGCAGAAGTACATCTTTACTCCTATACTGAAATCCTCTTGTTATGAAGGCCAACATTCCATTAGCTTTATTCACTACCTGCTGTACCTACACGCCAACTTTCTGAGACTGATGTACAAGGACACCCAGGTCTCACTGTACCTTTCCCTTACCTAACCTAACCCCATTGAGATAATAATCTGCCCCCTTGTTTTTGCCGCCAAAGTGGATAACCTCACATTTATCTGTATTATACTGCATCTGCCACGCATCTGCCCACTCTCTCAACCTGTCCAGGTCACCCTGCAACCTCCTAACATCTTCTTCACAGTTCACACTACCACCCAGCTTTGTGTCATCCGCATACTTGCTAGTGTTGCTCCTAATTCCATCTTCCAAATCATTAATATATATGGTAAACTCCACTCGCCACTGCCTGCCATTCTGAAAAGGACCCGTTCACTCCTACTCTTTGCTTCCATTATTAAATTCCATTGACCATTCCTCAGCCCACCTGGACAATTAATTGATCAAGACCCTGCTGCAATTGTTCACAACCATCTTCACTATCTGCATTTTGGTTTCAAACTCATTTTATCTGAACGGGTCAGACAACATCTCTGCAGAAAAGGAATAGGTGACGTTTCGAGTCGAGACCCTTCTTCAGACTGAGGGTCGGGGGAAAGGGAAATGAGAGAAATAGACAGCGATGTAGATAGATATAGAACAAATGAATGATTGACGTGCAAAAAAGTGACGATGATAAAAGGAATCAGGCCATTGTGAGCTGTTCGTTAGGTGAAAACGAGTACAATGAGACTCAACAAGACGACTTTGATCTTCTGATTAAACCAGCATCTACAGTTCCTTCCTACTAATTTATCTAAAGGCAGTCTTCCACTGATGGAAAAAATTACCGTAGGTTGCAGAGTTCTACTGAGTGTTCCAGTTGGAGATTGTTCTTGGTGCTCTTCAAATTGAGCTCGTTATTTTTAGTTAACAGTTATTAGGGGACAATGTTAAAAAGTGTCACTAATATTAAAAATTCTCCAAATACTCTGACTTCAGCAAAATAATGAGCGGGGGGTGGGGGAGGGGAGGAATGGGGAAGAAGGGCAAGGTTAATTTAAATGCTTTTAATATGTCTTAAATGCAAAATTGACTTTTTGTGTTTTTTAAATAATTACACAATGCATCCATAATTGCATCGTTAACACGATCATATTTTTAATTGAATTCATTTAATTAATAAAGATTCATGAAATATTTGACATTGGTTAGAATGAAACTTTGATGATTGCAGTGTGAAGCTAGTATTACATTAGGTATTCACTGTGCGTTAGCCTTTTAAAGCTGGGCTGTATCTTGTGGATCTAATATAACAGCTCTCTATTTACCATAACACTAACCAATAGAATTTTAAGATCTTGCTTCCTGAAATGATATGAATTGTTTAATCCTTAATCCTATCATTTCCTGAAATTCAAATAAATTCCCCCACTGATTTCCAGAGAATTATTACTTTTGTACATTAACCGAGATCGAATGGCAGTCACATTTTTCTTGTGTACTTCAAAGCACTTCAAAGTATATTATCACTTTACTTATAGGGATTATAGCTTCCACAGGCCAGAAGATGCTACTTAACCCATTGGGGTTTTCCAGCATCTTCTGACTTTATTCAAGATGATTACAAGTTTGGATTTCAGTTTGTGTAGAATTATAAAACCCGTCCAGTGATAGCCCTTTAGCAGTTTACAAATAAAAAGGTCACATGAGGTTTTCACTCATCATCATACAAACAAAATAAATAATAGCAACATGGGCATATTTGGCCTTTCAAACTGCTACATCATTCAACAAGATCATGGCTGACCTTCAATCTCAATGTCATTTTCTTGTGCTATCCCATATCCATTGATTTCATTAACAATCGCAAATTTTGTATTTTGAATGAATTCAACAGCTGACTCTTCATAGACTTCTAGGATAGAGAATTTCATAGAATTTTCACCTTCTGAGTGATTTCCAATCCAAGTCCTAAACAGACTACACCTTATTCTAAGATTGTGACCCATGATTCTCAACACATCATTGTGGGCCAAAGTGGTTCCTATGCTGTACATCAGCCTGAGGAAGTATGCTTCATCTATCCAGCCTGCTGAGCACTGCAAGAATTGTTTAATTTTGAGTGTGTCGCCTTTCATTTTTTCTCAGCTCAAAGGAACACAGACTTACACTATTCAATCTTTCCTCATATGGCAAACCCACCACCCTTCAATTCAATGAAACTTCACTGCATTCTCTCTACTGGTATATCCTTTTTATTGTAAGGAGATCAAAACTGTACTTAATACTCCAGGTGTAGTCTCACCAAGGCCCCGTATAATTACATCGAACCATAGAAAATAGGTGTAGGAGGAGGCTATTCGGCCCTTCTAGCCAGCACCGCCATTCATTGTGATCATGGCTGATCGTCCCCTGTCAATAACCCGTGCCTGCCTTCTCCCCATATCCCTTGACTCCACTAGCCCCTAGAGCTCTATCTAACTCTCTCTTAAATCCATCCAGTGATTTGGCCTCCACTGCCCTCTGTGGCAGGGAATTCCATAAATTCACAGCTCTCTGGGCGAAAAAGTTTTTTCTCACCTCAGTCTTAAATGACCTCCCCTTTATTCTAAGACTGTGGCCCCTGGTTCTGGACTCGCCCAACATTGGGAACATTTTTCCTGCATCTAGCTTGTCCAGTCCTTTTATAATTTTATATGTTTCTATAAGATCCCCCATTATCCTTCTAAACTCCAGTGAATACAAGCCTAGTCTTTTCAATCTTTCCTCATATGACAGTCCCGCCATCCCAGGGATCAATCTCGTGAACCTACGCTGCACTGCCTCAATCACAAGGATGTCCTTCCTCAAATTAGGAGACCAAAACTGTACACAATACTCCAGATGTGGTCCCACCAGAGCCCTATACAACTGCAGAAGAACCTCTTTACTCCTATACTGAAATCCTCTTGTTATGATGGCCAACATTCCATTAGCTTTCTTCACTGCCTGCTGTACCTGTAAGCCAAATTTCAGTGACCGGTGTACAAGGACACCCAGGTCTCGCTGTACCTCCCCCTTACCTAACCTAACCCCATTGAGATAATAATCTGCCCCCTTGTTTTTGCCGCCAAAGTGGATAACCTCACATTTATCTATATTATACTGCATCTGCCACGCATCTGCCCACTCGCTCAACCTGTCCAGGTCACCCTGCAACCTCCTAACATCCTCTTCACAGTTCACACTGCCACCCAGCTTTGTATCATCCGCAAACTTGCTAGTGTTGCTCCTAATTCCCTCTTCCAAATCATTAATATATATGGTAAACAGCTCTCTTCCAGATTTCACCCCCTGTCCCCAACTGCAATCAGATAAAGAATGGTCCCAACCTAAAATCTCTACTGTCCATGTTCACCAGAGATGCTGCCTGACCGGCCAAGTTGCTCCAGCTCTTTGCCACCAGTCTCTCTTTGTAAACTAGCATTTGCAGCTCCTTGTGTCTGCGTCATTACCCCATTTATTCAAATCCTTTCTTAATAAAGGCCAATATATCATTTGTCCTCCTAACTGCAAATCTAAGTCCCTTTGAATATCATCAATCTCTTTTTTTATTTTTTTTATGGATTATCTGGTCCAAGAGAAAACTGGTTTTATATGCATATACCATAATGCTAAAACAAGCATATTTCAAAATTAAAAAAATAATGTTTTTATTATTGCAAATGGTTTATCTATTTCACTTTCTACGCTATCAGGTGCAGGTCCACCAACGATTTTCCAGAGACTGGGGGTCCTTACCTCCTTTAATTTGGACAAAATTCTGAGTGCACACTTGAAATCCCCCTGGAAGTCCCCCCGAAAATGTGGTGCCAAGGCTGGGTGAGCTGGCGATCTCTAACTCATCGGGACTTCCTCACTGATCGGTGGGTCGAATTTGCCCCCTCCTGCCGAGGCTTTGGAACTCCGGCCTGGCCAGAGCCGGCACATCTGTTCCCATCGCCAACCTCCGAGTCAGACTTTGCAGGCCGGTATCTTGGCACCCCCGGTGGCCCTTTTCCGGTTCTGTTGGACTCCTCTCAGAGACCAAGGGCATCAGAAAATCGGTGGTGGGCCTTTATATGTGTTCTAACCATTATTCAGTTGCTCTTATAATGTAACTATAGATAGGTGTTTTTGCTTTCTGATTTACTTCCATGGTTGTTCACAATTCAGGGTTTGCAGTTATTGGCAGCAGCAAGAAGCATTATAGTGGATGTTATTGCCAGAGTGATCGCTGGGTCTTCATGTGGAACTCTCTCTGAGGTTGACAACAACGCCATTATTTCACTCCTCACCAAAAATTCAGATCTTTTTTAAACTTACCTCCAGCTGATATTAATATGAATATTCCAGATCCATGGGTAGTTTCTACCCAGCTGTTATCTGGCAACTGAACCATCCTACCAACAACTAGAGAGCAGCCTTGAGCGACCTCTACCTCATTGGAGACCGCAGACTAACTTTGATCAGACCTTACTGGACTTTATCTTGCACTAAATATTATTCACATTATTTCCCTTTATCATGTGCCTGTACACCATGGATGACTCGATTGTAATCATGTATTGTCTTTCCGCTGATGGGTTAGCACCCAACAAAAGCTTTTCAATGTACCTCAGTACAGATAACAAAAAACTAAATTAAAGTAACAATCTTTCTCCAAAACTGCCCAAAATAACCTATTCATGAGCAAGAAAGTTAAAGACTTATTTTACTTGCTGAGTTGGCAAAATCCACCACCTCCGCATGGTATCTCCCTAATTGATGCCTGCTATTGCACGCTTTGTAGTTGTGAGCTGAAGCCACTGAGACCATCATAGCTCGTGGAATTATTGGAATTAAAGCCATGACAAGGTCATTGAATTAATGATTAATATTAATAGGTCATAGTAAGTAAATGCCAACTTATTTCTAAGTGCACTTAAGAAAAAAAGTTGCAAAGATGCGACCTCAGTGTATTAACTGCTGTGAATTAACTCCATTGAAATGAACACAAAGGGTTAACATATCCACAATTGTGAAGGTAGATACAATATAGAAACATAGGAACATAGAAAATAGGCTATTAAACCTGGCTCAGACAAAACTCTGATTATTAATAACCACTTTCTGTTATTTGCACTTTACCAGTTTATTTATTCATGTGTGTATATATTTATATCATGGTATATGGACACATTTATCTGTTTTGTAGTAAATGCCTACTATTTTCTGTGTGCTTTAGCAAAGCAAGAATTTCATTGTCCTATACAGGGACACATGACAATAAACTCACTTGAACTTGAAATAGGTGCAGGAGGAAGCCATTCAGCCCTTCAAGCCAGCACCGCCATTCATTGTGATCATGGTTGATCGTCCCCTATCAATAACCTGTGCCTGCCTTCTCCCCATATCCCTTGACTCCCTATCTATGTTTCGGAAAAATTTAGCAAAGCACTTGAATAGGCAAGGTGTAAAAGGATACTGTCCTAATATGGGCAAATGAGATTGTGTACAATGGTAAAACAGTCACATGGACTTGATGGGCAAAATGTTTTTGTATTATACGACTCCATAAAGGCTGGTTTTACAATGAGATGTTGATTTATTCATTCCTATATTTAAATATGCAACCATTGTAAACCATGCACAGTTCTTTCAAATAGTTTAATATGCAAGTTGGGGACCAATCTATATAGATTCAATCATGTGACATTTTTTCTTATATTTAAGCTAAAGATTTAGGTTAACACCAGTCACCAAGTGGAATCAGCATTTCACGCTACACATGATGGAAAGCTGAACCTTTTCGTGCAAAGGACGTTTCCATGCATAGGCCCACTGGGCATATTGGAGTGACGTCAATCAGCATGCAATGCACATTTAGTACTGTTGCTCCAACAACAGAGTGCACATAAATGACTGAAAAACAGCCAGGACCTCAGCCAGAAATAGCCAAAACCTAATGGAAGTTAGGAAGGCCTGCTTGAGTTTACTTTGAAAAGACAGACCTTACTTCATTGACAGCTAGAAGGGAACAATAGATTCTTCTCTGATGCACCAATGGATCAAGTACCCGAGTGTAAATATAACCAACAACTTGACCTAGTCCAAACACATCAACAGTATAACCAATTACTTCCCCAGACGATTAAGAGGATTTGACATATCCACAATCACTCATACAATTTCCTGCCGGTGCACCATAGAATGTGTCCTATCAGGATGCATCACAGCTAGGTATGGGAACTGTTGTGCCCACAAACAGCAACAATTGCAGGGAGTTGTGAATGCAGCCCAGCCCAAGGTAGTGTGCTGGCTCCACTACTATATAACATCTACACCAATGACCAGCCAATGGACCAGAACACTGAGCGGTTCATCTACGCCGACGACCTCTGTGTAACATCCCAAGAGAGTACGTTTGAAGCTATAGAAGCGAATCTCACCTCAGCCCTAGATGAGCTACACCTCTACTACGAGCGCAACCACCTACACGCAAACCCTGCGAAGACCCAAGCCTGCTCGTTCCATCTCAGGAACCGGGAAGCAAACAGGCCCCTTAACATCACATGGTCTGGAACACCTCTTGAGCACTGCACCAACCCTGCCTACCTCGGTGTAACACTGGATCGCACTCTCTCCTATAAGGAACACATCAAAAACACCAAATTGAAAGTTAACTCCCGAAATAACATCCTCCGGAAGCTGACCAACTCCGAATGGGGAGCCACAGCACACACATTAAGATCTACTGCTCTGGCCCTGTGCTACTCCTCTGCGGAGTATGCGTGTCCTGTTTGGGAGAGATCATCCCATGCCAAGAAACTAGACCCAGCGTTGAATAACACCTGCCGCTCAATCACTGGCTGCTTGAAGCCCACCAACGTAAACAACCTGCACCTCCTCGCTGGCATTGCCCCTGCTGATGTGAGACGGGAAGTCACCAGCCGAGTAGAGATGACCAAGGCCACCAGTGATGAACGCCACCTCCTCTACGGACGTGTACCCCCGGCCCAACGGCTGAAGTCCAGGAGAAGCTTTCTCAGCCATGTCCAGCCCCTAATAGCATCACGGGAAGAAACCAGACTCCAACTATGGACAAAAAGGCTTGAGGACGACACCCCTCCTACTGACATGGGTATCCCTCCTTCTGAAGCCCTCCCTCCGGGCTCAGAAGCACCATGGGTCCAGTGGAAGACACTCAACCGCCTGAGAACAGGAACAGGGCGATCAAAAGCTGCCATGGCCAGATGGGGCTATGAAACTGGCCAAACCACCTGTGAATGTGGAGAAGAGGACCATACAATGCAGCACTGCCTTGTCTGCCCCCTACTACCCAACCAGTGCAGCCCAAAGGATCTTGCAGTGTTCAATAAAAACGCAAAGGACTGTGTAAAGGAATGGGAAACTGTCATATAGCCAACCAGCTTCAAAGACACGAAAAAAAGAAGCCCAGTCCATCACGCAAAGCAGCCTCGGCCCACTCAATAGACCTTTCCCTCTGCTTGGGAAAGCAGCCAACATTATCAAGCATCACTCACGTCCTCTCTTTTGTCAGGAACAAGACACAAACGTTTGAAAGTATGTACCACCTGGTTCATGAACATCTTCTTCCTCACTGGAATCAGACTCTTGAACAGACCTCTCATATTCTAAGGACGTATTCCTGATCTGCTAATTTGCCTCGTTGCAGCCCTTAAACCTTTGTTATTCACTGGAGTTTGGCTTGTATTCACTGGAGTTTGGAAGGATGAGGGGAGATCTTATAGAAACATATAAAATTATAAAAGGACTGGACAGGCTAGATGCAGGAAAAATGTTCCCAATGTTGGGCGAGTCCAGAACCAGGGGCCACAGTCTTAGAATAAAGGGGAGGTCATTTAAGACTGAGGTGAGAAAAACTTTTTCACCCAGAGAGTTGTGAATTTATGGAATTCCCTGCCACCGAGGGCAGTGGAGGCCAAGTCACTGGATGGATTTAAGAGAGAGTTAGATAGAGCTCTAGGGGCTAGTGGAGTCAAGGGATATGGGGAGAAGGCAGGCACGGGTTATTGATAGGGGACCATCAGCCATGATCACAATGAATGGCGGTGCTGGCTCGAAGGGCCGAATGGCCTCCTCCTGCACCTGTTTTCTATGTTCCTATGTTTCTATGTTATCTGCTCTTTCTCTGCAGCTGTAACACTATATTCTGCACACTGCTTTGTTCTCTTTTCCACTGCGTGGTGCACTCATGTGAAGTATGATTGCACTCGTGTAAGGTACGGTCTATTTGGAGAGCACACAAAACAACGTTTTTCACGAAGTTAGACACAAAATGCTGGAGTAACTTCGCAGAACAGGCAGCATCTCTGGAAAGAAGGAATGGGTGACGTTTCGGGTCGAGACTGAAGAAGGGTCTCGACCCAAAATGTCACCCATTCCTTCGCTCCAGAGATGCTGCCTGTTCCGTTTGGTTACTCCAGCATTTTGTGTCTATCTTCGATTTAAACCAGCATCTGCATTTCCTTCCTACATAGTTTTTCACTTCATCTCAGTACAAATGACAATAATAAACCAATACCAGATGCATTAATATTTTGCACGCAAGAATTTAGTTTAGTTTAGAGGCACAGCGCAGGAACAGGCCCCTTGGCCACCGAGTCCATGCCGACCAGCTAGTCCCGTACTCTAGCACTAACCTACACACACTAGGGACAATTCATAATCTTTACCAAAGCCAATTAACCTACAAACCTTATACGTCTTTAGCTTGTGGGAGGAAACCGGAGCACCTGGAGAAATGTCACGGGGAGCATACAAATTTCGTACAGACCGCACCCGTAGTCAGGATTGAACCCGGGACTCTGGCGCTGTAAGGCAGCAACTCTACCGCTGCACCACTGTGCTGCCCATAAACCACCGCCGCTTCTACTTTGGTTGGGAGTACGTCAACCCCACCAGAACTCCCCAACCCCCAAATGTCTCGCTCCGATCTTCAGCTGCAATCCATACTTTTGCCTCCGAGATGTCCTATCAAATACTGGGAAGCAGGTCGGTCATTTGCACCCGATTCACCTTTCCTTGCATAAAGTGATTCAAAAGCACTCCACTGGATATTCCACGATGAAATCAAGACCTCATGCCAGGGTGGGACATTCCACAACTAAGCTAAATTTCTCATGCAGCTCCTGAAATACACTCAGTCACTGTGTACGGGTGTTATAGGCTGAGGAATTAGGCACTTTTTAAAAGCCTAAGATAGCCTAAAACCCGCAAGCCCAGATAAACTGATATGTGACATTTCAGCACACATTTCTCTATGTGAAGCATTTTCCGGTCTGAACTTTCTATTTGAGGTATCGTGTTCTTTGAGAAATTATTAATGCACATGTACATTTTTCCTCAGTGCTCTTTTTAAAATTAGTCAATCAACTAGTCAACCAGCAAAAGGCTTAATAAACCAACATTGGTTAGATACATTTTTCCCCCACCCAATTTGAAAGAGTGCCAGATTTGTCATGAAATAATTACAGAAGTTTACCAGAGGCTGTAAAGGAGAAATATGCATAATCTTTGACTGAACAGGGATGTAATCATACAAATCCTAACGTCATGCTTGGGAATTTGCAGATAATTCATTTTGTCTTTTGCAAACATTAGAGAACCATTATTTAAGAAAAATCTCCCAAATTTGATGAGAGCAGCAAATATAACATGATTAAAATGGTTCAGTGAATCTATAATTAATTGACACTTTGCATACCTGCTTTATAAGATACAGGATCTTTATACGAATAACCGGTAAAAGTTTTACAATGTGATTATAAGCTTGAACTTACCCTATTACCATAAGACTGAGGTTTTTGTTCAGCTCACTTTCTTTACAGCTGCACTTATACAGTAGTTGGACATTACTGGAATGGCACATCAAACCAGGAGGATACACATCGCTGGAACCAGGCATCAGTGAAGCGCTAAATCTTTAATTTTTCAGATCAAAGAAAGAGGACGCATTTTCCAATGCAGCTCACGCGGCACAAATGGCAAGCAAGGAGGCAAATATTGCTGCAACGTGTGATCAGAAGCAGCATTTATCAGCCTGGCCATCTGCAGGTTTACACACAGAATGCAAAGTGTAGATGAAGCATTCCAAAGGATTCACAGTTTGCAAACATCAAATGCTCAGGCCACCGACATCAGTTCTTCATAATGATCAGAGCATTGCTCTTCCTCACCCACTCTCCATACACTGTGCAATAGTCAAATTCCTGAGCACATGGGCACTGATGCCAGAGATGAAAGACTTGTCATATCAAAAGAGTTTTTTGCGCGCGCGCATGTGTGTGTTGGCTAGTATTTATTCTATTGGTTCTGCATGAAGCAGAATGTTCTGCAGTAACAGCCTCACTATGACTCACAGCAACATCAATATAGGATGGTTATTTATTTTCTCCGAGTGTTCCCCCCCACCCTCCTCCCCCCCTCCAAAGCCTCGGGCAAACTGCAAACCGCACTAACAGCTGCTGAGAACTGCATGGAATTGTTCATCCATTAAGCTGTTAACACAGGGTCACAAAGCACTGACAGCATTGAAGCAAGCTGCTGGTAGCTTATGTTAGAAAATAAGCAATGGTCTTGAAAAGCACAATTCAAACTAATTGTTTTGCACCAGCACAACTGAGGGCAATGAGTGCCAAGGATAATACCCTCCTGCACCACAATGAAGGTGGAAGCTGCATTCACAACTGTATTCTTATGATGAATACACAATTTAACTCATGCTTTAAAAGGGTCTGACTGAGAAAAAAAACACAAAAAGTATTTCCAAAATTACAGATTTAGGTTTAGGTGTACCGAGAGACAGTAAAAAGCTGTTATTTCAGTGCTATCCAATCAAATCAGATAACACGATACATAGATGCAATCAAGATATACATAATGATAAAAGGTAGAATGAAGAATGGTTGGAGAATCAGGCTTGACCCAAGCTCATGGAAGGACCATTCAGAAGCCTGATAACAGAGGGGAAGATCCTTTCCACGAGTCTGATGGATCACATTTTCAAACTTCTGTATTTACTGCCGATGGGAGCGGGGAGAAGGAGGAATGACTATGGTGGGAAAGGCCTTTGGCTTTGATGGGTGCTTTCACGAAGCAGTGCAAAGTGTAAATAGAATCAATGCTGGGGAGTCCGGTTTAACCATATAACCATATAACAATTTACAGCACGGAAACAGGCCATCTCGGTCCTACAAGTCTGTGCCGAACACTTATTTTCCCCTAGTCCCATCTACCTGCACTCAGACCATAACCCTCCATTCCTTTCCCATCCATATACCTATCCAATTTATTTTTAATTATAAAATTGAACCTGCCTCCAGCACTTCCACTGGAAGCTCATTCCACACAGCTACCACTCTCTGAGCAAAGACCTTCCCCCTCATGTTACCCCTAAACTTCTGTCCCTTAATTCTGAAGTCATGTCCTCTTGTTTGAATCTTCCCGACTCTCAATGGGAAAAGCTTATCCACGTCAACTCTGTCTATCCCTCTCATCATTTTAAAGGTTTGTGTGACGGATGAGGCTACATCCACTACTCTCCCGAATGTCTTGCAATCTTCGACAAATCCCAAATCAAGCAATGATGCATCCCGACAGTATGCTTTCTGCAGTGAACCTGTGGAAGTTTGTAAGAGGTATTGTAGATGAATTAGATTTGCTCAGCCTCCTCAATATGGACTGCCGCTTCAATATGATTGTTGGTAATATTTACGCCTAGGAACTTGAAGCTCTCAACCATTTCCACTGTGCTTTGGTACTTATTAGGCCATACACCACCTTGTTTCCTGAAATCGATAACTGGTTGCTTCGTCTTGCTTACATTGAGGGAATTTTTTTTTGTTCTGACACCATCTTATTAAACTCCCCATCTCCTTCCTATACTCAGTTGTGTTATTGTTTGTCATTCGGCCCACTGCAGTGGTGTCGTCTGCAAACTTGTAAATGGAGTTACAATAGTATTTGACCACACAGTCATGAGTGTATAGGGAGTATAATAGGTGGCTGGATGGGACTATGCTGTCAAAGGCAGACCTATAGTCAATAAATACAAGGCTGAAATAGGTGTTGCCCAGGTGTTCCAGAGACGTGTTTTTTTCTCAGTTCAGTTCAATTTTGTTTATTGTCACGTGTACCAAGTAGTGAAAAGCTTTTATTGCGTGTTAACCAGCTAGCGGAAAGACAATAATTGATTACAATCGAGCGGTGTACAGATACATGATAAGAAAATAACGTTTATTGCAAGATAAAACCAGTAGAGTTCAATCAAAGATAGACCGACTCCTCGATGATGTAGGTAGTAGTTCAGGACCACTCTCTGCTTGTGGTAGAATGGTTCAGTTACCTGAATACAGCTGAGAGGAAACTGTCCAGTGTTTAGGGTCAAGGAGATAACATTTGCTGTAGAACTGCTGTGACAGTAGGCAAACTGCAGTGCATCGAGGCTGTCCGAGAGGCTGGAGTTAATGTGAGCCATCAGCAATCTCGCAAAGCACTTCATGACGCAACCTTGCTTTTCTTCAACATGATGATGATCATGGTCTTCTTAAAGCAGATGGAGTTGTGAGAGATTAAAGATGTCTGTGAATACCTCTGCCAGCTGCTGAGGACTCTATCCAGGCCAGCAAAATAATGCCTGAGATGCCAAAGGCAGCGCGGGTGAAACATCCAACTCCACAAAAATAATGTTGCAGGAAGGAACTGCAGATGTTGCCTTAAACCGAAGATAGACACAAAATGCTGAAGTAACTCAGCGGGACAGGCAGCATCTCTGGATAGAAGGGATGGGTGATGTTTTGGGTCAAGACCTTTCTTCAGACTGAAAAGATTCAGTATAAAGAAGGGTCTTGACCTGAAATATCACCCATTCCTTCTATCCAGAGATGCTGCCAGTCCCGCTGAGTTACTCCCAAATTTTGTGTCTATCTTCCACAATAATAATGAGCTGCTGCCAGCGTGGCTCCCGCTGCTCTCCATTGCCACATTGTTTTGCATTGAATTCCAACCAGTCAATCTAGTCAACCCAGACCCACATCAGGTATATCTGAACAAAGAGCCAGCAAACTGGTGAAACCAAGGCATAGGTCCACGTTCGACCAAAAGCAGCATGCTGTAGAAAGAAGAAATTCAGCAACCAATGGATCAGGCCAAATCTTTGCATACCTGCTACATTTAGGGATGAATGATGGCAGGCAATTAAGCAGCATAAGGAAACTCCATGGATATCCCCATCTTCAAATGGTAATGGAGCTCAAGCACGTTGGTATGAATCACTTCGGGCACCATCTTGAGCAGCACAGGGGCTCCACAAGGAACTGTGCTGGCTCCGTTCCTGTTTACCATCTACACAGCGGATCTCCAATGGAACACCAACAACTGCTTTTTGCAGAAGTATTCGGATGATACAGCTGTTGTCAGCCTCATTAAAGGGGGCAATGAGGAGGAATACAGAGACATTATAAGTAACTTTGTGGAGTGGAGCGCACACAATAATCTCCATCTCAACACCAAAAAAACAAAGGAGATAGTGGTGGACTTTAGGAGGGGGAGGAGGAGGACTCAAGCAACGCCGATCAACATTAAGGGCACTGAGGTGGAGGTGGTTGCTAATCACAGGTACCTTGGGGTGCAGCTTGACAGTGAGCTGAACTGGAAGTGTCATATGGAGGCGGTGTACAGGAGGGGACAAAGCCGACTGTATTTTTTAAGGAGGCTGAGGTCTTTTAATATCTGCCAACCCCTACTGTGCAGTGTCTACCATTCAGTGGTGGCCAGTGCTCTGTTCTTTGCTGTGGCCTGTTGGGGAGATGGCGCCCGTATAGCGGATAAAAACAGATTGGACAAACTAATTAGGAAGGCCGGCTCAGTGGTCGGGGCTGAGCAACGAACGGTCCAGCAGGTGGCAGAGGCCAGAACTTTAAATAAACTAGGTTCCATAATGACAAACCCCACTCACCCACTCCATGCCCTGAAGGTGATCAAGAGCAGTATCTTCAGCAAGAGGCTGATTGCACCAATGTGCAAAACGGAGAGATACAGGAAGTCCTGTTTACCAGCTGCAATAAGACTTTTTAATGAGCACAAATAACTGCACTTTTTTTAAATTAATTGTATTTTAACTTGTATTTTAACGTATTTTAACTTGTTATGTATGAAAGCGTGGTGTTATGTTATGTTTGTCTTGAAGCTGTCGTGGCAAATAATTTCCTGAAAAGGATTATTAAAGGAATATTCTATTCTATTCTATTCACTTGACTGACACTGTTACAAACAGCAAGAAGTGCCAAGTGGTGATAGGAATGAGTGACCTTTCGGAGCGAGACCCTTCTTCAGATTAATCTTCACCTGCCCCACTGAGTTACTCCAGCAATTTGTGCCCATCTTCGGTTTAAACCAGCAACTGCAGTTCCTTCCTAAACATTTAAGTGCCAAGTGGTGATGTGTCTCAGACTCCTAGCTTCTCCCCTTTAAAAGTTCCATTAGTCTTCTGCTAATTCTCTACAGTAAGAAACAGTTCAACAGCAACATCCCAGCTATGAACACCTGTATTCCAGAATTAGATGCATGCAAAGCTGTTCTAGCACTCAAATTTGACACTCAAATTTGAGCAAAATTGTCCGTAGACCTCCGAGACAGGTTTGTGTCGAGACACAGATCTGGGGAAGGGTATAAAGCAATTTCTGCAGCATTGCAGGTCCCGAAGAGCACAGTGGCCTCCGTCATTCTTAAATCGAAGATCTTTGGAACCACCAGGACTCTTCAAAGTGCTGGCCGCCCGGCCAAACTGAACAATCGGGGAAGAAGGGCCTTGGTCAGGGAGGTGACCAAGAACCCAATAGTCACTTTGACAGAGCTCCAGAGTTCTTCTGTGGAGATGGGAGAACCTTCCAGAAGATCGACTATATCTGCAGAACTCCACCAATCAGGCCTTTATGGTAGAGTGGCCAGACGGAAGCCACTCCTCAGTAAAAGGCACATGACAGCCCGCTTGGAGTTTGCCAAAAGGCATCTAAAGGACTCTCAGACCATGAGAAACAAGATTTGCTGGTCTGATGAAACTAAGATTGAACTCTTTGGCCTGAATGCCAAGAGTCACATCTGGATGAAACCAGGCACCGTTCATCACCTGGCCAATACCATACCTACGGTGAAGCATGGTGGTGGCAGCATCATGCTGTGAGGATGTTTTTCAGCAGCAGGAACTGGGAGGATCGAGGGAAAGATGAACAGAGCAAAGTACAGAGAGATCCTTGATGAAAACCTGCTCCAGAGCGTTCTGGACCTCAGATTGGGGCGGAGGTTCACCTTCCAACAGGACAACGACCCTAAACACACAGCCAAAACAACACAGGAGTGGCAAGTCTGTGAATGTCCTTGAGTGGCCCAGCCAGAGTCCGGACTTGAACCCGATCAAACATCTCTGGATGGACCTGAAAATAGCTGTGCATCGACGCTCCCCATCCAACCTGACAGAGATTGAGAGGATCTGCAGAGAAGTATGGGAGAAATTACCCAAATACAGTTGTGCCAAGCTTGTAGCATCAAACCCAAGAAGACTTGAGGCTGTAATCGCTGCCAAAGGTGCCTCAACAAAGTACTGAGTAAAGGGTCTGAATACTTATGTACATGTGATATTTCAGTTATTTCTTTTTAATTACTTTGCAAACATTTCTAAACACCTGTTTTCACTTTTTTATAATGGGGTATTGTGTGTAGATTGATGATAAAAATAATGAATTTAATCCATTTTAGAATAAGGCTGTAACGTAACAAAGTGTGGAAAAAGTGAAGGGGTCTGAATACTTTCTGAATGCACTGTACACCATTTAATTATTTGTTATCTCAATGCCTCTATCATTTCAAATGAGCCAGTGCACAATCTGAGGCTCTGATATTATGTTTCAATGCAGTACTACAGTAACATTAGAATTATAAAGTTCTATCAGTGGAATACACATCGCCACCAAATTGTTAATTACTTCAGCTTTTCATGTGGAACATGCATCTTCAATTCATTATTCTTTTTCTGCGGACAAGATCAGCTTTTCTTACTTTTTTCCCTGCCATATTAAAATTCCATCTGAAAGCTGTTTTAGTTTTTACTTAAATTTTAAGTAAGGATTGCACAGTGGTGCAGCTGCCTTAAAGCATCAGTAAACCGGGTTCAATCCCAACATCGGGTGTTGCTTAGGTGGAGATTGCACATTCTCTCTATGATCGGTCTGGTTTCCTCCCATATTCAAAGATGTGCAGGTTTGTGGTCTCTGTAAATTGTGTCTGGGGCAGGGATGCAAAAATGGATTATAGAACTGGAGTAAAAACGTGATTGATGGCTGGAGTGGACCCGATGGACCGACCCGAAGGACCTGTTTGCACACTGTATCTTTCAACCAATCTACATTTCTGTTTATTATACATTATTAATATTCTGTGTAGTTACATTATTAATCAGTCACAAAATATTCACTCTATTATCTCAATTGTTTCAATCGCAATTGAAGAAGGAACAAAACAAAATTGTTTCAATCTTTTCTGACTGAACCCAGGAACAAAAAGAGCAATTAGACCCAACATTGAATTGAATACTTTATTGTCACATGTAACAAGTCACAGTGAAATTCTTTGCTTGCATACCCAAGGTATTCAAATAAAGGGCGCTTATAAAGCTACAAATCCCCCCCCCCCCCCCCCCCCCCACCAGTCCCCCTTTGTTCTCCCCCCTCTCGCCCTCACAGCGGGCCCCCCACGCCAGGTCCTACATTGTCCATTGTTCTACCCCCTCCCTAACGGCAGTCCCCAAACATCGGGTTCCCAATGTTCTTCTCCCTTCCTCACGGTGGTCCCCCCACCTTTATTCCTTCTTTCCCCACCTTTAGTCACCTCCTTTATTCCTTCCCGTGTCCTCCCTTCCTCGGTCAGCACCATCAACAACATCTCCACTGCTGCTGGCAGGTCCTCTCCGGACGCCTCCGTGGTGCCGACCCAGGCCCCAGCCACGTGCTCCGCAGACCCAGGCACTGATTGACACGGGCTTTGTTAACCCGCGAGGCTCCGCCTCTGGACCGCGAGGCTCCGGCCCGCAAGGCCTGAGAGGTCCTACCTCCGACACACGAGGTTCTGGCCTTGGCTTCTCAGCGGCACCTCCACACCACCCGTTCTTTCTATCCAGAGATGCAGTCTGTCCCGCTGAGTTGCTCCAGCATTTTGTGTCCATCATAGTCCTTTATCACCATTGTGGCTGACAGAACAAAAATATCGATCTGTATTTTCAATATGTTCTAGTGACATTTATTTTAACACCAAAATACAATCTCGTCCAAATGGTGTTATATATCATTGGAAAAAAAGTCCAAACCGGGTGTTGGGACCATGCAGATGCCAAGTGGTTCACGTCAGATTGTGGAGCAAAAGCAGACCAAATGCAAACCTGGAGAATCTTCTGTCAAATGATACAGGCTCCTCCAGAATGCTCCATGCAACAGAGTCATTATCTGATCAAATCACATTTCATGTGGTGCATAACCATAATTGCTGGAGTATCTGAAGAAATTATCCAAACGGTCACCTGCCCATGTTCTCCAGGGATGCTGCCTGACACACTGAATTACATAGAAACATAGAAAATAGGTGCAGGAGGAGGCCATTTGGCCCTTCGAGACTCCACTGCCATTTATTGTGATCATGGCTGATCATCCACAAACAGTAACCCGTGCCTGCCTTCTCCCCACATCCCTTGATTCCGCTAGCCCTTGGAGCTCCATTTAACTATCTTTTAAATCCATCCAGTGGATTGGTCTCCACTGCCTTCTGTGTCGGAGAATTCCACAAATTCACAACTCTCTGGGTGAAAACGTTTTTTCTCATCACAGTTTTAAATGGCCTCCCCTTTCTTCTTATACTGTGGCCCCTGAGTCTGGACCCCCCCAACATTGGGAACATTTTTCCTGTATCTAGCTTGTCAAGTCCTTTTATAATTTTATACGTCTCTATAAGAGCCCCCTCATCCTTCTAAATTCCAGCGAATCCAAGTCCACTCTTTCCAATCTTTCCTCATATGACAGTCCCGCCATCCCGGGTATTAACCTCTTGAGCCTACACTGCACTGCCTCAATAGCAAGGATGTCCTTCCTCAAATTAGGAGACCAAAACTGCACACAATACTCCAGATGTGGTCTCACCGGGGCCCTGTACAACTGCAGAAGGGCCTCTAAACTCAAATCCTCTCGTTATGAAGGCCAACATGCCATTAGCTTTCTTCACTACCTGCTGTACCTGCATGTTTACTTTCAGTGACTGGTGTACAAGGACACCCAGGTCTCATTACTCCAGAATGTTATGTCTTTCCACGGTAAACCAGCATCTATAGTTTGTTGTTTCTACATGTATGTACTGGGTTGCTACCAGACTGAAGGAACCATGTCGTCAATAGATAGCTGATGTCACATGGTAGCTGACGTTTGATTTATGTTGAAGCTCAAATGCAGATAGCATAGCAGACCACCATAGAATGAAAGCAATCATACCTTTCAGCCAAAATGCTATCCAACTTCCTGAATGATGCACCTGTTTATGGTCACCTATCAGCAAGAGTGGGTGGCAAACTGCAAAGTATGTCAAGTTTGACCAGCTCTGGTCAAGAACAGCACAAGCAATGACAATGCAATGCTTGCTTAACACTAACCTTTAAGTTGTGGCCATAATGGATGATAAGATTTAGAAGGGATCTCAGAGAATCATAAAGTTGTACAGCACAGAACCAGGTCCATCACATACATGCCAACCTCTTTGCACATCTGCATTGATCCCGTTTACCCTTGTTCGGCCGATATCCTTTAATGCCTTGCTTATTATTAAAGTGCTGTCTAAATATAAACCTAGTCAAAGTATCTGTTCCACCACCTCTGGTAGCAAATTCGATATAGCAACCACCGTCTACGAAAAAATCTCTCCCCTCGAGTACCTTATAAAACTTCTCCTCTCACCTTAAACATATGTCCTCTTATGTTTGATATCACTTCCATGGGTAAAAGATTCTGACCATTGATCGTATGTCTCCCATAATTTCATATACCTCTATCAGATTACACTTCAGCTTCCTTCACCCGCTCCAGCGTAACCACATCCTTTCTATAATGCAGTGACCAGAACTGCAAATGGTACCCTGAGTGCAGTCAAACCAATGTAGAAAGGAACTGCAGATGCTGGTTTCTACAGGAGACGATAGCATCTACGGAAGACAGACAGAGAGTGCTGGAATGTTATCTAATTTACTGAATGTTGTACTATGTATGATCACCTATCAGCAAGGGGAGGGGGGGGTGGGGATCTGCAAAATATGTCAAGTTTGACCAGCACTTTGCGTCTATCTGCAATCAAACCAATCTTTGACAAAGTGGCAACACTACCCAAACTTTCAATGCCCGAATCTATGAAGGCAAGTGTGCCATATGGAGACGGCTTCAGGCGGGGCCTGTCGGGGACTGGTGGGGGAAGGGTGTGTGTGTAGGGAAGGGGGTGTGTGGAGGAGGAGGGGGTGTGGGGGAGGGGGGGGGGGGCTGGGGCAGGGGGGGGAGAGTGTGGGGGAGGGGGTTTGTTTGGAGGGGGTTTGTAGGGTTGTGGGGGTAGGGGAGGGGGTGTATGTGGGAGGAGGGTGTGGGTGGTAGGGGGAGTGAGGGGGTGTTTTAATTTAGATGTTGAACCCAATGGAATAAAATGCTATTTACATCATCGTATTAATTTGGGAAACTGTTGAAAATGCATTGGTAAGAGCCAGCAAGATGGAAAAAAATCATCTACTTTAATTGAGGCTGACCTAACACAGCTAAATTGAAAAACACAGAAGTTGTTTTCACTTTCCGAAAACATTTTATAAATTATATTAACCCTATAATGTCAACAGGCCACATCAAATTAGAATCTTAATCATGGAATTAGTAATATCAATATAAATCCTTAATCCCAAGACAATTCAAATGAACGTTAGTGAGGCCAGACTATGCGTATTGTGTTCAGTTTTGGTCACCCTGCTACAGGAAAGATGCCATTAAGCTTGAAAGAGTGCAGAAAAGATTTACAAGGATGTTGCCAGGACTCAAGGGCTTTAGCTATAGGGATGTGGATGCTGCAGTATGACAAAGGTTAAGATAGCTGTACAGCACAACCTTTAGGCATTCATTGACGCACACAAATGTTCCTGATAAACATTCCTTAACACACACTACTAGGTTCTTGGTAGTCATCCTTAGTGAAAATTAAATAAAGGATCAAATAGCTTGTAGTTTTACTTGTATTAATGTCATTGCTTTTGTATTAGTGTTTTGAGAACATATTGCTATTGATGAAATTAGAAATTGTGCACAACTTCAAGGGTCAAAATCTGTATAAAAATTGACCGTTCCGAGTGGAATTTTAGTGCAGTAACTGGGACTGTGCTGCTCTCCTTGACCACAAGTAATGAAGTGTGCCTGAAAAATGAATGTGAGTTGTCAGTCCAGTTGATCGATGACGACAGGGAGAAGCTGAGCGGGCTGGAAATTTATTCTTTGGAGCACAGAAGGCAAATGGGTGATCTGATAGGGATAATGCACAGTAAATCTCTCCCTGCACGGGAGACCCGACCTTTTCTTTGTCGGGTCTCCGTTGTCGTTGGGGCTGCAACGAGGAGCGGCCTCCAACAGGAAGACCGGGGGCTCTGGTACCGACTACTCACCTCACCGTCGCGGAGCTGGCCGAGTCCAGAGCGGGTGGAGCTGTGGTGGACGCTGCTGCGACCCGACCCCCGGAGATTCGGAGGCTGCAACTGCGGGTTTGGCGGGCGGCACCGGGAGCCCGCGGGTCCCTGGAGGGAGACCGCTTTTCGGGGCTCCCGCAACGGCGACTTCTCCCGCCCGAGTTGCGGGGTTGAAGAGCACCTGGAGCGGGGCCTACATCACCGCCCCGCGCGGCTTGGAATGGCTGCGGGACTGCGAGCGCACGCCGGGGGCTCTAACATCAAGACCCGGTGTGCGGCCTTGCATCACCCGGCGTGGCTTTAATGGCTGCGGGACAATTCGCCATCGCCCGCCGGGGGCTTTGACTTTGACTTTGACTCTGACATCGGGGGGGGGAGAGTGCAGTGGAGAGATAATTTTTTTTGGCCTTCCATCACAGCAATGTGATGGATGTTTATGTAAATTATGTTGTGTCTTGGGTCTATTTGTTTGTAATGTATGGCTGCAGAAACGACATTTTGTTTGGACCTCAAGGGGTCCAAATGACAATAAATTGAATTGTATTGTATTGTATTGTATTTTTTCTCATGGTAGGAGAATCAACAACTAGAGATGTGAGAGAGGAAAAAAATAATAGGGGCAACTTTTTCCACACAAAGAGAGGTAGGTATATGGAATGAGCTGCAAGATGAAGTTGTTGTGCAGATACCAATACTAACATTTAAAAGACATTTGGACATGTACATGGATTGGAATGATTTGGAGGGAAATAGGACCAGCTTAGATGGGGCATCTTGGTCAGCATGGACAATTTGGGCCGAAGGACCAGTTTCCATGCTGTATGATAATTGAATCTAAATACAATTACAAATCCTCCCAGGTGATTCATTGGTCAATTCATCGGTTGGCTCTGTTTGTCCAATGGTAAATTATTTCTAGGGGGAAAAAAAAACTTGACAGCAGCTTCCCGTTTCAAACTAATATCCTCTTAGAAGAACATTTTTCACAAAAACTACAATCTTGTAAGTATGGCTTTGAATCATGTGTGAATAAAATGGGTAATCTGATTGATTGATTAACCATCAAATATATGCTACAGGCAACAAAAGCAATTTGACAAGGGAGATGGAGAGTGAGGGATGGAGGGAGGGAGGATGAGAGATATTTGACTTGTACCTGCCTCAACTATTCCTTTATCAGCACATTATAAATAAACACCATCCATTGTGTGAAAAAGTTGCCCCTCGGGTTCATATTAAATCTTTCCCTCTCACCTTCAACCCATGTCCTCTGGTTCTTGATTTCCCTACAGAGGGTAAAATATTTTGTGCATTCCCCTCATGATTTTATACACTTCTATAAGATCACTCCTTATCCTACTGCACTCCAAGGAATAAAATAATTGCTTGCTCAATCGTTCCCTATAGCCAAGGCCCTTGAGTCCTGGCAACATCTTCACAAATCCTCTCTGCACATCTTTCCTATAGCAGGGTCACCAAAACTGAATACAATACTCCAAATGCAACCCCACCAAAGTATTGTACCATTGTAAGAGAATGATCCAACATCTATATTCAATACCCTGATTGATGAAGGCCAATGTACCAAAAGCTTTATTTACAGCCTATCTACCTGCTACATTCAGGGAATTGTGTGCCTGTACTCCTTGATCTCTCTACTCTACAATATTGCCCATGGCCTTACCATTCACAGTGAAGGCCCTTCACATGTGAATGACATCAAATTTCTTGTGCATTCCCTTGTGCAATCATACAATGCGGAAGTGAAATCTGAAGAGAGAGATTTAGGAGTAATGGGCCTGTTCACAGGATAGATGTGCCTAAAAGAATGTGAAAGAGAGATTACGGGTCTCTCATTAATAATAATGTTGGATGGGATTTATATAGCGCCTTTCTAATACTCAAGGCGCTTGAGTATCATTAGATAAATGGCCCCCATCGGTTTGTTCCCGAGTCAATTAATAACCAGACGGAATGCGGCCAGGATAGACAAGCCTATTATACTGCACAAATATCCCTTGGGAGGTGTGGTTAATACTCATACATTGATTGAACCAATGGAATGTTCTGTCACAATCAAATATTGACTTGAGTCAGGCGTCTCCAAGTACATGGTCACATTGGAAAAGGGATGTCAAAAGAAGCATTCATTCACTTTCTTGCTTTGGACTGGTTAAGAGACAATAATTGAACCTCTGTACCTTAATAGAATTGTTGTCTTTCATCTCCAAATGTCCCATAAGAAATGTCAGTCTTTGTAAAATCAAGTGTGTGGATTGCGCCTGTGAGGTAATTGGACCACCCTCTCTCCTGGGCAAGAATAAGAATATGATTGAATAAAAACCCCTCCATTTGGACTGCAAACAGATGTGTGAGCAATTCCTTTGTTCCACAGCAACTACTATAGCCGATGGACTATTATGGAATCTGAAATGTGGACACTTTGGAACAAATATGCATATTTTAGGCATTACAGATATTTAGTTATGTGGAGCATGAATGGGTAAAAATATAATGATTGATTGTGTGATTCCAATTTTTTTTAAACTCCACATTGTTACATAATTCTGTCTTATCTGCGCCAGTCCAAACCTCCTTCCCTTTCTTCACTCCCACATTTGCCTCTGCTCTGAGCTGCTTCCATACGAAATGTCTGCTTCAGAAACTGAAAGCAGTCACCCTTTCATGCATTGGCTTCACAAGTTAAATCAAATCAAATCAAATCAAATACGTTTATTGTCATTGCACAACAACTGTACAACGAAATTTCATTGCATCTCCTTCAGTGGTATACATAGAAGACACGGTATAAAAGATTAAAAGAACAACAACACAAACAACCATCGACTCTCATATACCGGCAAGATCAGTAAATGAAATTAATAAATAGATAATAGAAATATAAAAAAATATTGCGCATTATATTGCACCACGAATATTGCACCAAGAAGCGACATCTTTGAAAACATGGTGAAATTTCAATTGATGGCCTCCTGCTTCTTCAAATGAATTGTCAGAAAATTAACTGCACCGACTCAAATTTATATTTGGTGCCCTTGGTAGACGAGGCAACATCAATAGTAATGCTAAGCTAGAAAAAGATCTCAGAAATACTAACAGAGCAATTTAAAGCATGGAGATTGTAAACTGAAGTGATGACCTCAATGGCTAAGGCTTATGGGATAAAATTCACGCTCCAGTTACACATGCGGCATCTTCTGTTTCTGTCTGATGAATATTCATGAAATAAGCTAACTATTCCTTTCTTATTCCAATAACTAATACAAATTAGTCACTTTCTCAAAGTGTCAAGTTCAATTTTATAATTTGAAATATTTTGCTCATATTAATTGGCAATCAATACTCTATAAGGCAATAGCATTCAGATAATGAATAGAAAAATACACAACTAATATTAATCCTAACAAGAAGGAACCAGATCTTCGAGATTGAGACTGAAAACCTACACCTAACTGTTCCTGTTTTAACTTTTTTTTAATTAGTTACTTGCTCTCAGAGCTTAACTATGACAGAGACAATTAAATATTGAAAACTTCACTTTAAACCTTGGGCTCAAGTTTTCAGGTCCATGAATGGCAGGCTATTATGTGGAGAAGAAATATTATACTATGTAAAGTTTGGCTGGTTTGCTGTTTTCATTAAACTTCTTTCCAAATGCTGCTGTCTGAACAGTTGGAGGTTTCCCTTATAAGTGACCTGCATTGTGTTATTTGCACTAAACCGTAACTTATACAACCTTAAAACGTCCATGAATTGCAGAACACAAACCAGAATTGTTTATTTCAATCCTTTTCATATCTTAGAATTATTTTCCAAAAAGAGCTGCTAAAGGAACAGTGAATTAAAAAATTGAGTGCATCACTACAAACTTCCTGACTGCCAGATTGTCCAATGGTCCACAATAGTTCATCTCGTGCACTGAATATATATTCAATTGTTATCCACTGCATATTTCAGTTATTATATTTTCAAATGAATTTCACTCGAGGACTTCGTTCATGAAAAGCATATTCTTTGCAATCCTATGTTATGCAATATAATTTTTCAAAAAGAGAAAGGAAAATGCCATTAATAAATAATACTCTGAAATATATAACAGGCAGAATAAGTGCCTGAGCAACTCAGCGGGTCAAGCAGCATATCTAGAGGACATGGATAGGCAACGGTTTTGGGGCAGGGCCCTTCTTCAGATTGATTGTAGTAGCGAGGAGAAAGCTGGAAAAGAGGCGGGGCGGGATAAAACCAGACAAGCGATAGGGGAATACAGGTGCGAGGGGGTTTGTTTGCAGATGGCTGGAGAAAAGCCAGAGATTGGAAGAAGACAAAAGTCTGTAAGATAAGCAGAGAGATAGCTGAAAGGAAGCCTTTGTTTGATGATGGAAAGTTGGCTTTCAGACTGGAGGCCTGTGACTAGTGGTGTGCCTCTGGGTTCAGTGCTGGGCCCATTGCTGTTTGTCACCTATGTCAATGATTTGGATGAGAACATACAAGGCATGATTAGAAAGTTTGCAGATGACACTAAAGTGAGGTGGTATTGTAGATAGTGAAGATGGTTGTCAAAGTTTGCAGCAGGATCTTGATCGGTTGGGCAGGTGGGCTGAGGAATGAATGATGGAATTTAATACAGAGAAATGAAAGGTGTTGCATTTTGGAAAGTCTAATATGAGCAAGACCTACACAGTGAATGGTAGGGCGTCTGGGTTGTGTTATAGAGCGGAGGCATCTAGGAGTGCAGATACATAGTTCCTTAAACATGGCATCACAGATAGTTGGGTGGTCAAAAAGGCTTTCAGCACAGTGGCCTTCATCGGTCAGGGTACTGAGTATAGTTGGAAGATCATGTTACAGTTGCATAAGGCTTTGATGAGGGTGTTCAGTTTTGGTCACTGTGTTATAGGAAAGATGTTGTCAAGCTGGAAAGAATGCAGTGAAGATTTACAAGGATGTTACCAGGATTAGAGGGTCTGAGCTACAGCGAGAGGTTGAGCAGGCTAGGACTTTATTCCTTGGAACGCAAGAAGATGAGTGATGATCTTATAGAGATGTACAAAATCATGAGAGGAATAGAACGGGTAAATCCACAGAGTCTTTTACCCAATGTAGGGGAATCGAGTACGAGAAGACATAGGTTTATGGTGGGGGGGGGGGGAGATTTAATAGGCACAAAAGGGGTAATTTGTTCTTTACATGAAAGGTGGTAGGTAAATGGAACGAGCTCCCAGAGGAGGTAGTTCAGGCAGGTACTATCATAACGTTTAAGAGACATTTGGACATGTACATGGATAGGAAAGATTTAGAGGGTTATGGGCAAAGCACATGCAGGTGGAATTAGTGTAGATGGGGCATGCCAGTCAGCGCGGGCACTTTGGCCTGTTTTCACACTGTATGACTCTATGACTCTAACATGAACAGACTTTTGTAAAAGGGATGCTGGAAGAAAGAAATTTAATTCACATAGATCTTTCAAAGCAATGTGTTAAAAGCGGTGAAAAGGTTCTGCTTTATAAATAGAGATTAATAAACTATTATGGATTGTATATGGTTGCACTACATTCTTCAACTTGCACCACTGCTCCAATGCACTATTATGGTCTGGCTACCTGGCATAACTATTATTGTTGATTATATATTTATTTGTTGTGTTGCTGAATTTAATGTGACTGTAAACTGCAGCTAGTACAAATTTCATTGGTCCTGTCCCGGCGCATATGACAATTAAACACTCTTGAAACACAAAAGTGACATGGTAATCCTTTCTAAATCACTGGTTGGGTCTCAACTTTTATTTATTTCTGAACAGTACACTTGAAACATTAAAAGCTCCTTAAAACGTTGAAGTGAACGCTTGGCAAATGTATGAGAATGATGACCATCTAGATTGATGATAATCTAGAAGGATTATCCAGAGGGCGAGATAAAAGGCATTAATATGCCAAGATTCCAGCAATACTACACAGTAACTGCAGGTTATTTGAACAAAATAAACACAAACATATCGATACATCACTTTTACAATCAAACAATGTTCCACAATCTATTTTACAAATGTGTTACTTAACAAGATTGACACAAATCCACAGTAATTTATTTTGTGGAAAGTGACCAAAGCTTGTCAATTAGGTAGTTTAAATGTGGATCTTAAAGGAGCATACGAGCAGCAGAGATGTTAAAGGAACCAACTGCAGAGCTTGGGATAATGATGGTTCAAACCATGAACGACATTGATGGAGCAATTAAACTTGTGGGTGAACTACAAGGGCAGAATTAGAGATGAAGATTTTTGCAGGGCAAGAAGAGACTGCAGAGACAAGGTAGGAAGAGGCCATGGAGGGATTTGAAAAATGGGTGAGAATTTAAAAATATGTTATAAATAAGGAATCAAGCTATATCAACAATCACAGGGGTTTAAAGTGAATGGAACTTAGCACAAGATAGGATATAGGCAGCAGAGTTAAAGTAACAAATGTAGTTTTGCAGTCAAACAAGGGTTCCATCAATGGCTCAAAGTATCTATGGGAACCATGCCAGCGTGTAGGGGTGGGAGATTGCAACCTTCACGTGGTACACCCTGTTTTGACTAATACAATCAACCCGACGTGCAAAAAGAAATAGATGTAGTGTTTTGTTAGGCTGTGCACGTCATACGCAAGAAGAAGAAGCCCAGTGTGTAAAATCAGATTGGGAATTAAACAACCTACAAGAAGGATAATCTGTCAGTGGCTAAATAAGGATGTTTTCAAGAGAGAGTTAGATTTAGCTCTTAGGCTAAAAGAATCAAGGGATATGGGGAAAAAGCAGGAACAGGGTACTGATTTTGATGATCAGCCATGATCATATTGATTGGCGGTGCTGGCTCAAAGGGCTGAATGGCCTACTCCTGCATCTATTTTCTATGTTTCTATGAAGGCAAGGGTGGTTTCATATTGAAAGAACGGGTATTCAATGTTGTTAGGACTTTTTTTTAAAGCAAAAAGTAGACAATAACAAAATGACAAGAGATATAAAGCAGACATAGCAGGTTTGTACATGCATATACAAGTATAAAAAAGATACAAAGTGCTGGAGTAACTCAGCATGTCAGGCAACATCTACAGGTGCACTTTGTGTATTTTTGGTTAAACAGCATCTGCAGTTGCTTGTCTCTCCCTATATATGAGAATATCCTGGATGGTGAGATGAAGGAATTCACAAATAAGTGAATTTGATGTATTTCTATGATAGAAGACATTAAAGGAATCTAATAATGATGGAAAGATCAGGCAAAATGGAGGGAGGAACTCAAAAATGACTATCACTGGAAAAAAATTACTGCAAAACGCCCATTAATCAATCCACCATCTAATGGTTAGAAATCCCAAAGATTCTGTATCTGGCTCAATGGGCAATAATTCTAATCCTTCTTGTAAAACACTTGGGGCCTGCTACCATGTTCCCTTAAACTTACCTGGTCAGTTAGAAAATGCATGATACTACATTAAAAAAATGTTAATTAGAAATGTGTTGGAATATTAATTTCAAGAGAGTCAAGTGTGTTTAACTGCCATATGTACCGAAAACAGAACAATTAAATTCTTACTTGCAGTAACATAACAGGCTAGTAAACAAAGATAACAAAATAAACAAAAAAAACAATAAATTGAAATAACTTCCCATAGTCTGGAAAATCTGACAGTTCGGCAGTGAAGTCCCAATCTTGATGCATTTACTGAGTTTTACTCTATTATGTAAAGAAATTGAACTAATAGCTGTCGAGTCCATTGGATCTAAAGTACTGTCTTTAAAAGAGGTGGCTGTGGAAATAATGAATACATTGACCGTGGGTCTTTCCAAATTGCCTAGATTCTGAAACTTCGATGAGATTGAAAAATTGCAAACGTGGCGCCACTAGGCAAAAGCCTCAAAATAGGAAACTATCGGCCAATGAGACGACATCTGACATTGGGGAAATGCTGAAATCCACTAACATATTCTTAAAAATATGTCAGTAAAAGGCAGACACCGCATTCAACGTGATACCTGCCTCTGGGAGCCTGCAGGCATGCTGAAGGCAGCGCCCCTTGTAGATGAATCCCATCTCTAGCACGCATTGTTTTGATGGATGTCCTAACTACAGGAATCGCTGCAACAGCGCTGACTCCTAGTCCAGCAACATCTGAACAAGGATCCCGACCGGAAACGTCACCTATCCGCTCAGTTACTGCAGCACTCTGTGTCTGTTTTTCCTCAAATTTAATACCCATGCTTGTCGCTGCTCTCTGCCAACTTTACAAAACTCCGAGATCCTTGCGCTCTAATTCAAGTTCCTCCAATCACCCCACCATTTTAGTAACTGTGCTCAGCTGCCTGCCTGCCTGCAGTTTTGTTTGGATTTATTTTCCTCAACCTATCTACAACTCTGTCTTATTTTAAGAAGCTCTTAAACTCAACCTCTTCCACCAGGCTTTTTGACACTCGCTCCAATAGCTCTCCAGTTCAGGGAGCTTAGTGTTAAATGTTGTTCAATGGCTCTTGTACTAAACGTTTTGGGTGGATTCACCACATCGAAGATGCTGCACAAAGTGCGTCTGATCGTATTTACAATTGCCCACCTCCCAGCCGGGATCACGGGATAACAATAGCAAGACTCGGGGGGGGGGGGGGCAAGGAAATCAGTCTTTAAACGCCCGCTCTCTCCCTCCCTCCCTCCCGGCCTTCCCCGTCCCAATGCGAGGAGAAACTCCTTACTTTTCGTTGCTACCTTCCACTGACTCGGTGTCCGTGAGCCACTCTTCGCCGATGTCGGGTAAAGCGAAGGGATACTGTTTGTTGGGCGGGTTCCAGCTAATATTGTCCGCGACGTGTCCGGAAGACCTTCCCGCGCTGCCCATCGCAGCGCTGCCGCCGATGCCGATGCTGATGCTGCCGCTGCCGCCTCCGCCACTGTGAGCTTGCGCGGTTTTCGCAGCTCCTGGTCCGACCGGGCTGGAGCTGGAGCTGGAGCTCGGCGGCGGCGGCGGTCGTAGCGGCGTCTGGTTTGCAGCCCCACTGCTCAGCCCGGCCGCTCTCGCCCCACTGGCCGAGGGAAGCGGAGAGGCGCTGCACACTTTCAACACGGCTGAGTACTCGGGACCAGAGGCCGCCCCAGCCAGCACTGAGGCTTTCCCTGAGGCATTGAACAGGGAAGACGTGAAGAGTGTTGCTTTAGATGAAGACACAGAGAGCAGTGGACCACGCGGAGAGGCTGGGGACCCGCTGCTTGAAGAACCAGCTGGATGTACCACAGGAGAACCAGAGGTCGTGAAGATCTTTGCAAATATGGTTCCCAAGTCCAACACTGCAACCTTCATTTTTTTAAAATAAATATACAAAAATGCAGAATAATCAGCTCGGATACAGGGATCCGAGCACCAGGATCATTCGACAATGAACTATAATGTAATTTGGGTTTTTTCCCTCCGGTCAGTTGCAAGAAAGAGCAAACAAAGTTATTTTAGCAATCTGCCTGGCGAATCATACTACAGCTCCAAGCAACAGTGAAGACGAGTTTTCCTTCACTGACCGAAAGTGAAGCATTTGCCAAAAGGCCGGACAGTGCCCAAGGAATTGTTGAGGAAAACAGTCTTGATTGGCAATTTTTGCTGGTTTAACTGCTGTTACAGACACATCTTAGGTTGAGGAAATAGCTGAAATCTTCTCGTTTGCTTGCCTGGTTAACAAAAACAAATAAAAAACAGAGTTGGCTGGCTAATGTGTTTGTCAGGTGACAGCAGCAGCAGCACAGGTTGCTATGTGAAACAAAACCCTCTCTGCTGGTTGGTCCTATGCCGATAACTGAAGGGCGGTTCTTGAATCCCATGTCGAGAAACTTTTCTTTATATTTAAGCCGCAAAGTATTGATTTCACATAAAATAGAACGATGTGCACATTTTTCCGTTTAAAGAATATTCTGGCTACTGCTGCTGACTTTCTTTCAAGTCATCGAGCAATCTCCTGGAGGATAGACACAAAATGCTGGAGTGACTTAGCGGGACAGGCAGCATCTCTGGAGAGAAGGAATGGGTGACGTTTCGGGTCGAGACCCCTCTTCAGACTGATGTCAGGGGAGAGGGAGATAGATAGTTAAGGAAGGGCACGGTGTGAAAGGGCAATGAAGATCAAGGAAAATGTAGAATTGATCATTGTTAACTGGGAGAAGGTAACAACAAAGCAAAGCAGATAAAGTAGATGAGGGTTTTGCCCCGAAACGTTGCCTATTTCCTTAGCTCCATAGATGCTGTCTCACCCGCTGAGTTTCTCCAGCACTTTAGTCTACCTTCGATTTTCCAGCATCTGCAGTTCCTTCTTAAACAGTAGATGAGGTTGCAGGATGTGCATTATCCTGGAGGAATTCAGCGAGTCAAGCAGCATCTGTAGGTGGAAAGGAATGGTCATTCGAAGCGCTGCTTCAGGAGTGAGTGTGGAAGGGGGAGATAGCCAGTGTTCAAGTTTACATTTATTGTCACATGCACCAATCGGTACAGTGGAATTTGGGTTGCCATACAGCCATACGAATAAAAAAGAACACAACACACCAATAGAATTTAACATAAACATTCCCACAAGGCGGAATCAACGTTTCCCACTATGCGGGGAGGCAACAAATTTCAGTCATCCTCCTCTTTGTTGTTCACCCGTGGTCAGGGCCTCCCGAGCCCTCCGCAGTCGCCGCAACGGCGGCCGGATGTTCAGGCCCTCTCGCCGGGATGATTGGAACTCCGACGTCGGCACCAAAGAACATTCTCAGCGGCTTGGAGTTCCGAATCGGCCACTTCTTACCAGAGACCGCGGCTCCCGGAGTCCACAGGCCGAGCTGGGCGGAGATTTAACATTGGCGGCCCTCGGCAAGTGGAGCGGGGGAATGGAGAGTGGGAAGCGAGAGGTGAACCGAGGAGGGGGAGAAGGGCCTATTGGAACCTTCTTGTTTCCAGTCAATTTGCTGTGATTTTTTAAAAATCTCCTGTGCCAGGAGTTGAAAAATAAAGGATTGTATTTATGTAACAGCTTTAAGAATCCCAGATCCCACAAGGACATCTGGTGCCGCTGGTGCTAGCTGCCTCCACCTTCAGTCCGGTATCTTTTTTGTTTTTTTGTTATGTTGAAGAGCGTTTTTCTGTGTTTTTTTAATGTCTTTATGTGGGGGAAGAAGGTACGGTAAGGGGGATACCGTCCTTCAGTCGCTTCATGGAGAGGATGCGACTATTATTCGAGTCGCGTCCTCATCCCCCCCCCCAGCGGCCTACCTACTGGATTGGCACTGCCTTTCCTGCCGGGACCGACCAGAGCTCCAGCAGCAGCAGCAGCGGCGCAGCGTTGGAAACATCGCGGGGCGGGCGATGCCTCACCGGGGATCGCCGTTTGGAGCCCCGGGTGCTGGGCCTGCTGCACCGACATCGCGGAGCTGTGGTTCGCGGAGCTCCCAACGTGGGCGGCGCTGACCAACATCGCGGAGTCCTGCGACTCCGCCCGGCTCGGCCTGTGGACTTCGGGAGCCGCGGACTCCGGTGGGAGGTGGCTGATCTAGAGGTTCGGGCCCCTGAGGATGTTCTCCGTCGAGGTTCAGCGTCGGTGTCCAGCATCCCGGCGTGAGAGCCTGAGCATCGGGCCGCCCGTGGCGGCGACTGCGGGTTCCACCTAGTTTATATCAATCACTTTTTCGCAGATGAGCAATTCTTTGGAAATGTCACTGATTTGAAACATTATCTCTGTTTCTGTCCCCACAGAAGCACCTGACCAGCTGAGTATATCTAACATTTCCAGTGTTCATTTCATTTTCTCAAAGTGCAGTGGAAAATCCAAAGCACAACAACACTGGATGAGTGGTCCCCCATTGCACACAAGCAAACAGATCGCTAGGAGTCCAGTAAATGTCCACCTGCTGCATTAATGATGCATAAGGGCAATATTGCTCTAAAGGCATGTCCATTTAATATTCCAGTGCAAGACCAATGTAATTGTGCAACCGCTGGAGGTAATAAGCAAATCCAGGCTCAATTATTTATTTCTCAGCTACTCTTAAAAACAGCATAGATGCAGGTTTTGGGCAAATTACCCTTTGAACCTGTATCACCATTCAGTCAGATCATGGGTGATCTGATCTTTATCCTCAACTCTGTTTTCATGCCCTACCCCCATAACCTTTGATTCCCCTGCACTCAAAAAAATCTTCTCCAGCCTTGAATATGTTTAATGATTCTGCATCCACAACTCCCTGTGCTAGAGAATTCCAAGTACTTGCAGCCCTGAGAGAGAAGAAATTACACTCATTCCAATACTATTGCTTTTAAACACAGATACATTAAATGACTTTTATTGATGCAAATTATGCATAAAATGTATTAGGTCAAATTTCTAGGCCTTGATACGTCCCTAAAACCATAATGTCTGCTACTAGTCCAACAGAAATAGCTGCCTTTAAAAAATACAGTGGAGATCTACAGTGTGATATTCAGCTGAGGGAGTTTCTCTAACAAAGAGTGCTCATCTTTCAGGGTATTTTATTTCAGACAGGAATACTATCACCTGCAAAGAAAAGGCACAATGGAAGATGAGATGAATGAATAGAAGCTGGAATAATTTGCTTCGTTTAATTACGGAGTCATCATTTAGCAGTTTGATTGTAAATGTATCGACCTACTTTTAGCTCCATACTCGGCAGACATTATCTCCAGCAAAGCTGCATTTAAAAAAATGATAAGACATTTAAAAAACTGAATTATTAAATCCTCTTTCACCTGAGGTCTTAGAGATTGGACTGAAATTTGTGGAACAAGAAGTGCTTGCAGTGTTAATATGATGCATGTACGAAATTCCAGGCACTGTTCCGTTACAGTTTCTTGCAAGACCAAGGCAAGTGCTTTACATTTCAGCCCTTTGATTTATATAGAATCCACTGGCATTTTTATGGCCTGTTGAATGAAACCAGTAATTAAAATCCACCATATTGCACACCTGACTTAGAATATTAGAAGATAGACAAAAATGCTGGAGCAACCCAGCGGGTGCAGCAGCATCTATGGAGCGAAGGAAATAGGCAACGTTTCGGGCCGAAACACTTCTTCAGACTGTCTCCAGCATTTTTGTCTACCTTCGATTTTCCAGCATCTGCAGTTCCTTCTTAATGACTTAGAATATTGTCTATGAGTTTTTCTATGTATGGGAACATGGTTCAGGAGCGCGGATTCCAAATATTTATAGCCTTAGGAATTTTGTATACCAAATGCTGCTCCAATTTAAGAAAATAATTCTAGTTAATGCTGAGGTATTTGCCAGATTTCCCCAGATGTGTTTGTTGGTCACAAGTTCTTTGTACATGGTCACAATTCAGGACTTCCTACAGATAAGATTTTGGCAGTTATATTAGTAAAAGTAACTTTGATGTAAAAAGCAGCAGTTCCTTTCTGCATGTATTGTTTTTTCAAGTAGGTGTCAGTAACAGTCATTCCTTCCACCCAACAAAAGTAAACATCTTTGCAGATGTTAATCAAGCTCCAGTGATAACAACACTAAACACAGTGCCCATTCTGTTAAAACCATGTGTAATGATATGATCCCTGAAGTATAATGGCACTAGAGTGTGCCGACTCTTTGAGTGCTGGCCCAAACCACTTCTTGATTGTTTTTCATGAAGTCCATAGAGGTCTTTCCCATGAAGTCTGTCCCTGTTGCGATCGAGGAGACACATGTAAGGGCCTCATCTATAATGGAAGAGGGAACCATCATTCCTTAAAGAATGAGGCCATCTCGGATGTCCTGGTATGGAACACCTCATCTTGGGCGCAGATGCGGCGTAGATGGAAGAATTTGTAGTAGGGGATAGAGTCTTTGTAGGAAACAGAGTGGGAAGAAGTGTAGTCAAGATAGTTGTGGGAGTCAGTGAGTTTGTAATCAATCGATAGTTCAGCTCACGTGATGGAGACGGTGAGATCAAGAAAGGGGAGGGTCGGAGATGATATAAGTGAATTTGAGTGCAGGATGGAAATTGATGAAGTTAATTAACTCTTAATTCATTCTTTGTGTCTATGCACAGGATAGTGCAAGACAAGAACAGGTTCTTCCACCCACAATATCTGTGCTGTAAATGATGCCGAGACCAACCCTTATTTGCTTGCACATAATCCACATCTTCAGCCCACTCACTCTGTTCCCTGTATATCCATGTACTTATCCAAATGTCTATTAAAATGCCACTGTCATATCTGCTTTCCACCACCACAACAGCGCATTCTAGGCACTCACTACCTTTTGTAAAAAACTTACCACACACATCGCCTTTAAACTTTGCTCCGTTCACCATAAAAACTATGCCCACTGGTCTTTATTATATATTCTGGGAAATAGGTTATGACTATCTACCCTATGCCTCTCAAAATGTTATATACTTCTATCTGCTCTCTCCACAACTTCCAATGTGCCATTGAGAACAGTCCAAGCCTGTCCAAACTATCTCTGCAGTTAATATGCTCTAATCCAGACATCATTCTGGTAAATCTCCTTTGCACCTTTCCAAAGCCTCCACGTTCTACTGGTACATTTAATATTGCTAGTGTTATACTGAGAAGTGTTAGTACCTCTCTTTTTCCTTACACATAACACCATTGCCACACATGTGTGCTCGGTGCTGGGACCGCAGCTATTTACAATATACATTAATGATTTAGATGAAGGGATTAAAAGTAACATTAGCAAATTTGCAGATGACACAAAGCTGGGTGGCAGTGTGAACTGTGAGCAGGATGCTATGAGGATGCAGGGTGACTTGGAGAGGTTGGGTGAGTGGGCAGATGCACGGCAGATACAGTTTAATGTGGATAAATGTGAGGTTATCCACTTTGGGGGCAAGAACAGGAAGGCAGATTATTATCTGAATGGTGTCAAGTTAGGAAAAAGGGAAGTACAACGAGATCTGGGTGTCCTTGTACATCAGTCACTGAAACTAAGCATGCAGGTACAGCAGGCAGTAAAGAAAGCTGATGGCATGTTGGCCATCATAATAAAAGGAGTATAGGAGCAAAAAGGTCCTTCTGCAGTTGTACAGGACCCTGGTGAGACCACATCTGGAGTATTGTGTGCAGTTTTAGTCTCCAAATTTGAGGAAGGACATTCTTGCTATTGAGGGAGTGCAGCGAAGGTTCACAAGGTTAATTCCTGGGATGGCTGGACTGTCATATGTTGAAAGAATGGAGCGACTGGGCTTGTATACACTGGAATTTAGAAGAATTGGAGGGGATCTTATTGAAATATATAAGATTATTAAGGGATTGGGCACGCTAGAGGCAGGAAACATGTTCCCGATGTTGGGGGAGTCCAGAACGAAGGGCCACAGTTTAAGAATAAGGGGTAGGCCATTTAGAACGGAGATGAGGAAAAAAGTTTTCACCCAGAGAGTTGTGAATCTATGGAATTCTCTGCCTCAGAAGGCTGTGGAGGTAGTTTCTCTGGATGCTTTCGAGAGAGAGATAGATAGAGCTCATAAAGATAGCGGAGTCAAGGGATATGGGGAGAAGGCAGGAACGGGGTACTGATAGTTGATGAACAACCATGATCCAATGAATGCGATCGAAGGGCCGAATGGCCTACTCCTGCAACTATTGTCCATTGCCTATTGTCTATTGTCTGAGGTGATATCCCCTCCCTTGTTTGAGGGGTGTCCCCACCAGACTCAGCCCCTCAAAATCCAGCAGTGGAAGTACTTTGGTACTCTCCCACAGAGCCTTAATGCTGGCTGTACCGAGCATCAATGTGTCTCTCAGTGTGGAATAGGCCAGTCAGCAACATTCCCTGGCGGACATATCACTTTCCTGCAGACCAACAATTTTCGGGCAAACCAAAGAACAACTTTCACTAAATTGATGTCCATTATAGTGTGACCCTAGCAACAGCCTGTGATTCAGAAAGAGGTCGCTGTTGCACAGATGCTTGGTATGAATCATGATGCATCTTGCATCTTTCTACAAATCTCATTAACAAATCTACACTCTGCAAAGAGGTGGGGCACCGTTTTCTCTCCATAACAGCCATACCCAGAGCAGGGCGCATTGTTAGTAAGACTCCCACGGTTCAAGAAGGGTTTGATTGTGAAGTCTTCTGCCGCCAGCCAAGCGGGTTCTTGGTGCTTGTTGGCGATGAGGCATTTCACTAGACAATCTCAGGAAGCCACACGGTCATCAGGATACATTGAGTGTTTGTCCCGCAGTGCCTGCAGTATGTTCCACTGTCTGATGGGCGTATTATCAAAAGGTGCTGATCTGGATGAACATTTACACAAAGGATAGGTCGTGCAACAATATCCAGCCGACTGGCACATTGCACTGAAGCACCGCCAAGCCCATCCTTTGCAAAGCCAAAGACAGGTATTATCTCAAAGATAGACACAAGAAGCTGGAGTAACTCAGCAGGACAGGCAGCATCTCTGGAGAGAAGGAATGGGTGATGTTTCAGGTCGAGACCCTTCTTTTTGACCCGAAACATCACCCATTCCTTCTCTCCAGAGATGCTGCCTGTCCCGCTGAGTTACTCCAGCTTTTTGTGTCGATCTTTGGTTTAAACCAGCATCTGTAGTTGTTTCCTGCACAGGTATTATCTCAGCAGGTATTGACACTTGATGCCCACCTGCTTTGGCTCTACACACAGCCTGATGCAGCTGCATGCTTTATGCAAGCCTGCCTAATCCCAGAAAACAGATCTGGTGTATAACAGTCGCAATGGATGGGAATCCTATTCCACTTTATTAGGGTTGCTGTTACATCAGGGTGACTTTGTTAAGTCCAAAGTTGGCAATCACATTAACATGTTTATTTTGGGAACATGTCCACTGGCCTGGTTAAACTACTATCCTAACCCTGCATGGACCCACAAATATGAGCGCACAGGGTGGGGTTGGGTTTCAAATTTTCACATTTTTATCAGCTGACACTTACAGCAAAAAATATATATAGTTCTGACAAATAATTTTTAACCTGTAGCATTAATTCGTTAATTGAAGCATTCATTGTTTCTACATTAATTTTATTTCTATTTCCACAAATGCCGCCTGACCTGCTGAGTGTTTCCAACAGTTTCTGTTTTATTTCAGATTGCCAGCATCAGTTCAGAATTTGCACTCTTGTTGGTTTAAAAGCCCTGTCCCACTGTACGAGTTCATTCCAAGATCTCTCCCGAATTTGCCCTGATTCGAACTCGGAGATTTACGGTAATGGCCGCTCGGGGCTATCGTGGGCATTTTTGAACATGTTGAAAAATCTTCATGAGTCTTCCCGAGCTTACCGTGTTTCCCGAGTACCTGCCGTTAGCGTTACGAGCCGTTAAGAGACGTCCCCGAGCTCCAATGTACCCGCTACGTACATTCTACGTACTTACCACGAGTTTGATTTTTTTTTAAGTCGGGAGAGCTCTTGAATTACCTCGTACAATGGGACAGGGCTTTAAATGTTCCCAACTGTTAACTTCCGTAACATTGGGGCAGGAGTAGTCTTTCCAGCCTAAGCCTACTGTGCCATTTCACTAGCTCCTGGCTGATCTCTTCGGCAAAATGCCCTATTCTTGTCCTATCCCCACAACTGGTGAATCCTGCATAATCCAGAGATCTTGCTATATTTGTTTTGAATATCATTAATGACTGGGTCTTCATTGCCTTCAGGATGCAGAATTTCAAAGAGGTGGCGCAGTGGTGCAGCAGTAAAGTTGCTGCCTTAAGGGCCTGTCCCACGAGCATGCAACTCCATGCGGCAAGCGCGACCTAATGTGGTCGCTGGAGCTGTACGGCCTCACAGGCCAGTCCCACTTCGATCGCCGGAGCCGTATGGAATTGTGCGGAGCCGGTCCCGACATCGCGCAGGGCTCCGAAAAACTGACCGTGTTCAAATATTCCACGCAGCAACGGCCTGTCGGCCCGCAGCCGCCTCGACGCCATACGCACCGCCTCGATGGGCGTGCGCAGTGTCTCGACACCGTACGCAGCGTATTGATGCCGTACACAGCGTATTGACGCCGTACATCACTCGCGAACGTCCCGCGGACTTCGCTCGAACTTCACGTCACTCACTCGACCTCCGCGCAGCCCCCGCTTCCGGTTTGGTCGCGCTTGCTGCATGCAGGTCGCATGCTCGTGGGACAGGCCCTTTACAGCGCTATGGGTGACTACGGGTGCTGTCTGTAGACAAAGTTTGTACTTTCTCCCTGGGTGCGTTGTTTCCAGGTGCTTCAGTTTCCTATAGGATTACTATAGTATCTGTGCAAAATACTTGAACCTAAGGCTAAATCTGTTATAATGTGAGAACAAAATGAAAGGCGTTTTCACACTAGCACAAACATCCTTGAGGGCCTAAATAATTGAACGTATAAACAGTATTTATTTTGCATTTCCTAATACACCGATAGCAACAAAATGTCACTCTGTCACAAACCCTTTGTTTTTATGCATGTAACAACTTGTTATAGCAGGTATTGCATTCCAAATCTATCATTATGCTTGACTTTTATAGGTTTTACTTAGAAATTCCAACATCATGCTGCAGGCATGCCCATTGTTTGGTTTGCAGGACTATAATATTTCCATTAGGTGCTGTTTGTTCCTTGTGATTAGGGGCTTGTGAGGGGATGCAAAATTCAACATCTGGTGATTAATTTTAGGACACTTTTGTGAGTCAGTGAGTCCTTGACATTGACGGCTGTGGGGAAAGAGAAGGGCAACTTAACCATCTAGCCAGGCCGGTGCAGTAGCAATTAGTCGTCTCCTGTGCTCTAAGATTCTCAATCCAACATAATTTTATATTGCAGATTAAATAAGCACGCAAACATGTATGTGACAGGTAGACACACAAAGCTGGAGTAACTCAGCGGGACAGGCAGCATCTCTGGAGAGAAGGAATGGGCCAGATGTTCTTCTCAAAAATCTATGAGATTGCAAATACTGAGCACAATAAGAAAGAAAATAAACACTTTTGTGCATTTCTACTCAAAAAATTAAGAACTTGTGCAGATTCATGTCTGCCAAATAATAGTCTCTTTATTCCCTCTGGAATTTTCAACAGTTCAGTATCACTCACATTGCTGCCCTCTCCAATAATATCCTTATTCCCATAAGGTAGGTGATGTTCCATACACAGCACATGCACTGAAAACTAGTATAAATACAATTATTTAAGCAGTAAAGTTTAACAATTGAAGGTACTTGGGTCTAAGACGTTGACTGAAGGAACACTAGCAACAGCACTCTTCCCATGTGCCATTGATAATTCCTCTCAAGAAGCTTGACAGGGCAGAATGAGAGGGTGGAGGTGATTCAGCAATCGACTTAGATTTAAATGACCTGATTTAGGATATTATACTGCTTCTACCACTATTGGACTCCTCAGCCACATCTCGACATTCATTCTTAGTCATAGCAGGTGGTTTCTTTTTCTCCGTTGCTGGGAAACAGTTTCCTCCTTCCTTGACCTTATTGCAACCAGCACTAAATCAACGGATGACTCAGTGTGGAAGGGTGTAGGCACTGACTTTCCATACACCATCTGTTAATTTCTCTTGCTTTCTTGAACTGTTCCCAACATACTCAAAGTCCATATTTTTAAGGATACTTTCAGTAGCTGAAGATAAATCGTTTCAGAAAGATGTACATCACAAGCGCTTATGTTGGTTGGTATTGTCAAAAAGACAATTCTGCTGAATCTGAACAGTCTCATGTGCTTCATGTGTTACATGTTTGCACTTATTTTCATTCCCTCTCCTGCTGATATTCGAGCTTTCTTTACTAATGTCTTTTATTTATTTAATGGAACATTAAATCTGATTTTTGATGATTATACCATCAGATAACCTTTATGAACTTTATAAAGTCATCTGCACACTATTAGTTACTCAAGTCCAATGTGAGAGGACAATTTCAAAGCTAAAGATCATAAAGACAAGGTTACGATATTCGCTGTCTGAGGAGAATTTGGAATCATACATGTTGCTATCCATTGAAAATGAATTGTTAAATGAATTGGATGCAGAAGCAATTATTGGCAGATTCGCACAATCATCTAGCGAACACAAACGATTGCTCTTAATATAGTGGACTGCATGCAATGCTCTAATGTGCTTTTGAACTTACAGACACAAAAAGCTGGAGTAACTCAGCAGGACAGGCAGCATCTGTGGAGAGAAGGAATGGATGCATTTCGGGTTGCGGGACAGGCAGCATCTCTGGAGAGAAGGAATGGATGCATTTCGGGTTGAGACTCTTCTTCAAACCACTGTATCTTTGAATGGATTACCATAGTTAAGCCGCTACCAAAATTAAACTGAGTAACTTGTATTTACCTACTTTATTCCTTCCTCTTTTAACAACAACAGTACAAAGATAGCAGTCCTTCAATCTTCTAGCATCACTCCTATAGCCTTTGGTGGAAGGGTGGGTGTGGGGGCAGTTGAAATTTTTTATTCCAAAAGCCTTGAAAAATCTGAAACCTTTTGAAAAGTGAATATAGGAAATTCAGCAGCAGTTGATTAATTATTTTACATAAATGTTCGCTGCAAAGGAAGAGGATAATATATGAGATATCCATTTGGATTAGAGTCAGAGACTCAACAAAATAATATCAGCAGAGTAGCAGTAATCAGTGCAATGATTTTCATTCCAAAATGTGAAAGGATGCGTGTGAAAACATGGTGAGTGACCGGAACATCATATACCAAGGTTCTCTTGTTACAGGAAATAGGAAATACTCTACTACTTAAGTAAAATGAGAGAGAGTTAAAAGGGGAAATATAAACCAGTTGGCCCAACGCCCATTGTTGTAAAATTACGAGAAGCTATAATTAAGGGTGGAGAGACTGAACACCTTTAATATTATTAGCTGATAGGAGTGAGCTAGCATGCCGATTGTAAAGGACAAGGAATTATTGATCTGGTTAGGAAATTAACCCAGTGCCAGGAGAAGGAAAGAAAAATTAGGCATATTAGGCAAGGAGTTGTGCAAGGTAGGTTTTTACACAGAGTGGTGGGCGCTCCCAGGGGGACAAGTCTGGGACAGTAAAAAAATAAAAGAGAAGTATAACATAGCAAAGATGAGCGGGAGCCAGAGGATTGGGAAACTTTTAAAGAGCAACAGAACATAACTAAAAAGGCAATATGGGAAGAAAAGATGAGGTACAAAGGTAAGCTAACCTCAACCTCAAGGCTGCATGCTCAGCCCCCTTCTTTACTCACTCTATACCCATGAATGAGTAGCCAGACATAGTGCCAACTCCACCATCAAGTTCGCCGACAACACCACTGTTGTTGGCCGAATCACAGATGGGTTGAGGGAGAGTATAGAAGTGAGATCGACCGACTGACCAAATGGTGCCAGCACAACAACCTGGCTCTCAACATTGCGGACTTTGGTAGGGGAAGGATGAGGATCCACAATCCTGTTCACATCAATGGGACGATGATGGAGAGCGTCAAAAACATCAAATTCCTGGACGTACATATTTCCGAAGATCTTTCCTGGACCCAGCTCACCGATACAATTATTAAGAAGGCACTTCCTGAGAAGATTACGGAAATTCGGCACGTCGAAGAGGATTCTCTTAAACTTCAACAGGTGCACGGTAGAAAACATTCTGACTGGTTGCATCGTGGCCTGGTTCGGCTACTTGAGCGTCCAGGAGCGGAAAAGACTACAAAAGGTTGTGACTACTTCCCAGTCCATCACTGGCTTTGACCTCCCCACCATCAAGGGGATCTCTCAGATCAGATTTTCAGATTCAACTTTAATTGTCATTGTCAGTGTACCGTACAGAGACAACGAAAGCAGTACAGAGACAACGAAATGCTCTCATAGTCGCTGCCTCAAAAAAGCAGCCAAAATCATCAAAGACCTACACCATCCTGGCCACACATTCATTTCACCATTGCCATCAGGAAGAAGGTACAGGAGCCTGAAAATTGTAACGTCCAAGTTCAGGAACAGCTTCTTCCCGACAGCCATCAGGCTATTAAACACAACAACAAATAAGCTCTGAGCTCTGAACTGCAAAACACTACATTATTATTGCACTATATTTGTTATTTATTGAACTTTTTTCTCTTCTCCTGTTATGTACTATGTTTACATATCCACATATTCTGTTTTGCTGCAGCAAGTAAATTATTTCATTGTCCCATCTGGGACATATGACAATAAAACACTCTTGACTCTTGAATTGACTCTTGAAGAGGAAAAATGAGTTAAGACCAAAGTTGGACCCTTGAAGACAGAAACAGGCAGACGAGTTGAACAGGTACTTTGGATCCGTCTTCACTAAGGAGGACACAAACAATCTCCCAGATGTACTAGTGGCCAGAGAATCTAGAATGACGGAGGAACTGAAGGAAACTCCCATTAGACAGGAAATGGTGTGGGCTAGACTGATGGGACTGAAGGCTGATAAATCCCCACGGCCTGATGGTCTGCATCCCAGGGTACTTAAGGAAGTGGCTCTAGAAATCGTGGACACATTGGTGATCATTTTCCAATGTTCTATAGATTCAGGATAAGTTCCTCTGGATTGGAGGGTAGCTAATGTTATCCCACTTTTGAAGAATGGAGGGGGAGAGAAAACAGGAAATTATAGATCAGCCTGGCATCAGTGGTGGGGAAGATGCTGGAGTCAATCATAAAAGATGAAATAGCGGCACATTTGGATAGCAGTAACAGGATCAGTCCGAGTCAGCATGGATTTACGAAGGGGAAATCATGGTTGACTAATCTTCTGGAATTTTTTGAGGATGTAACTAGGAAAATGGACAAGGGAGGTGGATGTGGTGTACCTGGACTTTCAGAAAACATTTGATAAGGTCCCACATAGGAGATTAGTGGGCAAAATTAGGGCACATGTTATTGGGGGTAGGGGACTGACATGGATAGGAAATTGGTTGGCAGACAGAAAACAAAGAGTAGGGATTAACGGGTCCCTTTCAGAATGGCAGGCAGTGACTAGCGGGGTACCGCAAGGCTCGATGCTGGGACCGCAGCTATTTACAATATACATCAATGATTTAGATGAAGGGATTCAAAGTAACATTAGCGAATTTGCAGATGACACAAAGCTGGGTGGCAGTGTGAACTGTGAGCAGGATGCTATGAGGATGCAGGGTGACTTGGACAGGTTGGGTGAGTGAGCAGATGCATGGCAGATGCAGTTTAATGTGGATAAATATGAGGTTATCCACTTTGGTGAACAGGAAGGCAGATTGTTATCTGAATGGTGTCATGTTAGGAAAAGGGTAAGTACAACTGTTCATCAGTCACTGAAAGTAAGCATGCAGGTATAGCAGGCAGTGAAAAACGCTAATGGCATGTTGACCTTCATAACAAGAGGAGTTGAGTATAGGAGTAAAAAGGTGCTTCTGCAGTTGTACAGGGCCCTAGTGAGACCACACCTGGAGTATTGTGTGCAGTTTCGGTCTCCAAATTTGAGGAAGGACATTCTTGCTATTGAGGGAGTGCAGCGTAGGTTCACAAGGTTAACTCCCGAGATGGCGGGACTGTCATATGTTGAAAGAATGAAGCAACTGGGCTTGTATACACTGGAATTTAGAAGGATGAGAGGATATCTTATTGAAACATATAAGATTATTAAGAGATTGGGCACACCAGTGGCAGGAAACATGTTTCCAATTTTGGGGGAGTCCAGAACCAGGGGCCACAGTTTAAGAATAAGGTGTTGGCCATTTGGAACGGAGATGAGGGAAAAACTTTTTCACCCAGAGAGTTGTGAATCTGTGGAATTCTCTGCCTCAGAAGGCAGTGGAAGCCAATTCTCTGGATGCTTTCAAGAGAGAGTTAGATAGAGCTCTTAAAGATAGCAGGATCAAGGGATATGGGGAGAAGGCAGGAAAGGGGAACTGATTGTGGATGATCAGCCATGATCACAGTGAATGGCGGTGCTGGCTCGAAGGGCCGAATGGCCTACTCCTGCACCTATTGTCTATTGTCTATAAATCCATAACTCCCTGAAAGTGGCAACACAAGTAGATGGACTGCTAATGAAGGCACAAGGTATGTTTGCTTGATTGCTCAGGACATTGAGTAGAGAGTCAGAGAGTCATGATGCAGGCCTGTTTAACTTTGGTTAGGTTGCATTTGGAGTATTGTGTGCAGTTCTGGTCACCCCTTTACAGGAAGGTTATGGTGGCTTTTGATATAGTGGCAGAGGAGGTTTACCAAAATAATGACTGGATTATGGAGTATCAGCTACAGGGAGAGGTTGGCTAAACTTGACATGTTTTCTCTGGAATAAAACAGAGGTTACGGAGGAGACCTGATGGAAGTATATACAATTATGTGAGGCACAGATAGGGTAGACAGTCATAGACTAGAGGGCATAGCTTTAAGATGAGATGGGCAAAGCTTAAAGGAGATGTGCAGGGCAAATTCCTTCACACAGATGGTGGTAATTGAGGCAGATGTGATAGTGGCATTTAAGAGACTCTTGGAAAAGCACATGGATATACAAGGAACGGAGTGATAAGGGTTGGTCTTGGCATTATGGTTGGCACAGACGTAGTGGGCTACAGGCCCTGTTCATGTTCTGTACTATTCTATGTTCCATATTCAGTGAAGGTGGCGGGGGCAGATACAGTATGATAGTGGCATTCATGTGACTTTTAGATAGGCACATGGATGGTATGGATCATGTGCAGGCAGGTAAGATTAGTTTATCTTGGCATGTTCACCACAGATATTGGGAACCATAGGGCCTATTGCTGCTCAGTACTTTCCTTTGTTCTAATAAAGACATACTAACTAAATGGTAAATACTATGACAAATGTATTTTCATCACAGGCCAACACAAAGTCACCTAAGAACAAAATATAGCATTCTAAAATTAATAAAGACCACCTACCTGAAATTATAAACCTATTTCTCACTACACAAGTGCTTCCTAAGCTGCTTGGGTTTAGGCTTATTATTGTCACATGGTCCAAGGTACAGTGGACTTGTTTTGCATGAGATCCAGTCAGATCAGACAATACATAAATACAAACAAGCCAATCACAAGTGCAATAGGTTGAGCTAAGTGAAAGATACACAATTGTAACACACCAGTTCCATAAAGTCCACTGTCAATAGATAATAGGTGCAGGAGTAGGCCATTCGGCACTTCGAGCCACACTACTGTCCTCAATGGGGTGGAGGTGAATTGGACACTAAGTCTGGTTTGTGGCATTTCGATATTGGAGATTAAGGAGTTAAGGAGTGCATATAGATCATTAAATGATCATGCTGTCAGGAGCAGAAAATACCTTGAAAAATGTGAAATGCTAGCTTTATCCAGAGGACTAGATATTACACTGAGCCCTACTTTGAAAGTTCTTTAAGTTGCTTTTCAGTCACTTTAGGAATCAGCCTTCAATCAAGTGCAGCATGAACTCACCAAAATAGAATCAGGATTCAGGGTCAAATTATGAAGAGAAATTCAGGTTTTATTTACTGTGAATATTCAAAGACAATTTAATTGAACATTTCAAAGTCGTAAGGGGAATACACTGTAGTTAGAACAAAACGTTTCCTATAATTGGGGAGCATAGAAATATAAGTGATAGCTTGAAATCTGGAGATAAGTCTTTTGGGAGTGAAATTTAAAATTGTTTCTACTCTGAAACATTTTGAACATTTCTCTGCTATTTTCCAATTGATGCCATGTTGATTATTGATTTTAAATCTAAGGTTTATATATAGTGTAAACCCTTGCTTTAACGGAACTCATTATAACAGATTTTGGTTTTAGCGGACTGAACTACCGACGGCTTGCTCGGTCCCCGGCTGCTTACAGCGCCAGCTATGCCAGGCCAGTGCCACATCTCCAGCCGTACCATCTGCCGCCGTCACCAGCCTACACAGCTTCCTCAGCAGCTTCTGGGTCATGCCTGCCTCCATCACTGCCGACCCTTACCAGCGACCAATGACTCCGTTGCCTCTCACCTCTCCTCCGGCTGCCAGCAGGCCAGGGCCGTCACCTCACCTGGATTCTAGTCCCAATTCTAAACCGAGAGACTGAGGTAGGGTCTTGACCTAAAATGTCACCTATCCATCATTCTCGAGAGATGCCGCCTGAGCTGCTGAGCTACCCCAGCACTTTGCGTCCTTTTGCGTATTAACGAGTGACTACACTGGTTACTGGACACCATCATCATCCCCCCCCCCCCCCCCCCCCCCCCCCCGCTCCCATGGTCCGTTATAACGAAGTTTGTATCTGTCCACTAAAAATAGTAAAAGATGAATGGTGCAGCAAAGGCAGTTTTACACAATAGGTCATTGCTGTAATCTTATTAATTAGAGGAACAAGACGAGTTGGTAATTGGTCTCACCTGGCTCCTGTGTTCTTATTAAAAATGACACAAGCTGCCCAGATATGATCTGTGGAATGTTGTGGGAGAATGAAACTTTGTTTTTTGCAGACCTGCGCACTGTGCCTAATGAAGGAATAAATTCGATCCGTCACAGCGCTAGAGACCCGGGTTCGATCCTGACCGTGTGAAGTTTACATATTCTCCCTATAATCGCATGGGTTTTGTCCGGGTGCTCCAGCTTCCCCCTGCATCACAAAAACATGTATGTTTGTAGATTAATTGTCCTTTGTAAATTGCCCCTAATGTTTAAGGAGAGCGTGAACAAATGGGATAACATAGACAGGGTGAATGATGATAAGCCAAAGGGCCTGCTTCCATGCTGTATCTCTGAACTAAACTAAACACTCTGTGTCACACACTTTGCATTTGAATTAAATCCTTTTGAGGAACATGCAACCTTCAGATAATCTATGCTGACAGAGCTTTAGCAATTAAGCTGCGTAGATCTGTTTAGGGATTTTAAAATCCAATAAACTCACAATAAAAATTCAAATGTGACAAGAATGGAAGAAAGGCGAAACTTTTTTTGAATAAATCTTGTTGAACCCAGGGTCATCTTTGCCACAGTTGCCATTCGAAGTTACCACAATATCCTGCAGTGTGTAAGGGTAAAAGGTTAATCTCCTTTGTCAGACACAGAAAGGGGCCTAGCTAAAGTCAATGTCTCCACTCCCTAATCTCACAAATCCTCCATGCATTGGAATTTTGATTGTGTATTTCATGACTTTTTTTAAGCAAGTTTCAAAATTCCTAAAACATAGCTTTCTTCAAACTTTGGTTAAGTAATGTTTGAAGAAGAAACATAAGTGTTCTGTGGGAGTGCAGAAGAATCTGGCGTGATTTAAAGACTACAGACTACATTCAAAACTAAGAGTCTTCATTGCTGAATTGGATATGACAGAAGCTTATGGAAGGAAGGAATATTATTTATGGAAAGTATCTCTTAGACTACAATATAATACAGTTTTATACGTCACATTGCACATAAAGTGAAAGTGAAATGAATTTACCAGCAGCGGTACAATGATAAAGAACACACAATACACAATAAAAATTTAACACAAACATCCACCATCAAACAAACATTCATCATCACTGTGGTGGAAGGCACAAAATTTGGCCAGTCCTCCTCCATTTTCCCCCGTGGTCGGGACCTCAACCCTCCGCAGCCGTCGCTGCGGGCGTCCAGATGTGCAGACAAGGTAAAGTGCAGATAAGTCCTGAAGTCCTGAGGTGCCTCCCCAACGGAGACCGCGGCTTCAAGATGGTGAAGGCCGCAGGCCGGCGGTCGAAGATTTAAAGTCCCTGCCGCGCCACAGCCAGAAGCACCGCAGACCGCAGGGCCGGCGGTCGAAGCTCCCCTCAAGGAGTGATGGGAAGTCCACGCCGGGCCCGCGGTAGAAGTTGGCCGCTGGCCGGCGGTGGAAGCTTCTTCTTCTCCCGGGTCCCCCACGAGGGATCCCGGGCTGTGGACGCCGCACCAGCTGGAGCTCTGCAGACCGCGGCTTCAGTCTGCCGGCAGCCGCGGGCCAACGAAACGGAGCGCTCCCCTCCGGCGAGGGCTCGCCCGCTCCACGCCGAGAGTCCATGCTGCGCCCGCTGCTGAAGCCCCGGGCGTGTCTCCGGGAAAGGCCGCCCGATCCTTGCTGTTATGTCACAGGAGAGGCGAAATGGAAAAAGTCGCTTCTCCGTGGAGGAAGCGACCAAAACGGTTTCCACCTCACCCCCCCACACCACCCCCCACACATAACACACAAAGAATCATTAAAAACAGACTTTAAAACATACTAAAAAAATTAAAAAAGTTGAAAAAAACTAACACGCTGCTGGCAGGGCGCCGGCTTGCAGCGCCCCCACCGACCGGTCTTCAAATCAATAAAGCTGAATAATCGCGTCTTATCGAGTCCACACACAAGATTAGAAGTTGTTCCGCTAGAGCTGAACACACTTCTCGGCATCTGCACAATGGTGTATGTCTTGCGCTTCTTGTGCTTCTTGTGCGTGGTGGTGGAAAGATTGGTGGAAACAGGGCCGCGACGTGAACGCTCTTTCCTTGACCCCAGAAATAATGGATGAAGCCTGGAAACTGTGCCACAAAAATATTCTAAGAAGCTGACAGTGACAATCATCAGGACTACTCTGCAATGCTGGAGAGAATCAATGATTTGAGGGAACATCAAAGGTAGCGTGATCCCCAAATCAAGAGTTCCATTAGTGTTGCTGTGCACTTAGTCACAGAGATATACAGCACGGAAACAGGCCCTTGTGCACAACTTGCTCAAGCTGACCACGATAACCCATCTACGCTACTCCAACCTGCCCACGTTTGCCCCACTTCACACACTTTTTGCAGACTGGATAGCATGCAACAAAAATCTTTTCACTGTATCTCACCACTCGTGACAATAATAAACTAAACATTCCTCTAAACTTTTTCAATCCCTTGTATCTATCCAAATGTCTTTTAAATATTATCGTATGTGCCTCAACTACCTCCTCTGGCAGCTTGTTCCATATATCCACCACACTCCGTGTGAAGAAGTTTTCCCTCAGGTTCTTATTAGATCTTTCCGCTCTCACCTTAAATCTATGTCCCCTGATACTTGATTCCCCTACTCCATGTGAAAATGTTTCTCCTAGCGTTCCTCAATGAGCCCAGCACCAATCACAGGCTTCCATTTTGAAAAGCAACCTTCCATCATCACCTTCTGCTTCCTTCCATGAAGCCAATTCTCTATCCAGTCGCCTTGCTCTCCCTGGATCAGTTTCAATCTAACGTTCCAACCTACCATGCGGAACCTTATCAAGTGCCATTGCTGATGTCCATATAGACAATGTCTAAGGCTTTCCACTCGTCAACCTTTTTGTTACCTCTTCAGAAAACTCAATCAGAATCGCAAGACACCATCTCCTACGTACAAAACCATGGTGACTATCCCTAATCAGCCCCTGTCTATCTAAATGCATATAGAATTTACCTCAGAAACTTCTCCAGTAACTTGCCTACCACAGATGTTAGGCTCACTGGTGTACAGTTCCCAGGCATTTCCTCCGCCCTGCTTGTACACTAAAAATGTTGATAAGGTGATGCACTTGAAAAATTAAAGGTAATAGTAAGATTAAACAAGAACTTACCAGTTTGAAGTTTGATCTGTATTTTATGAGGAGTTACGATGAGGGATTACGTGAAGACCCCGTCCAGCACGCATGCGCGACATACTTCATAGCAACGGTGTGGAATCACAGAAAACCCAATAATTGAAATAAACATAGTAAAGATAAGGAGAACTAAGATACCAGTTGATCTCTATAATTGAGGGTGGGAGCGGAGGGCACGTAATCCCTCATCGTAACTCCTCATAAAATACAGATCAAACTTCAAACTGGTAAGTTCTCGTTTAATCTTACTATATTACTTCGGAGTCACGTGAGTGACTACGTGAAGTTTTTAAAGCTCTGTGATTTCAAACTGTGTAACAGTCCATACTTCACTCACTGCCGAAGTAATCCAAGGGAGGAAGTATGTTATCGTAATCAAACATAAATCTGTTTGTAAAACAGCAATGGTATTATTTGAAAATAATAACAAAGAAATTAATGCTCCCCCGGGCTTAAATTATATATTTTTTGCAGCGTCTAAAATTCTCTCTGCAAGTGAAACAGGTTTTATAATGGCTTGTTGTAGAATGTTTGAAAAGTTCTTTCCATGGACCACCCCGCTGTTACCAGGGTAGGTCCAATGGCACATTCATACTGTTAGCCGCCGACGTGGATGCTGCTCTGGTGGAGTGAGATGTGTAATTATCGGTATCCACTCCAGCAGCTCCCAATACCTGTTTGAGCCATCTAGAGATGGTTGACTCGGTACCCGACCAAGTGGCTTTTTTGTGGCTGACCCGTTGTGCTTTTTGTCTCCCTCGGGAATTTTAGGTTGTGTTGATATATTGTAGAAGGTGAGTCATGACACATAACGGTGGTCAGGTGGGTACGCCCGGAATTCCATAATGAGTCCTGAAGTTCCTGGTCTACTCTGTTTTACCAGCTCCTGAATGGTGAATGTTATTTGGTCTGATGTTACGACCATATTGTCCAGTCTGAGTAGGTAAAAGGACTGGACCCTTATGCTGAGACTAAGCCATCAGCATGACCGTATACAGGGTAGCTGTTTTCAGAGTAAGGGATCTGGCTGGTGGCCATCCCTTAGGTATGTCAGGACAACGCTGACATCCCAGATCTTGGTATATCTAGGTCTAGGGGGTTTTGAATAGAAGGTACCTCTCATTAATTTGGCCACCAGTGGACGAGACCCTATGGCCTGTTTCCCTTGGTGCCTGTCTTAGATAGGCTGACAGTGCACTTCTAGCATATTTGATAGTGCTATAGTTCAGACCTTCATCGTGGTGAAGGCTGGCCAGGAACTCCGGTACATAGATATGGTGGTTGATTAGTAGGTTGTCTCTGTTCTCGAGCAGTATGTTTCCCATTTTCTCATACTGGAGAGATATTGTTTCTTGGTGGAAGTCGGTGAGATGCTGTCATCGTGTCCATGGTCCTATTTGACAATCCCAGGTCCATCAAAAGGTCTTTTTTGAATCTGCAACCCAGTAGGCTTATTCTGTCATGGCATGGGTGACTTACGCCTGATACAGGGTGGATCAGTAGATCTGGTCCGTGGGAAATGGTCATGGGTTTTCAATGACCCTGTCAAGGACCACTGGGAACCATGGCTGTGTAGGCCAGTTGGGTACTACCAAAAAGTCCGAAGCAAAGTTCATCTGTATTTTGCGTAGTACCTGATTGATGAGGCAGAAAGGGGGGGAAAAACATAGAGATTAGTTCCCCCCAGTTCAGCGAGAATGTATCCATCGCCGCTGCCTCAAGGTCTGGTTCCCAAGCGACATACATCGGTACGTGGTGATTCAGTCGGGATGCAAAGAAATCGATATCTGGTGTTCCATATTGCTTTGTAATTTCAGCAAATACTTTGGGGTTTAACATGTCTGCCACAGTATTTAGCTTACCTGGCAGGTAAGTTGCTGATAGCCAAATATGTTTGTCGACACACCATTACCAGATTGTGTTGATCAAATTGTCACATGATATCGATTTTATCCTGCCCATGTGGTTAGTATAGGCCACCACTGTGATATTGCCAAATTGTAAACGAACATGCAAAATGGTGCACTTTTGAACAATATGCTTTTAACCCATATAACGCACCCAACATTTCCAACTAGGTTTATGTGCAGTGTCTGTAGTAGTGATGACTCTAGATTAGTCCATCTACCACCTGTTCTGGATATGGGTTATTGATAAATGATGGGACTGGAACTATGCCAACTGAACTATTCTCTTTCCATAATTATAGGTCTGAAATAGGCAATTTCATGGTTCAGTCAAAATGACCTGTATGTTGCTTAAAAAACGCTAGCACCTTTGCTCTAATGCAAAGGTCCAAGTTAAGTAGCTGATAATGCTGCTACTAATTTCCCAATCACTCTTGCCACTTTGTCGAATGGTTGGTTGATTGTTAATCATTAATTTGTTACAGATTTGTGCCAAATCTGCTGACTTTTCTTTTGGCAACGTTATAGACATGTGGACTGAGTTAATTGAATACCAGATAGTCCATAGTTGTGGATGGTGTCAACATAGATTTATCTGGATGTATGACAAAGCCCAGGTTAAATAAGTTTTTAGTAGCTAATGCTGCTGAATTAGCTAATTCCATGGTTTTGTCTATTGTTAAATATCATCGAGATATGCCATGACACTATGTTTCCTTAATAGTGTCAGGGCTAGTTTAAATATCTTGGAAAACAGTTTTGGCTCATATTAGTTCATTAGTCTATAATTTGTACTGCCATAGTTACCCCATCCAGGTAAATTTTTTAGGTATCTCCGATGATCTTTATGAATGGGTACTGAATAGTATGCTTCTTTTTAGTCAATGCCTACCATAAAGTATCCTTAGGAAATCCATTGTTTGGCAGTTACAATGTTTTCCATTAAAATGTGTATACCTGACGAAAGTATTCAATGTGGTTAAGTCAATGATGGTGCGACATTCACCATCTTATTTGGTTTTAGTAAATTTAATAGAATTCCAAAGGTTCATATTTAGACTTCTTTATGACCCCTTTGTATGTAACTTCTCCAGTTCAGCTTGTCCCTCATGTTTTCTTTTTAGTAAGAGGGTAAAACCCCTTTGGGGTGCATGCTGAACTGGTGGCAAGTTTTTCTTAAATTCAATTTTTATCCTTGAATACGTTTTGGTATATAACTACCAAGTGTGATAGTTCTTCATGCTTACAAAAACAGGTGTAGTTTCCCCCCCTGTTAGCACAATCCCCTCACCTTTTATGTGATGGTAGGATCCATACTCACCTACCTCCACTGTTGTTTGGTGGTGTGTTCATTTCTTCGGTTTCTGGTTCCTTGTCTGTCGGGGTGGTGCTGTTGGGGGGTGGCGCATTTTCCATGGGGCCCGCTCTGGGCCCTGTCCTGAAAGACGTGCGGGGATGGTATGCGGGCCCCGAGCTTTCACCAGTACCATGAAGTAGACGCCTACTGGTGGATGCGTAGAGGTACTATCGTCTGGGTTTTGCATGGTTTGCTCATTCCAGGTCCTGCCCTCATGAGGCCGAATGCCTTGGATTCTTCACCCAGATTTTAGGCTTGATTTGGTAATTCTTTGCCAAATAGCCAGATCTGTGGTTCTGAGGCCGGCGTTCTACACAGTCCTGCGAATTTTTGAGGTTGAGGGCAGGTTTTATGACCTCCTTCCAGAAGTTGCCAATCACATACTGTGTTGCACAGTAGAGCCAGGGTGTTTTGGCATGGAATGAGCATGTGAAGTGATAGCCGACGTCAGGTATATCAACATTTTTTGCAATTTTAAGTTTTGGGTTTAAATACCCTGCTCAATGTACCCCCAGTAATGGCAGGCACATTGAGCAAATGCAATTTTGGGGAGGCGTGATAAAGTCCAACGCCTCAATAACTACCTGTCTTGGAGAGGTTTAAAGGACAGGTAGTAAGCTGGCCGCCAGTTTAGGCTGTAACGGCCGTCTCGCTCGTGGTGTTGCCACGTAGCGGTTCACCACACCCAGCAGCTCTTCCTGGTCCTGTACCTCAAGCATACTCCCGATTTTCTTCAGCCAGTGAACCCTCTTCTTGACCAGCCCAGTCCTGGTCGCCAACGCTCCCCTCTGTTGAGGGAGATGCGATGGCCAGTGCTGTTAGTGCACTGGAGCGGGAGTGTTTGTGCTCCCTTACGTGACTCCGAAGTAAAATTACTCATTTTAATCACAAATATGGATGTCACAATTTTAATAAAACAAACTCTGGAGTGCTTGGTGATTTGTATGTTCTTTGCCGGTCACTTTGGTATTAGATTAGAGATACATGTGGAAACAAGTCCTTCGGCCTACTGAGTCTGTGCTGACCAACGATAGACTTTAGTGGGACAGGCCCTTAAGTCAACAATACTCATGCTCCATAGACTTGTTCTATCCTACACAGGAGTGGGCGCCGCCTGTGTATGGCAGCCTGCCCGCAGTCCGTCTCTACACCTTTTTTTTAATTTAATTTTATTTTATTTTAAGTCCTGTTAAAAATGTTAGTGGAGGTCTTCTATGTGGGGGGTGGGGGTGGGGAAGGGGGAAACTTTATTTCTTAGTCACCTACCTGGTCGGAGAGGCAACATCCCTCCAAGCTGCTTCTTCGCCCCGTCCTCGCGGCCTACCATCGAGAATGGAGCGGCGTTTCCTGTCGGGACCGGCCGGGACTACAGCTTCGGCGGCAGTGGCGCAGCGCTGGGATACCAACACGGAGCGGGCGATGCCTTACCGGGTCGCCGTGCGGTAAGCTCTGGAGCGCTGTGGCCGTCGATCCCAACATCGCGGAGCTGGGGCTGCGGGCATCCGGCCGCGGGCGGCGCTGGATTTGGAGCCAGGGATCGAGTTCGCCGGGGTCGGAGCTCCAACCGGCGCGTCCTGAGGACTACGAGTGCCCCGGTCTCCGGGGAGGAGGCAGCCGCTCCAGACTTTTCCAAGCCGCTGAGGAATGTTTCACCCGACGCCGAAGTTCCATCTTCACGGCAAGAGGGCCCTGAAAATCATCGGACTGGCTGCACGGCCACAAATGGGCCCCGACCTCGGGTGTTTCACAGAGGAAGAGGACTTAACTTTCTGGTGCCTTTCCCCACAGTGGAAATTTTTGATTCTGCTGTGGGGGGATGTTTGTGTTGAACTCTATAATGTGTTGTGTCCATTTTATTCATTTATTTAACCTTTTTCTATGGTTTGTAATGGAAACTTATTATTTAATTTATGTAAAGCACTTTGGTGTCAATGCGAGTTGACTTAAAACGTGCTATATAAATAAAACTTACTTACTTACTTACTTACACTAGGGACAAGTTACAGAGGCCAATTAACCTATAAACCTGCACCACCCATTGTAGTGCCTTCCTGTCCGCTACGGTGCAACTGCTGTACCATACCGTGAAGCAGGTGGTCAGGATGCTTTCGATGGTACAGCAGTAAAAGTTGGTCAGGATCTGGGGGGACAGGTGAACTTTCTTGAGCCTCCTCAGGAAGTAAAGGCGCTGCTGCGCCTTTTTGATCAGCTTGGAGGTGTCGCAGCATGGTCGACACGAGGTCCTAGGAAGTCTTTATAACTCTCCTTCATGCTCGCGAGTAGTCCCTGCGTACGCGAGGCCTCAGCTAGGCCACGGCGTATTTTTCAACATGCTGAAAAATGCCCGCGAGTAAAAAATGGTCGCCATGGAAAAATATCTATATTTTTTTACTCGTAGGTTTAGTCGAGGTAGGTCATAGCAGGTCGTAATGCTATCGTATGTAATCGAAGGCAATCAAAGCTAATCGAAGGTAGTCGAAGGTAAAGCTCGTTGAGAAAAAAAGGTAAGTTTCAATCTAACCTTCAAACGCACCCTACCATCTCCGCGCTCTCTCCGCCCCTCTCTAAAGGACGTACCGTAACTGTGCCAGCTGTCTTTTACCTTCCTGTTCATCGCGGGTGTGAATTTCAGACAGCGCTCCCCGCTTTCCCTGGCTCCCTCCTTTGCAAGGGGGGGGGGGGGGGGGTGTGCGTGTGTGTGTGTGTGTGTGTGTGTGTGTGTGTGTGTGTGTGTGTGTGTGTGTGTGTGTGTGTGTGTGTGTGTGTGTGTGTGTGTGTGTGTGTGTGTGCGCGTGTGCGTGCGTGTGTGTACGGTCGATCCGGCTCGTGGTTTAATCGCTGACGGTTGATCCAGCTCGAGGCTTTTCAGGTGAGTGCCCTCGAGCTTGAAGGTCGAAGACAGTCACTGAAAAGTCGCATTAGTGGGACTGGCCCTTAAGGCAACAACACTACTCATGCTCCATTGTTTCACCTGTTCATACATGTTTATTACAAAGGAGCCAAACTGCCATATTTCTTTGGTGTCATCAAATACTGAAATGCAGACTGACCCTGCTTTCATTTAAAAGAAAATCACAGTGCCTCGAGCAGTTTCCAGCCAACTTATTTGGTTGACAGTTCAAATGTGCTAGAGCACATCATTTTATTTGTCTGCTTCTCCCAAATGCACCAAAGGTGCAATGCCACGTGTTTACAAATGTGTGTGCGTGTAAACAGATCAGATGAGGCCTTGCATTAGGTCTGACTTACTCTGCTAAACTTTTGTTCTGGGAAAGGTCACCCACCTAGGATACAGGGAACACATTCAGCAAGAATGTTCTCTACAGAGTAAAGGTTGCACAGTCTTTTCTTTCCTCTTCAAGGATTTTCATTTGACCAAGCTTACTGAATTTTAATGTTTGTCATTAGGAGGGTAAATCAACTTCCTCTCAATATGACTGCCATATGCCAAATCAGATCTGACAGTTTCTTCAATGCTACAGTACATTTACTACATAGGTTACAAATCCACTTTGATTTAAAATTTGATTGGGGAGCTTCATGTGGAAATAAATGCTTGATGTTCTTACTTTGAATTGCAGTACAGGCTATTTGTTCTTAGGTTTTTATCTGTTTATACTAACGTAAAAACAGTGCACACAAAATATATATTCTGCACCCTGTATCTTCCCCTTTGCTCTATCTATTGTACTTGAGTTAGGCTCGATAATATTTACATGTAGTATTATTTGATTTGATTGGATGGCATGCAAAACAAAAAAAAATTTTCACTGTACCTCAATATACTTGACAATCATAAGCTTAAATCTAAATGTTGCACCCATCCCTGTCTTAAATGCCTTAATTTTAAATAGTGATGCCTGGTTTTATATTCTCCCATGGAAGGGAATATCCGTCCCACATCATCCCTGCAAATGCCCCTCAGGATCTTGGCTGTTTCAATCATCCACTCTCATCTAACTCTTTTAAATGTCAGTGAATATAAGCTTAACATGGCAACCATTCTTCTCCTGAGACAACTCACTAATTTCAAATATCAAAATATTAAACTTCCTTCAACTACTTCCAATGCATTTGCATTCTTCCTTAAATGAGACCAATGTAATACGCAATGCTGCAGATATTATCGTACCAATGTCTATAAGACATTGATAAGAACAAACATACCACCTTTGGCCCTTGGTGCTCCTCAGCCATTGTTTAACATTATGGTTGAGCTGTTTGTAATCTCAACTCTACATTTCCATATTCCTGCAGTAACCTTTCAACCTTGTCGGATCACTGAATTCTCAATGATTTGCTGAGTCCATAAGTAGCGTTTTAAAATTTGTATTCAAGCATGATGATTCTATTGCATCAGAGCAAAGCATTACAATATCTGCAGACATTAACTAAAAACTGAACATATATCATAACTAACAAAACAAAGAAACTATGGAATTAGAACCAAAGGACTGAAGACTGAACATGTGTTTAGCAAGCCTATTCCTGAGCAGTTAAACGATACCCCATCAGTTCTCTGCAAGCCCCAACAAACCTCTTGCCTAGCGAGAATCAATGTAGCTCCCCTTTGAGTATTGAAAAACTCAGCTTCCAATACCTTTTAAGAGAGTTCCAAAAACCAATGATCTCCTCAAGGAAGCTGAGGTTCAATGAAACAATGTATTTTAAATACCTCATCTTATATATAACTCTAGAACAAACACTCACCGCATGTAAACTTGTAGCAACTGTTAATTGAATCATCCAAATGCCACATCCAGAGTGCTGAAAGTTTTAATTTCTGTACCAAGGTAGGAACATTCTCTGTGTTGGAACGAACTGCAGATGCTGGTTTAAACCGAAGATAGACACAAAAAGTTGGAGTAACTCAGCGGGACAGGAAGCATCTGTGGAGAGAAAGAAAGCTTCGGGTCGAGACTCTTCTTCAGACTGAATGTCACGGGAAAGGGGACTGAGAGATATAGACGATGATGAAGAGAGATATTGAACAATAATTGAAAGATATGCAAAAAAGTTACAATGATAAAGGAAACAGGCCATTGTGAGCTGTTTGTTGGATGAAAACAAGAAGCTAGGGTGGGGGGGGGGATGGAGAGAGAGGGAATGTGGGGTTACTTGAAGTTAGAGAAATCAATATTCATACTGTGATATGAAATACTGCAATATGAGATGCTGTTCCTCCAATTTGCGTTTAGCCTCGGACAATGGAGGAGGCCTAGGACAGAAAGGTCAATGTGGGAATGGGAAGGAGAATTAAAGTGTTTAGCAACCGGTAGATCAGGTAGGCCGAGGCGGACTGAGCGAAGGTGTTCAGTGAAACGACCTTGTCCAGGGACCCCAACAGTCCTTTCAGGTGAGGCAGAGATTCACTTGCACCTCTTCCAACCTCATCTACTGTATCTGTTGTTCAAGATGTAGACTCTTATCCATCTGCGAGATATATATTGTATGTAGGTAAAAATCTGATGATGGCAATTTAGAGGATACCTGGATATCAACAGGAATAAACGGCAAAGAAATTAGTGGACCAGGTTTTGAGAAGAATGGAGGAGTGAGGTTGAGTTTAAGAAGTAATACAGTAGATCAGTTCCAGGATAAAAGTATTTTATGATGAAGGTCCACGATAACCGTCTCACATTTTAAGGCAGAGATAGATAGATTCTTGAATAGTACAGGTGTCAAAGGTTATGGGGGGGGGGAAGGCAGGAGAATGGGGTGTGGAGGGAGAGATGATTGAATGGCGGAGTAGACTTGATGGGCCTAATTCTATCCTATCACATGACCCTTATAACCTTACGATCTTTGGGGAAATAACAATTTTAGGTTTATCTGTGAGACTGATCGAAAAGAAAAGTATAACACAAGAAAATTGGAAATGTAGGGAGGTAAAGGGATTATATGGTCATAAGGAATAGGAGTAGAATTAGGCCATTCGACCCATCAAGTCTATTCCGCCATTCAATCATGGCTGATCTATCTCTCCCTCCGAACATCATTCTCCTGCCTTCTCCCCATAACGTCTGACACTTGCTCTAATCAAAGATCTATCGACATCTGCCTTAAAGATATCCATTGACTTGGCCTCTACAGCCTTCCGTGGCGTAGAATTTCACAGATTCACCACCTTCTGATTAAAGAAAGTTCTCCTCATCTCCATCCTAAAAGAACGTTCTTTAATTCTGAGGCTATGACCTCTAGTTCTAGACTCTCCCACTAATTAATTATAATTGTCTTTGAGCACTGGCAGAGATAGAGAACTGTGCGACACTGACAGTTATTGAAGCATTCACTAAATCACAGAGGGACCCCAGTAATTTGGAACAAGCCCAATGTGCAGCATATGTCCTGATTTAGCTCTTAGGGCTTAAGGAATCAAGGGATATGGGGGAAAAAAGCAGGAATGAGGTACTGATTTTAGATGATCAGCCATGATCATATTAAATGGCGGTGCTGGCTCGAAGGGCCGAATGACCTACTCCTGCACCTATTTTTCTATGTTTTCTATGTCAAAAATGAGATAAGATATGGCATCAGCAATATGGCATCAGCAATATACAGCAATATGGCATCGGAAGGGTTTCGGCTCGAAACGTTGCCTATTTCCTTCGCTCCATAGATGCTGCTGCACCCGCTGAGTTTCTCCAGCATTTCTGTATACCTACGGCATCAGCAAATTCATTTATCTTATGTCAGTTTCATTTTCCATATTTCTCATGACAAAGATGGAGATCATTCACCCTATTGTGTCTAAACTCGCTCATGTTAATCCTCTTCCTTGCACACGCCCATCAGCACAGTCCCAATTCACCCACCTACACCACGTAAAATTTACAGTGGCCAAGTAAGCGTGTTTGGGTTCTGGGAGGAAACCAGAGCCCTCAGGAAAACTAAAACCATCAGAGAGAAAACATGTGGTCTCCACAGGAGGTCAGGATTGAACCTGTATTGCTGGAGCTGAGAGGCAGTTGTGCCACCCACATATAATGGTGGAATTACGCTTCTGCAGCAAAAATGAGAGTCACGTACAACTGTAATAAAGTTAATGGTAATCATAATGAATTTAGAAGTGCTCCATTGGGAGAAAGCAGGAACGAGGTACTAATTTTGGATGAACAGCCATGACCATGTTGAATGGCGGTGCTGGCTCGAAGGGCCGAATGATCTACGTCTGCACCTATTTTCTACGTTTCTATGTTTCTATAACCTCTTAAGCTTCTTGGAGGAAATAACAAAAGTGAATTTTAACTCAGTACAAGATACAAGATACATTTATTTGTCACGTGCCAGTTGACACAGTGAAATGTGATCACCATACAATAAAATAAAGAACATAACACATAAAAGTTCAACATAAAACATCCCCACACAGCAGAATCAAACGTTTCCCACTGTGAGGGAAGGTACCAGTCAGTCATCTTCCTCTGATGTTCATCCGTGGTCGGGGCCTCCGGAGCCCTCCGCAGTCGCCGCTACGGGCAGCCTCCGCTCAGGCCCGCTCGCCGGGATGTTGTCACTCCGACGTCGGAACAGGCCAACCTCAGCGGCTTGGACCTCCAAAACGGCTGCTTCCCACCGGAGTCAGCAGCTCCCGACGTGCCCAGGCCGCGCCGGACTTTATTACAGTTGTACGTGACTCTCATTTTTGCGGCCCTCGGCAAAGGGCCCCAGGAACTCCGCGATGTTGGTCAGCGCTGCCCGCACTGGGAGCTCCGCATACCACAGCTCCGCGATGTCGATGCTGCAGGCCCAACGCTCCGGAGCTCCAAACGGCGATCCAGGTAGGTATCGCCCACTCCACGGGGAATCCAGCGCCACGCCGCCGCTGCCGAAGCTCTGATCCGGTCCCCGGTCTCCGGTAGGAAAGGCCGCTCCGATCCAGTGGTAGGCCACGAGGAGGGGGGGGGGGGGGGGCGAGGATGCGACTTGGAGAAATAGTCGCATCCTCCCCCTCCCCCACATAGAAAAACTAAAGTATCCCCAAAACAAAACTGTTCAGACAAACTAAAATTTAAAAAAGAGGAGGGAAAAATGGACAGACTGTTGGCAGAGGCGCCTTCAGTGTCCTCAGTAACTTGCATCTTAACTTTCTCAAAGATTTGGAAATGTATTTCACAAAGACAACCCTGGTGAATCTTGGGAATGATTAAGACACAGACTAAAGGAGCTGGTACCATGAATGTGCATTTAAAAAAATTAAAAAGCTGCATCCAGAGGTAGGCTGTGGACCGAGCATCAAAAATGTGTCTAGAAATCCGTTTTCGTGACCCAAGTCACCGAACTACATGAAATTTTCCACAGATTTAGATGAAATATAATTGAGAAGGAAGTCATAACTCGTCATTGCCAAACGTTGCACATTAATTAATTAAACAAATTAGAAAATGAGATCGGGAAAGAGCCATCTAGTGGCCAATACCCATATTACACCATGGGTAGCCTATTTCCGCGTTGGTCCATTTAAACTATATATATAGTTTATAGATGTAAATATGACTGTAATCATATATAATTAAGTATAAGGGTCAGGTAGTGGCTACAAAAAAAACATCTCATAGTCATTAAGTTTGCATGGACTTCAATTCATAACATTTCAACCTCTTCTTAATGTTAATGAGAATAACACTGTTCCTACCATAGATAAATTAGTTAGTTCAAGTTCACATACACCAATTCATTTCTACATAAACACCAGCCATTTCTCACTCCAATGGCAGCCTATAAAGTGCAATGAATATTCCTCCATTTTTCTCCCGTGGTCGGGGCCTGGAGACGGCCGCTACTGATGGCACTATGTACAGCCACTATGTACAGCCTCCCCCCCCCCCCCCCGCGGAGATGATCCGCGGCTCCGCGTTCGCGAATTGGCCGCTTCTTAATTGAGACCGCGGCTTCACTATGTTAAGTACATAGGCCCCGCGATCGGAGCACTTTTTCCCGGTAAGTTATCACAGGCTGCTCCCAGATTAGATGTTAAAGACTTATTACACTACAACAAGTTGGCATTAGTAAAAATGTTTAATTTACCTTGTGTTATGGATACACATAGTTTAGGCCCTCAACTTCATGAATGAATGAATGAGTGAATGAATGTGAAGGAATGAATGAATGAATGAATGAGTGAATGAATGAGTGAGCGAATGAATGAAGGAATGATTGAGCGAATGAATGAAGGAATGAATGAATGAGTGAGTGAGTTAGTTAGTGAATGAATGAGTGAGTGAGTGAGTGAGTGAATGAGTGAGTGAATGAGTGAGTGAGTGAATGAATGAATGAGTGAGTGTGTGACTGAATGAGTGAATGTACAGCCTCTAAATCTCATTTTTTCACATTATAAAAGGGTGCAATTAAATTAATTAAAGTCCATACAGATTAATTTTCATAAATTCAGATTTTAGATCTTACCTTTCAGTTTGAGTTGATTCACAATGTTTCACAACTTTGTGTTGCAGCATCTCAGCAGGGACTTTGCTTTCAAGACTTTCTTCCACTTCTATCCACTTAGCTGCACATTTTTCAGACTTCTTAATGCTTTTCTCACTAAATTCAATTACCCTGCTGCAAGTTTCCACGACATGTATTCCACAGAACTCGAAAGAACCTTCATCGGAATCTCCAGTAAAACAGGCGTCAGTGAAGTCCTCTCAGCCATGTTGTGTGCTAGCCTGAAGCAAAGCACGTGATTGGCCAACTGGCATACAACTCAATGTTAAACGTGCTTTGATTGGACAAAAAATACCCGAAATTTTCCCATTTTTTCTCTAATTTAATAAAAATGTGCAAGTCTTGTTCATGACGAGTTTCAGTGGTGATTTATATATTTGTACACAATATGGGAAAATTTCATGTAGTTCTGTGACTTGGGTCACGAAACACTGGAATAAAGCTCCTCGGCCCACAGCCTAATGGTGATGGTGTGGCTGCAACTTGATGCCTGCAGCTGGGGCAAACTGGGTGACTGCTTTGCAGAGTACCTGTGTTCAGATCTTCCAATTCACTGGAATTTAGAAGGATGAGAGGAACTCTTATAGAAACATATAACATTATTAAGGAATTGGATACGCTCGACGCAGGAAACATGTTCCCGATGTTGGGGGAGTCCAGAACCAGGGGCCACAGTTTAAGAATAAGGGATAGGCCATTTAGAATTGAGATGAGGAAAAACCCATGCGGTCACAGGGAATGTGTAGGAAGGAGCTGCAGATGCTGGTTTAAACCAAAGATAGACATAAAATTCTGGAATAACTCAGCGGGACAGGCAGCATCTCTAGATGGAAGGAATGGGTGACATTTCGGGTGGAGACCCCTCTTCAGACTGAGATTGCTTGACCTGCTGAGTTACTCCATCATTTGTATTTATCTTCACCAGGATGGTGATTGTAATAGAGAGCTGTGGTTACAATGAGTGTTTGGATAGGATGTGTTCACTCTCTCTGGAACGTGACTAACTGAGGGGTGACCGAATATAGGTTTACTTTAAGAGGTTTAAGGTGAGAAGGGAGAACTTCAAACGACATCTGAAGGATGGTGATTATCTGGAACAAACTGCCAGGAGGTGGTAGGTACAACTACAACATTTCCAAAGCATTTGGACAAATAGGCACAGATAGGAAAGGTGAAAGGGATACAGATCGTATACAGGCTAATGGGTTTAGAATAGATAGGCAGCATGGTTGGCAAGTACGAGGCATGCTGAAATGGCCTGTTTTTGTGTTGTACGATTCAGATCCCACAATAAATGAGGTACAGACACTTGAAGATGCCCCACTGAATTAAATAATATCTAGATCACTATTTAAAAATAAAACAACGGTTTAATCAATACTATTTAGAATAAGTTGCCTTCATAGCTAATAGAAAATAACATTATAATGGGTGGCACAGTGGCGCAGCTGGTATGATTGCTGCCTCACAACACCAGAGACCTGGGTTTGATTCTGACACGGGTACTGTCTGTTTCATGTTCTCCCTGGGACTGTGTGGGTTTCCTCCAGGTGCTCCAGTTTTCTCCCACATCCCACTGCCTTGCAGGTTAGTAGGTTAATTGGCCTCTGTAAATTGCCGTTAATGTGTAGCGAGTGGATGCGAATGTAGGCAAATATAGAATTAGCATGAACAGGTGGTGATCTAATGGACTGTGTGGATTTGTTGGGCTGAAGAGCTGTTTACATGTATCTCTAAACTATTTTACTTCTAAAGTAATGTACTATTTAAACTGTTTCTAAAAGTTCAATAAGCTTTATTGCATAAAGTTAAAACCATTTTTGTGCAAACATTTAAAAAAAGTGTGGACTTTATTCTCAGTGCGAGCTGAAGTGTAGTAGTACAGAGCACACCAGCTTGGACATTTTCATTATGAAACATCAGCGGAACAGGTACAGCACAATTAGATTAAAAGCTTCCTCTGTGCCCAAAATATCCTCTTGCACCAACCTCAGAAACGCGTGTGACAGTTTAATATTTTCCACGCTCATTAAGCATTCCTGCATGAGATTACCAATTAAGTGACAAATAAGACTTAGAATAGAAGCAGAAAATGCTGGAGATACTCAGGACAGGCAACGCTGACATTGATCTATCAATTTCACATAATTGGTTATTACCATAAATAAATGGATTGCAACTGTTCAAACTTAAGTGCCATTTTTTAATTTCCAACAAGCAGGCCGACTATTACCCTCAGATCAGTTTGCACTGGATTTGAAATTAGGATCCAAGGTACAGTGTTTCATTGCACTCACTTGCTCAATATCTTAAGTTTTACATTTTACATGTTTGGTTTATGTCAACATGGTGATTTTGCAAGTGAAAAAACACGCCACATCATTAAAACAGTTCTATTGATCCACAGTTAACCACAGGAATGTGATATCATTACTGATGCCTCTAGCTTTCTGGCTTCAAGTGTGAAAAGACTACGCATACTTGTGCAATATCATCATATTCATATGTTCTTTTTAAAAATGTATCCATAAGTCGTAATCCTGAAATACTCTGAAAGAGAAATAAATGGAATTGTCAGAAGCATATAGATACAAAAGTAAAGTTTGTTCAAGGGACAGTGTTTGTCTTTTGGTTGCAAGTACATTAACACGTTAAAACATCACAGCGTTGAATGCAAATAAGAAATGCACATAAAGGCACATAAAGGCAATCATTGCTCATCATTCAAATATATGAAAAATTGGAAAGAAATCTATTAAAGTTAAGATGTAATTCAAAGATACTAATGTGCATTTGTTGTCTTGCATTATTATATGTTTCCCCTCAACTGCGACATAATTTGTGCAAGAACATTGTTACTAAAGTCCCAGTCCAGAAACACGAGTGAAGAATTGAGTCACTAAATGATTTGCATCACTTGGTCAACACAATGGTAAGTAATAGGTTACATTGTATGAATAACGTTTCCCCACATAATGCATTGTACTCCATTTTATCTGCCAACTTCATATCAGACAAATGACAGATTTCCTTCCCTGACGAATGAATATACATGGATTTTTATAGTAATCAAATAGTACTATAGTTACAATTATGAAGAATAGCTTTGTTTATTTGCTTCCAGATTTAATTACTGACATATCCGACACAGTGCTTCTACACCTCAAATTTTCTTTTCCTGAAATAGAATTCCTAATTACCTGAAATTTTATGGTAAGCCTTCCCCACCTGTGCATGTGCGACTGCCGCCACAACTGCGCACGCGCGGATACCGGGCCCACTGCGCATGTGACGCGGCTGACAGGCCTACCCCCAACTGCGCAGGTCGTAAATATACAGGCACGTACTTTTTTTCCGAAAATCATCCCGTGGGCCTGATTGGACCCCTTCACGTCTCCCTGCGCATGTGCAGTGGGCCCGGTATCCGCGCGTGCGCAGTTGGGGAAGGCTTACCGGGTCGGGAAATTTCCCGAAATTATTTTATTTCTCTAAAATTACCCGAAGACAACCAGAATTTCGGGTAATTTCCTTCAAAGTGGAAACACTGATCCGACAAGCAGCCTTAGTTTAGTTTATTCTCACATGTACCAATGTAGAGTGAACCACTTTTTTGTAGCAGAAAGATGATACATTATTACAATCAAGCTGGCCATAGTGTGCAGAGGCAGGATAAAGAAAAGAACACTTAGTGCAAGATAAAGTCCAGTAAAGTCTGATTAGTCCAGTAAAGATAGTCCGGGGGTCTCCAATGAGATAGATGGTAACTCAGGACCGCTCTCTAGTTAGTGGTAGTGGTAGTGGTTAAGTTGCCTGATAACAGTTGGGAAGAAACTGTCCCTGAATCTGGAGGTATGCCTTGGAGCTTAATCAACTGTTAGTTAGCTGTATCGGGCTTCTGCTTGTGCTGGCAATATGGTAACATGACATTACATACAGTAAGGATGTTTCGTGGAACAAGACCGTGTCATTATAGATATGGATAGTACTTGCCAGCAAATTGGCATCACGAGATCTATATAAGGCAAATATATTGCTGGCAGCAAGTCATTGCCGACAATACTCTTGTATACTGTGGCTGATATTCCCCTTAAATGCCTTTAATAGCCCACCATATTTTCTTTGAAAGGAATGTGAAAAGGTGGCTGGTAAGTGAACATGACCTATAAATTCTTATTGTGTCAATTTGCAAAATCCAAATTTAATGCTCAAAATACCAAGCACAGTTTTCAAGGCTACTTAACAAAATAATTTCTCCCTCTCCCTTTATTCTTTGCACAGTAATAGCACTTACCTGTAAACCTTGCACAGAAGCCAATAACTTGAGTGCAAGATGTAAAGATGAATTTGGACTCAACTTTCCAAGCTGTCTTCCTGAAACTCCACACCAATGGATTGCATTTGTGTTGCACATTTCAAGTACCAGATCCATAGTCCTCTCACTGCTAGAGAAAGGGGAAGTTATGAAGAAATGGACGGCTCACCACAATATCAAACATCATGATATAAAAATAATGATACAAGCCCACCTGATAAGCATTTATCAAATATGTCCAAGAGTATGAACATTTTACTACATGCTCATCAAGAACAGTTATGTATAAAATTCAGGCACACAATGGAAGGAAATACTGTTATTACCTGTGCGGTGCAATCCATTGAGGGACAGACAAAGTCAAAGCTAAACTACACGTTAATGTTCACTACAAAGTTTTGCAACTCTACCACATCAAATTAATATGCTGACAGATAGTAAGATATTAAAATGGTTAATGATCATCCATTGACATTCCTATTCTCAATCAGTATAGATATAGATATAGATATGCCATTTATTGTCACTATACATGTACAATGAGATTAAAAGCAGCTCGTACTCAGTGCATACATATAATTTAGTACAAAAAACAAGAAACAGAAAACAAAACAAGGGGGGGGGGGGGATAGGTGCACAATTCTGCGGCGCTATATACATATCTATAAAGGCAAAATGGTGAAGGATGAATAGGTAGTATTCTTAGGCAGATTTTTAAAGTTATATTAAAATATTTTTAAATTATTTTTAAAATATTAAAAATTACAATTACAATACATATTACAGTTCCAAATTTCAGTACGTGGATGGAGTAGATGGAAGTCCGGGTGTTGGGCTGTGAAGTCAGTGCATGTGTGAGTTAAGAGTAGTTATGACTTTCGGAAAACAACTATTCCTGAGTCTATTTGTCCTATGTGGAATATTAGGTGTGAGGTTGTCCTAAGGAGATCCCCACAATGGTTAATAATTTAAGTGTCTCCATGTGACATTAAGAAACAATTCATTTCACTGGATACAGCGATACTTGTGCTGTTTCAGGTCAACTTCAAAAAGGGCATCCAGTTGGCAATGTTGGTACAATAGTTATGCATGGTCAATCTGTATTATTATAAATTATAAAATAAAAGATAAATCTAACAGTCACTTACTGCTATATCTGCCTCTCCCCAAATCAGAAGCAAATCAGCACTATTGGCTTCCGGCATCATGTGATACCATTAATAGGTTCCATTCAACTGCAGATTTATTTACAGCATTCATCCAGATGGATTCAAAATATTTGTGAAATATTTTCCCCAAATTAATCATCCATGCAGTTAAAAAAACAAAACATTCCTACTATGATGTCATGGCTCATGTTTATGTTAAATTATTTATTTACCAGTGACAATATCTTGATGCTATCTTATCAGAATCCACATGGGTTTCAGAAATGCCAATTTTGGATTTGTCAATGACGCTGCAGTAATAATGGAAAATAAACAGAGAAGCCAAGACCAGAACATGTCACCGTGTTCCTCTTCCATGAGAGTTAAACATATAATAATTGCATTGTTAATATACATATGGATGACAGAACACCATAAATTCTACTCCTTCATTAAAGATTCTTTACAAAATGTGTTCTCAGAGATGCATAAGAAAATCATTACTTACATCTAACACATAATAATTTGATCTGCTGAATTAGAATGGAACCAATAGCAAGAATGGCAACTATTTTTTTTATCTCTTGAAACCTAGTTTCCAGTAGCCTAGCGCCCATTCAGGATCTCCGTGCATAGGGAGGAAGCCAACGTCAGTCACAAATATCCAGATAATATCTCTCCACTAATGAGCGGATACCAGAACATAGATACTTTTGCAGGAATTAATTTTAGGCAGAGTCAATTAAATGTTTCACTTTTAACTGGAGGGTCTTTTTGGGATGGAGTGATTCACAAATTTAGCTGAAAGTTATCCTCGTTCGAATGAAATAGAATTCAGTTAAAACATGTACTCTGGGTTAATCAGTGAACTTACCTGCAATTAGTTATTTTACATGTAACTTCAAACGGTTCTTCAAGATTTACAGTATCTGGGATCATCTCCAGGGATAGTCTTACATCACCATACCCAGGTGCCTAAAGTAAAACCCATACAAAAAACACTGGTTACAAACATGAAAAAAATAAGATAAGATAAAGATCAAAAAAATTATTGCTGCCCATATCAAAAACTGTACATTTTAAGAAACAAAATCCAAAGCTATATACAACCCCGAGGAAGTAACACCATGACCATAAGGATCACAGGCACAATCTCGGAAGAGAATTAACTGTTTAATGTAGAGGGGAAATAAAATGTGGCCTTGGTTAAGGAGAAACTTCGGGTGACTCTCCAATCATTTTGGCTGCAAGTAAAGACGTTTGTGCGTTTCAGGGACATCTAACATAGCTCCAACGTCTGAAAAGATGAAAATTATTCAAGGTCAAACTGAAAATCAATTACTGCACTAATCTACAAACAAGTCACCACCTTCAGGAGACAGAACAAAGCAATGCCAAAATTTAAAAAACGCTTACAGAAGCTGTACCAACAAAATCACTTCATTAAACAACTAGGATTAAACTTTTTATACAGCTTTCTTGAAAATACCACAACATTCAATAACAATTTATCCTTCTGGTGATTATTCCACTTGTGATTGCAAAAACCTGAATAAGCACAAGTAGGATGTAACCTTCTTCCACAAATGGAATAGGCATGGGAAGTTTTACCAAATGCAAAACGTAGAAAACTATATTGTACAAACATTTACTAACCATTCTTTGCAACTGACTTGTTTGTAGCCGTCCTTTCTCACCCAAGTTTGTTTTCCAGACTATGTCCAATTTTCCAATAACTGTGACTCCTTTAATGACCCCAGCTTTCTCTGAAAATTCAGGTTTAGGTTTGAGGCAGTATAGATATTGCCTTGTGTCCATGGACTGCAGATAGGTCATTTTCCCAAATGTGGAGGATCTGCACAGACAATAAATAAATACAGTTAAAAAAAAAAAAATCATACTTGAACAGTGAAGCTGAAATTGCAACAGGTTCTACAGCTAAATTGGGCAGAGAGGCTGAGGGGGCAAAACAAAAGACGTTAATAATATTATGAGAGGCATAGTCAGAGTTTTTCTCCCAGGTTAGAAATGGCAAATTGGTTTGATGAGAGAGGGGTAAAAGTTTAGAGATTTAAGAGGCAATTTTGTTCTGTTTATTTTACACAGAGAGTAATGCGTGCCAAAAGAATGCACTGCCGGGAGATGTGTTAGCAGACAGGATGGTGAAATTTAAAAGGCATTTAGATAGGCACATGAACATGCAGAGAATGGACAGATCGTAGGGGGCGCCGTCGAGTATGGCTGCCCTGCCAGCAGCTGTTACTCTTTTCACCCTTTTTTTAATTTTTAGTGTGTTAAAAGTGTTTATTTTGGAGGTCTTCTAGTTTTTATGTTGTTAAATTCTTTAATGTTGTGTCTTATTTTTTTCATGTGCTGCATTGGCAAGTCAAATTTCACTACACCATTTGGTGTATGTGATAATAAATAAATGTCCTTTGTTGATGTGGATAATGTGTTGGCATATGGAGTTAGTTTAATTTGGCAGCATTGCCGGCATAAAAAATATCAACACAAATCTACTCTCAATAGACAATAGGTGCAGGAGTAGGCCATTCGGCCCTTCGAGCCAACACTGCCATTCAATGTGATCATGGCTGACTGTACAATGTCTCCAACTATTACATCAGTCAGTGCTATTTGACATCATTACACATGATTCTGTAGCTAATGCACCAGAAAAGTCATGGTTACTCTACATTCTGGCGTGGACAAATATCAGTGAAAGATAATACATTTTCCTTGCCAATGAAAGATGTGTGCCTACATTGCCAAATACTCAAACTGCAAGGTGCGCAAGAACTCATAATGACACAGCATTTTATAAGAGATTTAGATCAGTTTATAGTTTAATTAAATTTAATGAACTTTAATTCCATTAAAATTAGATAGAGCTCTTAAAGATAGCGGAGTCAGGGGATATGGGGAGAAGGCAAGAACAGGATATTGATTGTGGATGATCAGCCATGATCACATTGAATGGCAGTGTTGGCTCGAAGGGCCGAATGGCCTACTCCTGCACCTATTGTCTATTCTCTAATTAATTTTATAATTTCCTGAAAATAGTATTTTGTATCCTTTGCATGACAGTTATCAGTTAAACACAACTGACTTAAGCAGTTCCTTTAAATATACGAAAACCAACTAGAGAACGTTAATTACTGAATTAATTACTAGTCTAGTTGGATCTTTTTTTACTACATTTCAGTGTGAATAGTCAAAGAATAGGGAATAGCATCAAAAAGTAAGTCCAACAGGATGTGCAAATAGAAATGCAGTGATATGTAATGACTAATATGCAAGAAAGAAAAATGAAGCTTTTTGCACAGCATTAATTAACATCACCAAATCAAATGTTTTAATAAAACTTTAAAGCAAGTTCACACTCTATTTACAAAAAACACTGTTTTCTCCTACCTCATTATCTTTATGAAGAAATCAAATTTAATGCTCTGTATTTCATGGAGCTCTTTTAATTCAGACAAATTCTGCAATCTTTGCCTAGCTGAGAGATCCAGTATTTCATTCTGGTTGGAAACACAACTTTGTCCATAATGGGCCTGTCCCACTTACACAATTTTTTCGGCGACTTGCAGGAACCCATCATAGACTCAGCAGGTCGCCGAATGTTGAAAATATCAGCGGCGACCAGAAAACGTTACGACTTTTTGGATGACTACTCACAACCAAACAGGCGTCGCCCCGCGACATGAAAAAAATCGCGTAAGTGGGACAGGCCCCGAGTGCCCCAAAAAAACACCAACTGCTGTCCATAATGCCTTCTGTTTAATATTAATACCGATATGGAATTTCAGTGTATTTGGAAGGCGGAAAATTCACCAACCAAAAAAAAATTGGTTGATTTTTTTGTTCTCAATAAAACACGTTGTAAAATAACATGCGCAGAGAGAGATTATAAAGTAGCAGTGATTCAAACACAACTTTAAGTTTCTTACCCATCCACTCCGGTATTGACAGTGTTCAGCTCAGTTACACTGTACATGAGGGATGGCTCGAGTGAAACTTTTTCCATGTACATTGGAGTAGTCGTAATATTTTGTATCTGAGCTTCCAAAAATACTTCATCCGTCTATGGGGTGAGAGGGGAAGGGATTGAGAAGGGTAGGATAGAGGGGGGGGGAAACAGAGAAGAATCTTCTGAATAATATCACATAAGTTTCTCTGACAATTAAAATGTTATTAGTTCATGCCTTGGAATCACAGTGCAGGTAATTAATGAAGAAAAGCAGAAGCATAATTTAGATAAATATATTTTTTCCCACATTGGCTTATTAATTTAGTTACAGCAATGGATTTGTGATAAATTTACTTTATTAATTTAATTTATGTTCCCACAACACAACAGTTGAGTTCTGAGAATATAGACATGTTTAGATCACCTGTGAAGCATATTTAGGACACAGCTCTGTTTTCCTAGATACACCCTATTCTCCCTCTTAAGGAAAAATAAATGAATAAAAATGGTTGCCCCATTAAAGTTGAAAAGACATTTTTTAAACACACCTTACACATTAGTTTTAATATTAAAGATTTTAAAGAGTAAAATAAATACAAAATGGAAAGTTGAAAAGATTATGCTGCTGAAGATCTACCGTATGCCTAAAAACTCTTTGTAAATCTGGATAAGCAAGTACAATCCACGATTAAGTACCGAATGCATAGAAACATCTCACTGAGTCTATATGAAAGAGTCGCCAGGGTTTTGGCACAATTTTCAAAGTCCCTGCTGCAGCGGGCCACAAAGGACCATTGCAGCCGTCGCCTCAATTTGGCTCGCCAGTGAACCGTCATATTTTTAGCTCCGCTTTCCATTATATAAATACCACCCATAGAACAGGATCAATCTCATCATGACCAATTTAATCAAATTATGATCATCTGCAACTATTAAATTAAACAAATTTAAGTTAAAGAAATCCATTTATATTCCTTATATATGGCACAATAAATTGTACTTTTTTTGACAGGCTATAAAAATACAAAGAATGATAAAGCTATTTCTTGTTTACCCTTTCTTCAAGCAGCACATGGTTTAAATTTTTTTTTTTAATGGAATTGCTTATAGTCTACAGGTTCCTGCAATTCTAGTGGAATAATCGTAGTTAAGCTCATCATATGCCCATTATCCAAAGAATGGTATTATTGCTTTGTTGGGTGACGCAGTAACTAATATTAACAAACAATGTGCTGGAAGGACAGCAGGTCAGGACAGCATCTGTGGAGGGAATGGACAGACAATGTTTTGGGTCGGGACCCTTCCTCAAACTATTGGGAGTAGGGAGAGGAAAGCTGGAAAAGAGGAGTAAGGATTGGGCAAAATTGCCAAGTGATAGGTGGATACAGAGTGGTTGGCAGATGGGTGGACAAAGGCATAAAAAAAGGCAAAAGCATGTCATATAAGGAAAGAAGAGGTGTGAAATGTAAAACCCAAGGCACCTGCAACCACCTTGATTACATCTCCTCCAAACCTGCCTCTTGCAAGGACACCCATCCCTTACTCTCAGTTTCTCCATCTCTACTGCATCTGATTCCAAGATGTGGATTTCCACTTTTTGATGTCCTCCTTCAGGAAACGTGACCTCTCCCTGCTGTTGTGGATGGGGACTTTACATCTGTATCTCCTCTGTGACCCATAGTTCTACTCTCGCTCCCCTTCCTCTCAGATAAAAGGAAAGGAATTCCCTTGATCCTTACTTTTCACCCCACCAGCTTCTATATCCAACACATCCTTCCCAACATTTCTGCCACATTCAGTCATCCCACAACCAGTCACATCTTCCCATCCCCAGCCCTTCATCTGGGACTATTCTCGCTGCAATTCCTTAGTAAACTCAGATCTTCCCACCCAACCCACTTCCTCCCCCGTCACTTTGCCCTGCAAATGCATGAGAACTAACCCCTGTCCCTGCACCTCCTCTCTTACTTCCAATTAAGGAACCATCAGCCATTCTGGTTCTGGTTGATTACTGTGCAAACACCTCATACGTGGATTTTTGAAGGCATTGAAGACATTTGAAGGCATATTTTCTCAATTGATAGCATCAGCTGATAAGTTCCGGTAGGATGTGAAAGATGGCAAAGGCATTATCACCAGAGTTTCAATATTGGCTATCTTATATTTTAGATTTGTCTCCAAATTCCGATGTATAACCTTTAAAATAATCAAAAACACTTGCCACATCTCAAATCTGTCATTAATATTAATAAATTATTTTAAATATATTTTTGGCAAACTATGTTCCCACAAATCCATTGCTCAAACCCCTTGATTAAATTAATTTTATTTGCCATTTAGCAGAAATTTTATGCAAGCTTGGTTGATGAGATTAGTGATATAATGGAAAAGCATAAATTTGTTACAATTCAATTAAAGTTATTCGAGTTTTCCAGTAATTATTTACTGAAATTAAATTGTAGACAATTCAGAAAAAATGGATTTTGCAGATGAACAAACCATGCAGTTATTTATTTTCATGTGTTCGTCATTTCGTGAATTGAGTTTTCAACGGTAATTAAAATTTGACCAATGCTTCTCCATTATTTTTCTACAAATTTAGCTAATGTTAATTAAAGCAATTGTGATTACATTGCAATTAAATCAATGCACAAAGTAGCAATAAATAAAAAAAATTACCACAGAACTGAGGTCACTCTAATGGGGGAAAAATTTTAAAAAAGCAAACATTAGAGAAATAAGGGTTAAATGTTAAAAAGAACGACTTTACCCAAAGATTTTATGAAAAGCATATTTATCTTTTTCATTGCATTTCCAAGATACTATCACCATTATGGAATAAAGACAAAGTAAAGCACCCACACGAAGGTGGCAAAATAAATATATGTACCTTCAAACAGGCTGGCATTTTCAAAATACCCAACATGAAGAACACATTTAATAGAACATGAAGCCAACCAAAATGTTATTTTGTTTAAAAACTGAAATAAAAACTAGAATTTTGTGTAGTATGATTTATTTACCATAGGAATGGGAAGATAAGTCGGTATTTTTGATTTTTTTGCCTCTAGGGAGACAAGATTTTAATGAATTTCTACATGTGCAAATAAATATATTTCTACAATTGTGCCATCAAATATTTGTTACTGCTTTTCATAACATCTGATTCCAATTGGAAAAGGTTTAGTTCTCAACTTTTTAAAATGACGGGAGTACAAGCACGCTGGTGACACGAGTTAATCACCTCAGTACACCTCCAGAGGGCTGAACAACCAATTAAAAATTTATAAATAGCACAAAAATAGTCACGTATAATTACCAAATAATCTCTTTTAGAGGAAATGTTATCTTTAAGGTCCCATCATCATCCAGATAAATTTGCAACACATCTTGTCTCTTGCATGCCTATGAGTCAGTGTCCAAAACTAACTGCAGTACACACGTGGGATCTGACAAACTCTGTACAGCTGGTTTCCTCACCTTTGAATTCTAATTGGTGACGATGCAAAATCTTCCTTAAGATTGTGTGATTATTATGTAACTGATCATTATCTTAGTGGTATGTTCATATTCATACAATTCCATGTAATCAACCACAGCTCCTACAGTGCTCTCTATAATGTTTGGGACACAGACCCATCATTTATTTATTAGCCTCTGTACTCCGCAATTTGAGATGTGTAGTAGAAAAAAAATCACATGTGGTTGAAGTGCACATTGTCAGATTTTATTAAAGGGTATTTTTATACATTTTGGTTTCACCATGAAGAAATTACAGCAGTGTTTCTACATGGTCTCCCATTTCAGAACACCATGTTTGTGACACATGGCTTCACAGGTGTTTGTAATTGCTCAGGTGTGTTTAATTGCCTCCTTAATGCAAGTAAAAGGGGGCTCTCAGCACCTAGTCTTTCCTCCAGTCTTTCCATCACCTCTGGAAACTTTTATTTCTATTTATCAACATGAGGACCAAAGTTGTGCCAATGAAAGGCAAAGAACCCATTATGATTTAGATATGGCCCTTGTGGCTAAAGGGATCAGAGGGTATGTAGAGAAGGCAGGTACGGGATACTGAGTTGGATGATCAGCCATGATCATATTCAATGGCGGTGCAGGCTCGAAGGGCCGAATGGCCTACTCCTGCACCTATTTTCTATGTTTCTATGAGACTGAGAAACAAGAATAAAACTGTTAGAGACATCAGCCAAACCTTAGGCTTACGAAAATCAACTGTTTGGAACATCATTAAGAAGAAAGAGAGCACTGGTGAGCTTATTAATCGCAAAGGGACTGGCAGGCCAAGGAAGACCTCCACAGCTGATGACAGAAGAATTCTCTCTACAATAAAGAAAAATCCCCAAACACCTGTCTAACAGATCAGAAACACTCATTCATGAGTCAGGTGTGGATTTGTCAATGACCACTGTCCACAGACGACTTCATGAACAGAAATACAGAGGCTATACTGCAAGTTGCAAACCACTGGTTAGCCGCATAAATAGGATGGCCAGGTTACAGTTTGCCAAGAAGTACTTAAAAGAGCAACCGCAGTTCTGGAAAAAGGTCTTGTAGACAGATGAGACAAAGATTAACTTATATATGAGTGATGTCAAGAGCAAAGTATGGAGGAGAGAAGGAACTGCCCAAGTTCCAAAGCTTACCACCTCATCTGTGAAACATGGTGGTGGGGGTGTTATGGTCTGGGCATGTATGGCTGCTGAAGGTACTGGCTTACTTATCTTCATTGATGATACAACTGTTGATGGTAGTAGCAATAATGAATTCTGAAGTGTATAGACACATCCTATCTGCTCGTTCAAACAAATGCCTCAAAACTCATTGGCCAGTGGTTCACTCTACAGCAAGACAATGATCCCAAACATACTGCTAAAGAATCAAAGGAGTTTTTCAAAGCTAAAAAATGGTTAATTCTTGAATGGCCAAGCTAATCACCCAATCTGAACCCAACTGAGCATGAATTTTATCTGCTGAAGAGAAAACTGAAGGGGACTAGCCCCCAAAATAAGCATTAGCTAAAGATGGCTGCAATACAGGCCTGGCAGAGCATCACTAGTGAAGACACCCAGCAACTGGTGATGTACATGATTCGCAGACTTCAAGCAGTCACTGCATGTAAAGGATATGCAACAAAATACTTAACATGACTACTTTCATTTACAGGACATTGCTGTGTCTCAAACATTATGGTGTCCTGAAATGGGGGGACTATGTATTAACACTGCTGTAATTTCCACATGGTGAAACCAAAATGTATAAAAATTGCCTTTATTAAAATCTGACAATGTGCATTTGTTTATCATGTGCTGATCCAAAATGGGTAACTTCACTTCTCCACTGTTATTCATCTTAGTAGCACTGATGAAATTAAAATACTTATGAGAGAAAAATGAATTAAAAAAACACCACTATGCATCTGCTGCATGCTAGCATATGGCAACAGAAGCAACTTAAAAGCAGGGAAATATTCATCTTCAACTTTCAAAGGAGTAGTTCATGAAAAAAACTCTGAAGATGGGTCCCGACCCAAAACAAATCCATGTTGTTTAGAGATACTGCCTGACCCAGGGAAAGGGGAAAGATTGAGCAGGCTACCACTCTATTTCTTGGAACACAGGAGGATGAGGGGTGATCTTATAGAAGTGTACAAAATCATGAGTGTAATAGATCAGGTACACGCACAGTCTCTTGCCCGGAGTAGAGGAATCAAGACCCAGAGGACATAGGTTTAAAGTGAGAGGGGAAAGATTTAATAAAAACCTGAAGGGTAACATTTTTTTTTACACACAAAGGATGGTGGGTTTATGGAACAAGCTGCCGGAGGAGGTAGTAGAGGCAGGTACTATCATAACATTTAAGAAACATTTAGATCGGTTCATGGATAGGACAGGTTTAGAGGGATATGGGCCAAACTCTCTGTTAATCATCAAGGTTTAACATTAGCATTAGTTTCAAAACACTGGCATGTTTTAATCAGTAGCAATTTTATCTAAAAATGCTTCTGCAATGTGAAATCAACATTTCTACAGGTTACTAAGTCCCATCATATTTGAACATCTGATTGAAAATCAATGGTGATAGATATGCTTCTATGTTCGTCCATTTTTATTTCCATGAGCCACAAAATAACGTAAAAATAAATTGTGTTTTAAAAGTTGCTTTTTAGCCACTTTAACCAATCACACCTTCTTAATATTCCTAGCAATAAAAACAAAGAATCCAGCTCTGTTTATTGATAACAGAAGGTGGAATGTTGATGCTGTGGAAAGGAACATTTTCTGTTAAAGGCACTCCTGTATCAGGCAAACTTGTCAATAGCAGTGCAAAGGTTCCCAATACAATCCTAAAAGCAGGACTAAGAACAGTTTCCATTATAACAGTGATATTTTTCCATTTCTCATCCTAGTTACCCAAATGCTAGAGTGAAATTGCCTGTGAATGTTAAATTAAGGACAATGTGTGAGAAGGCAATTCTCACTTAGTACTGAACCCAGGCTGCATACAAAGCCAGCAAGGAGGACTTTAAATTAGCCCATACAGGATATATATATTTTTTTTAATCAGATGCCAGTATTTAACACCCATTGAGTAAATCGATGTACCAACCACCTTCACTTGCTCAATATTCTGATAATAGCTGTATATGAATACTAACAACAATCCAACATACCCCCATATTTGAGATCTGAGGAATGACGAAATTGTGAAACGCCCTGAATTCCATTGCAAACACAAGTTACCAAACATTTATATCTGCAGTTACATTTTAAGACAATTAAAATGAAATACTCTAATCTTACAGATGCAGAATAAAACACATGTATGCATGAAAATTAAAATAACTAGATGCCAGAAATATGAAGTTAAAAAACAAACTGCTGGAAATAATCAAAAGGTCATGCAGTAGAAAGCAAAATAGAATTAAATGTTCAGGTCTGAATTTCTTTGTCAGATATGAGAAAGGGAGAAAACAAATTAGCTTTAAGTTACAGAAGAAGTGGAGGTGGGCTGAGTAGAACAGGAATTTTTCTCTCAGAAGGATCTGCAGATAATGCTAGAGTAACTCAGCGGGACAGGCAGCATCTCTGGAGTGAAGGAATGGGTGACGTTTTCGGTCGAGACCCTTCTTCAGACTGATGTCAGGGAGTGGGAGGTACATAGATAAGGAAGTGTATAGAGAAGGAAGTGTAAGGTGTGAAACAGTACAGAGGGAATGAAGTCCAAGGAAAATGTAGAATAGATCATTGTTAGTTGGGAGAGGGTAACAACAAAGCAGAGATAAAATGTAGTCGGAGACAGTAAGACTGGTCGGCTAACTGGGAAGGGGGAGGGGATGGAGAGAGGGAAAGTAAGGGTGACTTGAAGTTAGAGAAGTCAATATTCATACCGCTGGGGTGTAAGCTGCCCAAGCGAAATATGAGGTGCAGTTGCGCCAATATACGCTGGGCCTCACTCTGACAATGGAGTAGACCCAGCACAGAAAAGTCAGTGTGGGAATGGGATGGGGAGTTAAAGTGTTTAACAACCGGGAGATCAGGTAGGTTTAGATGGGCTGAGCGATAGTGTTCAATGAAACGATCGCTGAGCCTGCGCTTGGTCTCGCCAAATTACAGGATATATCTCTGACAGTTTAAAGCCAAGGTTGCTTCGGGATGAGTTGCAGAGACCAATTGGAAGTTGCATTAATGCGGGCATATAGTAAAAGACAATTCAGGGACTCAAACCGTACTCCCAATCTAGTATACTGTATTTAGAGTCCAGAATGTAGGCTTCTCTACTTTGGAGAAACTAAATACAGACTGAATAATGAAGGAAATAGGCAACGTTTCTGACCGAAACCCTTCTTCAGACTGATGCAGGATGGGGGGGGTCCACAGGTCGGATTCGGAATGGGGAGTTGAAGTGCTGAGCCACAGGGAGATCAGGTTGGTTAATGCGGATCGAGCAGAGGTGTTGCAAGGGAGTGTCCGGGGAGTTACGGAGGGAGCGGTCTTTGCGGAAAGCAGACAGGGAGGGAGATGGGAAGATGTGGCGAGTGGTGGGGTCACGTTGGAGGTGGCAAAAATGACGGAGGGCTATTTGTTGTATGTGACGGCTAGTGGGGTGGAAGGTGAGGACTAGGGGGACTCTGCCCTTGCTCCGAGTGGGGGGGGATGGGGAGAGAGAGCAGTGTTGCGGGGTATTGAAGAGACCCTGGTAAGAGCCTCATCTATAGTAGAGGAGGGGAACCCCCGTTCCCTGAAGAATTAGAAAATTTCCAATGCCCTGATGTGGAACACCTCATCCTGCATCAGTCTGAAGAATGGTTTCAGCCTGAAACGTTGCCTATTTCCTTCGCTCCATAGATGCTGCCGCACCCGCTGAGTTTCTCCAGCACTTTTGTCTACCTTCGATTTTCCAGCATCTGCAGTTCCTTCTTGAACACAGACTGAATAATCTTCGGCAAAGCACCTGCATTCAGTCCGCAGCAAGGAGGGGGTCCCTTACAGCTTTTTGGAAGCGGAAGTTCAAATATTTTATTGCTCCTATGGAACCAATATGCAAAGATCTAAAATAGACGTTCACCTGAATAAAGGTGGTTACATCAAGTTCGCTGGCAGTAGCCCAGGTAAGTTAGCACTGTCAAACTAATGCTGAAGCAGAGACCTCAAACCTTCAGTTGAGTTCTGCATTAGTGATCTTGCATGCACCATATGTATGGTGGAAATTTGTGCAAATGTAGACGTCGGCACACAGATGGAATTGCAACGGCCAACCACTTCTGTGGAAACGTTGGCAATAATTTCAGTTTGCTGTTAACTGCTCCAACATGAAAATCACACACCAATGCTTTGGTTTGGGGATATGTCTGAGCAGTTATGGCACATCAGTTTAGACGTCGAACGCCTAAAACAACTGGCATCATGGAGGTGGTTGGGATGGTTCTTTTACAGTGTTTGGGAAGATACAAATTTTAGTTAACAAAGCAATTAGGAAGGCTAATGGAATGATGACCTTTAGTGCAAAAGGCACAGAAGGGGGAAGGTTTTGATGTAACCTTGCAGAACTCTGGTGAAATTGGACTTTGAATACTAAAAGAAAAGCGTTATATGCACTGGAGGCAAATATGAGGAAATGTTTAACAATTTACACTTACATGTCACAACTGGGGTTCGGAAGAATGAAAGAATCTTGCTGAATTTCATATGATTCTGAGGGATACTGAATCAGCGATTAATTTAGTGAAAGATGAATACTGTGGCTTTAAATAGTTATTTTCCAAGTCATACAAATGAAATAGGCAAGGCTTTTTACATGATCAAGCAAGCAAGAGAATAAAGAAAAATAATAGAGACACTACTACACAGTGAAAAACAGAATGGTGGGGGGAAGCCGGAAGTGTAGAACATATAAAAAGAATTGAGGGAAATAGGGGAGCTAGAACAAGGAAGTAAATGTTTTCACTGCAACTGCAAAATAAGAATATTTAAATTTGAAAGCAGGGAGTAATGATATGTAAGTATATTGCACAGCCAAACTTAGTGTAGATTTTGGTGTGAGATAGGAAGCTAACGTTATTGTTGTGACTGCAGGCTATTATCCATTCATTTCTTAAGCCATGCATGTGGTAAATTCAAAGCAAGTTCAATTTAACAAAGCACGCATAAATCCAAATTATTGTCTTAGAATTACTGGAATGTAATCATTAGTGCTGAACTTTCACCTAAAACAATGTTCACTGATATGAATCCCCCAAAAATGCCATTCAATTCAAACCATGAACTTTTCAAACACTGAATAGGTCTTTGTAAAATGAAAGCATCAAATGTGGTACAGAGCATTTTACTTTTACTTCAGTAAAACTAGCTGGTTTATTTCCGGACTGTAAATCCAGCTCTTACAGCGACAGAAAATGTGGTGTCAAAAGACTGAATCATAAAAATGCACTTTTGAAAGACAAACTGTTAAAAATAATTCTAAAAAAAGGTGGAAGAGTCTAAACCATGTCGTAGATATATTTGTTAGTAGCTTCAAATATGGTGAGAGATTTATCTTTAAAATAAATAAAATGAATTAATTTTGGAGCTCTCCTTGGTAAAATGAATTGTATACACTTACTTCAGCATTGTAGAACTTGGTCTTTACATCAAGTGGTTTAAGGACCTGTGTCAAAAGAGAGTGCAAGCTGAAGACTGGTTTCATTGGCAGATCATCCATCAGAGCTCTTAGATGGAGTCGTTCTCTAAATTGCACCAACGTAAGGAATACTTTTTAAAAACAAACTTTAAACCTGTTGCAGAACCGATTGATAGAAGAGAAACTAAAACATACAACAAACTGATTGGAGAACTTAAGGACTCATTGCCACAAAAAGCCTATTCATTTCATAAAATGTTAGGAATCACATGGTCATCAAGCCTTAAAAAACAAAATTGTCACAGAGAATCTTGAAGGATTTAAGTGTTTAATAACCAGTGCACCAATTAGCCTTCTGTTTTTCACATTAAAAGAAATTGCACCAGTCTTCTATCTTCGTAACTGTTTCTAATGAGAAGATGTCAAATACCTTTTGTATTACGCTGAAGTTATTTGTACATGCGTTAAAAGTCTTGGTTGCAAAACACGCGTAGTACTAACTGTAACAGCATTACCCACTAAAAGACTAAAACCACTTAATCTCCAATCTGTATATCCACAGTTGCATCAGGCTGCTATTTATTTTTCTCAACCAATGAGTTTATTGTAAGAAAGAAATACAGATACAGGTGTTATTACAAAATTCCTACCACTCTAACTATAGGTTGCTGCTGCTAAACTTTTGATGAAATCTCAAAGTTCACATTTTTTTAACATGAATACAATGAAACATTTAGAAAACAACATCTTTCCGATTGCTAAATCTTGAAAGAAAACATCTAGACCAGGGGTCTCCAAACTATGTCCCGCAGGCCACATCCGGACCGCCACGAGATTTTATCCGGCCCGCAGCAAGCTCAGCGCAGGATGGAGCATGTGTCAATTAGGCGTCGAGTCGGGGAGCACAGCGGCCCAGAGCTGCTCTTAGTGTTGTTACCGGGTAGGTCTCTCGAATTATCAAAGAGCCGAGATATCACTGAGCCACCATGAAGAAGGGTGCAATGGGGGGGGGGGGGGGGGGGGTTGTTTGGCAGCGTCCAGAATGGGTCGGTGGCGTGTTATAACATGCAACCATTCCTCTCTCTCTCTCTCTTTCATTAAATTTATAAAACTGACATTTCTTTATTTTTTCCCATGGCTCGCAAAAACGCGCCAAATATATATTGTGGCCCTCATGCTGAAAAGTTTGGAGGCCCCTGATCTAGACCTTCAGAATTCAGAAGATTGGTCTTATACTTTAAAAATATTTATGTTGGGGATGTGGGCATCACTAACAAAAGCAACATTTAATGCCCGTCCTTAAACGCCCCACATTGGTGATGGTGAGTTGCCACTTTGAAATACTGAGTAGGGAGTTTTAGATTGGAGTCAAAACAGTGAAGAGCAATAACTCTCAATTTTCCTGTCGAATGCTTCTCTGATGGTCATGTGCCTTTGGGCAGTGGCAGCAGAGACTTTTAATAATTTTAAAGCAAAGTTAGATGCATCATATACACGAGAGTAAAGGATGACATGGCTGGACTGGAATGGGGAGTTATAGTGACAAACCGATCATCCAAAAATCTTATTAAATGCACCTAGAATCCTAATCCTGATCTCAATTTTTATGTTCACATATGTTTGCAGCCCATAAAAAGACATCTTGACTATATTAAATGGCAATGAAAGGGTTAAAGTAAAACATTAACTTAAAAAGCAGTAGAAGGACCAAATTCCATTGCTTGAACTCGTCGAACACGCTCATAACACCTGTATTTTATAACATACTGACTTGATAAATTAGTCCCAATTTTTTTATTCTCATTGCCATTTTCAAGTGCTTGCATAGCTTTGCCCCATGCCTTTACTTTATCTTCAGCTTCTTCTACTCTTTGAAGTGGAGCATCAAATGCTCCCTGATACTCTGGACTGTTGTGCATCGCAAAGCATATCATCATGTCTCCTCCACTCAGTAAAATCAAATGCTGATCAAAATGTTGATCAAATATTTGACCTAATCTCCCCCTAATATCTAACATTTTGGTTGGTAATGTTTTCTATGAAGCATTGAGGATCATATATTAAATTAATATGTGTTATGCAATAAGAGTTGTTGTGCTCCAGGAAACTGGTAAATAATAACTTTAGGACTGGTACCAGGATTCTGTTCTTCACGAGAGTGACTAAACTAGAAAGGACTGCCCAGATTAGTGGTTACATAAATCACGCGCTAATTCAATAAACAAGCATGTGCTACCACTGTGGCCGATAAATTGAGGAGAGAGGGGCTGAAAATAACCAAAAGGATTAGAATTGTTATGGTTTAACAAGTTTTGAAGGGCTGAATCATTTTCCTGATCCTAAATTTACTTGAACTGGTCAACTGCCAAGGCCTAAATGAACAAATTATGAATTATGAAGCATTTAAAATGGAGACATGAGACAGCAGTAATCAAAAGATTGCAGATGCTGGAATCTGAGGAAGGATCCCAACCTGAAATATGGTCTGTTCATTGCCCTCCACAGATGCTGAGTTTCCTCAACACTTTAATTTTTTGCATGAAGCATTTGTGTTTGGTTATGAGGGGGCTGTGAATTGTTTGTATAATATTATCTTTCATCTTCAAGTGTGATTATTTTAGCTCATTACAGCCAGGAATTCTAATGGGGACTACTGAGAAAGAAAACATATTTCCTGAAGTAGTTTTATTAAATGGGCACAATCTTTAACACTATGTATGATACTTCAAAACTTCAACTTTTTGCCTGTTCGGGAGAGTTGATATTTTTTAGCTTAGAAAGACAGATCTGAATTGTAAGAATAATAGAATATTTCAAGTTTAACATATTAAAAGAACTGAAAAGTCAGAATAAACATAACATTCTTTAGTCAGAGGGTGGTGTATCTGTGGAATTCATCACCACAGATGGCTGTGGAGGCCAAGACAATGGATATTAAGGCAGATATTGACATAAAGTATAAGAAATAAAGTGGACGAACATGAGGCTCAGTTAGAAATTGGCAAGTATGATGTTGTGGGAATTACAGAGACATGGCTGCAAGAAGGCCAGGGCTGGTAACTGAATATTCAAGGGTATGCCTCCTATCGAAAAGACAGACAGGTGGGCAGAGGGGGTGGGGTAGCTCTGTTGGTGAGGAATGAAATTCAGTCCCTTGCAAGCGGTGACATCGAAACAGGAGATGTGGAGTCAGTATGGATAGAACTAAGGAATTGTAAGGGTAAAAAGACCCTAATGGGACTCATCTACAGGCCCCCAAACAGTAGTCTGGATACAGGGTGCAAGTTGAATCAGGGGTTAAAATTGGCATGTAGTAACGATAATGCTACGGTTGTTATGGGAGATTTCAACATGCAGGTAGACTGGGAAAATCAGGTTGGTACTGGACCCAAAGAAAGGGAGTTTGTAGAGTGCCTCTGTGATGGATTCTAAGAGCAGCTTGTATTGGAATCTACCAGGGAGAAGGTAATTCTGGATTTAGTGTTATGTAATGAACCGGATTTGATAAAGGAACTTGGGGTTAAGGAGCCATAAGGAGGTAGTGACCATAATATGGTCAATTTTAATCTACAATTGGAGAGTCAGAAGGGTAAATCGGAGGTGTCAGTGTTACAGTTGAATAAAGGGGACTATGGAGCTGGCCAAAGTTGACTGAAAAGATACCCTAACAGGGATGACAGTGGAACAACAATGGCAGGTATTTCTGGGAATAACACAGAAGGTGCAGGATGAGTTCATTCCAAAGAGGAATAAAGATTCGAAAGGGAGTAGGGAGCGACCGTGGCTAATAAGGGATGTCAGGGACAGTATAAAAATAAAAGAGTACAACGTAGCAAAGATGAGCGGGAAGCAAGAGCATTGGGTAATGTTTAAAGAGAAACAGAAAATAACTAAAAAGGCAATACGGGAAGAAAAGATGAGGTACGAAAGTAAGCTAGCCAAGAATATAAAGGAGGATAGTAAAAGGTTCTTTTGGTATGTGAAGAGGAAAAAATTAGTTAAGACCAAAGTTGGACCTTTGAGATCTGATAAGGGGGAATTTATTATGGGGAACAAGGAAATGGCAGATGAGTTGAACAGGTACTTTGGATCCGTCTTCACTAAGGAGGACACAAACAATCTTTCTGATATACTAGTGGCCAGAGGATCTGGAGTGACGGAGGAACTGAAGGAAATCCACATTTAGGCAGGAAATGGTGTTGGGTAGACTGATGTGACTGAAGGCTGATAAATCCCCAGGGCCTGATGGTCAGCATCCCAGGGTACTTAAGGAAGTGGCTCTAGAAATCGTGGACACATTGGTGATAATTTTCCAATGTTCTATAGATTCAGGATCAGTTCCCGTGTATTGGAGGGTAGCTAATCTTATCCCATCTTTTAAGAAAGGCGGGAGAGAGAAAACAGGGAATTATAGACCTCTGGAGTGTGGCGGCACCTAACGGCAGCGGCTAGACTGCAGTCCGCCTGTCTTTTTTTTAATTTCTGTCCCGCTAGATGTATGTTTTTGGTTCTAATTTTTATTATTTTTTAGCTGTGTATATGTGGGGGGGGGGGGGGGGGGGGGGGGGGGGGGGGGGGAAACCGTTTAATCTCTTCCCTGTACGGGGACCCGACTTTTTCCCTGTCTGGATTCCGGTATTGTTGGGCCTAACATCGTGGAGCCGGCGGCGACCTCCAACCTGAGGGCTCCAGTCGCGGAGCCTGTGGACTCGCCATCGCGGAGCTGGCCGACTTCGGAATAGGGAGAGCTGTGGTGGGGTGCGGCTGCGACCCGACTTCGGAGCTTCGGAAGCTCCAGCCGCAGGCCCGGTGGACAGGCCCGGTGGATCGGGAGCTCGCAGGTCCCGGGTGGGAGACCACTTTTCGGAGCTCCCGCAACGGCAACTTCTCTCGCCAGAATCGCGGGGTTTAAATGACTTGGAGCGGGGCCTAACATCGCCCGGCGCGGCTTAAACGGCCGCGAGACTTACCATCGCCCGCCGGGGGCTTTAACGTCGTGAGCTCTAGTCGCCTCGACGCTGCAGTTGGACTGCTGGACCACGGGAGAAGAACAAAAGGAAGAGATAAGACTTTTGCCTTCCATCACAGTGAGGAGGTTTTGGAGATTCACTGTGATGGATGTTTCTGTAAATTGTGTTAAGTGTGGGTCTTGTTTTTTTTTTTGTGATGTCAAGACAGTAGGAATGAAATTTTGTTCAAACCTTGTCTGTTTGAATGACAATAAAAGACATTCTCTTCTATTCTAGTTAGCATGACATTGGCGGAGGGAATTGCTGGCGTCAATTATAAAGGATGAAATAGCGGCACATTTGGATAGCAGAATCAGGATCGGTCCGAGTCAGCATGAATTTACGAAGGGGAAATCATGCTTGAATAATCTTCTGGAATTTTTTGAGGATGTAACTAGGAAAATGGACAAGGGAGAGCCAGTGGATGTAGTGTACATAGGAGATTAGTGGGCAAAATTGGGGCACATGGTATTGGGGGTAGAGTGCTGACATGGATAGAAAATTGGTTAGCAGACAGGAAACAAAGAGTAGCGATTAACGGGTCCCTTTATGAATGGCAGGCAGTGACTAGTGGGGTACCGCAAGGCTCGGTGCTGGGTCCGCTGCTATTTACAATATACATCAATGATTTAGATGAAGGGGTTCAAGGTAACATTAGCAAATTTGCAGATGACACAAAGCTGGGTGGCAGTGTGAACTGTGAAGAGGATGCTATGAGAATGCAGGGTGACTTGCACAGGTTGGGTGAGTGGGCAGATGCATGGCAGATGAAGTTTAATGTGGATAAATGTGAGGTTATCTACATTGGTAGCAAAAACAGAAGGCAGATTATTATCTAAATGGTGTCAAGTTGGGAAAAGGGGAAGTACAACGGGATCCGGGGGTCCTTGTTCATCAGTCAATGAAAGTAAGCAAGCAAGTACAGCAAGCAGTGAAGAAAGCGGATGGCATGTTTACCTTCATAACAAGAGGAATTGAGTATAGGAGCAAATAGGTCCTTCTGCAGTTGTATAGGGTCCTAGTGAGACCACACCTGCAGTTTTGGTCCCCTAATTTGAGGAAGGACATTCTTGCTATTGAGGGAGTGCAGCATAGGTTTACAAAGTTAATTCCCGGGATGGCGGGACTGTCATATGCTGAGAGAATGGAGCGGCAGGTCTTGTATACTCTGGAGTTTAAAAGGATGAGAGGGGATCTTATTGAAACATATAAGATTATTAAGGGTTTGGACATGCTAGATGCGGATGTTGGGGGAGTCCAGAACCAGGGGCCACAGTTTAAGAATAAGGGATAGGGTTAGGGTCCCGTCGCAGTGGCCTCTGCAGTCCGTCTGTCTTTTTATTATTTTTTGTCTTGTTTAAATGTAGTTTTTATTTTATTTTTTTTGTGTATGTGTGTGGGTATGTGTGTGGGGGGCGGGGGGGGGGAAACTTTTAAAATCTATCCCCTGCACGGAGAACCCGACCTTTTCTCTGTCGGGTCTCCGTTGTCGTTGGGGCCTAGCACCGTGGAGCGGCCTCCAGCAGGAACGACCTGGAGCTCCAATCGCGGACCTACTCACCATCATGGAGCTGGCCGAGTTCAGAGCGGGAGGAGCTGTGGTGGCGCTCGGCTGCGACCTGACCCCGGAGGTTCGGAGGCTTACCGCAGGTCTGGTGGACAGTGACACCGGGAGCCCGCGGGTCCCTGCTGGGAGACCGCTTTTCGGCGCTTCCGCAACGGCGACTTCACCCGCCCGAGTTGCGGGGTTGAAGAGTACCTGGAGCGGGGCCTTACATCATCGCCCGGCGTGGCTTGGAATGGCTGTGGGACTTTGCTAGCGCACGCCGGGGGCTCCAACAACAAGACCCGGAGCGCACCCTTGCATCACCCGGCGCGGCGTTAATGGCCGCGGGACAATTACCATCGTCCGCCGGCAGCTTTGACTTTGACTCTGACATCGGGAGGGGAATGGGAAGTGCAGGGGAGAGATAAGTCTTTGCCTTCTATCACAGCGAGGAGGGGATGCGCTGTGATGGATGTTTGTGTAAATTGTGTTGTGTCTTGGTTCTTTCTTGTGTGTATGACTGCAGAAACAACATTTTGTTTGAACCTCAGGGGTTCAAATGACAAATAAATAAATTGTATTGTACCATAAGCCATTTAGAATGGAGACAAGGAAACACTTTTTCCACACAGAGAGTTGTGAGTCTGTGGAATTCTCTGCCTCAGAGGGCGGTGGAGGCCAGATCTCTGGATACTTTCGAGAGAGCTAGACAGGGCTCTTAAAGATAGCGGAGTCAGGGGATATGGGGAGTAGGCAGGAACGGGTTATTGATTGGGATGATCAGCCATGATCACATTGAATGGCAGTGCTGGCTCGAAGGGCCGAATGGCCTTCTCCTGCACCTATTGTTTATTGTCTATTGACAGATTCTTGATTAGTAAGGGTGTCAGAGGCTATATGGAGAATGGGGTTGAGACGGAAAGATAGATCAGTCATGATTGAATGGCGGAGTAGGCTTGATGGGCCAAATGGCCTAATTCTGCTGCTAATTCTGCCGGCGACTCCGGATTGTCAAAGCTGCCACAGCCAGACATAAAAACAGTTTTTATCCACGAGTAGTTGCTCTACTAAACAGCCAAAAATCTGTAGCCTCCCTTTGATCTATGTTCTGGTATTTTGTTGGTTCACATGCTTGATCAATGGTGTTTTATCAATAATGTCTTATTATTATTAATGTTTAGTATTTTCTGAGTCATTCGTAACTGTCACTGTATGTCATGTTGTTACTTGTGGGCGGAGCACCAAGGCAAATTCCTTGTATGTGAATACTTGGCCAATAAACTTACTTAATTTCTGAAAATGATGAGTAATCCACAATATTTTTGATCCTGTATTTTGCGCATATTACCTGAAATTTAAAGAATTTTCTAAAGTACATCTTCTCTCCAGCTTGTGTAGTGTAACTAACTGCACAGACCAAGCTGCAGAGGGGAAAAAAACAAGTTGAATATTAAATCAATTACATGAGTGCACGTTTTATACAACATAGTGAATGAGTTTAATCATATGTCAAACAATTAAGACTGGAAGAAACATAAAATTCTTCATGGTGCTAATCAATGACTTAACAATAATGAAGACACAAAAAGCCGGAGTAACTCAGCGGTTCAGGCAGCATCTCTGGAGAGAAGGAATGGGTGATGTTTCGAGTCAAGACCCTTTTTCAGACTGGTTAGGGATAAGAGGAACGAGAGATATAGACGATGATGTGGAGAGATAAAGAACAATGAATAAAAGGTACGCAAAATAGTAACAACGATAAAGGCCATTGTTAGCTGTTTGTAGGCTGAAAACGGGAAGCTAGTGCGACTTGGCTGGGGGTGGGATAGAGAGAGAGGGAATGCCTGGGCTACCTGAAGTGAGAGAAATCAATATTCATACCACTGGGCTGCAAGCTGCCCAAGCGAAATATGTGATGCTGTTCCTCCAATTTGCAATTAGCCTCACTCTGACAATGGAGGGGACCTTGGACTGAAAGGTCTGTGTAAGAATGGGAAGGAGAATTAAAGTGTCCAGCAACCGGGAGATCAGGTAGGTTCAACGGGCTGAGCGAAGGCGTTCCGTGAAACAATGGTCCTGTCTACGTTTGGTCTCGCTGATGTATAAAAGTCCACATCTTGAATAAAGGATACAGTAGATGAGGTTGGAGGAAGTGCAGGTGAACCTCTGCCTAACCTGAAAGGACTGTCGGTGTCCCTGGACAGTCGAAGGAGGAGGTTATAGCGACAGGTTTTGCATTTTTTACAGTTGCAGGGGAAGGTACCTGGGGAGGGGGTGGTTTGGGTGGGAAGGGATGAGTTAACCAGTGAGTTGCGGAGGGAACGGTGTCTGCGGAAAGGGGTGGGAAAATGTGGCCAATGGTGGGATCCCATTGGAGGCGGTGGAAATGTCGGAGGATTATGTCAAGTCAAGTCAAGTTTATTCGTCGCATACACATATAGGATGTGCAGTGAAATGAAAAGTGGCAATGCTCGCGGACTTTGTGCAAAAAGACAAACAAACAACCAAACAATGTTGTACGTGATGGCTGATGGGGAAGAAGGTAAGGACTAGGGTGTCTCTGTTGCGACTAGAGGGATGGGAAGCAAGGGTGGAGCTGATGGGTACCGAGGAGACATGAGTGAGGGCCTCATCTATGATGGGAGAGTGGAACCCCCGTTTCCCCCCAAAAAACCTGGTCCCCGACAGACCTTTCAGGTTCTGCAGAGGTTCGCCTGCATACATCTGAGATGTCCTCATTCTTCAGTATCTCATATTTCGCTTTGGCAGCTTGCAGCCCAGTGAATATTGATTTCTCTCACTTCAGGTAGCCCTGGTATTCTGTCTCTCTCTATCCCTCCCCCACCAAAGTCGCACAAGCTTTTCGTTTTCACCTTACAAACATCCAAGAATGGCCTGTTTCCTTTATCTTTGTTACTTTTTTGCATATTTTTTATGTATTGTTCTATATCTCTCCACATCATCGTCTATATCTCTCGTTTCCCTTATCCCTAACCAGTCTGAAGACCACACATTAGTAATCAAGCTGTCTAAGCAGCCACTCACATTAAATTATCACACCAACCCCAGGATGGAATAAAAGGTTATTTTTAATTGACCTTCCCAACATTGTACAGAGCCCTAAATAAAAACTCAAACAAACTAATATGAATAAAGTGAATTAGCAAAGCATTTAAAAAACATTTTAGTGTTCCTTAGGTAGACACAAAATGCTGGAGTATCTCTGCGGGACAGGCAGCATCTCTGGAGAGAAGGAATGGGTGACGTTTCAGGTTGAGACGGGTTACTCCAGCATTTTGTGTCTAACTAGATACAAAATTGGCTTCAAGGTACGAAGCAGTGCTGGTGGTTGAAGGTTGTTTTCTTCAGACTGGAGGCCTGAGACTAGTGGATTGGTGCTGGGCCTATCACTGTTTGTCATCTACATCAACGATTTGGATGAGAATGCACAAAGCATGATTAGTAAGTTTGCAGATGACACAAAAATAAGCATTATCCTAAATAATGAAGATGGTTATTAAGAATTACAGTGTGATCTTGATAAGTGGGCTGAGGAATGGTTAGGTAAGTGTCAGGTGTTGCAGTTTGGGAAGTCAAAGCAGGGCAGGATCTTCAGACAGTGGCGTATTGTGGCGCAGAGGGATGTTGAAGTACAAGTGATGTCGCAGGTGGATAGAGTTGTGAAGAAGGCGTTTGGCACGTTGCCCTTCATCAGTCAAGGAATCGAGTACAGAAGTTGGAATGTTATGTTACAGTCGTACAAGATGCTGGTGGATTCAGAGGATATTGCTAAATTTTGGTCACCCTGCTGTAGGATTGATGCCATTAAGCTGTAATGGGTGCAGAGAAGATTTATGAGGATGTTGCTAGGACTAGAGGGCCTGTCCTCTAGGGAAAGGTTGGGCAGGCTAGACCGAGGTGAGGTTGTGGGGAATATTATTGAGGTGTATATTATCGCTAGGAAAATAGATAGGGTAAATGCACAGAACTTCTCCCAGTGTTGGGGAAAAAAGAAACAGGTTTAAGGGGAGAGGGAAAAAATGTAATAGGAACCAGAGGGGCAACTTTTACCACCCAGTTTGGTTGGTATGTGGAACAAGTTGCCAGAGGAAGTAGCTGAAGCAGATATAATAACATTTAAAATATATTTGGACAGGTACATGGATAGGTACGATTTGGAGGGACATGAATCAAATGTGGGAAAATGGGACCATGTGGGCAAATGGGGCACCTTGCTTGACACGGACGAATTGGGCCAAAGGGGCTGTTTTTGTGCTGTATGACTCAATAACTTTGCAAATCCTCTGTTCAAATCAACAGATATGTGTGGTGCTGGAGCAGAAATATGTTCCTGAGATTCACAGTGTGTCACCATTACAGAATTCTATACACTGCTATCAGCAATTAAAATTATACTGATTATTGTCCACACACATAACCATGCTGACTATCTGCAATCCAACCACTGTCATTCCAAATGAATGTCCATCTTATCCCTCAAAATTCCCTGCAGTAACTTTTTTACCACAGATGTTAAGCTAACAAGTTTTTCTTTGCAGGTCTTCTTAAGTAGAGGCACAACATTAGCCACCCTCCATCCTTCTGGAAACACACCCTATCCAACAATGTTCATATACTGTATCTCAGTCAGGACTCCTACAATTTCTTCTCTATAAGATCCTATAACTTCACAGTTTTCGCCTGAGTTGCAGTTCTTCCAATTTCACCAGAGATTGTTTCTGTAGCTCAAGCATTGCATTGTTAATAATTTGGTAAAGTGTTGCTTTAAAAGACTCTCTTTAAAATGAAAAATGAAAACATACATGTGCGTTCCAATTTCCTTCACTTCATGGTGAATCACATCATCAATGCAACGATCAGGATTAAGTTCAGCTAATACAGCATTAGAAGCCGACAGGTTTAAACGTTGAGAGCTGGTCTGAAGATCAGCCTAATGTAAAAAGAAACAGTTTTAATGATAGATTATGGATTTTTTAAATTTAATCTAACAACTGGCAGCATTTCGGAAGTGGCGGCGCTGTTAACAGCTTCCGGAAGTGGCGGCGCTGTTAACAGCTGCGGCTCGCCTGCAGTCCGTCTGTCTTTACTTTTTTCTGGGTTTTTTTTGTCTTGTTTTGGTTAAGTTTTGGTTTATTGGGTTGTGTTGGGTTGTGTTAGGGGGGGGGGGGGGGTGAAACATGTTCTCTGTCTCTTCCTTCGGGGGAATGCGACTTTTTCGTGTCGTATCCCTCTTCTCTGCCTCCGTCTGCGCTGAGGCCTAATGGCGGAGCTGGCGGCCTCCAGCCTGCGACCGACCCCGAGGCTCCGGAGGCAGAGCCAGCCAGGACTTGCCAACGAGAGGCTGGCCGTCTTCGGGGCTGAGGCAACGGTGGCCCGACTTGCTGGTGCGGCGTTCTGGCTTTCGGCGACGGCCTGGAGCTGATGCAGCGGGGCTCGGAGCTGGGGCAGCGGCCCGAGCGGAGACTGCAGGACCCGGAGCTGGGGCAGCGGCTCGGAGCGGAGACTGCAGATCCCGGAGCTGGGGCGGCGGCTCGGAGCTGATGCTGTGGCGGGCTGTCTTGGAGCAGAGACTGCAGGACCCGGAGCTGGGGCAGCGGCTCGGAGCGGAGACTGCAGGACCCGGAGCTGGGGCAGCGGCTCGGAGCGGAGACTGCAGGACCCGGAGCTGGGGCGGCGGCTCGGAGCGGAGACTGCAGGACCCGGAGCTGGGGCAGCGGCTCGGAGCGGAGACTGGAGGACCCGGAGCTGGGGCGGCGGCCTGGAGCGGGGGCGGCGGCCCGGAGCTGATGCTGTGGCGGGCCGTCTCGGAGCCGAGACGGCGTTCCGGCTTTCGGCGGCGGCATCACCACGGAGGTCCGCTGGACTGGAGAGCGGCATCTTCGGCCTGGATCGATCGCCTCAGCGCAGAGGGAGAACAAGGAGGGAAGAGACGGAGACTAAGACTTTGCCTTCATCACAGTGAGGATGTGCTTGGTGAACTCACTGTGGAGGATGTTTAATTTGTGTTTATTGTATGTTTTGTTATTATTGATTCTGTGTATGACTGCAGGCAACATAATTTCGTTCAGACCGAAAGGTCTGTATGACAATAAAGGATCTATCTATCTATCTATTTTGATTTGAAAATTAAATTTCAACGAATATCCGAGAATCCAAATATCTAAGGAGCAGTGGCTTTATATATAAGTTGAATTTATACAGGCACTTTATCAGCATATATAGGACACAGATTTCCAGCAGCATTTTCCCCATACAGCAAAAGCTCTATGCATGATCATATTCATTAAATAACTTTTTTATAATCTGTTCCCAGAAACATTTTGGATCAAACTATATTACAGTTGTAATGCAAATTTAAAAAAAATAATATTTTTTACTAACAAGAAGAAATAAATTAATAACAAGAAGAAATCTGTGACCAGCAAAGTGACCAGTGAGCAATGGGAAATGTAGAAACCCCGACATGGATTTAATAGAAACATAGAAAATAGGTGGATTAGGCCATTCGGCCCTTCGATATCATCATGGCTGATCATCAAAAATCAGTATCCCGTTTCTGCTTTCTCCCCATATCCCTTGATTCTGTTATCCCTAAGAGTTATATCTAACTCTCTCTTGAAAACATCCAGTAAATTGGCCTCCACAGCCTTATGTGGCAGAGAATTCCACAGACCCACAACTCGGTGAACCTACGCTGCACTCCCTCAATAGCAAGAATGTCCTTCTTCAAATTAGGAGACCAAAATTGCAAACAGTACTCCAGGTGTGGTCTCACCATGGCCCTGTACAACTGCAGTAGAACCTTCTTGCTCCTATACTTAAATCCTCTCGCAATGAAGGCCAACATGCCATTTACTTTATTCACTGCATGCTGTACCTGCATGTTTACTTTGAGTGACTGATGTGCAAGGACACCCAGGTCCATTGCACCTCCCCTTTTCCTATTCTGATACCATTCAGATAACAATCTGCCTTCTTGTTCTTGCCACCAAAGTGGATAACTCACATTTATCCACATTATACTGCATTTGCCATGCATCTGCCCACTCACCCAACCTATCCAAGTCACCCTGCAGCTTCATAGCATCCTCTTCGCAGCTCACACTGCCACCCAGCTTTGTGTCATCCGCAAACCTGGAGATGTTACATTTAATTCCTTTGTCTAAATGGTTGATATATATTGTAAATCCCAGCACTGAGCCTTGCAGCACCCCACTAGTCACTGCTGGGGTTAGATTATTTTTAAAATGTTAATTGCTTGAAGGCAGGTCTGCTGAACAGTGACAAAGAACAACTTGTGAGCTCAAGGATACAACTGGGGGGCGGGATGCGGCACCACACTCATACTAACCACCCCCCAAACACACAGGTGGGGGAAGGGGGGAGAGAGAGAGACGGGGTGGGGAGAGGGGAGGGTGAGAAGAGGGGAGGGAGGGGAGAGGGAGAGGAGGAACGGGAGAAATTTGGGAGGGAGAGGAGAGCGGGGTAGGGGGAGAGAGAGGGGGATGGGGAGGGGGAGGAGAGTGGGGAGTGGGAGGAGAGCGGGGAGGGCAGGAAGGGGGGGAGAGGGGTAGGGGTGGGAGAGGGGTAGCGGGGGGAGTGGTTGCAAGAGAGAGGGGAAGGGGGGTGGGGGAGATGGGGGTGAAGAGGGGTGGGAGAGGGGTGGGAGGGGAGGAGGGAGAGGGGTGAGGAGAGAGGGAGAGAGGGGTGGGGAAGGGGAGAGAGGGAGGAGGGGGAGGAGGGAGGGGAAGGAGGAGGGTGAGGTGGAAGGGAGAGAGGGGGAAGAGTGTGGAGGGAGGGGGAAGAGTGTGGAGGGAGGGGGAGAGTGGTAGGGAGGGCGGGGGAAGAGTGGGAAGGGAGGGGGGAGAGAGGTAGGGGGGAGAGAGGTAGGGGGAGGGAGGTAGGGGGGGAGAGAGGTAGGGGTAGAGAGGTAGGGGGGAGAGAGGGGAAATAGTGGTGAGGGAAGGGGGAGGGTAAGAGTGCGGAAGAGGGGCAGAGGGGTAGTGGTGGAAGAGGCAGAGATGGGTACGGGGAGAGGTGGGGGGAGAGAGGGGGAAAGGGAGGAGGAGAGAGGGGTGTTGGAGGGGGTGAGAGAGGGTGGGGGGAGGGGGGGGAAAGAGGGTGGGGGAGGGGGGGGAGAGGAGAGAGGATGGAGGGGAGGGAGGAGGGAGAGGGGGAAGAGTGTGGGGAGAGGGGTAGGGGGAGAGAGGGGGAAGAGTGTGGAGGGAGGGGAGAGGGGAAGGGAGGGCGGGAGAGATAGGGGTGGGGGAGGGAGATGGGGAGGGGTGGGGATGGGGGAGATGTGGAAGAATGGGGAGGGAGGGGGAGAGGTGTAGGGGGGGGGGTGGAAGTGGGAGAGAGGGAGGGGAAGAGGGGTAGGGGGAGTGGTGGAAGAGGGACAGAGGGGTCGGGGGCGGGGGAGAGATGGAGGGGGTGGGGGATAGAGGGAAGGGGGGTGGGAGGAGGAGGGGGAGGAGAGGGAGAAGGGTGAGGAAAGGGAAACATAGAAACATAGAAATTAGGTGCAGGAGTAGGCCATTCGGCCCTTCAAGCCTGCACCGCCATTCAATATGATCATGGCTAATCATCCAACTCAGTATCCTGTACCTGCCTTCTCTCCATACCCCCTGATCCCTTTAGCCAAAAGGGCCACATCTAACTCCCTCTTAAATATAGCCAATGAACTGGCCTCAACTACCTTCTGTGGCAGAGAATTCCAGAGATTCACCATTCTCTGTGTGAAAAATGTTTTCCTCATCTCGGTCCTAAAAGATTTCCCCTTTATCCTTAAACTGTGACCCCTTGTTCTGGACTTCCCCAACATCGGGAGCAATCTTCCTGCATCTAGCCTGTCCAACCCCTTAAGAATTTTGTACGTTTCTATAAGATCTCCCCTCAATCTTCTACATTCTAGCGAGTACAAGCCGAGTCTATCCAGTCTTTCTTCATATGAAAGTCCTGACATCCCAGGAATCAGTCTGGTGAACCTTCTCTGTACTCCCTCTATGGCAAGAATGTATTTGGCAAGGGAGATGGAGAGGGGGGAGGAGAGAGGGGTGGAGGAGGGGAAGAGAGAGGGGAGGAGGGAGATGGGGAGGGGGGGAGAAGAGTGTGGAGGGAGGGGGAAGAGTGGGGAGGGAGAAGGGGGGTGGGGGAGAGAGGGATGGGGGTGGGGGGAGGAGGGGAGGGGAGGAGAGGGAGATGGAGAGGGGGAGGAGAGAGGGGTGGGGGAGGTGAGGAGAGAGGGATGGGGAGGGGGAGAGAGGTGTGGGGGGTGGTGGGGAGGGATGGGGATGGGATGGATAGGGGAGGGAGGGGGAAGATTGTGGAGGGAGGGGGGTGGGGGGAGAGAAGTGGAAGAGTGGGGAGGGAGGGAGAAGGAGAGGGTGGGGGGGGTGGTGGAAGAAGGACAGAGGGGTAGGGGTGGGGGAAGGGGTGGGGTGGAGAGGGGAGGGAGGGGGAAGGGAGGGGAGAGAGAGAGGGGTGGGGGACAGAGAGGGAGAGGGGTGGGTAAGGGGGAGATAAATGGAAGTGGGGAGGGAGGGGTAGGGGGAGTGGTGGAAGAGGGACAGAGGGGTAGGGGGAAGGGGGCAGGGGCAGAGAGGGAAGGGGGGGGAGAGGGATTGGGGTGGGAGGAGGAGGAGAGGGAGAGGGGTGGGGGAGAGGGGAGGGAGGCGAGGAGAGATATGGGGTAGGGGTTAGAGGGGGAAGAGTGTGGATGGAGGGGGAAGAGTGGGGAGGGGAAAGGGGGGTGGGGGAGAGAGGGAAGGGGTGGGGGGAGGGGGGGAGGGGGAAGGGGGAATGGGGGAGAGGGAGTGGGGAGGCGGAAGGGGGGGTGGGGGAAAGGTATGGGGGTGGAGGAGGAGGGGGAGAGGGGGAAGAGGGAGATGGAGAGGGGGAGGAGAGGGATGGGGTGGGGGAGGGACGGGGGGGGTGGGGGGAGGGGGGTTGGGGGAGAGAGGGATTGGGTGGGAGGAGGAGGGGGAGAGGGAGAGGGAGAGGAGAGAGGAGAGAGGGATGGGGGAGGGGAGAGAGGGATGGGGAGGGGGAGAAGGATGGGGGAGGGGGTGAGAGGGATAGGGAGGGGGAGAGAGGGATGGGGAGGGGGAGAGAGGGATGGGGGAGGGGGAGAGAGGGATGGGGGAGGGGGAGAGAGGGATGGGGAGGGGGCAGGGAGGGGAGGAGGGAGATGGGGTAGGGGAGGGAGGGGGAAGAGTGTGGAGGGAGGGGGAGAGAGGGGGGGGGGGGGAAACACACACACACACACACACACACACACACACACACACAGAGTTTTATATTATAGATAAATAGAAGATACAGTGGCTTGCAAAAGTTTTCATACCCCTTGAACTTTTCCACATTTTGTCACGTTACAGCCACAAATGTAAATGTATTTTATTGGGATTTTATGTGATAGACCAACACAAAGTGGCGCATAATTGTGAAGTGGAAAGAAAATGATACATGGTTTTCAAATTTTTTTACAAATAAAAAACTGAAAAGTGTGGCGTGCAAAAGTATTCAGCCCCCCTGAGTCAATACTTTGTAGAACCACCTTTCCCTGCAATTACAGCTGCAAGTCTTTTGGGGTATGTCTCTACCAGCTTTGCACATCTAGAGACTGAAATTTTTGCCCATTCTTCTTTGCAAATGGAGAGCGTCTGTGAACAGCAATTTTCAAGTCTTGCCGGAGATTCTCAATTGGATTTAGGTCTGGACTTTGACTGGGCCATTCTAACACATGAATATGCTTTGATCTAAACCATTCCATTGTAGCTCTGGCTGTATGTTTAGGGCCGTTGTCCTGCTGGAAGGTGAACCTCCGCCCCAGTCACGTCTTTTGCAGGCTCTAACAGGTTTTCTTCCAAGATTGCCCTGTATTTGGCTCCATCCATCTTCCCATCAACTCTGACCAGCTTCCCTGTCCCTGCTGAAGAAAAACATCCCCACAGCATGATGCTGCCACCACCATGTTTCACAGTGGGGATGGTGTGTTCAGGGTAATGCGCAGTGTTAGTTTTCCGCCACACATAGCGTTTTGTATTTAGGCCAAAAACTTCAATTTTGGTCTCATCTGACCAGAGCACCTTCCTCCACATGTTTGCTGTGTCCCCCACATGGCTTGTGGCAAACTGCAAACGGGACTTCTTATGGCTTTTTTTCAACAATGGCTTTCTTCTTGCCACTCTTCCATTAAGGCCCGATTTGTGGAGCGCACGACTAATAGTTGTCCTGTGGACAGATTCTCCCATCTGAGCTGTGGATCTCTGCAGCTCCTCCATAGTTACCATGGGCCTCGTGGCTGCTTCTCTGATCAATGCTCTCCTTGCCCGGCCTATCAGTTTAGGTGGACGGCCAAGTCTTGGTAGGTTTGCAGTTGTGCCATACTCTTTCCATTTTCGGATGATGGATTGAACAGTGCTCCGTGAGATGTTCAAAGCTTGGGATATTTTTTTATAACCTAACCCTCCTTTAAACTTCTCCACAACTTTATCCCTGACCTGTCTGGTGTGTTCCTTGGGCTTCATGATGCTGTTTGTTCATTAATGTTCTCTAACAAACCTCTGAGGCCTTCACAGAACAGCTGTATTTATACTGAGATTAGATTACACACAAGTGGACTCTATTTACTAATTAGGTGACTTCTGAAGGCAATTGGTTGCACTGGATTTTATTTAGGGGTATCAGAGTAAAGGGGGCTGAATACGTTTGCACGCCACACTTTTCAGTTTTTTATTTGTAAAAATATTTGAAAACCATGTATCATTTTCCTTCCACTTCACAATTATGCACCACTTTGTGTTGGTCTATCACATAAAATCCCAATAAAATACATTTATGTTCGTGGTTGTAACGTGACAAAATGTGGAAAAGTTCAAGGGGTATGAAAACTTTTGCAAGCCACTGTAGATGGTTTGGGGAACAGTCATAGTTCGACTCAAGGTTAACAATCTATTGAATTACTTCCATCACTGGTGTGAATGGTTATTATGTAATTTAAATTGACAACTCGGGGCAGGAGCTCAATACAACAGCGACAATTGAGATTGGGTGGCCACAAATCACAATTTGGTCTGTTCCCCCATATTTCACAGGGCACCAGTGGTCACTACTTTCCTGGCTGGCCGACCCCTCAAGCAATTGAGTGGTGACCAGGCTTTCCTTAATAGCTCTGAGCTATTTCACAAATTCCACTATTATAGCCAAAACATCACTGGTATAATTACGAGATGTTTCTAAACACAAGCTCTAAACATGTATTTTGCAAATGTGCACCCCCATATTCCACTACTGTAGCTTCACGTGGTATAGTACTAATTGATCTACAATCCGTTAAAGGTTGTCCAGTGTGATACACAGGCAGGGTCCCCACATTATGCTGCCCAGAACATGGTGAGACAGCAGGATAGACTCAGCCCAGGTAAGCACAGTGACCCAACGTGCTTACTCTGAGCAGCAACCCTGGCCCAGCATGATTTGATCTAATGTCCTTAAGAAAAATAACATTTACCTATTGACTTTCAGACCATGATGCACTATGATGCCAAAAACAATATTCTGCACTCTGGATCTTCCCCCTTTGCTCTATCTATTGTATTTGAGTCTGAATTGATTATATCTATGTATGTTATATATGATGTGTTTGGATCTCATGCAAAACAAAGCGTTTTACTGTACTTCGGGATATAGAATAAGAAACCTCAACCCTTATCTGATCTTGTTCAACTCCTAATGAATGTAATCAACTCTGAACCACCCTCTGAAGAGGCCTAGCAAGCCCCAAAGTTGTATAAAACGACAACAACAAAATAAACAAAAGAGGTTATCTTCTGCAGATAGCATAAGCATATCCAGCCCAATCAATCCTGAAAAGTCCTCCTCAATAACATTTGGAGCACCATAATAGCCTGACAAAACCATACATTCCAACTAACGTCCCAGACTCCTCCATCACTCTCCAAGTATGTCCTGTACCAACAGCAGGACAGAGGAAACAGAAGCAGAAAACAATATGACAAACTCCTCAACATCATTTCTAGATCAGGCATCATGCAAAATTCAATACCATCTTCCCTCAACTGATGATTCAGCTCTTCTCCAATAATAACGCTCAGGATAGCAGCAAGTCTACATGACATGACTACAACTTAGTCTGTGAAACAACATTGGCCATTTACAAGAGAAATTCTCATGCAGAAAATCCTCTATGTTCTGCAGTGATCAATTTATGATATATATATATTTATTGACTTTGCCAGTTCTTAATGCAATATGAAATAAAGTTGTCAATCATTATCATTAATTCAGCTCAGAATTCTACAGCACAATTTGCTACCTTCAAACAAAACTCAAATTTGATGTTTTTGGTTTATGTCAATTAATATAAAATTGTACTGAAATACTAGTGACAAAGAAATGTGTTTATTCATAATCACAAATATTAGTGAGCAAATCAAGTGGTACCTGCATTGATTATTTTTAAGTTTCTAAAACATTTGCACAAATAAATTATATGCATAATACAGTGGATTGACTTACCTTAATTAAAACATCCTTAACAACGTGCGTACTGTCATTATGTACACTGATGTAGCTTGAAAAGGTTTCACCTAAAAAAATATTCCTACACAAAAAACCCAAAATGTAAAATTATTTTTTGCATCTGATAAAAGTAATAACAAACCAAGTTACATAAAAATCTACTTCTGCAGGGGTTCATTTTGCAGCTTTAGAAACAAAGCATTTTTCAGAACTGGAAATGAGAAGGCTTCTTTAGATTTCTGGTACTTTTAAACCTCTTCTGAGTGAGAATTTCAAAATGTGGGGTCGGGGGGGATTAGCCATGCAATACATATGAGAAGAGATTGTTGAACCAGAGGATGGTGAAATTCTCTAAAGTTTTCAGTCTCTGTGCATATTCAAGACAAGCTGATGGAATTTTGGATATTAATGGAATTAAAAGATTTGGGATTAGTGTAGGAAAGTACTGTTGAGATAAAAATCAACTGCTACCTTAGTTAACCATAGCTAGTCTTGCTTGCAGAATACATTGAACAATCTTCATTTCAGTCAATTCGTTTCACTTCATTCTCCACATTTAGATTCATCTCTGCTTCTCAATTTTAGAACCCCAATTTCAGGGGACAAGCAAGGGGCCAAAGTTGAAGGTAAGCACAGCAACTCCCACCGCTACCTTGATTACGTTTCTTCACACTCCTTTTCCTCCTAAATATTCCTTTTACCCAGTTCCTCCATCATATTTATTTGGATAATAACATCTTCCACACCAGTGTTTGTCAGTGATCATAGTCATACAGTGTGGAAACAGGCCCTTCGGCCCAACTTACCCACACCAGCCAACATGCTTCAGCTACACAAGTCCCACCTGCCCGCATTTGGTCAATATTCCTCCAAACCTGTCCTATCCATGTACCTGTCTCACTATTCCTTAAATGGTGGTATAGTCCCTGCCTCAACTACCTTCTCTGTTTCATGTGCCCACCACCCTTTGTGAGAAAAGGTTACCCCCCAGATTCCTATTAAATCCTTTCCCCTTCACCTTAAACCTATGTCTTCTGGTCCTACTTTTGTCAAGAGACTCTGTGCATCTACCCAATCGATACCTCTCATGATCATATACACCTCTAAAAGATCACCCCTCATCCTCCTGCGCTCCAAGGAATAGGGTCCCAGCCAACTCAACCTCTCCTAGAGCTCAGACCCTCTAGTCCTGGCAACAAATTTTCGTTGTATCCTTTCCACCTTGACAACATCTTTCCTTTAACACAGTGCACAGAACTGAATACAAATGCAGCCTAACCAACGTCTTATACAATTGCAACATGACCTCCCAACTTCTATACTCAATACTCTGACTTTCACAACCCAATCTACCTACGACTTTACCTTCAAGGAAACATGTACCTGCACGCCTAAATCCCTCTGCTCTAAAACTACCCAGAGCCCCATCTTTCATGTCTCATTAATTTTGTCTCATTAATGTCTCCTGCATCTTTCACTATCATTGATTTGATAACTTAATCCATCCTGCTTTCCACTCTATCTCTGACCTTTCCTCTCTCTAATGGCCCTGTCTCATGGTGCGAGTCCACCCACGTGCGATCCCGAGTGAAAGAAAAAATCACTCATGGTTGTCTACGAGATTCCAAGTTTATGTTCACGAGTTTAAACGAGTTCCCACGTGTATGTCTAAGTTAGCCGTTTACTTCTCATTTCTGCGATGTACCAAGTTCCTCTCCCGAGTTACTCTTGAGCCAACCATGAATGAAGGTCTGTTTTAAGTATCAAATAGAGGAGCTGGACAGCATCTTATACAGTAAGTATATTCTGATTCAGTATTGAAAGTTATTCAATTTCAGAACTTATAAAAACTAGGCAGGATCTCGGCCCCACACTCGCTGCCATTGTGCAGCAAGGAGGCGGTAGTGGCGAAGCAACAGTGTTAAAGAAGACAGCTCCATCCTGAATTTACTGCCAGGTCTACACACTGCAGGGGGACGGGAGATGAAATCTTTGAATGTGGACGGATGTCTCCGCGCCTGCTCGTTCTAAGCGGAATATATTTTTAGTTGCCTTTCAAGCCTGGCTTTGGTTTTATTCCTTTTTTTTGTTTATTCGCACACACATTTCGTGTGTGAGAAGTCCATGCTGGGTGCCGGCCGGCCACAGCCGATGTTCTTTCACATTGTTGGGAGACGGAGCTCAGGGTTCACCTCCTGAGCTGCTTTGGTGCCCAGGCGCGAGTTGAGGTGGAGGGAGGCTGGGGTGAGGGGGGGGGGATGCGTAGGCATCATTAATCTGTCTGGGGTGACAAGGCTCTTGGGTTAAGCTGGGATCATTCTCTGCTCGCATCTCTCTCTTTCTGTGTGTGCATTAGCTGGGGGAAGAGCGGTCTACCTCGCTGGGGCACAAGACCTCTGCCGCCTGCCCCTTGCTGCCATCAACTTGTTTGTTCCTTTGGTGCGCCTCATCTGCCCTGTTCCCATCCCAGCCCTGCCCCAGCTCTCTGCCCCATTCTCTTGCAAATGTTGCTTCCGCCGCTGTAACGAGGAGGGGTCCTGGACGTGAGGCTGACCTACCGGACGTGAGCTACCGGACGTGAGCACACAGTTAGCTGCAGACTCCGCCCAGGACAGGAAGGCTCTGCAGGAACGGAAGGGAGTCACGACCGCGGTGCCACAGGTGCTGTCGCCGAGGGAGGACGGACGGAGCCGCGGCTCGAGAGACTAACAGAGGCAAAGAGGTTTGCCACGCACTGCAAGGGAGCAGTGGACCAGACAGGAAGAGCGGACGGAATTACCACTAGACAGCCAAACCAGTAGGTAATTTACGGCTGGGGTGAGTACTTTCCCATTTATAGGAGGTAGGATTATATCAATAAGGGGTGTATCAATACAGTAGGGGATTCTTAAATAGGACCAGTTAATTACTTATATAAGATGGGCGGTCAGGAGATGTGCCAATACTGCGAGATGTGGGAATTTGTCGACACCATTGATGTAGAAGATCCCTACAGCTGCAGTAAGTGTTTGAGGCTAGAGGAACTCCAGCTCCGCATTGATGAGCTGGAGACCCAACTTCATACGCTGCGGTACATCAGGGAGGGGGAGTATTACCTGGATGTTTTGTGCCAGGGGATGGTCACACCGACCAGTTTAACTAATTCAGTAGGCAGTGAGCAAGGAAAGGAAGGTGTGGCCATAAGCGAGGCAGGTAGGGGGAACCAGGAGGAGATGCGGCAGGAGCCACAGCCCTTGTCCCTGACAAGCATGACCGAGGCTCTTACTCAATGTAAGGACGGGATCAGGGGCTGTGGGAGGGATGAGCAACCTGGCTGCAGCACCGTGGATCAGGAGGCCATTCAAGAGGGGGGAGTTAGAAGAAATGCCGTAGTGATAGGGGATAGTATTATTCGGGGGGTAGATAGGGTTCTCTGCGGCCAGCAGAACATGTCCCGAAGGCTGTGTTGCCTACCCGGTGCTAGGGTTAAGGATATCTCTGCGATGCTGGAGAGAAATTTGCAGTGGGAGGGGGAGGATCCAGTGGTCGTGGTCCATGTGGGGACCAATGACATAGGAAGGACGAGGAAGGAGGATCTGCTGAAGGAGTTTGAGCAGTTAGGGAATAAATTAAAAAGCAGAACCTCGAGGGTACTGATCTCCGGATTGCTACCTGAGCCACGGGCCAAATCGGCGAGGGTACGTAAAATTAAAAAGCTGAATGCGTGGCTCAAAGACTGGTGTGGGAATAATGGGTTTGGTTTCTTGGGCCACTGGCACCAGTACTGGGACAGGGGGGATCTGTTCTGTAAGGACGGACTTCACCTGAACGGTGCTGGGACTGGGGTCCTGGCAAATCATATAACTAGGGCAGTAGAGAGGTCTTTAAACTAAGTAGCGGGGGGGAGGTATCAAGGGGGGTAATAACGGCAGGGGTAGAGGAAATAGAGCAGGGTATCAGTGGGGAAGCGGAAAGTCAAAATGTGACAGGAGACAGAATGTGTGAAGATAAAGCTCTAGATGTAAAAGGGGCAAAAACATAAGGAAGGGTAGTAAAAATCATCTGAAAGTGCTTTATCTAAATGCACGGAGTATTCGTAATAAGATAAATGAATTAACGGTGCAATTAAGTATATATAGTTATGATATTGTGGCCATTACGGAGACATGGCTGCAAGGGGATCAGGACTGGGAGTTAAATATAGAGGGGTACTCGACAATTAGGAAAGATAGACAGGAAAGAAAGGGAGGAGGGGTGGCCCTTTTAATAAGGGAGGGAATAACGGCAATAGAGAGGAAGGATATTGCGTTGAAGGATCAGGATAGTGAAACAGCTTGGGTACAGATAGAGAATAACAAGGGGAAAAAAACACTAGTGGGTGTAATTTATAGACCTCCAAATAGCTGTGACGCTGTTAGTCAGAACATAAATCTGCAAATAGTTGACGCATGTAAAAAGGGAACTGCTGTAATCATGGGGGACTTCAATTTTCATATTAATTGGGCAAACCAAACTGGGCAGGGTAGACTAGAGGAAGAGTTTATAGAATGTATTAGAGACGGGTTCCTAGAACAGTATGTTACAGAACCGACAAGGGGGGAGGCAATCTTGGATCTGGTCCTGTGTAATGAAGCAGGATTAATTAAAAATGTCATAGTTAGGGACTCGTTGGGAACAAGTGACCACAATATGGTCGAATTCCATATTCAAATAGAAGGGGAGCAGGTTGAAACTCAGGCTAGGGTGCTTAGTCTAAATAAGGGGGATTATGAAGGTATGAGGAATGAGCTGATCAAAGTTGACTGGGATAGCAGACTCAAGAATAAGACGGTACATGAGCAGTGGTGTACGTTTAAGGGTCTACTGTATAACCTTCAAGAAAAATTTATTCCTATGAAGAAAAAAAGGGGTAAGGGTAAGAACAGTCAGCCATGGCTCAGTAAAACTATAAAGGATAGTATTCGGCTGAAGGCAAGGGCATATAAGGTAGCCAGAGATAGTGGGAGGGTAGAGGATTGGGAAGCATTTAAAGGTCAGCAAAAAATAACTAAGAGATTAATTAAGACGGGGAAAATAGACTATGAAAGGAAATTAGCAAACAACATAAAAACTAATAGTAAGAGTTTTTATAGCTATATAAAAAGAAAAAGGGTGGCTAAGGTGAACGTTGGTCCATTGGAGGGTGAGACTGGAGAGTTGTTGGTGGGGAACATGGAAATGGCAAAGGCATTAAACGAGTATTTTGTATCAGTCTTCACCATAGAAGACACAAAAAATATTCCAACGCTGGATAAACAGGGGGCGGTAAGAATGGAGGAGCTAAATACTATTAAGATCACCAAGGAGGTGGTATTAGGGAAATTAATGAGACTGAAGGAGGATAAATCCCCTGGGCCTGATGGATTACATCCAAGGGTCTTGAGGGAGATAGCGGTGGGGATTGTGGATGCATTGGTGATAATTTTCCAAAACTCCCTGGAGGCAGGAACGGTCCCAGTGGATTGGAAAATGGCCAATGTAACACCTATATTTAAAAAAGGAAGTAAACAGAAGGCGGGTAACTATAGACCGGTTATTCTAACATCGGTGGTGGGTAAAATGTTAGAGACAATTATTAAAGAAACACTAACGGGGCACTTGGATAAACATGACTTCATCGGACAGAACCAGCATGGTTTTGTGAAGGGGAAGTCCTGTTTAACGAATCTGCTCGAATTCTTTGAGGAAGTAACAACCCGGGTGGATAAAGGGGAACCGGTGGATGTGGTATACTTGGACTTCCAAAAGGCTTTTGACAAGGTGCCACATAAGAGACTGTTGCTAAAAATAAAAAATTATGGGATTGGGGGTAATATATTAGCATGGGTAGAGGATTGGCTAACAAATAGGAAGCAGAGAGTGGGGATAAATGGTTCATACTCGGGATGGCAACCGGTAACTAGCGGGGTTCCGCAAGGGTCGGTGCTGGGACCCCAGTTGTTCACAATTTATATAAATGATTTGGAGGAGGGAACCAAGTGTAATATATCAAAATTTGCGGACGATACAAAAATGGGAGGAAAAGTAGGGGATGAGGAGGATAGGAAGAGTCTGCAAAAGGATATAGATAAGCTAGGTGAGTGGGCAACAACTTGGCAGATGAAGTTTAATACTAATAAATGTGAAGTCATTCACTTTGGGAAAAAAAATGATAGGGCAAGTTATTTTCTAAATGAGGAGGAGCTGCGTTGTAATGCAACGCAAAGGGATCTAGGGGTATTAGTACATGAATCACTAAAAGTTAGTATGCAGGTGCAGCAAGCAATCAGGAAGGCCAATGGAGTTTTGGCCTTTATTGCTAGGGGGATTGAGTATAAAAACACGGAGGTCTTGCTGCAGCTGTACACAGTATTAGTGAGACCACATTTGGAATACTGTGTACAGTTCTGGGGTCCATACTTAAGAAAGGATGTACTAGCCCTGGAGGCAGTGCAGCGAAGGTTTACAAGATTAATTCCTGCAATGAGGGGATTGACATATGAGGAAAGGTTAAGTAGGCTGGAACTCTACTCTTTGGAGTTTAGAAGAATGAGAGGCGATCTCATTGAAACATATAAGATCGTGAGGGGCCTTGATCGGGTGGATGCACCGAGGATGTTCCCAATGATCGGGGAAACTAGAACTAGGGGACATAGTTGCAGAATAAGGGGGGGCTCTTTTAAAACGGAGATGAGGAAGAACTTCTTCACCCAGAGGGTGGTTAATTTATGGAATTCACTGCCCCAGGGAGCAGTGGAAGCAGAAACTTTAAATATATTTAAGACTAAAATAGATGGTTTTTTAGCTGCCAAGGGGATAAGGGGCTACGGGGAGAGGGCAGGGATATGGACCTAGGTATGGTTAGTATAGTAAGACCTGAGTGATCTCCTGGACAAGTGTCGATCGCCTGGATTGGGGTCGGAGAGGAATTTCCCGGATTTTTTTCCCGAATTGGACCTGGGTTTTTATCCGTTTTTTTGCCTCCCCCAGGAGATCACGAGGTTCTTGGGGTGGAGAGGGGTGATAGCGGTATAAAGGGGAGGGTAGTGTCTTGTATTCTGTGTCTTGTGTCTACTGTTTGTGGGTAAGTGTGTCTGTTTAGTGTTCAGCCATGAGCGAATGGCGGTGCGGGCTCGACGGACCTGGTGGTCTACTCTCGCACCTACTTTCTATGTTTCTATGTTTCTATGGGTCCGGCTGGCTGGCTGGCTTCATGGGTGGGTGGGTGGGTGGGCAGGGAGGGGGAGTGGGCACAAACCACCGAACCCATTCTCAAAAGTCGGGCAGAGCCGAGTAGAACTCACGTTTCTCTCTGCTTCATATACGTGGGAATTCCCTCAGTATGGTCACTCAGCGGGACAGGCAGCATCTCTGGAGAGAAGGAATGGGTGACGGGATGACGTTTCCAAAATTCTGCTGCGTCTTTGTGTTACTCCAGCACTGTGTCAACCAGCATCTGCCCTTTCTTGTGTAGGACATTATTTGTATCTGTGGCAGTTGATTGTCGCTCCCTTCAGTTTCCCAGGAGGCCGGGACGGGACTGGAGTTGGGAGGGAAAGGTTGGGTGGTGGGGGGGGGGGGGGGGGGTTTGGGTGACTTAGTACGGGAGACAAGTGTAGGAGAGGTGTACTGACTGTGTGCGCAGACACTTTGGTAGTGATTGCCCACCAGTCTCAAAAGCCGCTGTCTCCCTGTCCCTGGGATAGCAGGGGGCATTCAAACAGCACAATACCCCCCTCCCCCTGCACTCCAACACGAAGGGCAACGATACCAAGGCTTTAGTCAGAAACAGCGGGCAGACGACAATCACCCGCCATAACGCGAGAGAGATCATGCACTATTGTCGGCGTTTCTGTCTTTCTCCATCTCATTGTTGGCCATGTCTGTCGCCACCCCCACCCCTCTGCTTCACGGCCATGTGTGTGACCCCTTCCATCCCCTCTCCAGCTCCCCGCCCATTGCACCGGGTCTTCGCACTGTCTTCACGTCGGCGACACCAACAGGTCAGTGCCAGTCGCCCCGGGGCAGGTGTTCGGGGGGGCTCTCTCCCAGCGTGGCCCCGGACCGGGGGGGGGAAGGGGGGGATGTGAGTCAGCGGGCACGCTGGCTCTGCCACAGCATGGGCCGCCGCCAACCATGCCACCCATCCACGTCCACACGCTCGGTAGAACAGGAGCCGAGACTGGGAACTGTACCGCCGTTGCCCCCTCCCTCTGCAATTGCAAACAACCCCACTCTCCTGCTCACCTAACCCGCCCATCTCTTCTCTTTGGGTATTGAAGTTTTTCAAGAATGCACAAGTTTTCCGGGTACCTGCTGTTAGCGCCACGAGTCGCTCAAGTTGCATCCACGAGTTCCGACGTTCCCGCTACGTTAATTGTACGTGATTACCACAAGTTTAATTTGTTTTAAACTCGGGGTCATTCGTGGGTCGACTCGTACCGTGAGACAGGGGTTTAAAGCTTGTTCACCTTTAAACTTTGCCCAATTTTCATGAAAGATCATCAATGGGAAATGTTAGCTTTATTCATCTCTCCACAATTGCACAAATTATTAATGAGCAAACCAAGTGGTACCTGCATTGATTTTGAAAAAGTATTTAAAAACTATTTACATAAATAAATTATTTGCAGAATATAATTGATTGACTTACCTTAATTAAAATATCCTTAACAACTAGCCTACTATCATTATGTACACTGGTGTATTTTGAAATGGTTTCTCCTGACCCAAATATTTCCAATATTTTTTTGTTTTCATTTCCAATTACCAGCATTTCTAATATTTTGCTAATGGATCAAGAAATGGATCAGAATCCAATGGACTAGAGTATCGAGTCACACAGCAGAGAAACAGGCCCAAAGCCCGTTCCAACCAGGATACCCCTTTCAAGCTAGTCCCATTAGCCCATATCCCTCTAAACCTTACATTCATAGCAAAAATAAAACATTCTAACCCAGCCCAGAGCAAAACATGTGATTCTATTGGAGAAATGCACTGCATATTTAAACAAATTACATTGTACCAAAAAGACCAATTTGCATTATTCTTTTTCTTTAACTTTCTTTTAATTGGTATTTGGAATGCAAATGAAAAATAATAAAGAGGAGAAATCTAAATATACACCTTAATATGTTCATAATTGAGGCATTCTTACCCAAAATTCTGAGGAAGAGTCAACATTTCACCCAACATGAAAGTCTCTGCTCCTTTAACTGTAGAAGGATCATCCTTCATTAGTTGACTAAACAGATCCCCTGTTGTAAAAAATGGACTGTTAATATTGAATCAATAGTTCATCACACAAAAATGACTATAAACAAAGAAAAAGACATGAAACATTCAGATTGTCCAATGCATGTGTTTGCAGCATGCAAACTGCATGCCAGAACTGCACACTATATTCCAAATGCGACCTAACCAACAATTTATAAATCTGCAACCTGTCTTTCTGACTCTTCTACTCACTGCCTCAACAACTAGACAAACATACCATACGTCTTCTTTACCACTCTACTTGTGTTACCACTTTCAGGAAGCTATGGACTTGAACCCGAAGATCCCCCTGCAGATCAATGCTGTTACATTAATAATTTCTCATTAACTTGCCATGAACTTATTGCTAACTTGGCAATAAACATACAACAACATTGCCAACTTGTTTTGATTGAAGCACATTGATGTCATCAATTTCACAATCAACTAACTAAACACGTACAGTAGACCAGGACGTAAGATCATTAGTGACAGCAGAATTAGGCCATTGGGCCCATCAAGTCTACTCCACCATTCAATCATGGCTGATCTATCTCTCCCCCCGAAACCCCATTCTCCTGCCTTCTCCCCATTACACCTTTCAGATATGGATTCAAGAGGCCAAATGACTGTTTTCTTTGTTACAAAATGTAGTAAATGTTGGATAGATCCTAGAAATAATGAGCTTTTGAAGATATGTTTTAAAGAATCTTTGAAGAAGAGTTTTGTGCTGCCAAATTTAGAACCTGATTAGAGCTTTACACAGATGAAGGTGGGCCAAGGTTGGGGCAATGGGCTTGCAGGATATCAATGCGATTCACTTTTTCCTGGATCTTCAAGTGTAGGATTACACTCTGTTGATTCTCTCCATTGTAATATTTTGACTTTTTATTATCCATGGTGCACATCCAAGGGTAACATTCTGCTATAACCAGGTGCACACCATTCCCAATAACCAATGAAGTGCTAATAATTGATTATGTCATTAGGCTGTGATTTGTTTCAATAGGTACTTCCATCTATACAAACTCTACATAAGCAGGAAATGTATTTCAGAGGATAACAATTCAGTCTAATGGACAATGATCTTTATATCTGTACTTGCATCTGGGATTTCTATTGTCATTTATTGGTCTATCTTAGCTTTTAACATAATAGTGTTTATTACATTGAAATAAAGCTTTGTAAATTGAGTACTCATGCCCCAAAAATGTAACTTTGCTGCAGCGAAGAAAAATATGTTGAACTTACTTCAATCAGAGTGTAAACTGCTCGTTCTAAGCTTCCCCCCAGTCTAATTTCAGTAAAAACACTGAATCAAGCACTTGAAATAACTAAATTTTATTTTAACAAAAGCACGTTACAGTTCAACTACTGTCCCTATCCCACCGCGGGATCGATCCTCGTATCTGCCTGTTCAAGTCCTCTAGGCCTCGCTCAGACAGAGACACTCCAGAAAGTTACACAGTCCCAAGCGCTCTCCCAGAAGATTGATGCTGGACCTCGTGGTAGCGGACTTTTATATGTCCCGGGACCTCGAGGGGCCGAACCACATGGGGGTGGTCTCTTAATAACCCAATTACAGATAGCAATTAACCCCATGCATAACAGACATTTCCCTAACCCAATAATACAACAGCTCAATGCATAGTATTCCAACCGGACTTCGTAAGGAAGCCAACTTAGAAACATTTACCCTAGTCTGCCTGAAACCCAGTCAAGGCTCAATACCTCATCCAATCAACACTCGGCAAAGTCGAACTCTGCAACATTATTTACAATTATTTACACGGTGTATGATTTGGTTTGCAACCATCCAATCCATTCTATGCATTTTGCACCTAATTGACAGGGCCTGCAGATTATCTTATTCTTTGCTTGCAAATTGTATCTAAGCTCTAGACACACTGGCACCTGTCCGCAGCTTGTCCCAGCTCTGCAGAGAGCAAATCCAAGTTGATCAAATCTCCCAGCAGCCTTGAAGCTTTTACCCCATTTTAAAATCCTAGCTTCTCCAATTTAGCCAGGATTAACAAAAGCACACCTAATCTCCAATTCTACAAAATCACAAGTTCTGTAAGTTCATAAATTCTACAAGTTCATAAGTTCTAGGAGCAGAATTGACCCATGTGGCCCATTGTCTACTCCACCAATCAATCGTGGCTGATCTATCTTTCCCTCTCAACCCTATTCTCCTGCTTTCTCCCTATAACCACTGACACCTGTACTAATCAAAAATCAGGGGGGGGGGGGGGGGTGAGTCCTCGGAAAGCGCCTGGACCTGATGTTATACCCGGCCGAGTTCTCAAAACCTGTGCAGACCAACTGGCTGGAGTTTTTGCAGACATTTTCAACCTCTTATTACCGCGGTCTAAGGTTCACACCTGCTTTAAGAGGGCATCAATAATACCGTTGCCCAAGAAGAGTAAGGTGACGTGCCGGAACGACTATCGACCAGTGGCACTAACGTCTGTGGTGATGAAGTGCTTTGAGAGGTTGGTTATGGTGCATATCAACTCAACAAGAACCTCGACCCATTACAGTTTGCCTACAGTCACAACAGGTCAACAGTGGATGCGACCTCACTGGCTCTCCACTCCGCACTGGACCACTTGGACAATAAAAACACTTACGTCAGGCTGGTGTTTTTAGACTACAGCTCGGCGTTCAATACCATCATCCCCTCCAAGCTGCTTACCAATCGCGGTTCACAGACTCGCCAGCCGCCTGCCACTTTTGCGGGCTGGAAGAGTCTGTGTACCACGTGTACATGGAGTGTGTGAGGCTGCAGCCACTGTTTCAATACCTAAAGGGGCTGCTCCTTGCCTTCTGGCTGCATTTTTCACCCACCATCCTCATCTTTGGACACCCTGTGCGTAGGGGAGAGGGTAGGGCTGAAGATGTCCTGGTTGGGTTGCTCCTGGGCCTGGCCAAGCTGGCCATCCGCGAGTCAAGGCGGCAGACGGTGGAGGGCTCTACCCGAGCCGGCTGCCTGCCCCTTTTCCGGGGATACGTCCGTGCCCGGGTGCGGATGGAAAGGGAATACGCCCTGTCTACGGGCACCCTGAGGGAGTTCCGCGACCGCTGGGCACCGAGGGGGGTTGAATGTATCCTTGACAAGGATTGTAATATAGTTGTTTAGCAGTTGGTTAGCATATTTGTTTCGTCTTGTATTATGGTGGTGTTTTGTTTTATTGTATTGTAAATATTATTTTAATATCTGAATATTTTTTTTAAATAAATAAATAAATAAAAAGCTGGTTACCAAGCTCACGGAACTGGGTCTCTGTGCATCCCTCTGCAATTGTTTCACTGTACATGTGACAATAAACTAAAATGAACTGAAAACTAAACTGTACAAGCATAATTTACCACATGGCTCAGTCTCAGTGTTGTGTATGCATAATTTGGCATTATACATTTTTAAAAGAGCATTTGCAAAGAGAGACTTTAATAACCTCGATGACCATAAACACCAACATTTTAGATTAGATTAGATTAGATTATTTAATGACCACACAGTCAAGCTGGTGGAATTCAGGTTCAGTACAGGATGTTACAAGGTAGGCTGATTCCCGTCAAACATAACATAAAACACAACATCTTACAATATACAGTTCATGCATGGGGTTATTTAGGTTAGACCAAAAATGATTTTGATTCTAGTTCTGAGAGGTAGCCCAGTTTTGTGCAATCAAAGTACATGCATTTCAAAGAACTCAGATAAAATTTATTTCCAGAAGTTCAGTGATAACCTCATATAAGTGAACAGTTTACATCCCAATTTAAATCATGATGGGCAGTGTTGCATTTTTACACTCCTGGATACTGAAAGTGATATAATTATCATAAAATTAGTCCAACTCACCTGGAAGGTCTCTATCTTCACAGGTCACTGGCAAATTGGTAAACAACGTTGGTTTTGTTAATCTCATCACTGTAATGAATAAGGGGGAAAAAATTACATTACAAAAAGCCAAATCAACCAAGTTGAAAAGTAACAAAAATGCATCAATTGCAATGAGCAATTGAATTTATACTGATAGAAAGAAAAAAGCTCACATTTAACCAAGTTAATTACAGAGAACCACTAACAAAGAGCAAGCCATTATATCTGTGCCATGATTTTTAATGAGATCCTGGCGTTCAACTCAATTTACCTGTCTTCATGCCTTCTCTCAATATCCATTAATAATATTTTAACCCAAAACTAATATACTGGAAATTTCAAAATAAAAATAAAAGTATTGTGTAATTGGTATATTATTTGACTGTTGTGATATTGATCCAAAGATTAACAGCCGGACAAAAAATTGTGATAAGTTGCTTAAAGGGCCTGTTCCACTTACGCGACTTTTTCGGCGACTGCCGGCACCCGCCATAGGTCGCCGAAAATTTTCAACATGTTGAAAATTCAGCGGCGACCTGAAAGACGCTATGACTCTTTGGGAAATTAGGAGACCTCTCACGACCATACAGGTGACCCTCTGGCGACCTCTCACGACCATACAGGCGACCCCCTGGTGACACCCGTCGCCAGGGGTCACCTGTATGATCGTGAGAGGTCTCCTAGCCACCCAAAGAGTCATAACTTCTTTCTGGTCGCCACTGAATTTTCAACATGTTCGGCGACTTATGACGGGTGCCGACAGTTGCCGAAAAAGTTGCTTAAGTGGACAGGCCCTTTACTGTTTCCTTCACAATGCAATAATCAGGTAACCTGGAATGAGCATAAACAAGCCATCACCTGCAGCAGAGTTTGAAAAAAACAAAACATACAGCAGATTTTGAAAAACAAAATCATCTCCCAATTAACTACGGTTTGTCTCTACAGTTCATCTAACATTATCTGGAAAATGTTTATTTCTCTTCTTATTGATTATTAAAGCACAGTTCATAATTGAAGATCCATGTCCAGCATTGTTATTTCAGGCTGAATGGATAGTGACAAAAATCATTCAAGCAGGAATGAGCAATTATCATCTGGAATATATTATGGTATAAAATCTGATGATTATTTTCCATTTTACAAGTATTAGCTTGGATACGTGACTAGATCAGAATAATAAATTTACTTGATGTTGAATCCAAATCCCTGTCACTGAAATCAATTAATTAATTAAATAACATTTAAGGATGAAAGCAACCGTGCCAACATTATCCCATCAACAGTTTAGGACTACCTTTGGAGTTTGAGAGAAAAGGAAAGATTGTGGCAGAAAAAACATGATCATGATTCTGGTTGCAACACAAATTAAGTACCTCAAGGGTTTGCATGGAGATTATTGAAACACTTGAATTTGTAAAGCCAAATAACGTGTTTGTACGTTTTGTTATAATTTCTAAATGATCTTCATTGTGTCTTCATAAAACAAACAACAACAAAAAATCTGTTTGGATAGGATGCATTACGTGTTCCCAGATGGGAAAAGGGGAATGCTTCATTGCCTTCGTCCGGTACTATTTGGACATATGATCCACATTACGACAAAAACAAGTAACTTCCCTCAAATGTGTTTTTTTGCAGTGTGCAGATTCTTGAGGTCGAACTTCTTTTAGTCATGTTACATATCTCAATAACAGTTACTCTCACTTATCCCAGGGATGCAGGCTGAACTCAAGAATGTTACTTGTTCAAAGAATTGAGCAAGTTAGTTAACTGCCCACTGTCACAGAAATTGTAATTTGTTTATTATAAACCTTTGATGAATTTTTTTAATGGATCCGTCAGTTAAAAGTCATGCAATATAGATTCCAGGAATTATGTGGAGATTGAATATAAGGTAAAATATCTAGGGCATATTATTACAGAACAAATGACAGATGATGAGGATATTTATAGGCAACGACGCATGCTGTATGTACAGGCGAATATTCTCTTGCGTAAATTTGGTGCGTGTGCAGATGTGGTGAAGTTGTCGCTATTTAGAGCATACTGCACACCACTCTACACTGCGCACCTGTGGTCGAACTATGGAAAGACAAGTATGCAGAGACTAAAGGTGGCATATAACGATGACATGAGAACACTGCTAAGGAAACCTAGATGGTGTAGTGCCAGTAATATGTTTGTGGCTGCAGGAGTCAGTACTTTAGAAGCTATCCTAAGACATCACATGTGCAGGATAAATGACTCTAAAAATGTGATTATTGTGGCCTTGTCAAACATAAGGGTTAGCACTACACGCTACGAATCCCAGCTGTGGAGACACTGGTATCGTTGTCTCGTTGTAGGACATTGATCATTCTTTTAATCTGGATTTTTAACTTATGTATTGTGTTTTTTTTTAAATATATAATTTATGATGCTTTTATAAGTGATATACTAAGATTTTATATGTACTTTATATTTAATATGCAATGCATTTTTATGTAATGTTGCCCCTTGTCTGGACCTTGAGTCCGTAATAAAAGTTTATTATTGTTGAAAGTAGGAAAACCAACAAATTAATATTAAACGGATATGAAAAAATCATTTCAAATGCTACATACAGTGCATTCAGAAAGTATTCAGACCCCTTCACTTTTTCCACACTTTGTTATGTTACAGCCTTATTTTAACATTGATAAATTCAAAAAGAAATAACTGAAATATCACATTTACATAAGTATTCAGACTCTTTACTCAGTACTTTGTTGAGGCACCTTTGGCAGCGATTACAGCCTCAAGTCTTCTTGGGTATGACGCTACAAGCTTGGCACACCTGTATTTGGGTAATTTCTCCCATTCTTCTCTGCAGATCCTCTCAATCTCTGTCAGGTTGGATGGGGAGCGTCGATGCACAGCTATTTTCAGGTCCCTCCAGAGATGTTCGATCGGGTTCAAGTCCAGGCTCTGGCTGTGCCATTCACGGACATTCACAAACATGTCACAAAGCCACTCCTACATTGTCTTGGCTCTGTGCTCAGGGTCGTTGTCCTGTTGGAAGGTGAACCTCCACCCAGTCTGAGGTCCAGAACGCTCTGGAGCAGGTTTTCATCAACATTCTCTCTGTACTTTGCTCCGTTCATCTTTCCCTCGATCCCAACTAGTCTCCTAGTTCCTGCCGCTGAATAACTTCACCGTAGGTATGGTATTGGCCAAGTGATGAGCGGTGCATGGTTTCCTCCAAACGTTACGCTTGGCATTCAGGTCAAAGAGTTCAATCTTGGTTTCACCAGACCAGAGAATCTTGTTTCTCATGCCTTTTGGCAAACTCCAAGTGGGCTGTCGTGTGCCTTTTACTGAGGAGTTGTTTCCGTCTGGCCACTCTACCATAAAGGCCTGATTGGAGGAGTGCTGCAGATATAGTTGTCCTTCTGGAAGGTTCTGCCATCTCCACAGAGGGCTCTTGGTCCCCACCCTGACTAAGGCCCTTCTCCCCCGATTGCTCAGTTTGGCCGGGCAACCACCTCTATAAAGAGTCCTAGTGGTTCCAAAGTTCTTCCATTTAAGAATGACGGAGGCTACTGTGCTCTTCGGGACCTGCAATGCTGCAGAAATTGTTTTATACCCTTCCCCAGATCTGTGTCTCGACACAATCCTGTCTCAGAGGTCTACGGACAATTCCTTCGTCTTCATGGCTTGGTTTTTGCTCTGACATGCACTGTCAACTGTGGGACCTTATACAGACAGGTGTGTGCCTTTCCGAATCATATCCAATCAATTTAATTTACCACTGGTGGTCTCCAATCAAGTTGTAGAAACATCTCAAGGATAATCACTGGAAACAGGATGAACCCAAGCTCAATTTTGAGTGTCATAGCAAAGGGTCTGAAAACTTATGTAAATGTGATATTTCAGTTATTTCTTTTTGATTACTTTGCAAACATTTCTAAACACCTCTTTTCGCTTAATTATGGGGTATTGTGTGTAGATAGATGATAAAAATGAATATAATCCATTTTAAAATAAGGCAGTAACATCACAAAATGTGGAAAAGGTGAAGGGATCTGAATGCACTATACTTGGCAAATATGTGTCCATTGTATTTGCATACACTCAGCTTTCACACATGGCTTAGTGGGAGAAAATTCAATTATAAGAGTTCTTTCTTCCCCCATCCCTTCTCAGCTGAAAATACTAAGAACTGAAATCTATTGCCGCGTCAACAAAGTATTTTTCATCAAGCCATAATACAAGTGTTCACGTCTATCCATCAGGATGAACTATTTATTTGGGAACCTGACATTTGTATTTTTGCCACCAGTTGATTGAGCAAGTTTTTGATAACATTAATCACAGGTTCAACTAGGCTCTGCACAAGACAAAGTCTGGTGCACAAAAGATAATCTGATCAATGATTTTCAATTTCAAATCAAAATAATTTCTCCAAAATCATTGCTAAATGCTGAATTTGACAAATGTATATGCCTGGTAAATGGAGATCAAAATTCCTACCCTCGACATAATCTTTCAAATTTCTTAATGGCAGTGTTGATACAAGACTTCACTGGTGCTGTTACTGATTGCTGGGACAGCTGGCATTACAATTAAAACAGTATCTATTGAAGAGGTGAATACTTACGGAAACATTACACATCATTTATTCACAGAATGTTTCCAACATCTTCAACTGTCATTGTTCCCATGTTTTGTCTCTCAATGCTAAAATTGTGCTAAAGCTTCAATAATACTAAAACATTCAAATAGTCCCTGCTAGTCAAAAGAGAGCAGACAATTAAAAACTAGCGAAACTGATTATAATTAAGCCTGACCTTGTCCTGAGACCACATCCATTTATATATTCCCAACAAAGGTAATGATACAACAATCAGGATCAGCAATTTGGTCTTTTTTCTCCCCTTTCCTTTTGCACGGAAGATGAAGCCAATTGTAGCATTACCAGGATTTTTCAGATTCAAATGTCTCAATTAACAGTGACCCAAAAAAAATCCTTCCATCCTTGAGCAGCACACCACCATAGGGTCAATATATCATTACATTAGAGCCCCCAAAATAATTCCATAAAATACAATAATGAATGAGTATATTTTTCTTCTAAAAATGTTGAACTCTTGTAAAAGAAAGGCTAATTCTATTTAAGACCCCTTGGCTTGCATTTAATAGCCAAGGGGTCTTAAATAGTACCTTAAAATAATGTTGTTCATGATGCAATAGATGGTTGCCAATCTGCGCAAGTCTGGATTCCACTAATTGCAATTTGTTAATACCAGTTATCTAATTTTGGTGATTTTGTTTGAGGATTAAGTATGGGCTATGGTATTGGACAGAATTCCACTTATCGTCTTTCAATAATGCCACAGAATTACTTACATTGACTGAATGGTTTAAAAATAAAATAATTCCAATCACAATAAAACTTCCTTGGTACTGCAGTTACAAATACGCAGGAAGGGAAAGCCAAGAGACCATGCACAAATCTTCATTGACAGGATGGGCAGTGGAGAGAATCAACAGCTTCAAGTTCGTGGGTGTACACATCTCCAATTATTGGTTCTGGGCTCACAAAGAATGCTCACCAACACCTCTACTTCCTCGGATGTTTGAGGACATTGGGCATGTCGCCAAATTTGCTCTCAAACTTCTATAGGTGTACTGTGGAGAGCATTCTGGTTGCTTCACAGCCTGGTTCGGTATTTTAAATGCTCAAGAGCAAATTATGCCACAGAAAACAGTGCTTCCCCGGTGCTTCACAGGTACTGACCTCCGCATCAAAGGTGGGAGTGCTCTCAAGAAGGCCTATAATATCAAAGACACAAGTAACCCTGGCCATGCTCTCAACTCACTGCTACAATCTGAATAGAATACTTTGTAGCTTTGTCGACGCCCTATATGTGGCAACTCTTTGCATACTTGAGAATGCCAAACAAAGAATCTCACTGTGACGTCACATGTGATAAAGTATCATTCAATTGAAGGTATGTAATAGTGCAAAATTAAAGTTCAAAGAACAACTATTGTATTGTAAAGACCATAATGGCTGAGGTAGGGTTGTTGTTGGGGCTGTGCAGGGTGATTCAAGGAGCCCACAAACCATTACTGTTTGTTTCAAGACAGCTTCTTCCCATCAAATCAATTTCTTGAAGCAACCTGTATAACCTTAACGACAACCCCACCTCAACACCAAGCCATTACAGACTTTGCATAATATTGTTGCTCAACATACTTTGGTTGTTCACTATTACGGTCTGATTTACCTAGATTAGCTGATAATTTATTGTATATTTATTACCTGTTGCATTTAATGTGCTGTAAAGCTGCAGCAAGTAAGAATTTAATTGTCCCGGTTCACGTTCCGTGCACATGACAAATAAACACTCCGGAGGAGTTACCCCTTGTGCTTTATCACTGGAGTGAAAGTTGAGCAACTATTTTGAGGATGGAGAGCAAATCTAAAATGATCACCACAAAATTAAAGAAATCCTGATTTATTAGCATTACATGCAAATTTATATTTACAACATTGCTTTAAAAAACTACATTGCATGTAAATTTGGATTTAAAGTCCATAGACAATATGATGCAATTCATACATATCAAAAAGCAGTTTGCTTTTAAATAACATTTAACTACAATTTGTAAATACTACCATGTCCACGCACAAATAAGCTGAGTTTACCCGTAAGATTTAATGCTTGTTTTATCAGATTACCAACATATTCACAGCATTGAACGTCACAGAAAATCCATATTTCACCAAAATGTGCATGCATTTTAGCATTGCAACTAGGAAGGTCTCCATATTTAATTATACTGCTCAGTTTTGCCCAGATTTCCTCCAGCTTCTGAGAACTGCAATTGGATTGATCAATGATCCATTTTGCCCTTTGAAAAGAATGCAGCTGAAATTTTTCTTTGATTATCTGAAGACTCCGACTGACTGTAGAGGTCTTGTTTCTCCATTGTTTGCTGTTTGTTGCAATACTCCAAGACCTTTCTGATTTGTAATCCTTAGTTGTAATTCCACACCGTGAACCCGTTTCTGATAGAAATTCCACTGCAGCCATCTTATTTACTGAACTATTCCTCAGTAGATTTGTGGAAAACTCCAAAAGACTATTGGTACAATCGTAATTTGGAACTTCTGCTATGAATTCTCTTTCAACCAAATATTTCTCAATATTTTTTGCTTCTTCGTTTGAAATAATTGGTGGACTTTTCTGAGGTTTCAATTGTAAACTTTGCATATTGTTTGGAAACCATGGTGTGAATCTTGATAATGTTCTTTGAGGGAAGTCTTCCAGCAATCGTTCTGCAATTTTTGATAGTTCTGAATAGTCTTGATTGGGTTTATAGTGTACTACTAACTCCATTTTAATGTTAACTCTTGGCACCGTCTTGTTTCTGTCATCTTGAATCCTCGTTGACCAATGAATAATGGCCACTCTTTCCGGTTGTCTTTCCAAATTTATAAAATCAGAGGATATTTCCTTCATGCATTTAACACAGGTTGGAAGATAAAGTGCTTCATGCGGAAGTATAACATTGTGTTGCATCGGTCAATCTCCTTCAGGAAGCGCTATCCTGCAGAAATAAATGTCTTTGAATCTTGTCTATTTATGCTTAAACTAAAAGTAAAAAAATGAAAATATTTTAAAATTGTCCTAAAAAACAATGACATTTGGTTCTTCTTTATTTTTTGGATTTCACACAATCAACCTAAAGGTGTCACAACAATCATGACTATATTTTGAAAGTAATTAATTGGTTTAAAACATTTTTGAACATCAAAAGACAAGCACCTTAAACTTTTGCATGTGAATAATTGTTAGTACCTGTACAATGTGCTATGCATCAATCTACTATTAGTTGGGCTTATCCAATGAAAACACAACCAGTGTTTTGAAAATATTGATTTTTGAAAAAGTTATTTTGACCTTTTTATTAATAAAATATGATGGCTGCAAGTCAGTGGTTTAATGATGCCCATTTCTTTTGAGGGAATGATAATGCTGAAAAAAATTGAAGCTAACAGGAAACAGCTCCATATCTATAGCCATCACCATGGTTCTGTAACACTTCGGTGCAAAATACAAAAGAGGCATAACCAACTGACGGTATGGAGTATGGAATATGAAACAAAACTAAAGGAAGACTATTAATACACAGTACAGAATCATGGTACTGGGACAGAGATAGAACACCAAAGATATTAACAACCGCAAAAAGGTGTGCAAAGTGAAATTTGCAGAGAATAAGACTAACAAAAATTGTTGACAAATTTATTTTGACAGAAAAAGGTATCGCGGGCTTAGTGCTGATGTTGCAGATAATGCACGAGTTCTGAATAATAATAAATAATTAATAAACACGATGAATCAGAAAATACAAACAATGTTTCAAGGACTCTAGTTAATACCTGCAGGAATACAATATTAGAAAAAAATTGGTCAACGACTTGAAATTTTATGAGCTGATTCTTTGTACTGCTGGTTTTAAAGGCAAATAAATTTGTAGATCCTTTACCCATAAGTCTGGATTTTGTCAAGTGGGATGGGGATCTTATTGAAACATATAAGATTATTCAGGGTTTGGACATGCTAGAGGCAGGAAACATGTACCCGATGTTGAGGGAGTCCAGAACCAGGGGCCACAGTTTAAGAATAAGGGGTAAGCCATTTAGAACGGAGATGTGGAAAGACTTTTTCTCACAGAGAGTTGTGAGTCTGTGGAATTCTCTGCCTTAGAAGGCAGTGGAGACCGGTTCTCTGGATGCTTTCAAGAGAGAGTTAAATAAAGCTCTTAAAGAGAGCGGAGTCAGGGTATATGGGGAGAAGGCAGGAATGGGGTACCGATTGTGGATGATCTGCCATGATCACATTGAATGGCGGTGCTGGCTCGAAAGGCTGAATGGCCTACTCCTGCACTTATTGTCTATTGAAAGATTTGGCCCATAATTTTGTAAAGCTTTGTGAATTATGCAATTCACTGATGGTTTTCAACACAAGGTGTACAAAGGCATTTACAAAATGCCGAGAGGTCCTGCAGGCCATGCACTGCGCAATAACCAAGTATAAAAATTGATCACCATAAGCTTAAGAATCTACAAAAATTAACTAGTCAGAATAATTTTGGCTTGAAATTAACGGATCTACTTAGACAAGTGTATACAAGAATATGGAGCTTTGGCATATACAGCACTGCAGCAGGCCTTTCAGCCCACCATATTTGCACCAACCAGGCGACAATTTAAACAATCCCATCTACCTGGACATGGTCTGGGTCTCTTTGTTCTCTGCTTGACCAAATGCCTCATAAACATTGCATCTGTTTCCACCGCCGGCAGCAAGTTCTTGCCATACAAATCACCTTTATATTTTGCCCCCTCTCATCTTAAACCTTTGTCTTTTAGGATTTAACAATTCCACAGTGGGAAAAAGACTGGTCCATGTCTTGCAGAACTTTATATACTCGTTTTTTTTAAAACAAAATCACACTGCACTGTTACGATCAATGACAGGAAAAATGATAGCCCAAAGAAAAAACGTTCTGTAAAATTTTAAAGCTTCCAACTTCTCTAAAATAATTGCTCAATAATTCCTGCTCCACAAATTACAATGCAGACCTCATCATTGTATGGCATTTTGCAATACTTCAATGTTGTATGGAATGGTGAAAAAAACAATACTGATGTGATTTAATGCAAGTATGATATGATTCTTATATCTTCAAGTTGCTTGTTTGCATTAGCCAAACTGCCTAGAATTTAAAATCTTCTCTGAATACAAATCTTGAGCAGCAATACCTATAATTTTATGGCTCGAATGTTTGGCCAAGGTTTGTAAATATTCTCTTTTTCACACACTCATACAGCAATTGGAGCGATTTACCATAAATTCATTAAATTATATGTTTTACACTGAGAATTATTGATGCATCCTTTGTACGTCATGAACAACTATATTACAATATTCATATCCCTCAAGTACTTTCTACTGATAATTATATTGGAAGTAGAAACATAGAAGCAGGAGTAGGCCATTCGGCCCTTCAAGCCAGCACCGCCATTCAATATGATCATGGCTGATCATCAAAAATCAGTATCCTGTTCTTGCTTTTTTCCCCATATCCCTTGATTCCTTTAGCCCCAAGAGCTAAATCTAACTCTCTTGAAAACATCCAGTGAATTGGCCTCCACTGCCTCCTGTGGCAGAGAATTCCAGATTCACAACTCTCTGGGTGAAAAAGGTTTTCCTCATCTCAGTCCTAAATGGCCTACCCCTTATTCTTAAACTGTGACCTTTGGTTCTGGCCTCCCCCTACATAGGGAACATTTTTCCTGCATCTAGCCTGTCAAATCCTTTAAGAATTTTATATGTTTCTATAAGATTCCCTCTCATCCTTCTAAATTCCAGTGAATACAAGCCCAGTCGACCCATTCTTTCATCATGCGTCAGTTCCGCCATCCTGGGAATTAACCTGGTGAACATACGCTGCACTCCTTCAATAGCAATAATGTCCTTCCTCAAGTTTGGAGACCAAAATTGCACACAATACTCCAGGGGCGGTCTAGCCAGGGCCCTGTACACTGCTGTAGGATTTAAGAAGGAACTGCAGATGCTGGAAAATCGAAGGTAGACAAAAGTGCTGGAGAAACTCAGCGAGTGCAGCAGCATCTATGGAGCGAAGGAAAGAGGCAATGTTTCAGGCCAAAACCCTTCTTCAGACTGATGTGGGGGGTGGGGTGGGGTGGGGGGGGGGGAGAAGATAGGAGAAAGGAAGAGGAGGAGCCAGAGGGCTGAGGGAGAGCTGAGAAGGAGAGGAGACAGCAAGGGTTACCGGAAATTGGGAGTCAATGTTCATGCCGCTAGAATGCAAACTCCCCAGAATATGAGGTGCTGCTCCTCCAATATCCGGTGGTGCTCACTCTGGCCATGGAGGAGGCCCAGGCCAGAAAGGTCGGATTCGGAATGGGAGGGGGAGTTGAAGTGCTGAGCCACAGGGAGATTAGGTTGGTTAATATGGTGCCGTGATAGTCTGGCACGTTGATCTCTACAAAGCTAAGGCCACGCGCCAACTCTCGGACACCTCCTACTTATCCCTGGACCATGACCCCACTGACCTCATCAACTCCGGCTCCCTGCTCTCCCAAGCCTCCAACCTCATCCTTCCCCAGCCCCACGGCCCGATTTTACCTTCTCCCCAAAATCCACAAACCTGACTGCCCTGGTAGACCCATTGTCTCTGCCTGTTCGTGCCCTACCGAACTTATTTCCACATACCTCGACTCCATCCTACCCCCTTGGTTAAATCCCTCCCTACCTATGTTCAAGACACCTCAGACACTCTCCGTTGTCTCCGGGCATTCCGTTCTCTAGGCCCCCATCCCCTCATCTTCACCATGGACGTCCAGTCACTCTACACCTCCATCCCCCACCAGGAAGGTCTCAAAGCCTTCCGGTTCTTCCTCTTCCGGAGAACCAACCAATCCCCGTCTACAGATACTCGCCTGGTCCATACCCTTAATAACTTCTCGTTTGACTCATTTCCTCCAAATACAAGGCGTAGCTATGGGCACGTGCATGGGCCCCAGCTATGCCTGCCTCTTTGTAGAGCACGTCGAACAATCCTTGTTCGAGACGTACACGGGCCCCATCCCCGACCTCCGCTACATCGATTGCATTGGTGCTACCTCCTGCACCCACACACAACTCACTGACTTCATCCGCTTCACCACTAACTTCCATCTGGCACTCAAATACACCTGGACCATTTCCGACACTTCCCTACCATTTCTTGACCTCACTATCTCCATCGCAGGTGATAGACTTCTGACCGATATCCACTATAAACCCACTGACTCCCATGGCTATCTAGGCTACACTTCTTCCCACCCTACATCCTGTAAGGACTCCATCCCCTACTCCCAATCCCTCCGTCTACGCCGCATCTGCTCCCAGGATGAGGTGTTCCACACCAGGGCATCGGTAATGTCCTCATTCTTCAGGGAACGGGGGTTCCCCTGCCCTAAAATAGACGAAGCTCTCACTAGGGTCTCTTCATTACCCCGTAACACTGCTCTCTCTCCCCATCCCCCCCACTCATAACAAGGGCAGTCCCCCTAGTCCTCACCTTTCACCCCACTAACCGTTACATACAACAAATAGTCCTCTGTCAATTTCGCCACCTCCAACGTGACCCCACCACTCGCCAGATCTTCCCATCTCCCCTCCTGTCTGCATTCCGCAAAGACCGCTCCCTCCTTAACTCCCTGGTCAATTCTTCCCTTCCCTCCCCCACCACCCCCTCCCCGGGCACTTTCCCTTGCAACTGCAAGAGATACTACACTTGTCGCTTTACATCCCCCCTCGACTCCATTCAAGGACCCAAGCAGTCGTTCCAGGTGCGACAGAGGTTCACCTGCACCTCCTCCAAAATCATCTGCTGCATCCACTGCTCTAGATGTCAGCTGATCTACATCGGTGAGACCAAGCGTAGGCTTGGCGATCGTCTCGCCAAACACCTCCGCTCGGTCCGCATTAACCAACCTGATCACCCTGTGGCTCAGCACTTCAACTTCCCCTCCCATTCTGAATCCGACCTTTCTGTCCTGGGCCTCCTCCATGGCCAGAGTGAGCACCACCGGAAATTGGAGGAGCAGCATCTCATATTCCGCTTGGGCAGTTTGCACCCTAGCAGCATGAACATTGACTTCTCCAATTTCCGGTAGCCATTGATGTATCCTCCCCTTCTCAGCTCTCTGGCTCCTCCTCTTCCTTTCTCCTATCTTCGCCTGTTCCTTCCCTCCATAGTTGCCGCCTCACCCGCTGAGTTTCTCCAGCATTTTTGTCCACCTTTGATTTTTCCAGCATCTGCAGTTCTTTCTTAAACCATTCAGATAATAATCTGCCTTCCTATAAATAGCACGCGGGCCTCGGATACAGATCAAAGGGCGAAAGATGCTAGAGCATCTGATTTCGTACAACTGACAGGTAATCGCGTACAAACGGAAGTTGTGGAGGAAGCTGAACATTTACAGTATATATTACTGGTCCCGCCTATTTCCAGAGATGAGACATACAAAACAGATAGACGCTGCATTTACCTGGAATTACAACTGGTTGACTACTAGTACGCTTCTCCCCAAAGGACCCGAACTGGATAGATCCCAACCCTCTCCCACCGGCGAATCAATGAGACATAACAGATGCAACATTGAAACTTGCCCTTTGGCCACCGAGTCCAGGCTGAGCAACAACCACCAATTAACACTGGGCACAAGGAACTGCAGATGACGGATTACACACAAAGACAGAGCTGGAGTAACTCAGCGGGTCAGGCAGCATCTCTGGAGGACATGGGTCGGGCATCAAACCCAACACGACACAGTTTACAGCGGCCAATGATCCTGCCTGTAGCCGGGGCCAGAACTGGCAGTAATGATTTACAGAGAGCAGAGAGATGGGCTGCAGATGCCGGGGCACAGACAGAGAGAGAGCTGGGGTAACGCGGCCGGCCGGCGGGTGGGTCGCTGGGTGGAGACCGCGGACTGACCGGCCCCATGGCCGCTTGGCCTTGTTACCCCGAGCACCGTGCGGGAGGGCAGCGGTCCCGGCCTCGGGCCCCGGCGTTACCTTTGAGGGCGAGCAGATGCTCCTGCTTCAGTTGACTCGCGTCCATCGCCGCCGCCGCTCCCTCCCCCGCTGGCTGGCTGACCGACCAGTGCGCGCATGCGCCAACTGCCCGACGGGGCGCGGGGCGAATCAACGCTGCGTCCGCGGGGCCGGCGATCTCGAAACAGAAACGAATCGTGACGTATCACAGACGCGCACCAAAGCTACGAGAGGAGCAAAAGGGAACAAGATGCTAATTTCCGAGTATGAAAATGGCCATAACTTTTTTTAATACTGAAGATATGAAAGTGAATTAGGTGAACTTAAAGAAAGGTAACTTTGAGGGTATGAGACGTGAATTGGCCAAGATTGACTGGCAATTAATTCTAAAAGGGTTGACGGTGGATATGCAATGGAAGACATTTAAAGACTGCATGGATGAACTACAAAAATTGTTCATCCCAGTTTGGCAAAAGAATAAATCAGGGAAGGTAGTACATCCGTGGATAACAAGGGAAATCAGGGATAGTATCAAAGCGAAGGATGATGCGTACAAATTAGCCAGAAAACGCAGCATACCGGAGGACTGGGAGAAATTCAGAGACCAGCAGAGGAGGACAAAGGGCTTAATTAGGAAAGGAAAAATAGATTATGAAAGAAAACTGGCAGGGAACATAAAAACTGACTGCAAAAGTTTTTATAGATATGTGAAAAGAAAGAGATTAGTTAAAACAAATGTAGGTCCCTTGCAGTCAGAAACAGGTGAGTTGATCATGGGGAACAAGGATATGGCGGACCAATTGAATAACTACTTTGATTCCGTCTTCATTAAGGAAGACATAAATAATCTGCCGGAAATAGCAGGGGACCGCGGGTCAAAGGAGTTGGAGGAATTGAGTGAAATCCAGGTTAGCCGGGAAGTGGTGTTGGGTAAATTGAATGGATTAAAGGCCGATAAATCCCCAGGGCCAGATAGGCTCCATCCCAGAGTACTTAAGGAAGTAGCTCCAGAAATAGTGGATGCATTAGTAATAATCTTTCTAAACTCTTTAGATTCTGGAGTAGTTCCTGAGGATTGGCGGGTAGCAAACGTAACCCCACTTTTTAAGAAGGGAGGGAGAGAGAAAACGGGGAATTACAGACCAGTTAGTCTAACATCGGTAGTGGGGAAACTACTAGAGTCAGTTATTAAAGATGGGACAGCAGCACATTTGGAAAGTGGTGAAATCATTGGACAAAGTCAGCATGGATTTACAAAAGGTAAATCATGTCTGACGAATCTTATAGAATTTTTCGAGGATGTAACTAGTAGCGTGGATAGGGGAGAACCAGTGGATGTGGTGTATCTGGACTTCCAGAAGGCTTTCGACAAGGTCCCACATAAGAGATTAGTATACAAACTTAAAGCACACGGCATTGGGGGTTCAGTATTGATGTGGATAGAGAACTGGCTGGCAAACAGGAAGCAAAGAGTAGGAGTAAACGGGTCCTTTTCACAATGGCAGGCAGTGACTAGTGGGGTACCGCAAGGCTCAGTGCTGGGACCCCAGCTATTTACAATATATATGAATGATCTGGATGAGGGAATTGAAGGCAATATCTCCAAGTTTGCGGATGACACTAAGCTGGGGGGCAGTGTTAGCTGTGAGGAGGATGCTAGGAGACTGCAAGGTGACTTGGATAGGCTGGGTGAGTGGGCAAATGTTTGGCAGATGCAGTATAATGTGGATAAATGTGAGGTTATTCATTTTGGTGGCAAAAACAGGAAAGCAGACTATTATCTAAATGGTGGCCGACTAGGAAAAGGGGAGATGCAGCGAGACCTGGGTGTCATGGTACACCAGTCATTGAAAGTAGGCATGCAGGTGCAGCAGGCAGTGAAGAAAGCGAATGGTATGTTAGCTTTCATAGCAAAAGGATTTGAGTATAGGAGCAGGGAGGTTCTACTGCAGTTGTACAGGGTCTTGGTGAGACCACACCTGGAGTATTGCGTACAGTTTTGGTCTCCAAATCTGAGGAAGGACATTATTGCCCTAGAGGGAGTGCAGAGAAGGTTCACCAGACTGATTCCTGGGATGTCAGGACAGTCTTATGAAGAAAGACTGGATAGACTTGGTTTATACTCTCTAGAATTTAGGAGATTGAGAGGGGATCTTATAGAAACTTATAAAATTCTTAAGGGGTTGGACAGGCTAGATGCAGGAAGATTGCGCCCGATGTTGGGGAAGTCCAGGACAAGGGGTCACAGCTTAAGGATAAGGGGGAAATCCTTTAAAACCGAGATGAGAAGAACTTTTTTCACACAGAGAGTGGTGAATCTCTGGAACTCTCTGCCACAGAGGGTAGTCGAGGCCAGTTCATTGGCTATATTTAAGAGGGAGTTAGATGTGGCCCTTGTGGCTAAGGGGATCAGAGGGTATGGAGAGAAGGCAGGTACGGGATACTGAGTTGGATGATCAGCCATGATCATATTGAATGGCGGTGCAGGCTCGAAGGGCCGAATGGCCTACTCCTGCACCTAATTTCTATGTTTCTATGTCAAATTAAACTTCTTTCTATGCTTTATCTGATGGGATAAATTGCAGACTTGATTTTTTAAATCTCAAAATGTTGTAACATTGCTACAAAATACTGGAGTTATTCGGCGGGACAGGCAGCATCTGTGGGGAAAGACACATGGAGATGTCCCTGCATGAATATCCCTGCACAGGGGATATCCCTGCATGCACAGCTCCCATCCTTGGTCACTCTGGAGCCTTGTCTCCGTAATTCCAACTATATCATATCCCTTAACTACTAACTGTGCATCCACCTGATTAGGAATGCTCCTCACATTAAGCACAAAGCTTTCAGGTTTGGTTTTCTGATCTCCCTTCTACCTTTTGCTTCTGTCCTTTTATGGCCCTCTTTTCTCCTTGCATTGGTTCCCATCCCCCTGCCCCGTTAGTTTAAACGTGACCTTTCCTACACCCTCTTTCCCCTTAACTGCACGCATATGCCTCCACGTTGATGACTCCACACCATACTGTTCAGTTTAAACCCACCCTAGCACTCAGCACTAGCAAACCTGCCTGCCAGAATGTCGGTCCCCCTCCAATTAAGGTGCAACCCAGCCCTTTTGTGCAGGTCACCCCTGCCCCAGAAGAGATTCCAGTGATCTAGAAACCTAAATCCCTGCACCAACTCCTCAGCCACACATTCAGATCCCCTATCTCCCTGCTCCCTCACTAGCACAAGGTACTAAAAGCAACCCAGAGATAACCACCCTAGAAGTCCTGCTTTTCAGCCTCCGACCAAGTTCTCTTTATTCACGTTGCAGAACCTCCTTTCTCTTCTTACCCATGTCATTTGTGCCTACTTCCGAATGCTCACCTTCCCTCTCGAGGATGTTCTGAAGTCGGTCTGAGAAGTCTTGGACCCTGGCACCAGGGAGGCAACACACCATCCTCGAGTCTTGCCTGTCGCCACAGAATCTCCTGTCCGCACCTCTGACAATGGAGTCACCCATCAATATGTCTCTGCCTGACGTCAGTCTCACTGGTCGAGCCTCAGCGCCACAATTCGAGTCACAGACCTGTCCGCCGCTCTGACTGGAAGTGTCTGTCCCGACAGCTCCCAACAACCTGTTTTCAAGAGGTACTTCTACTGAAGTCTCCTGCATTAGTTTCATCCTCTTCCTTTCCGTCTCTAACCGTTGCACCTCCTGTGCTCTTGGAGTGACGACCTGACTAAGTCCTGTCCAGGAACCTTTTGTCATCCCGGATGGACCGCAGGTCATCCAGCTGCTGCTCCAGTTCCCTAACCCGGTCCCTGAGGAGCTGCATCTGGACACATTTCCCACAGGTGTAGAGGTCAGTGACACCAGCAGTGCCCCTGACTTCCCACATCCTGCAACAAACGCTCTGCAATAACATTCCTGCCATCACTGCAATAAGTTTAAATATTTAAATTAAATTAAACACACACAACCGAATAAATGTAGCCTCCTAGCTGAAGACTCTTGAGCTAAAGAATCGCACTTTACTTCTCCAAGACTCTTGAGCAAAAGACTCGCACTTTACCTCTCCAAGTTCACCTACTAATCTCTTATCGTGACAGAACTCGAAATACAGTACACTAATCAGTCTATGTTTTGTGCATGCAAATAAAGTAGTCGGCACAAAGATATTTACTTGCAAGAGAACACTGATATTTACTTGCAAGAGAACACTGATATTGGTTCACTCAGTGTATTTGGAGAAGGTTTTTGCAGGGAAAACGTTGGTAGCATTTCTCTAGTGTTTTGAAGTGACTGCTGTAGGTTTATAACTTGGAAGCACATTTTACTTACATTTTTCCAAAGACTACTTTCTTGTTTATAATATAATAATTTTCAAAATAAGAAAATTATGATTTATTTCAGTGTGGTTGTTGCACTAAATACATATGGATGTTGGGTGAAGCATTGGGTAGTCTTAACATCTATTTAAGTTATTTGGGGACATTACAGACTGCAGATGCTGGAATCTAGAACAAAAGATTACCTGTGGAAGAACTAAGTGGATTAGCCTAGAATGATCAACATTTCAGGCTGAGACCTTCCATGCATTTTTTTGTATATCTTCAGTTACTATAATACAAACAAAGAAACACTCTAATTTGTTACATGGAGCTAAAATTAATATTTGGCACTTGCATTGGTTCCCATCCCCCAACCACCAATCTAGGCAAATGGATGAGGTAGGTATTTAGATCTTGGGCCTTTGCTCCAGAAGTGATTTTTTTTAAAGCATCACATTGTTATAAACGACATGAACTGGTCTCAAGAAGGAATTCTGGAGCAAAGGCCCAAGATCTAAATACCTATCATCATCCATTTGTCAAGATTGGTGGTGGTCCATTAGATGTGAGAGAGGAAATGGGTGAGGAATGGAATGGTTATCAGTTCAGGAGAAGGATTCTTGTATTCTTAATATCTTTGATGATAAATGTTATTAGGTGCCTACATTGAAATACATCGGCCAGAGCTTTTCATATTTCAAAAATGTACTCCATTGATAAAATAATGGTACCTATTGAATCCCTCTGCAATGTTTTGATAGTGTGCCTAGGTAAAAATTGCCAATCTGCTACACTTATCTGCATTGCATGAATCAGATTATCTTATTTTTTTTAGATTAGCCTGGCGCATAAAACACAAATATACACAATCATATCTACCTTATTGTTTATCAAAATTAAACATACCCAATGTACTTAAGAGTCAAAGACTCATACAATAATGATTTGACCCAAATCAACCATGCCAACCAAGATGTCTCATCTACTGTAAGTTAATCCTATTTACCTGTGTTTGGCTCATATCCATCTGAACCTTTTTTTATCCAAGTACCTGTCCCAATGTCTTTTAAATGTTATTGTACAACGTCAACTACTTACTCTGGCAGCTTGTTCCATATTCCCACCACCCTCTGTGTGAAAAAATCACCTCCCAGCCTATTGCACTTTATCTGTTTATTTATGTGTAATATATACTAGACTAAGTGGGACCCGTTTGGTCCCAGCATCACACGGGAGGGCTGGTCCCCCAACACAATATTCCACCTCTCCACCAATTCCAATATTGGTGGCCAGTGGGGAGGGGGAGCGCTAGTATGGGTGTTGTGGGTCGAAGGGACTGGTTTCCAGAGGGCTAGTATGGACATTGTGGGCCGAATGGATTATTGGGCTGGCAGCTGTCATTCAAGCCTGTTGTGCTGGCAGCTCACTCACTCACAGCTGGTGGGCTGGCTATTCCTTGAAATTCTATTTCTAGCAGGGTGCAAGGCCGCCAAATTTAAGTGCAGTTTCTTCCCACTTCCAGCAGAGTGCAAGGCCACCAAATTCAAGTGCAGTTTCATACTATTTTAAGCAGGGTGCAAGGCCACTAAACACAGCGAGTTTTGACCTCTCCCTCATCCATCTAGCAGAGACTGAGCCATGCCCACACTTCTGGGTTTTATAGTCCCTCCCACCAGAAGGGGTGTGGCCTTAATGGCGTGATTGACAGGAGAGATAATCTCAACATTTTTTAAACACTAATAACTCTTTTATTTTTCATCGATGGGAAAATTCCTCGGCACCTGATGAGCGGAGGGAGACTGAGTAAGAAGGCCAAAAATCACAGCTGTACGTGGTAGCGTTTTTTCTAAAATCAATATAAAGCGCAAACAGGAAGTGGTCAAGATTAAACTTTTAATTATATAGAAGGCAAGGCAATTTTAATTAGGCAAGGCAACTTAAATTAGGCAAGGCAACCTTAATTAGGCAAGGCAACTATAATAGTAAGATTAAACGAGAACTTACCAGTTTGAAGTTTGATCTGTATTTTATGAGGAGTTACGATGAGGGATTACGTGAAGAACCCGCTCAGTGCGCAGGCGTGGCATACTTCCAAGCAGCGGTGTGGAATCACAGATAGACACAGTTATTTGAAGTAAACATAGTAAAGATAAGGAGATATCAATTTATTAGTTTGATCCATATAATGAGGGTGGGAGCAGAGGGCACGTAATCCCTCATCGTAACTCCTCATAAAATACAGATCAAACTTCAAACTGGTAAGTTCTCGTTTAATCTTACTATTTTACTTCGGAGTCACGTGAGTGACTACGTGAAGATTTCAAAGCTCTGTGATTTCAAACCGTGTAACAGTTTCATTTCACTCACTGCCGAAGTTCTTGAGGGAGGAAGTGTTATCGTAATCAACCAATGAGTCTATTTGTAGAAAAACACAATGGTATTTTTTAAACAATAACAACAAAGAATTAAGTTGCTCCCCTGGGCTTAAATTAAATATTTGCAGTTCGTAAATCTTTACTGCAAATAAACCAGATTTTGCCAACGGCTTATTATAAAATTTCTGAACGGTCTTTTCCCCCCCACCATCCTGCTGTAGCCAGGATGTGGTCTATAGGCATGTCCATTCTTTAGCCGTCGACATGGATGCTGTCCTGGTGGAATAAAATTTGTACATGTTAGTGTTTATCCCAGCAGTTTCTAGCACCTGCTTGAGCCATCTCGCAATGGTTTGGCTCGTCACCCGACCATAAGGTTTTTGTGACTGACCCACAAGGCTTTTCATCTCCCTCGAATATTTTGGTTGTGTCTATGTAGGATAGTAGGTGGGTCATGGCACATAACCGTGGTTCTTGTGGGTAAGCCACGACTGGATTAGGTGTTCCTGGTCTGCTCTGTTTGATCAGTCGCTGGATAACGACAGATCTGGTCTGGAGCTGTGATCATGTTGTCCAGTCGCAATAGGTGTAGTGACTGGACCCTCTGAGCGGACACAAGTGCCATCAACATGAGCGTCTTTAGTGTAGCTTGCTCGAGGCCGGGGGATCTGGCTGGTGGCCATTCCCTGAGATATGTCAGGACCACACTGATATCCCAAATATGGGTATACCTGGGCTTAGGGCTTGATATTGTAAATGCCCTTCATCAGTTTTACCACCAGTGGATGGGATCCCATCGTCTGTTGTCCTGGCGCTGGTTTGAGATAAGCAGAAAGAGCACTCTGCGCTGTGTTGATGGCACTGTAGCTGATCCCTACATCGTGGTGTAGATAGGCCAGGAACTCCAGTATGTTGGTGGCTGTAGCTGTTGCGTATGTTGTCCCTGTTTCCTGGCAGTACTTCTCCCTTTTTTGATGCTGGTTAAGTACTGCCTCTTGGTGGATGTTCGAAGGGATGCCGACATGGTGATGGTTTGTTTGGACAATCCCAGTTCCAGGTAAGGTCTGTTCAAACTTGCAACCCAGGCGTTTAATTTTCTCATGGCATGGGTGTTTAGCTTACCTGGTAGGTAAGTAGCTGATAGCCAAATATGTCTTTCGACACACCATTGCCAAATCATGTTGACCAATTTGTCGCATGATAATGATTTTATGCCACCCATATGGTTAATATAAGCCATCACCGTAGTATTTATCAATTTGTAACCGAACATGCAAGTGCTGCATATTAGATACATATGCTTTTAAACCATAAAAGGCGCCCAACATCTCTAGATAGTTAATGCCCAGTGTAAGTAGTAATGATGACTCTAGGTTAGTCCATCTACCACCTGTGCTGGATATGGAGTTAGTCGCTCCCAGCCTTGAGCACTGGCATCTGTTTGAGTAACTAAAGTAGGGTTAGTGATAAAGATAGGGCTGAAACTATGCCAAACGTTTTCTGCCCACCACTGTAGCTCTGATATTGCTTCAGTGGGTAAGTTCATGACACGATCAAGTGACCTGTATGTCGTTTTATTGCCTGTACCTTTGCTCTCTGTAAATTTTTTGATAGTGCAAATGATAGTAGCAGCCGGAAATGCTGCTACCATTTCCCCAATTACTCTTGCTACTTGTCGAATAGTTGGTCACTCGTTGACCATTAAATTGTTGCATGATTGTGCTAATTCAACCATTTTTGCCTTTGGCAAGGTAACAGTCATCTGGACTGAGTTAATTGTGAAACCCAGGTAGTCCATGATAGCGGATGGCTTCAACTTAGATTTATCTGGATGTAGGACGAACCCCAGAGTTTCGAGGAACTGTTTTGTAGCTGATACTGCTGCCACAGCCAATTCCATCATTTTCCCTACTATCAGCATATCATCCAGATATGCCATGACAATATGTTTTTGTTTTCTTAGTATTGCCATGGCTGGGTTCAATATTTTGGTGAATAAACTTGGGGCTGAAGTTAGCCCATAGGGCAATGCTTTGTACCATCCAGATAAATTTTAGGTATCTGCGATGATCCTTGTATATTGAAATATTGAAATTGAAATAATTTAATTGCCACACAACCAAGGTCGGTGGTATTTGGGTTGCCAGCAGCGGTACAATAATAAAGAACACAACCACAATTTTACACAAACATCCACCACAGCATTCATCACTGTGGTGGAAGGCACAGAGCTTGGCCAGTCCTCCTCCATTTTCCCCCGTGGTCGGGACCACCACCCTCCACAGCCGTTGCTGCGGGCGTCCAGATGGTAAGGGACAAAGTCAAAGTCAAGGTGAGTCCAGGATCAGCTCTTCCCAACCAGAGACCGCGGCTTCAGGCTGGTGTAGGCCGCAGGCCGGCAGTCAAAGTTTTAAAGTACCTGCCGTGCCGCAGCCGGAAGCACCGCAGTCTGCAGGGCCGGCGGTCGAAGCTCCCCTCCAGGGGAGATGGTAAGTCCATACCGCGCCCGCGGTAGAAGATGGCCGCGGGACGGCGGTGGAAGCTTCTTCTTCCCCCCGGGTCCTCCACGAGGGATCCCGGGCTGTAGACGCCGCACCATGGGTACTAGATAGTAAGCATCTTTAAGATAAATGCTTGCCATGAAGTGTCCTTTGGAATTCAGTTGTTTGGCAGTAACATATGTCTCCATTTTGAAATGTATATACTTAACAAATTTGTTTAGTGATGTTAAGTCAATGATGATGTGACAGCCACCATCTTTTTTGGTTTTAGTGAATATATTCGATACAAATTCCAAAGGTTCATGTTTGGTCTTTTCGATGACCCCCTTTGTGATAAGTCTCACCAGTTCAGCTTGTCCCTCACGTTTCTCTTTGACGGAGGGAGAAATACCCTTTGGGGCCATTGTTGAACTGGCGGCGTTTTTTCTGACATGAATTGTATTTTATATCCACTATGCTTCAAACCGGTGCAATCTACCTCCTGTTAGTATTAAGCCTCCACCTCCCAAAAGTTGATAGGAACCAGACCCACCTACCTCCATGGTTACGGGTATTTCCTCTGATTCCCTTTGGTCGGACGAGGCTTGCGAGGTGTCTGATGTGGCGTGTTTGTTGGGGGTTGGCGCATTTTCCATGGGGTCCGCTCTGGGCCCTGGTCTAAAAAAGACTTACGGTGAAAGTAAGCGGACCCCGAGCTTTCACCAGTGTTGAATGTCAGATGTTTACTGGTGGATGCGGCGGGGTGCTGCCACTTGGTGGTGTGTGTTTTCAGTTTGCTCGTTTTATACCCTGCCTTCATGAGGCCTTGAGTTCTTGAGGCCTCGGTCATGTCCTTCATGCGTTTAGGTAGGTCTTTCCCGAAGAGCAGCCTGTCTGGCTCATCGGCTGGTGTTTTACACAGCCCCGCAAATCGAGGATTGATGGCAGGTTTGATGATTTCTTTCCGCAGATTATTAATTTCAAACTGCATGTTACACAACAACGCGAGTGTATCCTGTTGATTGGTGGTCATCTCGGTGTTGTTTATAGAACGAGCAAACGAAGTGATGCCTGCTGTCAATAGTCGGAGTATACGCTGCAGCTTTAGCTCGTGGTGCCGGTTGGTTGCCCCAATGTGTCCCCAGATTTGGCTGTTCACCGCTGGTACTTTTAGAGATTCACAGTTCTCCGGCGCCGTATAGGTATCTGAAGCTTCATTAATCACCTGCTCCTGCAGAGCTCTGTTGGAAAGGTGATTGATACTTGCCTCTAGTTTGGCCTCTAGCGGTTCCCCTGCACGGGGTTTTGACACGTAGTGGCCCACTACACCAAGCAGCTGTTCCTGCTCCTGCACCCCCTGCATACTCCCGAAATCTTCAGCCATAACCCCTTGTTCTGGACCAGCCCAGTCCTGGTCCCCAAAGCTATCCTCTGGAAAGGAGGATGCAATGGACAGTGCAGGAGTGCCTGACCTCCCTCTGCAAGAGCTCCCCTACCGGGGTGCACCTTGCTCGAGCACCTGCTCCAAGAGCCGCTCCATGCGGCTCAGGCGGCTGTCCCTCCCCCTCCTGGGTGGAGAGACATCCTCGTCCGACGCCACCGGCCGGTTGCTCTTCCGTTTGGCTTTGCCTCCAGCCCGCTGTTCAGGCGTTAGCGGAGCTGGACTCGGCTCGGTGTCGGGGATAGCGGAGCGCCCGGATAGCGCTCCTACCGCCTGTTGCTGCCCCCCCTTCTCCTCTTGCGGAGTTGGACGGGGGGCAGATTTCTTCGAAAGTCTTGTCTTGAGTGCGGACATTCTGCAAGAGAAGACAGCCGGCTCTTCTTCGGTAGTTACCGAAGGAAAGCCGACTTCTGTTCACTTACCTGACGGTCCGTCTTTGAAATTGCAGCGGAGCATTTGACTTCCGCTGCTGCCGCTGTTGCACTGCTGGCGTAATGCCGCGCCTGCGCACTGAGCGGGTTCTTCATGTAGTCACTCACGTGACTCCGAAGTAAAATTAGGCAACACAGCCTTAGCATTTCCAAACCAAAGGCAACACAGCTTTAGCATTTCCAAACCAAAGGCAACACAGCTTTAGCATTTCCAAACCAAAGGCAACACAGCTTTAGCATTTCCAAACTATATTTTCAAACCGCATTAAGGGAACTGACAGGTCAGTAAAACCACTCACAATTTAGTAATAATAATAATAATAAATTTTATTTATGGGCGCCTTTCAAGAGTCTCAAGGACACCTTACAAAAATTTAGCAGGTAGAGGAAAAACATGTAAGGGGAATTAAATAAATAGAAGAGACATGACTAGTACACAAATTATAGACAGAATTCAATTCAAAACACAATATGAGGCAATTCATGCACAGATGAAAAGGGAGGGGGACGTGGGGCTATGGATAGGCAGAGGTGAAGAGATGGGTCTTGAGGCGGGACTGGAAGATGGTGAGGAACACGGAATTGCGGATCAGTTGGGTGAGGGATTTCCAGAGCCTGGGAGCTGCCCTGGAGAAGGCTCTGTCCCCAAAACTGCGGAGGTTGGACTTGTGGATGGAGAGGAGACCGGCTGATGTGGATCTGAGGGACCGTGAGGGTTGGTAGGGGGAGAGGAGGTCAGTGAGATATGGGGGGGCCAGATGGTGGAGGGCTTTGTAGGTGAGGACCAGGATTTTGTAAGTGATCCGGTGGGAGATGGGAAGCCAGTGAAGTTGTTTGAGGACTGGAGTGATGTTCAGTGTTCAGTGTTATTCACAGCTCAGACTGAGAGACGTGACCCTCTCGCTCCCCCATCGCTCCCCACTGAGGCACTCAACACTTCCAGGTTTTATAGTCCCTCCGGAAGGGGCCTTCAGGAGAGAGAATCTCAACATTTTTTAAACACTAATATCTCTTTTATTTTTCATCGATGAGAAAAATCCTCTTGTCCTGCGCAGCGGAGGGGGACTCTGTGTAAGATGGCCAAAAATCACAGCCGTATGTGGCAGCGTTTTTTCTAAAATCAATATACAGAACAACAGGAAGTGGTCAAGATCAGAGTTTTAGTAATATAGAAGATAGATAGATGGTCTGTGGTATATAGACACACTGAACTGTTCTGTATGTATGCGTACAATATGTCTTTTTTAGAGTTACAGCATGGAAATAGTTCCGTCAGCCCATTAACTCTATGCCGACTATTGATCTCCTGTCCACACTAGGTATCCCCTGCTCGCAATTCCTCCCTCTACGCCGCATCTGCTCCCAGGATGAGGTGTTTCACACCAGGGCATCGGAAATGTCCTCCTTCCTCAGGGAATGGGGGTTCCCCTCCCCTACTATAGATGAGGCTCTCACCAGGGTCTCTTCCATACCCCGTAACACTGCTCTATCTCCCCATCCCCCCACTCGTAACAAGGGCAGAGTCCCCCTAGTCCTCACCTCTCATCCCACACAACAAATAGTCCTCCGTCATTTTCGCCACCTCCAACGTGACCCCACCACTCGCCACATATAACCATATATAACCATATAACAATTACAGCACGGAAACAGGCCAACTCGGCCCTTCTAGTCCGTGCCGAACACTTATTCTCCCCTAGTCCCATCTACCTGCACTCAGACCATAACCCTCCATTCCTTTCCCGTCCATATACCTATCAAATTTATTTTTAAATGATAAAATCGAACCTGCCTCCACCACTTCCACTGGAAGCTCATTCCACACACCTACCACTCTCTGAGTAAAGAAGTCCCCCCTCATGTTACCCCTAAACTTCTGTCCCTTAATTCTCAAGTCATGTCCTCTTGTTTGAATCTTCCCTACTCTCAATGGGAAAAGCTTATCCACGTCAACTCTGTCTATCCCTCTCATCATTTTAAAGACCACTATCAAGTCCCTCCTTAACTTTCTGCGCTCCAAAGAATAAAGACCTAACTTGTTCAACCTTTCTCTGTAACTTAGTTGCTGAAACCCAGGCAACATTCTTGTAAATCTCCTCTGTACTCTCTCTATTTTGTTCATATCCTTACTATAATTAGGCGACCAAAATTGTACACAATATTCCAGAATTGGCCTCGCCAATGCCTTGTACAATTTTAACATTACATCCCAACTTCTATACTCAATGCTCTGATTTATAAAGGCCAGCACACCAAAAGCTTTCTTTACCACCCTATCTACATGAGATTCCAGCTTCAGGGAACTGTGCACAGTTATTCCTAGATCCCTCTGTTCAACTGCATTCCTCAACTCACTACCATTTACCATGCACGTCCTATTTTGATTTGTTCTGCCAAGATGTGCCACCTCACACTTATCAGCATTAAACTCCATTCTGCCATCTTTTAGCCCACTCTTCCAAATGGCCTAAATCTCTCTGTAGACTTTGAAAATCTACTTCATTATCCACAACACCACCTATCTTAGTATCATCTGCATACTTACTAATCCAATTTACCACACCATCATCCACATCATTGGTGTACATGACAAACAACAGTGGACCCAACACAGATCCCTGTGGCACCCCACTAGTCACCGGCCTCCAACCTGACAAACAGCCATCCACCATTACTCTCTGGCATCTCCCATTCAGCCACTGTTGAATCCATCTTGCTACTCCACCATTAATACCCAACAATTGAACCTTCTTAACCAACCTTCCATGAGGAACCTTGTCAAAGGCCTTACTGAAGTCCATATAGACAACATCCACTGCTTTACCCTCATCAATTTCCCGAGTAACCTCTTCAAAAAATTCAAGAAGTTTAGTCATACATGACCTCCCAGGCACAAATCCATGTTGACTGTTCCTAATCAGACCCTGTTTATCCAGATGCTTATATATATTATCTATAAGTATCCTTTCTATTAATTTTCCCACCACTGACGTCAAACTAACAGGTCTATAATTGCTAGGTTTACTCTTATAACCTTTTTTAAACAATTGAACAACATGCGCAGTACGCCAATCCTCCGGCACTATTCCCGTTTCTAATGACAATTGAACTATTTCTGTCATAGCCCCTGCTATTTCTACACTAACTTCCCTCAATGTCCTAGAGAATATCCTGTCAGGACCTGGAGACTTATCCACTTTTATATTTTTCAAAAGTGTCAGTACTTCCTCTTCTTTGAATCTCATAGTTTCCATAGCTACTCTACTTGTTTCCCTTACCTCACATAATTCAATATCCTTCTCCTTGGTGAATACCGAAGAAAATAAATTGTTCAATATCTCCCCCATCCCTTTTGGCTCTGCAGATAGCTGTCCACTCTGACTCTCTAATGGACCAATTTTGTCCCTCGTTATCCTTTTGCTATTAATATAGCTGTCGAAACCCTTTGGATTTACTTTCACCTTACTTGCCAAAGCAACCTCATATCTTCTTTTAGCTTTTCTAATTTCTTTCTTAAGATTCGTTTTATATTCTTTATACTCCTCAAGCATCTCATTTACTCCATGCTGCCTATAATTATTGTAGATCTCTCTCTTTTTCCGAACCAAGTGGCCAATTTCCCTTGAAAACCATGGCTCTTTCCAATTTTTACTATTTCCTTTCAACCGAACAGGGACATAAAGATTCTGTACTCTTAAAATGTCATCTTTAAATGTCCTCCATTTCTCCTCCACATCCTTCCCATCAATCAAAATGTCCCAATTCACTCCTTTTAAATCCTTTCGCATCTACTCAAAGTTAGCCTTTCTCCAATCAAAAATCTCAACCCTAGGTCCAGTTCTGACCCTCTCCATAATTATAATGAAACTAATGGTATTGTGATCACTGGACACAAAGTGTTCCCCAACACATACCTCCGCCACCTGACCTGTCTCATTTCCTAACAGGAGGTCCAGCACTGCACCTTCTCTAGTAGGCACCTCTATGTATTGCTGCAAAACACCTTTCCCATTTCTCAGTTCCATCCAAATAGCCTCCCTAGACGAGCCCTCTAATCTATCCTGCCAAAGCACTGCTGTAATAGCTTCCCTGACAAGCAATGCAACACCTCCACCTCTTGCCCCTCCAATTCTATCACACCTGAAGCAACAAAATCCTGGAATATTTAGTTTCCAATCATAGCCATCCTGCAACCATGTTTCACTGATCGCCACAACATCATACTTCCAGGTGTCAATCCAGGCTCTAAGCTCATCCACCTTTCTTACAATGCTCCTAGCATTAAAATATACACTTTTAAGAAACCCACCCCCTCGTATTCTCTGTTTATTATCTTTTTCTTCTTTCTCCCCTACATTTTGTGTCTGAGTGCTACCCTTCTCTGCCTCCTGCCTCACACACTGACTACTAGCTTTCCCTATTTGAGTCCCTCCCCCCAACCGTTCTAGTTTAAAGTCTCCGCAGTAGCCTTTGCAAATTTCCCCGCCAGGATATTGGTCCCCCTCAGGTTCAAGTGCAACCCATCCTTTTTGTACAGGTCGCACCTTCCACAAAAGAGGTCCCAATGATCCAGAAACTTGAATCCCTGCCCTCTGCACCAGTCCTTCAGCCACGCATTTATCCTCCACCTCGCTCCGTTCCTACTCTCATTGTCGCGTGGCACAGGCAGTATTCCCGAGATTGTTACCTTTGCGGTCCTTCTCTTTAACTCTCCTCCTAACTCCCTAAATTCTCCTTTCAGGACCTCTTCTCTTTTTCTACCTATGTCATTGGTACCTATATGTACCACGACCTCGGGCTCCTCTCCCTCCCATTTCAGGATATCTTGGACACGTTCAGACACATCCCAGATCCTGGCACCAGGGAGGCAAACTACCATCTGGGTCTCCCGACTGCGTCCACAGAATCGTCTGTCTGACCCCCTAACTATAGAGTCCCCTATTACTAATGCCCTCCTCTTCTTTTCCTTACTCTTCTGAGCAACAGGACCGGTCTCTGTACCGGAGGTCCGGCTGCTGTTGCAACCCCCAGGTAGGCTGTCCCCCCCAACAGTATTCAAACAGGAGTAGTTATTGTCAAGTTGTACAGCCACCGGGGTACTCTCTAGTCCCTTCCTGTGCCCCTTGACCCTCCTAACCGTGACCCACTTGCCTGCCTCCTGTGGTCTTGGAGTGACCACCTCTCTGTAACTCCTCTCAATGACTTTCTCGCTCTCCCTGACCAGACGGAGGTCATCGAGCGGCTGCTCCAGGTTCCTAATATGGTCCCTTAGGAGCCCCATCTCGACGCACCTGGCGCAGATGTGGACGCCTGGAAGGCTATCAGATTCCTTGACCTCCCACATCTGACATCCAGAACAGTAAACTGCCCTGGCACGCATACTCCCCTCTTACCTAGGATACAATACAATACAAAGTACAATACAATACAAACTGCTGGAAGAAATCAGTAGGGATCTGCCTCCCAATCAGCTGCTCCCTCTTGTCTGCTTCCACCAATCAGCGGCTTCCTCAAGCCCACTTGTTTTGAAATGCGAATGGAACGTTGCAGATTTCGGTTCATCCCTCTGCGACCGCTCCGACGGCTCTCTGTAAGCAACAAGCCCCGCGCTCGGGTTTTATCCCTACCGCACGGGTGTAGCTCCTCCCTCTGCCACCGCTCCGACGACTCTCGGGCCTCTTCCCATCTCCCCCCCTGTCTGCTTTCCACAAAGACCGCTCCCTCCGCAACTCCCTGGTCAATTCATCCCTTCCTTCCCGCACCACTCGAAGTCCACAGGCTGAGCTGGGCGGAGATTCACGCTGGCGGCCCTCGGCAAAGGGATCCGAGGGCTCCACGATGTTGAAATCAGCGCGGCCCGAGGCTGGGAGCTCCGCAAACCACAGCTCCATGATGTTGAAGCAGCAGGCCCAACACTCCAGAGCTTCAAACGGCGATCCAGGTAAGGCATCGCCCGCTCCGCGGTGAATCCAATATGTATTTTAAAACCAACTGTTTAATGACAACATACAGTAGGATCTAAAAGTGTCACACTGTCACTGTCGGGTAGTCATGGTCCTCTAGTCGTGGGGGTGGGGGATTGGGAGGGGGGGCCTCACAAGTGAAATAGCTTCCGGAAGTGGCGGCGCTGTGATACAGCTGCGGCTCGCCTGCAGTCTGTCTGTTTTTACTTTTTGTGTTATTTTTTTTGTCTAGTTTGGTAATTTTTTTGGTTATTAGGTGGTGTTATGTGTGTGGGGGGAGGGTGAAACAGAGCTTTCTGTCTCTCCCTTCGGGGGAATGCGACTTTTTGTCGTATCCCCCTTCTCTTCCCCCGTCTGCGCTGAGGCCTAATGGCGGAGCTGGCGGCCTCCAACCTGCGACCAACCTCGAGGGTCCGGAGGTAGAGCCAGCCAGGACTCACCAACGCGAGGCTGGCCGTCTTCGAGCTGTGGCGACGTCCGGGTAGCGGCACGACTCGGCGCTCCGGTGGGGGCGGACGGCGCGGAGCTGATACACTGCCGTGTGGGCGGACCGGCTCCCGGCTGGAAGGTGCTCTCGTGGGGGCAGCCCGGTGCGGGGCTGAGACGCTGCCTTGTGGGCGGCCCAGTGCGGGGCGGAGACGGTGCTATGGTGGCTGAGGCGGCGTTCTGGCGGCGGCGACCTGGATCCGGGGCTCGGCCGCGGGCCAGTGGAGGACAATGTCGGGAGCTCGCAGGTCACAGGCTGGTGCCTGTTTTCCGGAGCACCCGTTGCAACAGCTGCGGGCAGCTTCGACCACCCCCGGGCCACGGAGCTTGAACCGCGGGACTGATGCCATCGCCCGGTGGGGTATCGCCTCGGCGCAGAGGGAGAAGAGGAGGGAAGAGGCAGTAACTCTAAGACTTTTGCCTCCATCACAGTGAGGAGGTGTTTGGTGAACTCACTGTGGTGGATGTTAATTTGTGTTTATTGTGTTTTGTTATTATTACATGTATGGCTGCAGGCAACAGCATTTCGTTCAGACCGAAAGGTCTGAATGACAAATAAAGGATTCAATTCAATTCAATTCAGCTTAGGGCCTCTCTTCGTATAAATCCGGCCCTGCTGGCTATCCCTACCTAGCCCATCATCTTCCCAATTTAATAAATCCTCTCGAAGAATTCTCCAGCAGTTTCCATACCACTGATGTAAGGCTCACTGGTTTATGAACACCGTTTGTCTTTTCATCAATAGGGGATTTGCACGTAAGGTCACTGGGTCATAGGGCTTGACGCACGGAGCCGCTCAATCCATCTGGAGGACATCTGTAACTTCCGGTATATGTTATTAATGCAAGAAACGCGTACTTTCCTACCTGTTAAAAAACGCCAAAATGTTGAATTTTTGCGCTGAAAAAAATTGTGGAAGTCGGGGTGAGTGTGAGAGATGTGTACCCAACTTCAGAATTCCAAAAGCAAAATGAAGGTAAAGAGAAGCGAGAGCTGAAGGGACAACAACAGCTAAAGTGCTTGGTAAACATTGGCTGTGCAGATATCGGAATTGAAAATATTGGAAATTGTCACGTTTGCTCACTGCAATTCATCAACAGTAAGGCATTATTTTTGTTTTTTCTTGATTCCTTTGGTATCTAAAAAGTCTCAGAAGTGATAAATCTGGCTGTAAATTTTTCTTCAGATGCGTTTTCATTTTGTATGTAAACTCCCATGAGAACCAAAAAATTTACAGCCAGATTTATCACTTCTGAAACTTTTTAGATGCCAAAGGAAACGAAAAAACACAAATAATGCCTTAGTTGATGAAATGCAGTGAGCAAACGGCCAATGTTCACCAAGCACTTTGGCTGTTGTTGTCCCTTCTGCTCTCGCTTCTATCTACCGTCATTTCTCCTCACTTTTGGAATTCTGAAGTAGGCTAAATGTCTCACACGCTTATCCTGATTTCCATAATTATTTACAGCGCAAAAATTGACAATTTCAGCGGGTTTTAACGGGCCCGCTACGCTGGAAACAATGGTAAGTGCCTACCTACAGTTCATCGCGTGTACTCCATTTGGAGTAGCGTAGCAACAGTACGGGTCATGGGTCGTGACCTGACTGCCGTGAAACCTCCCTATGGCCACTGCCCAACCATTCAATTTGCCTTTCAACCCCCCACATCTACCCACTCACCCCCTGTATTCACCTATTACTTGTGTCCAAAAGGAACATCAGATGCTTGTTTAAACCAAAGATAGACACGAATAGCTGGATTAACACAGCGGGTCAGGCAGCACATGGCCGTCCGAAGGGGGGGGCGGGGGGTGCGTTGGGTGCGTCCGCACTCCCCTTCTCCCCTTCCCCCCCCCCCCAAGGGAAAATCACAAAAAATCAACGTTTCCAATTTGGAAACGGCCAGTTCTCTGTTCTCATGTCGCCAGGCAAGAGTGGCTGAATCTGAACCCAACGGCTGTAACCCCAACACCAGATGCTGCTGCGGCGGAGCCCGCTCCCCTCGCCTCCCCCCGCCGCCGGGGCCCAAGCCATCTTCCCCCCACACCACCCCCGCTGACCCCCGCTGGGCCCACGCCAACCCCCCTGGGCTCATGCCACCCCCGCTGGGCTCATGCCACCCCCGCTGGGCCCACGCCACCCCGCTGGGCCCACGCCACCCCCGCTGACCTCCGCTGGGTCCACGCCACCCTCGCTGACCCCCGCTGGATCCACGCCACCCCCGCTGGATCCACGCCACCCTCGCTAACCACCGCTGGGTCCACGCCACCCCCATTGGGTCCTGCCACCCCCGCTGGGCCCACGCCACCCCTGCTGGGCCCACGCCACCCCTACTGGGCCCACGTCACCCCGGCTGGGCCCACACCACCCCCACTGGGTCCATGCCACCTCTGCTGACCCTTGCTGGGTCCACGCCACCCTCGCTGACTCCCGCTGAGCCCACACCACCTCCGCTGGGCCCACGCCACCCCCACTGACCACCACTGTGCCCCCGCCACCCCCGGTAGGTTCATGCCACCTTCATCCCCCCCATCCCGCTGGGCCCGCACCACCTTCATCTTCGCCCCCCCCCCGCGAGAAAGAGGGGGGATGCGAGAGGCGGGAGGGTGAGAGAGAGAGGGGAAGGGAGGGGAGAGAGAGATGGGGGAGGGGAGAGGGAAAGGGGGATTATCTTTAGTGAGATTGCAAAATTAAATAATAAATAATAATAATGTATTTTATTTGCTGGCGCCTTTCTGGACACCCAAGGACACCTTACAGGACATAAAATCACAATACATTTATCAATATTAAAATCTTCGGGCGCCTTTCAAAGTCTCAAGGACACCTTACAAAAATTAACAGAAGAGAAAAAAAACAAATAGTCGGAGAAAAATAAATAATAAGGACATCATCAATACACAAATTAAAGATAGAAATCGCTCCAAAGACACAAAATCAAAAAATCAAAAAACACAATGTGAAGAGAGAGCAGCGGCAACTAAAGCACGCCAGCGTCCACTCTCCCTTCCGACAGCCATCTTGGACACAGACTAACATGATTAACTTACACACAGAAAAATCATCCCCCCACAATGGATACCACTGTGGGGGAAGGCACAATGTCCAGTCCCCATCCCCATCCCCAGTTCACCCAAAGTCAGACATATTGAGGCCACCGCTATTGCCTCTACGGAGGCCCGATGTTCCTGGCCGTTCTGGTAGGAATTAAATTAAGGTAGGTTTTGGAGTTATTATATTTTCTCCTCCATATGAATAATATTAAATAATATCAAATAATATCAAACAATTGGAACTGCTTTCTTTTCCTTTATAATACTGAAAAATATGAATTCCATAGTTTGTGACATAAATACACATTTTAATGGGATCATTATATACAGATGTAACATTTTAATTTCGAGATCGGTGGGAGATGGGGGGGGGGGGGGGGGGGGGTTGGGGGCAAATATGTGTCAAGCCGATAGCCTAATCGTTAAAGAGTTAAAAGATAGCCTAATCGATAAAGAGCTGAGAAGAGGAATCAGAGCTGCCAAGGAAAGGTACTCTGAGAAGTTGAGGAGCAAGTTCTCAGCTAATGATCTTCTTCAGTTTGGAATGGCATGCAAGAAATCACCAGCTATAAGAGGAAAGCCCCCCGCTCTTTGGACAATCGTCAGCTGACGAACGACCTGAATGAGTTTTACTGCACGTTTGAAAATCAGAAACGTAACCCTGAAATCCCCTCCCCAACAAACACAGCCAGACCCCAGTCTGCAAAGAATGGACCCTGCGCCCTCTCCTTCCCATTCACCACTTCACACCTACTTAAGGCAAGACTCCAGTATGAAAAGAGTGGACCCTTTCCCACCCCACCCAACACTTCACACGTACTCACAGCCTGACCTCAGTCTGCAAAGACAGGGCCCTTCTACACCCATCCCACTCCAATCACCACTTCACACCCAATTACTCATTTTTAACCAGTCCCTGCCTGCTTCAAAGTCTCCACTATTGTCCCTGTACCCAAAAAGGTAAGGATTACTGGTCTTAAAGACTACAGGCCTGCCGCACTCACCTCTGTGGTCATGAAGTTTGTTGAAAGGCTTGTGCTGGCCAAGCTGAAAAATATCACAATCCCTCTGCTGGACCCTCTGCATTTTGCACATCGGGCCAATGGATCTGTGGATGATGCAGTCAATCTGGGCCTGCACTTCATCCTCCAGCACCTAGACCACCAGGGAACCTATGCGAGGATTTTGTTTTATTGATTTTAGCTCTGCATTCAACACCATTGTGCCAGACCTACTACGCTTTCTGAGTTGACTGTGCCTGAACCCCTCTGTCGGTGGATCACCAGCTTTCTGACAGACAGGAAGCAGCATGTGAGGCGGGAAAGCATATCTCGGACCCGCAAACGCTCAGCATAGGAGCACCGCAAGATGCGTACTCTCCCCTCTCCTCTACTCTCGCCACACCAATGACTGCACCTCCACAGACACCTCTGTCAAGCTTCTCAAGTTTGCGGATGACACAACCCTGATTGGACTGATCCAGGATGGGATCTCTGCACTCTTTTCAGTTTGACATCTTTCCTATAAAATGGTGCCCAGAACTTAACACAATATTCTAAATGCGGTCTCACCAAAGTCTTATACAACTGCAACATGACCTCCCAACTTCTATATTCAATACTCTGACTGATGATACTTTTTGACCACCTGATGTACCTGTGACACGACCTTCAAGGAACCATGCAACCATCAACCATTCCTCTGCCCACCTGGCTAATTGATCCAGATCCTGCTGCAATCTTTCACAACCATCTTCACTATTATAGAAGATTATATAGAAGTTGTATAGAAGATTAAAACAAGTTACTTCTTACGTTTACCAATATGTTTAAAACATTATTTTTATGTGATCAGACATCAAGGCACAAAAACAAGTTGCTTCTTATTTTTTATTTTTGCTTTAGCTAGAACACCATGGTAGCTCAGAGATGAAAGTTAAAGGGCAAGGACACAGTGAGAGATTAAAGTTACAGAAGCACGCATGCCAAAGTAGCCGAAGATAAGGCTAAAACTGTAATAAAAAGCTGTCTGGTTTTATGAATCAGAGCAATTAGAGAGCGAACAGACCGTGTTGTCTCTGAATGTTCCAAGCCAAAATTGTTTGCAAATAAAGGCTTTTCGTCTTCTTGAAGAATTCTCCGTGTCTGTGTCATCTTATCCAAACTTTGAGTCTTAAAACCACGACAAAATTGGCGCAGCGAGCAGGGTCGATAAGAGACCATTAATTAAAAGACATACAGCCCAGGGCCTTCCCAGCCCCTTATGTGGCTCTTAAGGACAACAGGACAAAGGTGGCCACCTAAAAATTATGCGGTTTTCCGCTTCATTTGGACTAAAATAACCTGTTGTTCATGATAAGCCATTGGGGACACAGAAATGCCTAGGTAGTTAGAAGGTTTCTCCGACCCAAAAATCTGGCACTAAATTGTTCTAAAAAGGTGGCCCGGAGGGTTGTCTGAGAAGGCTGCGCTGTGTGTGGTGAGTAATAATATTTGTGATAAGAAAGTAATGTGATAGTATTAAGAGTTTATTAAGACCTCGTGGATACCGGCCTGAGATGTCAGGGGTTTGCACGGGTGAGGCAGGTATTAAGACCTCGTGGACACCGCCCTGAGGGGTCAGGAGTTTGCACGGGCGAGGCAGGTATTACGATCTCGTGGATACCGCCCTGTGGTCAGATGTTGAGTGACTAGGATTTTGATTGGCTGTGATTTTAATGGGGTGTGGTTAGAATTTGAGTGACGGTGTGTCTGACCAATCTGAATCAATGTCCAATCACAGCGCTCAGGATCCTGACTGATAGGGGATTAGACCATCCTACTTTAATTTAAAAGGGAGATAAGAATTATATAAATGTTAATTTTGAAACTTTAATCCATGCAGAAAATTGCATAATTTCTTTGAAGTAAGAATGGAATGAATGTGATTTGTGTGTAAAAACCGGTTTTGAATGAATGAGGAAGTTCATATATGTGATAATTATTTTGTTTGTTGTAGACCACATTGTAAGGGTAGGTGTATGTTCCTTTAATAAATTGTAAGCAATGGGGGAAGGTTACGAACAGCTGTAAGGTAATGATGAACTCTTTGTATCCTCGTAACTTAAAAGTGGAAAGTTGGAAAATGTAGGTTGCTTGGTTTTTTCTGATGCTTCTTTTAGATTTCTTTTCAGTAAAGCTAATTTGGAAAATTGTTACAAGTGCTAGGAATTGGAAATTTAAAATAGTGGTGAGAATGGATTGAAATAATTGGAAATACGTTAATTGCTGAAACATGTCCAGCTTTTATGGTTTGTTGTTTTATGGTAAACATTATGGTTGGAGAAGGGTAATGATTGTTTGTTGAGATTTTCAGAATTTGCTGAGGGTTGAGGAAGTGGCCCAAGGAAGGCACTTTCAAGGTAAATATGTGACAAGATGGAAGTGTTAATTATGAATGATATGCCCACAGATAAGTTGGAAAAATGGGAAAAGTGGTAAGGAAAGGAATTAGATACACTTAGGCAATTTAGAAAGAAAGGAGAGAGAGGCAGTTTGGAGATAACAGAAGTAGGAAACGACAGGTGTGAAGTAATAAAGCAGGAGGAGTCAGTGGAAGATTTAAAAAAAAAAAAAAGAAAGGTGAATGAATTTGCAAGGAGGCTAGAATATTTGAGAAGCAAGAAATTGAGTTTAGAATAAGAAAGAAGGCATACCAGAAAGGATTAAAGTGGGAAGCAGAGGGATAAATTGTTGAGACTGCTTTAAAAAGAAAAGAGCAGGACAGACACAGATTATCCTTTGGGGCAACCATAAACCGAGAGGGCTAAAAATACCTCACCCAATATTCCTGATGGGGCAGGAAATGGATTAGGGCTTTGGAGGAGGAGAACGTGGGACGATTATTGGCTATGGGAGAAGCCGTAGGGGCAGAAGCTGATGGTGTGCAAGGTACGTCTTGTTCTTGGGGTGGCGGATGAGGGGGCGCAGCTCGGGTTGTGGGCGAACTGCCACTTGTCGCCGTAGCGGCCCATCGGGGAGCGTGTTCCTCTGGAGTTGGAGCGGGGCTGGGCTGGAGTTGCTGCTGGCTGTGGGTCTCTGGGTTCTCCATGCTTGCAGTGGGCCTGGTGGGCCTGGGGGTTGGTGTCCCGTTGGTCCTGACGTCTCCGGCCATCCTCCTGGACAGGAGCTGAGACTGGGAACTGTACCGCCCTTGCCCCCTCCCTCTGCAACTGCAAACAACCCCACTCTCCTGCTCACCTAACCCACCCATCCTCCCCCCACCTTTCCCTCCCAACTCCCGTCCCGTCCCGACCCCCTGGGAAACTGAAGGGAGCGACTGCCCCGGTGCGACTGGCACTGACCTGCTAGCATCGTTGACGTGAAGACAGTGCAAAGCCCCCGCGCCGGTGCAATGGGCGGGAAGCTGGAGAGGGGAGGGAAGGGGTCATACACATGGCCGGGAAGCAGAGGGGTGTAGGTGGGGGGTGGAGATAGATAGGGCCAACAATGAGTGGAGAAAGACAGAAACACCGACGTGCAAAGGAGACCTACAACAGTGCATGATCTCTCTCGAGTTATGGCAGGTGATTGTCGCCTGCCCGCTGTTTCTGACGCTAAAGCCTTGGGATCATTGCCCTTCGTGTTGGCGTGGAGGGGGAGGGGGGTATTGTGCTGTTTGATCGCCCCCTGCTATCCCAGGGACAGGGAGACACAGCGGCTTTTGAGACTGGTGGGCAATCACTTCCAAAGTTCTGCCCACACAGTCAGTACATCTCTCCTACACTTGTCTCCCGCACTAGAGAATGATCCCAGCCTAACCCAAGAGCCATGTCACCCCAGACAGATTAATAACGCCCCCCCCCCCAAATCTCTCTCCACCTCAACTCACGCCTGGGCACCAAAGCAGCTCAGGAGGCGAACCCTGAGCTCCGTCTCACAACAATCTGATGTGCACATCCGTCCATATTCAAAGATTTAATCTCCCGTCTCCCCGCAGTGTGTAGACATGGCAGTAAATTCAATTAAAACATATCAAACCTGTGTGTTTCAAACAAATCATAAGTATAACTGCTCTGGCACTGGATGGTGCGAATTTTCCCCTTTGTAGGTCACATCAATAGATGCGGCCGCGCTGAATTCTATCTTTAAAACAAAGCCACAGGATGGAGAGGTCTTCTTTAACACTGTTGCTTATTAAAACATAAACTGTTGCTTATTAAAACAAACCTTCAATCAGGATTGACTCAAGAGTAACTCGGGAGACAAACTTGGAACATCGCAGAAATGACAAGTAAACGGCAAACTTGTCATACCCGTGGGAACTCGGTTAAACTCTTGATCATACACTTGCAATCTCGTACACAACCACGAGTCTTTCACTCGGGGTACCTCTTGTGTCAACTCGCAAAGTGAGACTCAGCTTTAAATGTCTTTGGGGGAGCGTTTCCTCAAAATGCCCTATCAGGAGTGAAATTAATCTGGATATAAGCCCAGGCAGGACTGAGGTCCCCAAGGGAGGGATCTCAAGAAGGAGGTGAAGAAAGGCTAGGATGAGGTTGGGTTTTAAATACTAGCCCCATGTTTTAATCAGATGTTAAAGGCAGTTGGAAGGTGTACTCTTAGAAAGTATTTGATACAGTATGTGGATGATTTGTTGGTTTGCTCCACAAGTGAGGAGCAATGTGAGAGAGACATTTTAATTATAAAACCTCAGACAGTAGGACAGATGATGATGACCTTGGGAAAAGCAGGATATAGTTCAGACTAGATTGGAAAGTATGTTGAAATTGTGACGTCATTGAGAAAGATAATGAAGGAAGAAGGACAAACAAGCCTAAATAATGTTTTACTGTCAGAGATTTTGAATGAAGGGGACAAAAAGGTTTCGTTTGTGAATGTTTTTTGTTAAAGGGATCATAATAGCAAGTATGTAGGGTTTGAAAAGGTGCATAAGGATGAATTAGACTTCAATTGGAAGCCTGTAATCTTGCTTAGCTCAGTTGGCAGAAATTAAGGCTTTAAGAGCAACATGTGACATGAGGGAAAGTGAGAAAGCTGAAGTTTATACCAACTAAACATATGTTCATGGGGTCTGTCACATGTTTGGAGCAGTAGGGAAATAGAAAGGCTTTGAGAAAAGCAACGGAGACCACATGAAAAGTTAGCAGTAAAGTTAGACCTGATAATGGTAATATTGAAGTCAGGGGCACTAGCTGCTGCCTGACCCACTGAGTTACTCCAGCACTCTGTGACATGTCACCTAGCCATGTTTTCCACAGATGCTGCCTGACTCGCTGAGTTACTCCAGCACTCTGTGAAACGTCGCCTATTCATATTCTCCGCAGATGCTGCCTGACCCACTGAGTTACTCCAGCACTTTGTGACTATTTTCCCTTCACCCATTTGCCCAAGCCCACTCTCCCCCCTCCTTTCCTATGTTCCTTTCCGCCCATAAACCTCTCTCTGCCTTTACATTTCACTCCTCTTTCAAGTCTGCTTTACTTATCTACATGCATTTTTCATCTTCACTTTTTAGTCATAGAATGATGCAGTGTGGAAACAGGCCCTTCAGCCCAACTTGCCCACACCGACCGACATGTCCCATCTAAACTAGTCCCACTCACACGCGTCTGGCCCATATCGATCTAAATCTGTCCTATCCATGTACATGTCCAAATGTATCTTAAACAGTAGGATAGTCCCAGCCTTAACTACCTCCTCTGGCAGCTCGTTACATACACCCAGCACCCTTTGTGTGAAAAAGCTACCTCTCAGGTTCCTGTTAATTTCTGAAATATTGGTCATAAATTTGGTGCAAAAATGTCCAAAATAAGGCTCAGAATGCATCAGAGAGCATTTAAAAACCTTGGCATCGAGGGACTTCACGCTTCGCGCATGTGATGTGCGCACCGCACACATTATTTCACATTAAGTTTTTTGTAATCCTGTCATGCCACCCCCCTTTTTGAAAAGCTTCGTACGGGCCTGCAGCATCTCTGGAGAAAAGGAATCGGTGATGTTTCGGGTCGAGACCCTTCACATCTATTACTGACCAGACTTTGTACTGCCCCTTTTCCTTTCTAGTCCCCCCTGAAGATTTCCGACCCAAAACATCGCCTATCCGTATCCTCCAGAGATGAATCCTGACCCGCTGAGTTACTCCAGCACTTTGGGTCTTTTGTTGTTGTAGCATCTGCAGTTCCTGGTGTCTCCCAACCTGTTCACGGGCATCGCTGCTCTTTGCATCCTCCCTGCTCTTTGCATCCTCCCTGCTCTTTGCATCCTCCCTGCTCTTTGTATCTTCCCTGCTCACCGGGAGGTGTGCGACACTTGGGCCAGTAATGCAAGCTGTGGGACACAAAATGCTGGAGTAACTCAGCGGGTGAGGCAGCATTTGGAGAGAAGGAATAGGCGACGTTTCGGGTCGAGACCATTCCAGCAGTGTGTTTGTGCCGTTGCTGACACTTTGGTTCTACGTCCTTGCAGCGCACTAGTCTGTTGTGATGAATAAACATCACCGTTTGCCACAGATGGGTTTTAATGCAACTTCAGCCACAGCAACAGCGTGAGCAATGCGCATGCTCGGCTGTGAGTGACGCGGGGACGGGCAGGGCGACGCCGTTGACGTTGCCGGTGTCAATGCGCTAAAAGTCGCGTTACTGGTCCGGAGAACCGCCGGAGTAGCATTTATTGTACCAGAATTTCACATCAAAGTAGGGAAGAGGATCAATAATGAGGTCTCAGTATACACAGGTGAAATGATTGCAATATTGTTAGCGGTACAGTGGGTCGAGGATACCAGGCCTTTAAGGACAGTTATTTGTTCAGATTCAAGTTTAGCAATAAAGAGTTTACAGCACAGCCATTCAGACAGTAGACCAGACATTTTGATTGAAATACAACAAACACTATTCAGTATTCAAATGATGGGGCTTAGTCATATTTTTATGGGTACCAGCACACATTGGCATTAGAGGAAACGAAATGGCAGATAAGGTAGCAAAAGAGGTAACAAAAAGAAATAGGATTGATTTAAGTATTAACATAGGTAAAACTTAAATCAAAGACATTATTAAGCAAAGACTGAAGGAAAGATGGCAAAGCCAATGGGAGGAAGAGCGGAAAGGACGGTGGTTCTTCAGAGTCCAGAGGAAAGTGGGAGAAATGAAATGTGCAAGAAAAGAGGAGACAGTAATTTCAAGAATCAGATTTGGACACACTGGTCTGAACAGTACACTTTTTATAATAGGCAAGCATTATACAGGCAGATGTGAATACTGTGGGCAAGAAGAGACAATAGACATAGAGCATGTCATTATACATTGTGAGAGGTATGAGGAAGAAAGACGACAAATGAGTGAACGATTCAGAAAATAAAAAGTACAATTTGATTTAATAGATATTTTACAAAAGAATTCATACAAGTGCTATCAAATCCTAATGCTTTTTCTCAGGGTAACCAATTTGTTCGGAAAGATATAGGTTATTAGTATATAAGTTATAATGTTATTTGATCCACACTCCATACCAGTTGGTGGCGGTAATGCACTAAAAAGTTGTTTGCCAACCGCCAAAGAAAACTCCATAGAAGAAGAAGCAGGAGAACCGCCGGCGACGCGTGTTAAATGGCTATATGTCTGTTGTTGGCCATGTTTGAAGCTGCTTGGCGGTTCTCACTGGTCTGACCCACGTGGCCTTGGAGCCGGGGCCGTGTGTGTGTGTGCGCGCGCGCGCGCGGCGCCTGTGGGCGGGGCCTGGTCTGTGGGCGGGGCTGAGCTCAGCAATGGCGGCGGCGGCGGCAGCGAACCTCCGTCCCGCGGGGCCCAACGCCGCCTCCCGGTGCCCGCGCCCGGCGCCCGGCTGCTCCGTCAAGGTGAGCGGGGACCCGCGATCACCGCGGCAGCGCCCTCCCTCCATCCCTCATTGCCATCCCTCTCTCTCTCTCCATCTCCCGCCCTCTAGTGGCCTCTCTCCCTCTGTTGCCCTCCCTGTCTCTCTCCCTCCTCTTCGGTGCCCTCCTTCCCTCCCTCCAAACCCCCTGCACTCCGGTGCTCCCTCCCTCCCTCCCTCCCTCCCCTTCAGTGTCCATCCTCCCTACAAACTACTGACCTCCAACCACCCATCCTACACGTCAGTGTATTCCCTCCCTTGCTGCCCCCCTGCTACCTCTATTTACTAATCACTCTACCATTCCCCTTGTGCTCTCTGCCTCTTTACCCCAATTCTTCACTCCTCGGTTCATCCTTCCTTCCCCCGCCATGGTTCTCTCTGTCCCCTGCCTCCTTCTCCTCACCCCCCCCCCCCCCCCCCCCCCCCAAATCTCTTTGCTCTCCTCCTTCTCCATGGAGGGCTGCATTGCTTAGTTGTTGAGTATATTTCATATTTCATGGCAGTGACACATTTTAAGAAATGACAGTGGCACAGCTAGTAGCGCACAGCACCTGGGGCCCAGGTTCGATCGTGACCTTGAGCGCTGACTATGTGGAGTTTGCATGTCTGAACGTGTAGGGTTCCTCCCACTTCCCAAATATGTGCCGGGTTGTATGTTAGTGACCTGTGTAAGTTGTTTCTAGTGTGTAGAAGATGGTTACAAAGGTTGGATAACGTTGAACTATTGTGAATGGATGATTGATGGATATTGTGGACCGAGGGCCTGATCCATGCGATTTTGTAATCAATATCAAGAGACCAAGACATACATGAAAGTGGAGCTGCAGTAAAAAAAAACAGGAGTGATCTTACTGAAGAACTGACAGGAAAGAAGAACAAAATGGCCTTCTGTTGCATACTTCCCTTGGATAAACCATGTTTATGTATTTGCCCAGACTATTAATTTAATCCAATGTGAATTTGATTTATTTACACAATATTGTTTTATTATTTTGGAAGTTTTTGTTTTAAGATAGTACTCTTTGCAGTGCTCTCCAGTCCAATATTAAAGTAAATTGCTTCAAGTGCAGGTACATGTAGATATCAAATCTGATCTTGATGTGTGCTTGAATGTACGCTCAAGCCTAATATTAATTACTAGTAAACTCGGGCATAAGTAATCACAATTTCACTTCTTTCCACCCTTACCACCTCATCCTTAAATCCACTCCTGGAAATCAGTGATCAGTCAAATACCTAAAATCATCTTGGTTTATTGAACTGTACTATGTTACCTCAGTGATTTGTGTTTCTTAATTTATAGGTTCTAGAATGTGGAGTATGTGAAGATGTTTTCAGTCTGCAGGGTGACAAAGTACCTCGCCTGCTCCTCTGTGGTCACACTGTTTGCCATGATTGTCTCACCCGCCTTCCACTACAAGGAAGGGCACTACATTGTCCATTTGACCGACAGGCGACTGAACTAGGTTAGTCCATGTATTTACAATTCTTATAATCGATTTGAAAGTTTTACCTTTATTGATCCATCCTGCAGCTTGCGTTTTTTATAATTTGCTTTTTAAAATGGTTATATTTGGTGGCTTCATGCATGATTACAAATTTAAATTTGCATCTTATTTTCGTATTGCAATGTTAGTTACCAGATTTCCCTCATTTGTTAAAAATCAGTGGCTTGTAAGCAGCACATAGTCAAAGAGTGATACAGTGTGGAAACGGGCCCTTCGGCCCAACTTGCCGACACCATTCAACATGTCCCAGCTACACTAGTCCCACCTGCCTGCGCTTGATCCATATCCCTCCAAACCTGTCCTATCCATGAAGGAATGTATCAATATTATTAGGTTGGGTGGGGGGGGGTGGGAATTTCTAAACCCATTTAATTATTTTGGAGTACCTTTTCCTACACTTCCTTCTCCCACCTCCCCATGTTTGTCCCTCAACAGCATCAGATCATAGACCATCTGTTTGCTATTTTGCTTTTCAGAAGTTGGTTGCTCGATTTTCTACTGTACACTTAAAATACCTGATTAATCTGACATGTTAGAACAATTTTCAATGTTGGTGTATAATCATGTATGCAATCAGTATTAGCTAACCAGTGAAGCTTGAGATAAATTATGAGACAAGCGCCTTTAGACACACACTCAAAATGCACTTCATTAAATTATTGTTTGACTGTACGGAGGAGTTGAGGATTTTATTAAACCTAATAATAAATTGGAAGGTATTGCATTCCTTTTTTTTAAGGATCAATCATAGTCGTATACAATAAAAACAGGTCTTCTGATATTTGGGACCACATTGACAGTCATTTGTGCAAATACTCTGCTATTCTCTCTTTCATTCCACCTGTTCCACCACCTATGTGCATACTAGAACAATTTACTGTGGTGTGTCAACTACTAACCAACATATCTTTGGTCTCTATTGGAGGAAGCCCACACAATCACAGGGAGAATATGGTTGAATAAGTTAGGTTTTTATTCTTTGGAGCACAGAAGGTTAAGGGGGGACTTGATAGAGGTCTTTAAAATGATGAGAGGGATAGACAGAGTTGACGTGGATAAGCTTTTCCCATTGAGAGTAGGGAAGATTCAAACGAGGACATGACTTGAGAATTACGGGACAGAAGTTTAGGGGTAACATGAGGGGGAACTTCTTTACTCAGAGAGTGGTAGCTGTGTGGGATGAGCTTCCAGGAGAAGTGGTGGATGCAGGTTCGATTTTATCATTTAAAAATAAATTGGATAGGTATATGGATGGGAAAGGAATGGAGGGTTATGGTCTGAGTGCAGGTAGATGGGACTAGGGGAAAATATGTGTTCGGCACGGACTTGTAGGGCCAAGATGGCCTGTTTCCGTGCTGTAATTGTTATATGGTTATATGCAAACTCTATACAGATAACAATAGAGATCACGATTGAAAGTTGGACCTTTGATGCAGCAGCCTGTGCCGCTCCTTGTCAATCCACTCTTCAGACCTAGTTCCATTTTACTCCATTGGGCATTAATTTAATACAGGAAGAAAACATTGCTTTACTGTGGCCTATCCTAACTCATTTTGAATGAGTTAAGAAATATGTGATCCTAACCAATTGCTGTATTTAATTAAAACAAAATGAACAAAAACTGGAATCAAACTTTAAATGCAAATTAATTTGACAGGTGATTCCGGTGTCTGGGGCTTAAAGAAAAATTTTGCTTTGCTGGAACTCCTAGAACGGTTGCAGAATGGCACTGTAAATCACCGTGGAGCTTCTGTCGAGTTTCTGGGAATGTCAGGAGAGGTATGCAACTATCAATGTCGTAATAGTTATAGAGGTTCTATGTCATAATCAGAGGCACACGTTTAAGGTAATTAGTAAAATATCCAGAGTTAAAGTTGAGGAGAAAAACTATGACCTATTATTAGGAATTGTGTGAAAGAATCATCAGGGAATGAGCAAATCTTTGAGAGAAAGAATCGCTATTTCGGGTGGAAATACTGAGGTGGATCATTTAAGCATTGGTAATTAACAACGGAAATAATTGAACACGGAGGAATAGTTTGTTTAATACCAATTGTAATAGTATATTTTTTGTTTCTCTTCTCACTGATGCTGCCTGTCCTGCTGAGTATTTCCAGCAGTTTCTGTTTCTATGTTAGATTTCCAGCATCTGCAATTATGATTTTCACAATTGTATATTGTTTAGGTACATTGCTGTAACTTTAGGGGGGGGGGGGGGGGATCTAGGCAGGGGAGAGGAAGATGTGTGGCATATTGGAGAGGATGAACAAAGCTTTCTTCTATTTCCAGTATTTTAAAGAAATCTAGCTGGGTTTTAGGAAAATAAGTTCTAGCAAAATATTCTTTCACAACAGATGTTGGTAATTCATTTATAATTGACAATTAAATATAATACAATATGCAAAATAATTTAATATATGCTACTTGTAATAATGCAAGAGCATTGTGGAGCTATTTACTCTGCTTTGATACATACTTGGAATGATTGTACTGTTAGTGTACCAGTTTTTAGTGTAGTAATTGTAGAAACCCAGTTAAAATGAACTTTGATTATATGTGTATTAACAGTCTACTTTTTGCATTTAAATATTTATAAAGCATATTATCCGCTGTGACGAAGATGAAAACCACAATGCATCCATGTACTGTACTGTGTGTGCAACTCATCTTTGTGCAGACTGCTCCCAGTTAACACACTCTACACGGACATTGGCCAAACACCGACGCGTGCCTCTGGCTGACAAACCCCATGAGAAGACGATGTGCTCTCAACATCAGGTGCATGTAATCGAATTTGTTTGTTTAGAGGAAGGATGTCAAACAAGTCCATTAATGTGCTGCGTATGCAAGGAATATGCAAAGCATCAAGGACACAAGGTATTTGTGATTTTAATGTGTTAAGTATACATTCTACAACTTTAATTCTCAAGTCCTGCCATCATATATGTTGGTGAATAATTACATTTTTAACAAATAAATTAATATATTAACATTAACATAAATTAATTAAGATTAGTTTTTTTTATACAGAATGTATAAATTGAAAATGGGCATGCTATGTGAGTTACGGACTGAATCTAGAGTGAGATAAGCACAGTTTTTGTTTCTGTTCAAGCTTAACAAAACAAAACCTACAAGAGATTTAATATTTCCCTTCTACAAAATAATGAATTAGAACTTGGATCTAGTGCTGGTTAAGAGGAGTTCTTGGGGACTAACATGGCTCTTTACTGATGACATTCCATGATTCAACCTATTTCTGCTAATTTTCTCAGTACAGATGCACAATCTTTTATCCGAAAGCCTTGGGACCAGACACTTCTCGGATTTCGGAATTTTTCGGATTTCCGAATGGAAGATTTTTAGCGTAGATTAGGTAGGTAGCACGGGCGGCTTGAAAAGTCTGTAGCGGCTGCCTCCTCCCCGGAGACCGGGGAATCATTGTAAATCATTGCTTAAATGTTAGTCAGTTAGTTTGGAGGGATTTTATGTGGTGGGGTGGGGGGGTGAAGGGCGAAACTTTAATTCTTAGTCCCCTACCTGGTCGGAGAGGCGGGGAGCGGGCAATGCCTTACCGGGTCGCCGTGCAGTAAGCTCCGGAGCGCTGTGGCCGCCGACACCCAACATCACGGAGCTGGGGGTTGCGGGCGTCCGGCCGCGGGCGGCGCCGGATGGAGCTCCGACCCTGGCAACTCTACCCCTGGCTGCGCGGCGCTCCAAATCCAGCGCCGCCCGCGGCCGGACGCCCGCAGCCCCAGCTCCGCGATGTTGGGAGTCGGCGGCGTCGCAGCGCTGGGATACCAGCGGGGAGCGGGCAATGCCTTACCGGGTCGCCGTGCGGTAAGCTCCGGAGCGCTGTGGCCGCCGACACACAACATCGCGGAGCTGGGGCTGCGGGCGTACGGCCGCGGGCCATGGGCCGCGCTGGATTTGGAGCGCCGCGCAGCCAGGGGTAGAGTTGCTGGGGTCGGAGCTACAACCGGCGCCGCCCGCGGCCGGACGCCCGCAGCCCCAGCTCCGCGATGTTGTGTGTCGGCGGCCACAGCGCTCCGGAGCTTACTGCACGGCGACCCGGTAAGGCATTGCCCGCTCCCCGCCTCTCCGACCAGGTAGGGGACTAAGAATTAAAGTTTCCCCCTTCACCCCCCCCCCCCCTTCACATAAAAGCCCTCCAAACTAACTGACTAACATTTAAGCAATGATTTACAGATGTTTAAGTGTCTCCCCGGTCTCCGGGGAGGAGGCAGCCGCTACAGTAGTACAGACCTGGGTTGACCGTGGGTCGTTTCGGGTCAAGTTTGGCGCCAAATGCGAGCTTTGGTGTGCAGACGACATCCTGGAAAAAATGTCCGGTTTTCGGAGCTTTTCGGTTTCCGGAACTCCGGATAAAAGGTTGTGCACCTGTAATAAAAATCAATTGACAAAATTAAATATTCTGTCTAAAAACATAAATTGCACTAATTTCCAAATAAAAATGTGTGACTGGATATTTAAATGCCATTGTAAATACTATGGAGCAAATGGCTTCTTCCTGTATTGTAAGTGGTGATGATAATTTATAATTTTCTTTGAAGAATTTAGTATCTCAGTGTCACATCAAGCAAGCTTGCTCCATTATGCACCCACACCACTACCCACCCCCAGTAGCTAATTTTAAACTTTTTACTACAGTCCAAATAATTTCCTTCACTTCAGGCTTGCCTATTTTCCACAATCACACATGAATGGGCATGCATCTGTAAACCTTAAACACTGCTTCACCTGTATTTTATTACCAAAATGGTACTTTGATGTTCAAAGGGACATGGATTTCCTTCTACGTGTATGTGAAAGATAACATGCAGGTGAAGGAAGCAATTAGCACGGTGAATGATACATTGGCTCTGATTGCTAAATTAATTGAGTACAGAACTAAAACTTTAAGTATTGTATAGGATCATGGTGAGACCACTTTTGGTCTCCTTGCGTAAAGGAGGATAGATTTGAAATAAAATTGCTTTGAAGATGCACCTGACTGATTTGAGATATGGTGCATGAGTCATGTGAGAAAAGTAGGCTAGGCTTCAATTCTCTGGTGTTTGGAAGAATTATAGATCTCATTCTTTCTTTCTTGTGTTTGAGGCAGCAGAAGTTGTGTAACGGCCTCCAGGCACTGCAACCAGTTAGGCCTTCCGCATTCAGCTGCAGCAGGGTGATGCCATCCGGTTCAACATCCGTAATAGTCCGCCCTAAAAAGGGCGTCAAGCTGCAGCGACTGAGGTTGCATTAGGGCTGGCAGCTGCGGTGACTGAGGTTGCATTATTTCTGCTGCTGTCTCTGTAGTCGTTCGCCTGACTGAAGTCAGTTGACGGGGCTCACCACGGGGAGGTCGACAACATGAGCCCCATAGATCTCATTAAGATGTACAGAGTATAGGATTTGATAGGGGTATTTGGAGGGCTGATATTTATCCTGGCCTATGAATCAAAAACCAGGTGTTTAGGACTGATATGGTGACATCTCTTTATTAAGGGGATGATGAATCTTTGAAGGTTTTCTGGCTGAGGAGGGCTATGGCGACTTAGTCATTGGTTGTATTGAAAACTAAGACTGATTTTTGAATATTTGAGGAGTCACGAGATGTGTGAATAACGCAGAAGAATGGAATAGAAGTAGAACATCAACCATAATGTTGAATGGCTGATGAGGTTTAAAGGGCTAAGTGGCCTATATTTACCTATTCCTAAACCTTGGATATACATTGTTTTGGAACTCTTTGTTTCAAACTGAATTCTAATGCCAAAATTTCTTGATCACAGAGCATGATTTCTGTGTTGATTTGAGGGTATTGACTCCTCCACAGATTGTTTTATGGCTATCCAATCAAGATTACTTTTTTGAATGAACTAAATACATAAACTCTAACTTTGTCACTTTTGGTGAAACTGAGCCAAGTGAATCTTAACAACTGATTAACTATGAGATATCAATTTGTGAATTGTTCAGCAGTCTGAGGCAAAGTTTGACCAAATCACGATGTATAACTGTAGTAATCTTATTTTTGCTGTGGCAAGTGGGGATCAAAGAAATCCAACTCTTGCTGCTACACCAATTAGAAATGGGTTCAAATGAATAATCCAGAACAGTGTTATTTGGCTTTCTACTTGATTGAAAAGTGATAATCAATATGAGTTTGGAGGAACTCCTTCAAGTAGAAATGAAAAATGAGGGTCATTGTGAAAGGTTTCTCATCCGTAGTCATCAAGGTTTATATATTCTATTGTTTTGTAACGTGACCTTTGGAACCCACGTTTTAAATGCTTTTCTAAATCACAGAATACACTCTTGGAAAGTGAAGCAGATCAAATCCGTGCATCTATTTTGGATATGGCGCACTGCATTCGCACGTTTACAGAAGAAATCTCTGACTATTCTCGAAAACTAGGTGGGATTATTCAGAAAGTTGAGGGAGGTGAACACAGAATTGGGATTGCTCATACAGAACATGTAAGTCTAATGCATCTTTTCATCTTTTTAGTATTCCCGGCTATACTTTGATCAGTATGTAAGATTTTTTCCTTTTGTAGCATAACAGCATAATTGTATTTGATTATCATTGTGGGTAACATGTTATTGGGTATTTTTTCTGAGTATTTGGTGTTGGTTCATTTGACGTTTTAGATTTTTTTTTGTGTAATAAATAATCACTTATCGGTAATGTTTTTACCTGACTTGTGTAATGTAAATCAATTAGTAAAGATTGGATTTAATTAACTGACCAACAAAATGAATAAGCACAATAATTTATAGATAAATTATCCCTGCTGTACTCACTCTTTACTCATGACTGCGTAGCCGGTCATAGTGCGAACTCCACCATCAAGTTCGCTGACAACACCACTGTTGTGGGGCGTATCGCTGATGGGGATGAGTCAGAGTATAGAAGAGAGATCGAGCAACTTTTCATATGGTACCAGCACAATAACCTGGCCCTCAACACCAGCAAAACCAAGTACAGGTGCACAACCTTTTATCCGAAAGCCTTAGGACCAGACACTTCTCGGATTTCGGAATTTTTCGGATTTCCGAATGGAAGATTTTTAGCGTAGATTAGGTAGGTAGCGCGGGCGGCTTGAAAAGTCTGGAGCGGCTGCCTCCTCCCCGGAGACTGGGGAATCATTGTAAATCATTGCTTAAATGTTAGTCAGTTAGTTTGGAGGGATTTTATGTGGTGGGGGGGGGGGGTGAAGGGGGAAACTTTAATTCTTAGTCCCCTACCTGGTCGGAGAGGCGGGGAGCGGGCAATGCCTTACCGGGTCGCCGTGCAGTAAGCTCCGGAGCGCTGTGGCCGCCGACACCCAACATCGCGGAGCTGGGGCTGCGGGCGTCCGGCCGCGGGCCACGCTGGATTTGGAGCGCGCGCAGCCAGGGGTAGAGTTGCCGGGGTCGGAGCTACAACCGGCGCCGCCCGCGGCCGGACGCCCGCAGCCCCAGCTCTGCGATGTTGGGAGTCGGCGGCCACAGCGCTCCAGAGCTTACTGCACAGCGACCCGGTAAGGCATTGCCCGCTCCCTGCCTCTCCGACCAGGTAGGGGACTAAGAATTAAAGTTTGCCCCTTCACCCCCCCCCCCTTCACATAAAAGCCCTCCAAACTAACTGACTAACATTTAAGCAATGATTTACAGATGTTTAAGTGTCTCCCCGGTCTCCGGGGAGGAGGCAGCCGCTACAGTCGTACAGACCTGGGTTGACCGTGGGTCGTTTCGGGTCAAGTTTGGCGCCAAACGCGAGCTTTGGTGTGCAGACGACATCCTGGAAAAAATGTCCGGTTTTCTGAGCTTTTCGGCTTCCGGAACTCCGGATAAAAGGTTGTGCACCTGTAACTGATTGTGGACTTTGGAAGGAGTAGGATGGGGACCCACAGTTCCATTTATATCAACGGGTCGATGGTTGAAAGGGTCAAGAGCTTAAAATTCCTGGGCATGCACATCTCTGAAGATCTTTCCTGGTCCGAGAACACTGATGCAATTATCAAGAAAGCACATCAGCGCCTCTACTTCCTGAGAAGATTATGGAGAGTCGGTATGTCAAGGAGGACTCTCTCTAACTTCTACAGGTGCGCAGTAGAGAGCATGCTGACCGGTTGCATCGTGGCTTGGTTCGGCAACTTGAGCGTCCTGGAGAGGAAAAGACTATAAAAAGTAGTAAACACTGCCCAGTCCATCATCGGCTCTGACTTTCCTTCCATCGAGGGGATTTATCTCAGTCGCTGCCTCAAAAAGGATGGCAGTATCATCAAAGTCTCACACCATCCCGGCCACACACTAAGCACACACTTGTCCACATACAGGAGCCTGAAGACTGCAATGACCAGGTTCAGGAATAGCTACTTCCCCACAGCCATCAGGCTTTTAAACCTGCTCGGACAAAACTCTGAACATTAATAACCCATTATCTGTTATTTGCACTTTATCAGTTTATTTATTCATGTGTGTATATATTTATATGATGGTACTAGACTAAGTGGGACCAGTTGGGTCCCAGTATCACACGGGAGGGCAAGTCACCAACGCAATATTCCACCTCTCCACCAATTCCAATATTGCTCGCCAGTGGGGGGCTGTCTGTTGCGGTAGTATGGGTGTTGCGGGCCGAAGGTACTGGTTTCCAGAGGGCTAGTATAGACATTGTGGGCCGAATGGATGCTTGGGCTGGCATCCAACTGTTGCAACGATTTTAAAAGCCAAGCCAAGGCAAACAATTGGTCTGCAGCCACCTGACAACCAAAATTCATTTTGTGAACACAAACTTGTTTAAAAGGCGAGGCAAACAATTGGGCTGCAGACACCCGACAACCAAAATTAATTTTGTGAACACAAACTTGTTAAAAAGGCGAGGCAAACAATTGGGCTGCAGACACACGACAACTAAAATTCATTTTGTGAACACAAACATGTTTAAAAGGCGAGGCAAACAATTGGGCTGCAGCCACCCGACAACCAAAACTCATTTTGTGAACACAAACTTGTTAAAAAGTTCAGTGTTATTCGCAATTCAGAGAGCCGTGACTCTCTCGCTTCCTGGGTCTGGCAGAGACTGAGTGAGGCATGACACTTCCGGGTTTTATAGTCCCTCCCCCTGCCGCCAGCGGGGGCAGCAGAGATAATGGGGAATTTTGTAAAAACATTAATATCTCTCTCATTTTTCATCGATGGGAAAAAGTTTCTGGTCCCGGAAGGCGGAGGTGGGCTCTGAGGGAGGTGGCCAAAAATGACGGCCGTAGGTGGCGGCGTTCTCTCGGAAATCGCGCCACAGTGGGCCAAAAGCGGTCGAGATCAGACTTTTAGTATATATAGATAGATAGATAGAAGATATGGACACACTGATCTGTTTTGTAGTCAATGCCTACTATGTTCTGTTGTGCTGAAGCAAAGCAAGAATTTCATTGTCCTATCAGGGACACATGACAATAAACTCACTTGACTTGACTTGATATAAGTAGGAGGTCAATATAGTGAATTATGTATGTTGAATTGCTGTGCTGCATAATAATGCCAAAACATTTTTTTAATCTTTTGCTAAATTCATCAATTCTGCAAGGGTTTCTGGAGGCATGCTTAACCAAGGGAAGCTTCCTTCAGTAAAATATGAGAAATTGGGAATGTCACAAGAAATTGGAGATGATGAGGGGAAGAAAGAGTACTAAGAAATTTTAAATTGTTTTTCCATTGAGTCAGTGGAATACAATTCATGAGTGTGAAATTCTCTTGCTACCTCAAATTCATTTTTGTTAGTTTGCTGTTACTAATGACACTACTATACTTATAATGACTGCGGCCCATTTTAGACATTACAACGCTTCTGTTATGAGTAAGGACCTCTAACGGTAAACTCTATTTGCCCTTTTGTAGGTACCAGGTACCGCTGAGAATGCACGATCCTGTGTTCGTGCTTACTTTGCAGAATTGCACGGAACACTGTGTCGACAGGAGGAAATGGCACTAAGTGTGGTTGATGCTCATGTGCGAGAGAAATTGATATGGCTAAGGCAACAGCAAGAGGACATGACAATTCTACTTTCTCAAGTTTCAACAGCTTGTCTCTACTGTGAAAAAACGTTACAGCTGGTAGGTGGTAAAGTCATGAAACAACATTTTGTGTAACTTTTACCCAGAGCGCAATTTAAAAACCTCAAGCTCAGATTTTCATTGGCGGAAGCATTGTAGTACAGCAGTTCTTTTAGAGGAATGTCAGCTACACTTTACTGTAAACATAGTTGGAATTGTATTGTGAGTGCACTTTCTAATGGAATTGTGGATACTTGTCCACATCAGGCACGGAAATCGCTATCAAAACATGGGGGGGGACCGGGGGGACACAATTTCTTGGCAGCCGCATGCGCACACTCACACACACACACGCGAAGCTTCAGCGGCTATAGCCGTGGGCCCTGTGGAGACCCACTGTCAAAATAAACTTAAGCGAGAGAGGTGGCAGAGCGAGCACTCGGTGCTGGTGCTCGGTCTGTTCCGCAGCAAGGGTGAGATCAACATCAGACAAGGCGTTAATGGGGAGAAAAAGACTCCGTACAGACAGCACCCGGAGCCGGGATCTAAACCCGTGTCCCTGGCGTTATGAAGCAGCAACGTGCGGGCCGAGTGGTCTCTCTCGCCCTCTCTCCTCCCCACTTCTCAAAGCAAGCCTGTACCCCCCAGGATTTGCGCCCCTGGTATCATGGTCCCATTTCTGATGCCGCAACAATTAAAATTTTGTGTGGTGAAAGAGAAACCATGTCCATTCCAGCTTTAAGTATTATTGAACAATATCATGTGATGCTTATTTCATTTGCAACGAGAACTGAAATTCAGCAGACTGAATAGAAACATAGAAAATAGGTGCAGGAGTAAGCCATTCGGCACTTCGAGTCATTCAATATGACCATGGCTGATCATCTAAAATCAGTACCACGTTCCTGCTTTTACCCCATATCCCTTGATTCCGTTAGCCCGAAGAGCCTTCACATTTTCACATTTATTTATATAGCACATTTAAAAAATAACTCGTTGGCCAAAGTGCTTTACATTTGTTATAAGAATAGTGTAAACAAACAAACTATATACATATAACCCTCGCTCAGTGGACGTCAGGAAAGGCTTGGGAGTATAGATAAGATTTTAGTCTTGACTTAAAGGAGTCGATGGAGGGAGCAGTTCTGATGGGAAGGGGGATGTCTAGGAGCTGCAACCGCAAAGGTGCGGTCGCCCCTAAGCTTATGCCTAGACCGCGGGATATTCAGCAGCCCCAAGTCGGCCAATCTGAGGGACCTGGAGGTGGAGTAGTGGGTGAGAAGACTTTTAATGTAGGAGGGGGCAAGCCCATTGAGGGCTTTGTAGACATAGAGAAGGGTCTTGAAATGTATACGGAACTGCACAGGGAGCCAGTGGAGAGGGGCCAGGATCGAGGTGATGTCCCTTTTTCGGGTGCCCGTTAGGAGTCTCGCTGCGGCGTTTTGGACCAGTTGCAGGCGGGACAGGGAAGATTGGCTGCTGCCAGTGTAAAGAGAGTTGCAGTAACCTAGGCGGGAGGAGATAAATGTGTGGATGATCTTTTCGAGCCTTATCTAACTCTCCCTTGAAAACATCCAGTGAGTAGGCCTCCGCTGCCTTCTGTGGCAGAGAATTCCACAGATTCACAACTCTCTGGATGAAAAAGTTTTTCCTCATCTCAGTCTTATATCACCTACCCCTTATTCTTAAACTGTGACCAGTGATTCTGGACTCTCACAACATAGGGAACATATTTCCTGTATCTAGCCTGTCCTATCCCTTAAGAATTGTATGTTTTTCCAAGATCCCCTCACATCCTTTTAATTCCAGTGAATAAAGGCCCAGTCAACACATTATTTCATCATATGTCAGTTCCGCCATCCTGGGAATTAACCATGTGCTTAGACTCTGGACTACGCTGCAAGCCCACAATAGCAAGAATGTCCTTCCTCAAATTAGAAGACCAAAACTACACACAATACTCCAGGTGTGGTCTCACCTTGCAGTAAGACCTTGCTCTTATACTCAAATCCGCTCACTGTGAAGGCCAACATGCCATTTGCTTTCTTTACTGTCTGTTGTACCTGCATGCTTACTTTCAGTGACTGATGTACAAGCACACCCTGGTCTCATTGCACCTCCCCTTTTCCTAATCTGACACCATTCAGATAATAACTTGCCGCCTTGTTCTTGCCACCAAAGTGGATAATCTCACATTTATCCACATTATACTGCATTTGCCATGCATTTACTCACTCACCCAACCTATCCAAGTCAGGCTGCAGCCTCAGCATCCTCCTTGCAGCTCACACTGCCACACATCTTTGTGTCATCAGCAAACTTGGAGATGTTACATTTAATACCAGCACTGAGCCTTGCGGCACCTCACTGGTCACTGCCTGCCATTCAGAAAAGGACCGTTAAATCTTACTCTTTGCTTCCTGTCTGCCAACCAGTTCTCTATCCATGTCAATACCCTACCCCCAATACTATGTGCTCTAATTTTGCACACTAATCACGTGTGTGGGCCCTTGTCAAAGGCTATTTGAAAGCCCAGATACACACACATTCACTGGCTCTCCCTTATCCATTCTACTTGTTACATCCTCAAAAAATTCCAGAAGATTAGTCAAGCATGATTTCCCCTTCATCAATCCATGCTGACTTTGACCGATCCTGTCACTGCTTTCCAAATGCGTTGCTATTACATCTTTAATAATTGACAAGAATCTTCCCCACTACCGATGTAAGGCTAACTCGTCTATAATTTCCTGTTTTCTCTCCCTCCTTTCTTAAAAAGTGGGATTACATTAGCTACCCTCCCGTCCACAGGAACGGATTCAGAGCCTATAGAACATTGGAAAATGATCACCAATTCAGCCACGATTTCTAGGGAACCTTTTTGAGTACTCTGGGATGCAGATCATCAGGCCCTGGGGATTTATCCACCTTCAGTCCTAACAGTTTACTGAACACCATTTCCTGACTAATGTGGATTCCCTTCAGTTCCTTCCTCCCACTAGATCCTCAGTCCCCTAGTATTTCTGGGAGATTGTTTGTGTCTTCCTTAGTGACCGAACCAAAGTACTTGTCTGCCATTTCCTTGTTTGCCATTATAAATTCACCTGTTTCTGACTGAAAGGGACCTACATTTGTCTTCACTAATCCTTTCCTCTTCACATTTCTGGACGACCGGATAACCTTGGTAATCATTAATTTCAATGTCCATCATATCGGGGCTGCAAAATATTCAAATTTTAACATAAACCAAATGAGAAAATTGGTAAACTGTTCTATAACTAAATAGTATTTTTCACAATCTCCAGATATTCCAAAATGCTTAACAGCTAAAATTATTTTTAAGCATAATTATTATTATAATGCAATTTTTATTGGAACAAATGTGACTTGAAAATACCAGTGAAATATGCATTTAAGAGTGTGCTCTACATTTATTAGCACATTACGTACAGTGTGCTCTACACAGCTGGAAAACCGGCTCTCGCAATCATCACAATCAATGTGCATGAGATTGTTACATAAGAAAATAATATTTGGAAAATTAGTCCATGCAACCCTTTAAATCTGCTTTCCCTTTCTGACCTTGGCAATTTTCGATCATTCCCAATGATTCTTGCAGTCTTCAAAAATTTGAATACACTTAATGATTCAGAACCCACAGGTGATACATGTGGACATTTACAACCGTCTGAGATGTTGCTCCTTATCTCGGGCTTAATCCTCCTGAAATGCCATCCCCTCCTTAGAAATCCCTGCAGGTGATGTATTTTCACTATTTACTTTTGTGTAGCCCCTGAAAAATAAACTGTTTTTATAATGTCACCTCTCAAATCTTATTAATTCCAGATAATGTCAGCCCATTCTTTTTTATTTTTCCTGTCATAGAAGGAGGGTGTTCTCCTTTTCCAACTCTACGTCAGCTTTCAGAGCATTACCATTAGTAGTCTTTCTGTTAACCGATTCTCATTCATCAACTCTTTTCTGACTGTTTTGGCATTGGCACACGCACACACACACACGCGCGCGCACACACGCACACACACACACACACACACACACACACACACACACACACACACACACACACACACACACACACACGTCTTGAGGGAGATGCTAGCAGACTGTGCATGGTCATCGGTAGAACATGCAAATTCGACACACACAACAACTGAGGTTATATTGAATCCTGGGGCTGAGGCTGCTAATCTCATCCAGATATCTTTATTGTGAATGTTCCCTGCACTGCCTCCATGGCAATCACATCTTTACATCATGTTCTTCTGTATTCTTATTGTGATCTTTTGTCAGTATACTGTATCTCACTCTTAGCTAGTGACTCCTTCGGTGTGGAAGGGCTTGCAATAATCACCAGCTACAGTCTGGCCACTTCTCCATCGGCGACGATAGAAATTGCGGACGTGGAAAAGCTATTCAAGAGACAGAAAAGCCGGAAATCTCCAGGACCAGACAAAGTTTCCCCCTATACCCTCAAGCTCTGTGCCGAACAACTGGCACCAGTCTACACAGACATTTTCAATCAGTCCCTGCAAACCTGTACTGTCCCTGCCTGCTTCAAAGTCTCCACTATTGTTCCTGTACCCAAAAAGGCAAGGATTACTGGTCTTATTGACCACAGGCCTGTCGCCCTGACCTCTGTAATCTTGAAAACACTTGAAAGACGTGCTGGCCCACCCGAAAAATATCACAAACCCCCTGCTGGACCCTCTGCAATTTGCATACCGTGCAAATAGATCAGTGGATGACGCAGTCAAACTAGGCCTATACTTCATCCTCCAGCACCTAGACCGCCAGGGGACCTGTGCAAGGATTTTGTTTGTGGATTTTAGCTCTGCATTCAACGCCATTGTGCCAGAGCTACTACACTCCAATCTCTCCCAGTTGACTGTGCCTGAACCCCTCTGTCAGTGGATCACAAACTTCCTGGCAGGCAGGAAGCAGCATGTGAGGCTGGGACATCTCCGACCCGCTGACCCTCAGCATAGGAGCATTGCAAGGCTGCGTACTCTACCCTCTCCATTACTCTCTCTACACTAATGTCTGCACCTCCACAGACTCCTCTGTCAAGCTTCTCAAGTTTGCGGATGACACAACCCTGATTGGACTGATCCAGGATGGGGAGGAATCTGCCTACAGACAGGAAGTGACACAACTGGCATCCTGGTTGCATTGCAACAATCTGGAGCTCAATGCTCTTAAGACAGTGGAATTGATTGTAGACTTTAGGAGAGCTCCCCCTCCCCTCACCCTATTCACCATCAACAACACCAGTCACATCTGTAGAGTCATTTAAGTTCCTTGGAACCATCATCTCCAGGGACATTGAATGGGGGGCCACCATCAATTCCACAGTCAAAAAGGCCCAACATAGAAAATAGGTGCAGGAGTAGGCCATTCGGCCCTTCGAGCCTGCACCGCCATTCAATATGATCATGGCTGATCATCCAACTCTGTATCCTGTACCTGCCTTCTCTCCATACCCCCTGATCCCTTTAGCCACAAGGGCCACATCTAACTCCCTCTTAAATATAGCCAATGAACTGGCCTCAACTACCTTCTGTGGCAGAGAATTCCAGAGATTCACCACTCTCTGTGTAAAAAATGTTTTTCTCATCTCAGTCCTAAAAGATTTCCCCTTTATCCTTAAACTGTGACCCCTTGTTCTGGATTTCCCCAACATCGGGAACAATCTTCCTGCATCTAGCCTGTCCAACCCCTTAAGAATTTTGTAAGTTTCTGTAAGATCCCCCCTTAATCTTCTAAATTCTAGCGAGTACAAGCCGAGTCTATCCAGTCTTTCTTCATATGAAAGTCCTGACATCCCAGGAATCAGCCTGGTGAACCTTCTCTGTACTCCCTCTATGGCAAGAATGTCCTTCCTCCGATTAGGAGACCAAAACTGTACGCAATACTCCAGGTGTGGTCTCACCAAGACCCTGTACAATTGCAGTAGAACCTCCCTGCTCCTATACTCAAATCCTTTTGCTATGAATATACCATTTGCTTTCTTCACTGCCTGCTGCACCTGCATGCCTACTTTCAATGACTGGTGTACCATGACACCCAGGTCTCGTTGCATCTCCCCTTTTCCTAATCAGCCACCAACAGAGGATGTACTTCCTGAGGCAGCTGGGAAAACACCATCTGCCACAGGCAATGATGGTCCAGTTTTATATAGCCATCATAGAATCTGTCCTCGCCTTCTCCATGGTCTGGTTTGGCTCTGCCACCAAGCATGACATCCAGAGGCTACAGCGCATTGTTCGATCAGCCGAGAAGGTTGTTGGCTGCAACCTTCCCCCCCCCCCACCCACACACATTGATGAACTGTACACTGCAAGGGCCAGGAAGAGAGAAGGTAAGATAATTGACCCATCTTGTCCTGACCACAAACTCTTTGAAGTACTTCCTCTGACTGTCAGCCGCCACAGCCACATATAAATACAGCTTTTTTTCCACGAGCAGCAGCTCTACTTAACAGCCAAAAAGCTGTTGCCTCCTTTTGCTCTGGTATTTTATTTTATTCTTCACATGTTTAAATTATAATGTTTTATTTTTAATTGTCTACTGTATATCGTGTTGTTACTTGCGAGCAAAGCATCAAGGCAAATTCCTTGTATGTATACAAACTTGGCTAATAAAATGTATTGTATTCTATTCATTTCCAAATTTGTACACTCACTAAACCCATTTACCTCGTTGCCTTTTCTTTGTTGGTACCTCACCCTCTAACCCACCTGCAGATTTGGCTACATTATATTCAACCCCCTAACCCAAGCATTAAATATTTGAGTTCCCAGCATTGACCCCTTGACACCTCAATAATTTCTGATTGCCAGACGAGAAATTACCAATTATCTCAAATCCGTTTTCTTCAGTTAGTTGCACTGCTATCAACACCAACACCAACACCAACATGCACCCAGCACCGTGATCTCTTGTGTGGTAACACCATGTGATATTTTTTTGAATGCCTTCTGCAAAACCAAATGCATTACATATTTCATATTATCCACATGCTTATTATATCCTGAGCAAATTTAAGAAACATGTTTTCCCTTTCATAAAAGTCAGATTGACCCGGGTATATTGTTGTGTTCTAAATGTCCTGCTATTACCTCTTGAAAATGGACCAGCATATCTGCAATGACAAATGTTGGCCTAATTGACTACTTTATGATGTTTACACTGATAGTAAGCTCAAAATACATAAATTCTTTCTTTTCTTGGCTAGGATGATTGTCGAGTAGTGATGGCTAAACAGGAGATTACTCGTTTATTGGAAACGTTACAGAAGCAGCAACAACAATTCACAGAGCTTGCTGATCATATCCAAGTGGACGGCTGCATCTCTGTAACCTTCACAAAGGTGAAAGTACCTTTTCCTTGTCATCTACTGATTTCCTCTAATTTTTAGTGTGCAATATCTAAATTCCATCTGCATTGGATGAGAAATTGAAGGTCAATTTTTTGGCATGCTCCTAGATACACTTATTAGCTGTGAGAAGCCAGTTGGAAGAACGTTAATTGAACTAGTCTGCTTATCTCAGTTAACCATCTGCAAATAAAACAAGGTGAAGTTTGTCCTGGAAACAATTTGTATATAATTTGGAGTGGAATGGAAATAATGACATTGATTCACTTAGGCTGCAAGTGGATTTTGTGGAGGCAACATTGATGGTTCCTTTCTCAAGCCAAGATAACCAGCTCTGAGATTTTAATTACACTCAACCAGTTTTAATGGACAGGCCATGTTGACATCATACTTGAAGACTGCCTCCTAAACATGTTATTTAATCCAGTAATAAAATAGCAAGAGAGTATCAGAATGCCAGAATAACTGTTCAGTCAGTTAACTAAGCAGGATGTTCTCACTGCTTTCTTATAGACAATAGGTGCAGGAGTAGGCCATTCGGCCCTTCGAGCCTGCACCGCCATTCAATGTGATCATGGCTGATCAACCCCAATCAGTACCCCGTTCCTGCCTTCTCCCCATATCCCCTGACTGCTATTTTTAAGAGCCTGATCTAGCTCTCTCTTGAAAGCATCCAGAGAACCCGCCTCCACTGCCCTCTGAGGCAGAGAATTCCACAGACTCACCACTCTCTGTGAGAAAATGTGTTTCCTCGTCTCCGTTCTAAATGGCTTACTCCTTATTCTTAAACTGTGGCCCTGGTTCTGGACTCCCCCAACATCGGGAACATGTTTCCTGCCTCTAGCGTGTCTAAACCCTTAACAATCTTATATGTTTCAATGAGAACATTTCTTGAAACGTTTCCTTGATCAATCAGAATAGAGAAAGAGTCTCAGAATGGTATGAAGTAAGTTTAACTACAGCTCCTCTCAGACCACATACAGTAGGCAGAAAGTATCACAGATAGTTTCAGGAAGTTGGTCGTGCTTCAGGTTGAGTCAGGTAGATGGGTGACTGCCAGAAGGGGTGGGCAGCTAGTTTAGGAGTACACTGTCAGGCATACAGTCGTGGATACTGTTGAGGGGGATGACCTCTCCAGGGAATAGCAGCAGCACCAGCCAAATCAGTGGCATCATAACTGGCTCTGTTACAGAGCAGGGAAGGTCAAAATCTAGGTGTACAGTAGTGATAGGGAGCTTTATAGTCAGTGCCTTCTGGGTGCGTCTGTGGGTGAGGCTCCAGGATGGTATTGCCTCCTTGGTGCCAGGGTCAATGATGTCCGTGTTGGCACAGGATTTGGCATGCTGGGGGGTGTCATGGTCCAATGACATGGGCAGGAAGTGAGGTAAGGTATTGAACAGAGAATTTAGAGAGTTGGGTTGAATGTTTTAAAACCAAAACTTCCAGGGAGGTAATCACAGGATTATTCCCACGTATTATGCACCACATACTAGTGGGCAGAAATAGTTGTGTGTAACTAAAGAGCTGGTGTAAGAGGAAGGACTTCATTTATGTGTACAGTTTATGTGCGCAAAATTGCGTACAGTTTTGGTCTCCTAATCTGAGGAAAGACATTCTTGCCATAGAGGGAGTACAGAGAAGGTTAACCAGACTGATTCCTGGGATGTTAGGACTTTCATATGAAGAAAGACTGGATAGACTCGGTTTGTACTCGCTAGAATTTAGAAGATTGAGGGGGGATCTTATAGAAACTTACAAAATTCTTAAGGGGTTGGACAGGCTAGATGCAGGAAGATTGTTCCCGATGTTGGGGAAGTCCAGGACAAGGGGTCACAGTTTAAGGATAAGGGGGAAATCTTTTAGGACCGAGATGGGGAAAACATTTTTCACACAGAGAATGGTGAATCTCTGGAATTCTCTGCCACAGAAGGTAGTTGAGGCCAGTTCATTGGCTATATTTAAGAGGGAGTTAGATGTGGCCCTTGTGGCTAAAGGGATTAGGGGGTATGGAGAGAAGGCAGGTACAGGATACTGAGTTGGATGATCAGCCATGATCATGTGAATGGTGGTGCAGGCTCGAAGGGCCGAATGGCCTACTCCTGCACCTATTTTCTATGTTTCTATGTGGATCATTTGCATCCCCTGCAAGACAGTGGGAGTCAAAATAAGAAGGATTGGTTTTAACATCAACTGGAGGGGCACCAGTTTACTTGCTGTATGATGGTAGATCCACATCTGACATAGTTTTTTAAAAGCTAGATGATTTCAGGATCAGCATGTTCCTGTGAGGATGGAAATGGAGAATTTGGCAAGGTTCAGAAATGTTGGATGACAACAAGAAAGCTTTTCACTGCACCTCAGTACAGATGACAATAAATTTAAAAAAAAAACTAAACTGAGAAGTTATGTCTAAAAGAAAAAGGAAGCAAGAGTAAGATTGAGGAAGGTGAAATCTGTCAGTCCATGAGGAATATAAAGGAAACCGGGAAGGACTTAAACAAGATATCAGGAGAACGAAAAGGTGCCATGAAATGTCCTCGGCCAGTAGGATTATTGCAGTCTAAAATTCAAGGTTTTAGAAGTAACAAGCTAACTAAGCAAAGGGTAGATTCACTCGTGGCTAAGGAAGGGATTTATGCGTGGAGCCAGAAGAATTAACGAGTACTTTGCACATTCTCAGCAAGGAGAAGAAAATCAATAATGGTGAGATTAAGGAGTTTGTTGAAATACTAAAGCATGTTGGTATTAAGGAGGTGATTTGATATTTTGGTAAAAGTCCTGTGGGCATGAGGGGATCTATCCCAGGATACTGAGGGAAGCAATGGAGGTGATTGCTGGGACCTGGACAGATATCTTTGTATGGTGAATAGCCAATGTTGTGAGTAGGTCAGCAAGGAGAGGGGAGATACAGGCCCATGAGTCTTGTACCATGGGTGGGGATATTAGTACAGTATAAGTGAGGTATGAACATATCAGAAAAAAAATGCAATTTGGAATAAATTCCATTTGTGTATTTGTGCATTATGGGGTTTTTTTTATCAACATCTATCTATTTTTAGAAAAGGCTTGGTCATCAATTCAGTTTGAATACAATCCTATGGAAACCTCATAGTGAGCTGGTAAAGATGCCACTCAGTGTAAATGGAAAGCCTGATCTTTGTTGGTATCATTTTCCAGCTTTTGATCTGTGTGATCGCAACTTTGCCCTACTTGCAGATTAAGTGGGACTGGATTTCTAAAATATTCTTAAAATCCTTTCCACAGATTAGAAAGCAGCCAACATAGCTCACAGTTAAGGAAGGAGGAAGAGAGAACAATGAACTGCAGACCAGTTGGCCTGCCATCAGTGGCAGGGACAATGCTGGAATGCATTGTGGAAGTGGCAACAGAGCACTTTGACTGTCATCCTATCATTTTTCAATTACAGTTTTGAAAGGGAAATCATATTTAATATTTTTTTTGTTTGTGACTAGCAACCTCAGAAAATGGGAACCAGTTCACGTACTTCTCAGAAGACCTTTTGAAAAGGTGCCACACAAAAGATCAAACAAAATTGAAGTGGGTGATAATGGCAGTTATATACTGATGTGATTTAGGATTAATTAATAGACGGATCCAGGTAGGAGTAATGGATCATTTTCAAATTGGAGAGCTGTGACAAGTGGGCTGCTGCAGGAATCCATGCTGGGATTTAGCAATCTATATTAACAATTTGGATGGGGGAATTGCATGTAATGCATCCAACTTTGCTAATGATGCAAAGCTAGGTGGCAGTGTGTGCTGTGGAGAGGCTGCAGAAAGGTTTTCGGGGATGTAGACCAGGTAGCATTTGTGACAGTGTAACTCTGTCACAAGCATGGGCCAGAAGAAGTCCTATTCAGCCTGTCCCTGAGTAACAATAGTTACATTCCTGAGATATCTTCAAAACCTGATTTTTTGTAAGTAGGAAATGAATAGGTCAAAGAAATGACTGTGTTGGAAGAACAAGCAAGCTTGGGAAGAGCGGCTGCCAACCGGCCTTAGTGACTCGGTGATTGAGAATGCTCAGTGCTCCCAGCTCTGCTAGACTTGACCCAGCACACAATTGTTGCAGCTCGGTGGGTAGGGAAAGACGTGTGTGGAAATGTCCCGTTCCCAACTGCTAGATGCCATATCAGCTTTCATTTCCAGGCAGCAGCTCAAATCACTGGCAAATACCTGGCAAAGCTGGGGCGTCCACCTCTTCAGCAGCTGTATGGTCAGGTTCTGACTGCATTGGAAGGTTAACTCATTCCAAAAAATAATTCAAAAAGTAATCAAAACATTTTCGTGACCCTAATGCAAATAGGACGAGCTTTGATGGCCATCTTGGTCTGCAAGGCCTGTTTCCATGCTGTGTGACTTGGAAGTCAAACATTTGTAAATTGGAGCTGTCGTAACCAGGGGACTGCCTGTACTTTGCTCATTGGGGGACAAAAGCCTACCTAAAGGCTGCTGAATCTGTAGGTGGTATAACAAATTTTTTTGAAGGTTCCTTACATGGTGTTTTATAAAGCTGTGGCTGCAGTACAGAACCCTGCGGTATAATAATTAGCGAATGAAAAATTATCAAATAGACTGTTTTGATATTTATTAGTTTTAAGGCAAACCTAAATGCAATTTTTTTTCCTCAATAGGATAACCGTGTTCATATTGGACCCAAAATGGAGATACGTGTTGTTACTTTAGGACTGGATGGATCAGGCAAAACAACTATTCTTTTCAAATTGAAGCAGGATGAATTTATGCAGCCTATTCCTACGATAGGTAATTATCAAGGATCATAAGACCAAGTGTGTTAATAAGAGATATTGCATTTGTATAGCATTTTTAATATAACTAGGTTTTAACAATGACTTTTGCGCTCTAAGTGGGCAAATAATATTTACTTGCTCCATTGGTCCAATAGATTATTTAGACGTTACAGCTGGAAAAAAGTGGAGGGAATTCCAGAACTTAGGGCTTTGATGTTAAAAATGTATCCAATGGTGCAATCTTGGAGATGTGTATGATTCCAGAATTGATGGAAAATGGTTATCTCCAAACATTGTAAGTAGGAAAGAGGTGAGGACATGGAGAGATTTGAAAACCGTTATGGTAATTTTGAAACTTTAGTGCTTGAGTAGGGCCTGATTTAGGAGCCAATAATTAGATGAATTTATTTTTATGAAGGTTGAAGAAGGGGGTTACAGAATATAGAATAGTAAAGCCCAAGAATAGGCTCTTTGGCCCACAATGTCAAAGGTTTCAAAGGTATTCTATTGTCACATATACCAATTAAAGTAGTGATATTCGTATTACCATAGAGCCATACTAAAAAAAAAACAAGACACACAACTACATAAGTTAACAAACATCCACCGTGGCAGATTCCCCACATTCCTCACTGTGTTGGTAGGCAAAAAAGTCTAATCTTCTTCCCTCATTTTTCTCCTGCGGTCGGGGCAGTCGAGCCATCCGCAGCCTGGGCGATCGAAGCTCCCGCGTCGGGGTGGTCGAAGGTCCCGTGGTTGAAGCTCCCGAAGTCGGTGTCTAACCAGAGACCGCAAGCTCCATCATGTCCATGCCGAACATGATGCAAATCTGCCTGCACATAATCCATAATCCCCTGCATATCCATAAAGTTATCCAAAAATCTCTTCAATGCCACTATCGTATCTGCCTCAACCACTACCTCTGGCAGCATGTTTTAGGCACACACTACCCTCAATGTATAAAAAAAATTGCCCTGCAAAAATTGTCCTTTACACTTTGCCTCTCTCACCATAAGGCATGCCCTCTAGTATTTGATTTTTCCATCCTGGGATAAAGGTTCTGACTGTGTACCCTATCTATACCTCTCCTAATTTTACACACTTATCTACCAGGTCTCCCGACAAACTCCAGTGTTCCAGACAATCTAAGTCTGTCCATCCTCTCCTTCATGACCCCTAATTCAATCATCATTCTGAAAAACCACCTCTGCACCCTTTCCAAAGCCTACAAATCCATCATGTAATGGGCTGACCAGAATTGCACGTAATACTCCAAATGTGGCCAAGCCAAAGTCCTATCAAGCTGCATTGTGACTTTATGGCTCTTATACACAATGCCCTGACATATGAAAGCAAGCACACTAGATTAGATTAGATTAGATTAGATTAGATATAGGCCTTCTTTGCCATTCATTCTACATGTGTTTCCACTTTAGAAACATAGGAAAATAGGTGCAGGAGTAGGCAATTCAGCCTTTTGAGCCAGCACCACCATTCACTATGATTATGGTTGATCATCTAAAATCAGTACCCCTTTCCTGCTTTTTCCCACATATCCTTGATTCCTTTACCCCTAAGAGCTAAATCTCTTGAAAACATCCAGTGAATTGGCCCCCACTGCCTTCTGTGGCAGAGAATTCTACAGATTCACAACACTCTGGGTGAAAAAGATTTTACTCATTTCAGTCCTAAATTGCCTACCCGTATTCTTAAACTGTAACTGCTGGTTCTGGACTACCCCAACATCAGGAACATTTTTCCTGTATCAAGCCTGTCCAATCCTTTAAGAATGTTATATGTTTCTATAAGATCCCCTCTGATCCTTCTAAATTCCAGTGAATGCAAGCCCAGTCGACCCGTTCTTTCATCATATGTCAGTCCCGCCATCCCAGGAATTAACCTGGTGAACCTACGCTGCACTCCCTCAATAACAATAATGTCCTTCCTCAAAGGAGACCAAAATTGCACACAATACTCCAGGTGCCCTGTACAACTGCAGGAGGACCACCTTGCTCTGAAACTCAAAACCTCTCGCAATGAAGGCCAACATGCCGTTAGCTTTCTTCACTGCCTGCTGTACCTGCATGCTTACTTTCAGTGACTGATGTACAAACACACCCTGGTCTCGTTGTACCTCGCCTTTTCCTAATCTGACACCATTCAGATAATAATCTGCCTTCCTGTTCTTGCCACCAAAGTGGACACCTCAAATCAGGTCAACTTTATTTGTCACATATACATACAAGATGTGCAGTGGAATGAAAGTGATAATGCCTGCGGATTGTGCAAAAAGCTACAGAACAGAATAGAACAGAATCAGTATTTACATATTAGAGAAAAAAACAGCACTTTTAAAAAGACACAACACAACAGTAAATTTGTACAGTAAATGAGTCCCTGTTGAGATAAGAGTTTACAGTCCTGATGGCCTATGGGTAGAAACTCCGTCTCATCCCTGTTTTCACAGCATGACAGCGGAGGCGTTTGCCTGATCGTAGCAGCTGGAACAGTCCGTTGCTGGGGTGGTAGGGGTCCTTCATTATGTTGCTGGCTCTGGATCTGCACCTTCTGGTGTATAGGTCCTGCAGGGGGGCGAGTGTGGTTCCCATAGTGTGTTCGGCCGAATGCACTATTCTCTGCAGAGCCTTCTTGTCCTGGGCAGAGCAGTTCCCAAACCAGATTGTGATGTTGCGGACAAGATGCTTTCTACATCCCCTGAGTAGAAGCGCTGAAGGATCCTCAGAGAGACTCTGAATTTTCTCAGCTGCCTGAGGTGGTAAAGGCGCTGCCTTGTCTTACTCACCAGAGCGGCAGCGTGTGATGTCCATGTCAGATCCTCTGTGATGTGGATTCCCAGGTATTTAAAGCAGCTCACCCTATCCACAGTAGCCCAATTTATCTCCAGTGTTCTCAAATACTCCTCGGATGTTGTGCCCTTCTAAAGTCCACAATCAGCTCCTTAGTTTTTATGACATTCAAGAGGAGGCTGTTGTCCTGACACCAGAGTGCCAGATCAGCCACCTCCTCCCGGTAGGCCTTCTCATTGTTATCGGAGATCAGGCCCACCACCACAGTGTCATCAGCAAACTTGATTATGGAGTTGGAGCTGAACCTGGCCACACAGTCATGTGTATACAGGGAGTACAGTCGGGGGCTGAGGACGCAACCCTGGGGGGATCACAGGACTCTCGCTTAACTTTTTTTCCCTGTTGCCAGCCGGGCAACCTTGGCAGCTTTTTAGGTTGCCAAATGACAGTTTAGGCGGTCATTTAAGATGGCTTGCATGACGCGTGCGATAATGTGCTCGGACGAAGCGCGTAGTTACCAATCGGAATTATACTCAATGAAGCATTCACATATTATTTCTGTTTCAAATAAAGTCACAAACTAAACACTCACCAATCAAGACATGATATATCCCACAATGACATGCAGCAAAATTATAAGACAGTATCTCAACTCTTTTCACACATTGCAATTAATGCAATTTCAAACATTTCCAGGACTTACAAAATTCTTAAGGGGTTGGACAGGCTAGATGCAGGAAGATTGTTTCCCGATGTTGGGGAAGTCCAGGACAAGGGGTCACAGCTTAAGGATAAGGGGGAAATCCTTTAAAACCGAGATGAGAAAAACTTTTTTCACACAGAGAGTGGTGATTCTCTGGAACTCTCTGCCACAGAGGGTAGTTGAGGCCAGTTCATTGGCTATATTTAAGAGGGAGTTAGATGTGGCCCTTGTGGCTAAGGGGATCAGAGGGTATGGAGAGAAGGCAGGTACGGGATACTGAGTTGGATGATCAGCCATGATCATATTGAATGCTCCTGCTCCTGCACCTAATTTCTATGTTTCTATGTTTCCACTTCCAAACAAAAATGTGGTTGGATTATTCAGCGTATGATCAACCTGTGTCAATAAATCCTGGACCATGGTAACATATATGCGTGCGTATAGTTGTGAATGTTGCTCATTAAATAACTACAGTGCTGATACTCCATATTAAGAGCCGTTAAAATGAATTCTGTAATAACGTGTCAACGGTAGCAGTGACAATCGAACACTGCGGTTTTAATGTTTCACGTGTTCACAATTTAATTAAAACAAATAATAACATTGGGAATTAAAACACATTTGATTGCATTCCGTTATCAAACATAGTCAATATTCGCTCTGAAGACATTTCCAGGACAATAGGGTCAGGGAAGGGGGTGTGTGTGAATCAGTGCGGGGTGGATAGATGGCGGGGAGGGGGGGGGGGGGGGGGGGGGGGGTGGTTAGGAGGCAGTCGGTGCAGAATGGATGGATTGAGGCAGGTGAATTAGTACGTGTTGGTTGGAGTAGGTAAAATTGTGAGGGGAGAGCACGGGGGATGTCAGTGGTGTTGAATGGGGGGTTCAGTACGGGATGGATGGGGGTAGACAAAAGTGCTGGAGAAACTCAGCGGGTGAGGCAGCATCTATGGAGCGAAGGAAATGGGCAACGTTTCGGGTCGAGACCCTTCTTCAGACTGTTCCCCCCATTCTTCTTGAATGGGAGGATCAGTACAGGATGGATGGGGGTGGTGGGGGGGAGATCAGCGCAGGATGAATGTGGGGGGGGGGGGTCAGTACAGTGTGGATCGGAGGGTCTGTGCAGGATGAATGGGGGATCACTACAGGATGAATGAGGGGAAGGTGCAGGGTAAATTAAGGGTGGGTCAGTACGGGATGAATGCGTGGATTAGTACAGGATGGATGGGGGAATCGGTGCAGGATGGATGGGAAAGGGGTAAGTACAGGGTGAATTGGGGAACCAGTGTAGGATGGATGGGGGGGGGGGGGGGTATGGCGGCAGGAGAATTAATGCGAGGTGGATAGGGTGATCAGCGCAGGATGAATAGATTGGGGGGTGGGGGGAGATGGGGAGGGGAGCATAGGGGATGTCAGTGAGGACTGAATAGAGGCGGGAATGGGTATCAGTGCGGGATGTAGAGGAGGGGTCCCAGGCTAAAGGGGGGGGGGGTGGAGGGGGCGTACAAGAGAGAGAAGGGGGGCGAGGTGGGGAGGAAGGAAGGTCAGAGCTCCTCGGACAACATCGCCCGCTGCCTTGGCTGTTGGGAATTCCTCCCCACCGCCTCCTTCCTCCGCCAGCCAACGGTGCTGAGCGGTGCAGCTCAAAGATCCTATAGCTATAGTATCTTTGGTACAGCTGCTTCAGAAGTGTCTGAGCGAATGATGGGTCCCGCACAGCAGACGCGGCAGCGGCTCCATCACCAACTCCTTCCTGATAGCGGCCGCTGCTTGCTAACCCGCTAACGGGATAACCGCTTTCAAAACAAACCCTCCCGCATGCCGAGGCCTCCCCCTCCCTCCCTCCTCCCGGCCTCGGCATGCGGGAGGTTTTTTTTTTAAAGCGCCGGGTAGTGGATTTGCAGGCAGCGGCATTTATCAGGGCGGTCGGGGTGCGGGGGGGAGGAAGAGATGGAGCCACTATCGCGGCCGCTGCTGCCGCTGTGCGGGACCAGTCATTCGCTGCGACCCTTCGTCACCACGCACCTAGTATCTTTCTCACGCAATACAGCCGTCACCGCCGACACAAAACGTTGCATTCCTTTTCTCCATAGATGCTGCCTGACCCGCGGAGTTACTCCAGTTTTTTGTGTCTATCTTCGGTACAAATCAGTATCTGGTTGCCAAGCCGGGCAAAATGCCTCGGTGTTTAGTTGCCCGGCGGCGCTTTGAGTGGTCAATGGCACCTGGGCAACCGTTAATTTCGAGCCCTGGATCATGTGTTCAGGGTGAGGGTGCTCGATGTGTGTAACTCACATTTATCCACATTATACTGCGTCTGCCATGCATCTGCCCACTCATCCAACCTATCCAAGTCACCCTGCAGCCTCATAGCATCCTCCTCGCAGCTAACTGCCACGCAGCTTTGTGTCATCCGCAAACTTGGAGTCATCCGCAAACTTGGAGATGTTACATTCGTCTAAATCGTTAATATATATTGTAAATAACTGGGGTTCTAGCACCGAGCCTTGCGGCACCCCACCAGTCACTGCCTGCCATTCTGAAAAGGACCCGTTAATTCCTACTGTTTGCTTTCTGTCTGCCAACCAGTTCTCTATCCATGCCAGTACCCTATCCCCAATACCATGTGCTCTAATTTTGCACACTAATCTCTTGTGTGGGACCTTGTCAAAGGCATTTTGAAAATCCAGATACACCAAATCCACTGGCTCTCCCTTATCCATTCTACTTGTTACATCCTCAAAAAATTCCAAAAGATTAGTCGAGCATGATTTCCATTTCATAAATCCATGATGACTTTGACCGATCCTGTCACTGCTTTCTAAATGCGCTGCTGTAACATCTTTAATAATCAACTTCAGCATCTTCCCCAGGATAACTGGGCTATAATTTTCCCTCTCCATTTTCTCTCTCCCTCATTTCTTAAAAAGTGGAGTTACATTGGCTGCCCTCCATCTCTCTCAAAAACGTGATGGAGCTGAAGAACCGATGCATGCCTGAGTTATCAGTGAATTGCTCCAACTCTTGCACTCTCTCGATGGAATTTTACAGCCAAGAACACTGCATTTGCAATTAATCAGCTTATGCTATTTCCTAGTGCAGAAAGCAGAGTACAAAAAGAAAGACAGCAAAACTAATGGAGGACTCGAGTCTAGGAGGTGGTCCAAAAAGGAAAAGTTAGAGAAGCTGACTTTATGATTTCAAAAGGGACAGCAGGAGAGTCAGCATGATAGAGTTTGGGACAGTTCACATATGCTGTAGATACTGCACGTTCTGGTGGTTGGAAGTCATCAGGTTGCTTGCAAAACATTGGTGTTTTTGGACCAGGATATGGTGGCGACAAAGTGGATTAAACAGTTGTCAGTTCAATAGTCATGAATTATGACATGGGTGATACAGACCTTTGCAATCACTCACATGGACATTGGCAAGAGACAAATGGACGTACCTGGATTGAAGGCTGTGTCGTTTTTTCTCTCTCAAAAACGTGTTGGTTATGACAAGATTGCACCGAGTATCTGTGCGTAGGAACTACTCAAGTTAGCATTCCTCAGTTCCAACTTGCCAATCACAACTCAACACCAAGGCAAATTCCTTGTATGTGAATACTTGGCCAATAAACTTATTCATTCGTTCATTCATTCATTATTCATTCATTCAACAAGGACTATAGTCATCCAGAAAAATTAGTTTGTCTTGCTGTTTGGCAAGACATTGTTGACCAAAGGGCCATGTTCCTGTGCTGTACTGTTTTATGTTCTATACAAACTCATTTCTGAGTATATAGTCTATAGGTTTTGAAGAAACGGCATTCAGTTCTCATCCAAATACAAATCTCAACACTAGCCACAGAATCTTTATAGATTGAACAGGGAGTTATGGACACCAAGATCCCTCTGATTTTCTTTCATTTGACTCGCCAAAATAATATTTTGGCCTTATACTCAATTACCTGCTTGAGTTCTTTCCTCCTTTCTTTATATTCCTCAAAGGCCCTGTCTGATTCCATGCGTTTTCTTTTCACTTTTGACCAAATTTACAACTTCTCTGGTCATCAATGGTTCCATTACTTTGCCATCCTTATACCTCCTCCTTACTGGAACATGCTGGTTCTGACCTTCGATCAACTAGCCTTTAAATGACTACCATGTGTCAGATGTGGACGTCCAATATCTGCTCCCAGTATACCCTCCCCAGCTCCTGCCTAATAATGTTGTATTTTGCCTTTGTTCAAATTAGTAGTTTCCTATAAAAGGCGAGCCTTCTCCCTATTCAAAACAATCTTAAAACTTATGCAGATGTAATCACTATCCCCAAACTGCTATTAAAATGTAAGCACCAGTCACCAGGCCATATTCATTTTCCAACACATGGTCCAGTATATTCCCTTCTGGGTTGGACTTTCCGCAAACTGTTTTAAGCAACCTTGAATTCTGCCCGATCTAAGCCTTTGGCCCTGAGCAAATCCCAGTCAATAATAGGGAAGTTAGTCGCCCACTAAAATAACCCTGTTGCTATGGCATCTTTTGGTAATCTATCTACATATTGTTCCACTATTTCCTGTTTGCTATTAGAGGGCCTATGGTGCAATCCCATTAAAGTGCCTGGACGTTCTTATTTATGTACTTTTTGACTCAGTGGACGAACCCTCCAATATGTCCTCACTGAGTGCTGCTGTGACGGCCTTATTGATTGGTAGTGCAACCCATCCACTTATTTTGCCTCCCTCTTGATCACATTTGAAAAATGGAAACCTCGGACTATTGAGCTGCCAGCCAGCTGTGGAATACAAAAGCCTCAAGTTTACTTTTTAGGATTTAGCGTCATCGATAGTCAAGGTTTACAGCTAATAATCGTATGCACAATATTTATTTTAACAGTATGAACTGATACAGGGGGAAAGTTGATTTACTTTTACTGTTGTATGGTGTAGGAAGGAAGGCATTTAAACATTCAGAATCAACATGAAAGAAAAATTATATTTCATCTTCCCATAACCAGTGAAGATGGAATTTGGGATTAGGGAATGGAGTTTGCAGTGAGCATTATCTTCCTTTTGTATGTTTTATTGTACCTTCTAGATCTGATAATTAGTGTGCTTTAGCTAAAATAATATTATATGAAAATTCTGAGATTAGGGGTGTGCTGCAATTGATGACATATTGCTTGACTCGCTCATCTCTACTTGTGTAGTTTTGCATCTGTAACAGCTGAATAAGCAGAACGTCAATATGTGAGCTTTTTCTCGTATTTATTTATAAACTCTTATCCGTCCAAATTAAAGCATACATTTCTAAAAATTATGATTTTAGTTTTAAGACTGACAATCTTGACAAAAAGCAAATTGTGAAATTAGTACTTTTTTCCCCTCTGCAGGTTTTAATGTGGAAACTGTAGAATACAAAAACCTCAAGTTTACTATTTGGGATGTCGGAGGCAAACATAAACTGAGACCGCTCTGGAAACATTATTACCTCAACACACAAGGTTCGACATTATCTATGTTGGTGTCGAACATTCTGATTTATTAATATCATCTGAATAATTGTGCTATACTGGGTAAACATTGAAGTGCTTGGTACTGGTAGTGATTTTCGATGTTAAAGATTTATTTCTTTTTTTATTGGATTTATTGCACTAAAGTGGGTCTATTGGATTTTGCTAAGAAAATATTTTGGCCCAAATTTTAGTAATAGAGTCATTGAGCCAGACACTTTGATTCAACTTTTCCATGTTGACCAAGTTGGCATTCTGGGCTTGTCCCATTTACCTGCATTTGGCCCATATCCTTTCTCCTTCTTATCCCTGTATATGTCCAAATGTCTGAAAACAGAGATATATTTGCCAAATGAACAGTACTGGCTTTATGAATTAGCTACCAAACATTTTCCATGGCTTTTGAATAGCTCTGAAAGGTAATTGGATCCATTTCCATGCCACCCTTTGTGAGGTTTTTAATGCTTGAGCAGCTAAACAGTAATTTGACTCAGCAATCAGATTGAATCATGCTCGGAGACATTCAAGTGTTTAAAAAATATTGAATAAAAAAATTTGGATCTGACGGAAAAATGAGATGAAGAACAGACACCTTTTTTAAATAGTTGTTAGATCATCAATTCTAATAAAATAACACTTCATTAGTAGCTTTGTTAGACATCATAAACTATTTACAAATGTTTGATTCATTTTTTTAATTCCTGCAGCAGTTGTATTTGTGATTGATAGCAGCAACAGGGACCGATTAAAGGAAGCACACAGTGAATTGGCCAAGTTGTTGGCTGAAAAGGAGTTACGGGATGCTTTACTCCTCATCTTTGCCAATAAACAGGTATGTTAGTTGTCAAACTGCTTGATCATTTGAGGCTCCTGTTTCACCAGTATTGGCGGCAAATGATAGGTTGGTCTTTGCTGTAAGAAGATTTGAGCACTAGAGTACTCTTCTCCAATTCCATGGGGCCTTGGTGAGACCACTTCTGGAATATGGTGTACATGTATGACTCCATACTCAAGAAAGGAGGTACTTGCGATGGTTGAAATGAAGGAGAATGACAAATGATCCAATTGAAATGTACAAAGTTTTATGGGGCAGTAGATTTACCCATAAAGTAGTGTAGGAAGGAACTGCAGATGCTGGTTTATACCCAAGATAGACACATAATACTGGAGTAACTCAGCGGGTCAGGCAGCCCATAAAGTAGATTCAGGGTCGATATTTGCCTTTGTTGGGGTGTCTAAAGCCAACCATCTTTCAGGGAAAATAAGAAATTTCTTCACACGAGGTGATAAATCTTTGAATGTCAATACGCAAGGGAAGACTTGGTGCTGAATGTATTCAAGATAGATATTTGTTCATTTTTAATGTGGGCAATTGAGGGAGATGGGTTTAGTGTAGGAAGACAACAGAGATAATCGACAACTTTGCCTTGCCACACAGCAGTACTGACGAGACCTGGCAGCTTCCATTTATATTATGTACCATATTTTAACTAGTGATAGAACATAATGCCAAGTTAAACTGATCTTGTCAGCCTGTACATGATCCATATCTCTCTATTCCATGAACTTCTCTGTGGGTGACCAAATGAACATTGTTTGAAATGCCAAAAAAAAAATGGGTAAAGGGATCAGAAAATTTGAAGTGAATGAGCATCCGTTTGACTAAAAGAACAATTTCTTTGGGGAATAAATGTAACCAGAAAGGTCAAATAAGAAATTTTAAAGAACAAACAGGTGTTTGCCATAAAGTCCTTTAGATCTCAAACATTCGATTGGGCCAAGGTTAATCCTGTAGCTTGAGTTCAGTTTGCATTCGAGCCTCTTAAGGTTAAAATCTACCTATATTAGTTTCTTCAGATGTAATTTGTGAACAGAGTAACCTTCTGAGAAACTTCATTGGGTTTCACTTAAAACCAAGACAGTTGAGCATTAAATATTGTAATCTGTATTGAAATATCTCTCGAGAAATAAGATTGAATTGATGGGTGGATGGATTAATTTTTTGCTGAAATTTTTCTTTATATTAAAAAAAGTTATTTGTTGAAATTTGTTTAACAGGATGTGACCGGAGTATTAACAATAGAAGAGATGACGCAGTTACTCAGTCTGCACAAGCTGTGCTGTGGTCGCAGCTGGCATATTCAAGGATGTGATGCTCAGAGTGGCTTGGGACTACATGAAGGATTAGACTGGCTCTCAAGACAATTAGTGGCTGCAGGTGTACTGGATGTAGCTTAATCTTGTAGCACAATAAGGTCTACCTGTATATAGCTGCTTCGCATGTGTCTGTAACATCTGTAGATTTGGAGAAATGTAACTCCATTTTGAACTCCAACAGACTAGAAATGTATAAACAATGTGATTGAGAAGGCAAGTTCTTCGAAAATTAATTTAGTTTTTTTAATGCAGTTAATTTTCTTGTGGCTTTGTGGGTTAGTATGTTGTCTCTTAAGCACTTACTATTTAAGAATTTAGTTTTGATTTATAGTGCTGTAAAAGTTTTGAACATATTTATTGCAAAGTGTCTTCACAAAAAATAATTTCACTACATTACTATTGTAGATTGTATTATGCATTAACGAGCTATGAAACTGAACTGTAAATGACATCTGTTAATTACCTGTAACTATCAATTAATATTGAATATAGTGTGCACAAAAATGAGCAGCCTGAACATCATTGGCATTGTAATAAGCTTAACTTAATTTGCATTATAATTAAAAAGCAGGTTTGGTAAGAACATTTTATTCTGTCAAATTGTATTCAATTGAGAATTGCAAAATCAGCCCCCTTTGCTCAACTGAATTCCTCAGCAGCTGTATTTGTATATTTAAAAAATAAAATCATGGTTTGTGACAGCTCTGAACTTTGAGACCAGGGCAATCACATTACTGGCTGTGTATTTGCAGCCAGTTGGCAACATCAAATGGGGAATTTTTGAATAAATTACAGTCCCAGGCCTTTTGAAAGATGTACAGCATGGATATTTAATTGTTGCATTTACTAAACAGTTTGCCAAAGTCAAATTAAAAAGTTACCAGATTTTTTGGACCAAAACCTTGTTTCTCACTTGTATTTTTCTTGGCTGGCAGAGGTGCGGATAATCTGTCTTTCACATTTGGTGAAATCAAACACAGCTGTGCAACTCGAGTCGTGAGGTTTACAGTTTTGAGTCTGAATTGTGCTGCAAACTCAAAACCAGGAGAGGATGACTGGAGAGTTTAAGTAATTTTTAAGGGACGATGCTATATTGTCACTGCTAAATGTTGGGCTGACTTGCGCAATAAGTATGAAGTCTAAATTTCAAATATCCCAGGTGTTTTTTACTATATAATAAATAGGTGCTTTTAAGGTCAAAATATTCAACTGCCGAAAGCTAATCTGTCCCTTGGTTGTGAAACTAGGTCAATCTCGCTAACAAATTTGCAGGACACACGCAGGATTTGATTTGTCCTTTCATTGTGATTTGAACATCAGAAGAAGTTAGTGTTCAAGAAGAAACTGCAGATGCTGGAAAATCGAAGGTGCACAAAAATGCTGGAGAAACTCAGCGGGTGCAGCAGCATCTATGGAGCGAAGGAAATAGGTAACGTTTCGGGCCGAAACCCTTCTTCAGAAGAAGTTAATTTTGTTTGCCTACTGAGTAGTTGTACTTCTGCCCTAAAATATTTTAACCAAGTTCCCATCAACATGAAACAGGCATTTCTTCCATCCAGTGTGATGTGTTATTGCTGCTGATGTGGAAGATGTTGACGAGGTTGCATCTGTAGTATTGTGCTCAGTTTAGGTCACTTTGTAATAGGAAAGATTCTGTGAAACAAGAAAGGTTTTGGAGACGATTTGCAAGCATGTTGCCAGGACTCGAGGGCCTGAGTTATAGAGGGAGATTGAGCAGGCTAGGACTTTATTCCTAGGAGCACAGGAGGCTAAGGGGTTATCTTAGAGGTGTATAAAATATTCTGTGGATTATAATAATAATAAATTTTATTTATGGGCCCCTTTCAAGAGTCTCAAGGACACCTTACAAAAATTTTGCAGGTAGAGGAAAAACATGTAAGGGGAATGAAATAAATAGTAGAGACATGACTAGTACACAAAGTAAAGACAGAATTCAATACAAAACACAATATGAGGCAATTAATGCACAGATGAAAAGGGAGGGGGACGTGGGGCTAAGGATAGGCAGAGGTGAAGAGATGGGTCTTGAGGCGGGACTGGAAGATGGTGAGGGACATGGAATTGCGGATCAGTTGGGGGAGGGAGTTCCAGAGCCTGGGAGTTGCCCTGGAGAAGGCTCTGTCCCCAAAACTGCAGAGGTTGGACTTGTGGATGGCGAGGAGACCGGCTGATGTGGATCTGAGGGACCGTGAGGGTTGGTAGGGGGAGAGGAGGTCAGTGAGATATGGCGGGGGGCAGATGGTGGAGGGCTTTGTAGGTGAGGATCAGGATTTTGTAGTTGATCCGGTGGGAGATGGGAAGCCAGTGAAGTTGTTTGAGGACTGGAGTGATGTGATGCCAGGACTTGGTGTGGGTGATCAGTCGGGCGGCTGCGTTCTGGACCAGTTGGAGTCGGTTGATGTAGGTGGAGCTGATGCCAAGGAGAAGTGAGTTGCAGTAGTCCAGTCGGGAGGAGATGAAGGCATGGATGAGTCTTTCAGCAGCGGGAGGTGTGAGAGAGGGTCTGAGTTTGGCGATGTTGCGGAGATGAAAGAAGGAGGTTTTAATGACATGGCGGATGTGAGGCTCAAGGGAGAGGGTGGAATCAAAGATCACGCCAAGGTTGCGGGCCTGGGGAGATGGGGAGACTGGTGCCGCCGATGGTGAGAGTGGGGTTATTGATTTTGCTGAGTGTGACTTTGGAGCCTATGAGGAGGAATTCTGTCTTATCGCTGTTGAGTTTGAGGAAATTATGTTGTCACCTTGTTGTGGAAGAGATGCATGGGTGGACCTGAGATTCTGAGAGCGATGACGTCTGGAGCTATGCTCCTGGTAGGGCCACCCATGGATGGTGAGGGGGAGGTCTCTGACAAAGAGCAATATAACCAAGACCTCAACGATGGAACAGGCGGAAGACGATGGCTGACTTTAGTGGAGCGTCACAATGGCCGGGAAGGCGGATGAAGGCTGCAGCAGAAAAGGGTCTCCGGTCGTCTTGGACTCCATGCCACTGGATCCTGACCCAGATCCGTCAAGAACTGTGGGGTGGCTGTCTGTGCACCAGTCTCCCCACGTTAAGTCACGTACAGGCATCCTCCATATAGGGAGTAGCACCCTGGATACACCTATGGTGATGGTCAGCCATGACCGAAGGGGGCCTAAGAAGTATAAAATTGTGAGGGGAATAAATAGGGTGAATGTACATCCCATTACCCAGAGTAGGGGAATCAAGAACTAGAGGGTATAAGGTGAAAGGAAACTACAGTATTTCACATAGAATGGTGGGCATATAGAACAAGCTGCCACAGGAAATAGCCAAGGCAGCTACAAAGACATTAAAAAAACAGTAGGACAGGTACAAGGATATGAAAGATTTAGAGGGATATATGGGCCAAATGCGGACATGTGGGATGAGCACAGATGGGGCTGTTTAGTTGGCATGGATGAGTTGGGTGGAAGGACTGGTTTCCATGCTGTATAACTGATGTGGTAAACAGTTTTTATTTGTTGCACCTTGTCGAAACCAGACATTGATGCTGTGATCACTTTGCAGAGCACCTGCATTGAGGCTGCAGGAGTGACCCTGAATTTTTGGTTGCCTGCCACTTTGGTTCACCTTGGAGGAACATTACATCTATCTGACCATATTACAGCCTTCTGGGATCACGAATTCTGGAAAGTTGGACGATTCAATATTTTTAGCAGAACTGGCTATTGCTACGTCATCTTGTTTGCCCAATTTAGTTACTCTAGATTGCTACACACATCCCCCCAGCTTAACAAAGTATAATCTGATCCTATTTGCTATACTTACTTATTTGAGCTACTGAAGCAGGCTTTTTGGACTGTGTTATGCTAACCCATCTATACTAATTGTATTTACCAGCATTTGGTCTATGGCCTTCTAGGTTTCATCTAGATATTTAACTGTGATAGTTTCTGCTTCCAACACCCACTTGGGCGGTGCGTTTAATCATCCACTCATTGAAATAAATTTAGACTTTAGAGATGCAATGCGGAAGCAAGCCCTTCAGCCCACGCCGATAAGTGATTACCCTGTACACTAATACTATCCTATACACTAGGGTAGGGACAATTTACAGAAGCTAATTAACCTAGTGACCTGTATGTCTTTGGAGTGTGGGAGGAAACCAGAGCACTCAGAGAAAACCCACAGTCACAGGGAGTTTAAGAAGGAACTGCAGATGCTGGAAAATCGAAGGTACACAAAAATGCTGGAGAAACTCAGCGGCTGCAGCAGCATCTATGGAGCGAAGGAAATAGGCAAAGTTTTGGGCCAAAACTCTTCTTCACAGGGAGAACGTACAAACTCCGAACAGAGAGCACTCATGATCAGTATCGAACCCGGGTCCCTGGCGCTGTAAGGCAACAATTCTACCTTACAATTCTCGGGGCAGTCATGGTGGTGCAGCGGTAGAGTTGCTGCCTTACAGTGAATGCAGCGCTGAAGACACGGGTTTGAACCCGACTACGGGTGATGTCTGTACGAAGTTTGTACGTTCTCCCCGTGACCTGCGTGAGTTTTCTCCAAGATCTTCGGTTTCCTCCCACAGCCTGTTTCCACGCTGTTTCTCTAAAAGATTCTAGCTAAAATAAATGTTATAGCTTTGACTACTAAAATGTAGAACATACTTAATGAAAAAATATGTACTTGCCCTCACTCATTCACTACAGCATTCACTCCACATTCTGCCCATCTTTTTCCTTAAAATTCGGTTTCACCCTCTCAACACCTTCTCTTTAGTTATGCACCCCTACCCCATCTTTGCTGCTATTGAAAACAAATTTGTTTTTCTTTCTTAATTCTGATAAAAAAAGTCCTGGGCTCAAAGCAGTAACAGTTTTTGCCTGAGCTGCTGAGTTTTTCAACCATTTTCTGTTTTTATTTCAGCTTCCCGGCACTTGCAGGTTTTTTTTGGAGATCCAAACGACTGAAGATGCAGACGTCTTGAGCAAAATAAAATAAAAAGAAACGGGTCCCAACCAGAAAGATCATGCATCCATTTCCCTCCATAGATGCTGCCTTTATGCTGAGTTCCTGTTTGCAATTTGTTTGTTGTACTTTTTAATTTTATTTATTTGGTCTTGCCAACTCGCATAGTTGCATCTTCGCTGCAAGGATTATTTCTTAACCTAATCTCTTGTTTAACTGCATTTGATAAGTGCTGAAGGACATTTTGACCTGTTACTCATCCTAGTGATACCATCATTGTACTCCCTTACATTCAAGAATAATTTAATTGCTCTCAACAACCATTTTCTGACAGTATTTTACATTTGCTATCATTTCCTCTTATGTCATCTAAAGAATTGTACATTTGTCATTTTCGTTTGTCATTTACAGGCATGTTACAACCAGCCACTGAGGTTTGCACTTGTGAAGGCCAAACGAAACTGGTTTAAATTGGTTAATTGCATTAATTTGACCTGTCCATCTACTTTTCCAAATTAATTAAATGATTCTCTTAAAACTGTATTAAGCATACTATAATTTAGAGGAAAGATAATTACACAAAATGATCTTACAGTGGTCTAAATATATTAGACACCTACAGCCCAAGAAAAAGAATATAATAATTGAACAATACAGCACAGGAACAGGCTTTCAGTCCACAATGTCTGTGCTAAATATGATGCCAAGATAAACCAACTTAATCTGCCTGCACATGATCCATATCCTTGCATATCCAGGTGCCTATCTAAAAATCATATCTGCCATCACCACCACCACCCATGGCAACACCATCCTCCCACCACCCACCGTGTAGAAAACTGGCCCCGATTCTTCTCCTTTATTCTTTGCCACTCTCACCTTCAAGCTACGTCTTCTAGTCTTTGACATTTCCACTCTGGGATAAAGGTTACCCTATTATTGTTGCCTCTTGCCATGCTAGAGAAATAGCCTGAGGCAGTATGGGAAGGGGAGTGGGTACAAATAATGCATTTTTTTTTCATGCTAGTACCAACACCTACCTGTTCATTAATCATAGGAGCAGAATTACGCCATCCGGACCATCGAGGTTACTCCACCATTCAATCATGTCTAATCTACCTTTCCTTCTCAGCCCCTCCTTACTCCCCTTCACCCTTGCTAATACAGATTCTGTCAATCTCCATCTTAAAGATACCCAATGACTTGGCCTCCACATCCGTCTGTAGCAATGAATTCCAGATTAGAGAAATTCCTCCTCATCTCCTTTCTAAAGGTACGTCCTTTTTAAGGATTAAGGTATAGTTGCAGCTGGTTGCCTGACTTGCATAGTTGAACACGGAATGTAACTTTTTAAAAGCAAAAGATTTGAAATGTTTGCATTTAATTCTGAAGGTTAACGATGTACCTGATCTCATGAAAATCACTGAAATGCTACATCGCCGTCCAATGATGCGACTGATTCATACACAAAAATATTTATTTTTGTAACAAAATTTATTTTGACTAAAAAAGATTACAAAATTACTTTTACAATATTGAAGCATGCTCTCAATATTTTCTTGTTAAAATGGCACGTTTATTTTACAGTAATATTGATAATGCTGATATCTTCATAGGGTTTATCTGTTTTTGGATTACACTTCACATTAGCAATCCTCTGGACCACTTCCATTCCTTTTGTCACACGACCAAAAACTGTGTGTTTGTTATCAAGCCAGGGCTGAAAATATTAAAACAAAGATGAATATTTTCCAAAAGTATATTTTCTTAAATTCTGCATTAATACTTCACAACAGAAAATGACCCAATTCAGCGTGACAAAGATTTACAAATCATAGTTTGGAGTCCCAGACAGACATGGTCAATTTGATAGAAGAGGTCAGAGAGCTTGGGGTGGGAGGAAGGACAGAACCAGTTTTGAACATGCTATATTGCTCCTACATCTGCCAGTTTTGGTCCTGTGCGACTCTAAGGCCTTCAGCAAAGGCTATGACACATGGTCAAATGAGTCACCAGAGCAAGCTGCGCCCAAAACAATTGAAAAAGCCCTTAACAGACAGCAAAGCTACTATAATGGCCTCTAAATTTCTGCCCCAACAATGGCCACTTCAAATTATGTTTGTAAAACCTACAAGTATATGTCAGAAAAAAATGACTATTCTTATTTACAACTGTACAAGATACCTCTTCACAGAATTCAACTGGTATCAAATCTATGATACACCTCATTATCCACTTCATATACACAAAATTATGGAGTAACAGGCAGCATCGCTGGAGAGAAGGAATGGGTGAGATTTCAGGTGGAGACGCTTCTTCAGGCTGAACAAATGTCTCGACCCAAAACGTCAGCCATTCCTGCTCTCCAGAGATGCTGCCAGTCCCACTGAGTTACTCCAGCATTTTGTGTCTATCTTTGGTGTAAGCCAGCATCTGCAGTTCCTTCCTACTCATTATCCAGTTCTATTTATCTGCATAACCAACTTCAAATATGATGAAACAGTAAATCCCTAGGCTTTACATTGGATTTCAATGTTGCACTTCAGTCTGGCACACTGTTTGTTCAGACGTGGCTTAGGCTTTCCTCTAAAGTCCACTCTTTAAAACTAGTTTTTATTGTACTTATAGAATTTGGTTGAGTTGGAGCAGACAAGCATTAGAGCCGGAATCTTCTCTGAAGCACTGAAATTGTAAAGCAAGTTATCCACATGTTATACAACTGGTTTTGGTCATTTAAAATTAAGAAATATAATTTACATTCAGAGTGTATTTGCCCCACAAGCTAATGTTTTTCCAAATTGAGTATTTACTGTTTCATCATATTTGAAGTTGGTTATGCAGATAAATAGAACTGGATAATGAGTTAGATGCAATCACATTGAATGGCGGTGCTGGCTCGAAGGGCCGAATGGCCTACTCCTGCACCTATTGTCTATTGTCCACATTCAATTCTGAATAACAGCAAATAAAAGAAACTTTAAAAACTTACTGTAGGTACAACAGTAACAAAGAACTGTGATCCATTACTGTTCGCACCTGCATTGGCCATGCTTAGAGTATACGGTCGATCATGCCTTAATGTTGGGTGAAATTCATCTTCGAATTCTCCTCCCCAAATACTTTCTCCTCCCATCCCGGTCCCAGTTGGGTCTCCAATTTGAATCATGAAACCCTACAAAAGATGTGCAAATCAAATTGTGGATACGTATAATATGCCTTTCACTTGCACTACATTTTTAACTCAAAGCTTTACATAATGAGATTGATATCACTTTAACCAATAAATTAATCCGATTACAAAGTTTGCTACCGTCGAGTTTTATTCCAAATACTCGAATGTAATGATTGGTCTTCTTATGAAGCAGCAAAATTCAAAATGGAACTTTATTTCCAAAAAGGCTTTGGTTTTTATTTAACTTTCGACCACCCATTCTGGTGGTTTTAAATTTATATGGCTCAAGGAACTACAGCAGCAAACTCCCACTTCCCTTTCTGTTTCTGCAATGTACCTGAAATTGCACCAATTCTTGGATCCCCAAACTTTGCAAACAAAGATGTCAGTAATCTTTGTATTGTCCACACCATTTAAAAACATCAACATTTCGGGTCGAAACCATTCTTCAGACCTGAAACGTTGCCTATTTCCTTCGCTCCATAGATGCTGCCTCACCCACTGAGTTTCTCCAGCATTTTTATCTACCTTCGATTTTCCAGCATCTGCAGTTCCTTCTTAAACATTTAAAAATATCATATAGTTTAACTGTACAAATCATGTTCATAAGTGATAGGAGCAGAATTAGGCCTATGAAGTCTACTCTGCCATTCAATCATGGCTGATGTATCTCTCCTTCCTAACCTCATTCTCCTGCCTTCTCCCCAGAACCTGTACTAATCAAGAATCTATCTATCAACACCTTAAAAATATCCATTGACTTGGCCTCCACAACCTTCTGTGGCAATGAATTCCACATTCACCACCCTCTGACTAAAGAAATTCCTCCTCACCTCATTTCCTAAAGGAACCCTTTAATTCTGGGGGCTATGACCTCTAGTCCTAGACTCTCCACCAGTGGAAACATCCTCTCCACATCCACTCCATCCAGGCCTTTCACTATTTGATCGGCCAATAAAGTCATGCCAACATTCAATACTTACACTGTAATTCAGGTTAAATTATGCTTAGTTAAATTATTCCCCAACACTTCAAAAAAAGGAATTCTCAGATCTGGAAAAAAACCTTAGAAAGAATCTAGCTTGCAGAAAGTTCTATATCAATAAATACTTTACTCATTAAAATGAAATAAACAATCTCATTTTCCTAAACTATAATACCAAGTGCAGTAGACAAAAATACCTTAATGATACGATGAAAAATGTGGCCATTGAAATATCCATTCCTGCTGTGCACACAGAAATTCTCTACAGTTTTTGGACACCTAATTAAAAAAAATTAAAAAGTACTGGTTAATTTTACCAGAGGAGTACAGTGAGAAGGAAAAAGAAAAATCTCAAAAATTACTTTCATAACCTAACCCCAACCCATCTCACCCCCAAAGTGTAAAAGTCCATTTTATTTATTTGAGATGATCAAATATAAATTGTACTGGGCAAGATACACCAAATCTTAAAAAGAAAATAACTATTTGTAAATGAAGAAACGTTTTTGATTGATTACGCAGTCCTTCATTGCTCCATCATTTGTTTCAAATTAAATTAGAATAGAATCATGCATGAATTCTTAAACTTTGAACACTAGTAACACTTTACACAAAAGCTGTATTCAGTTATATTTAGCTTTCTTTGTAAAGCACAAACATTCTCAGTTTCACATTTCACTAAAATGTATTTGAGTACCCCATAAACTTACTCAACAGGGAAGAGTTTGACATGGACATCTCCCATAGTTGTGTGGATGACTGCACAATCTGAGACTCGCTTGGGACCATCGGCCTGAGTGGCTGCCATGACCTCCTCTTTGGAAGGTTTCTCATTGAAAACATCTCGATCAGACTCAGCACTCTTTGTATCTTCTGGCTCCCTCTTTGTAAACTTTACATAATTAAAATCAGAAAAGAATACATCTTAGATACCAACACATTTAAATAGAGGTAAATGTCCAGAACAACTCCTCCTACTGTTAAGATTTTCTTTTGAATATCCAAGAATATTTAACCTCCAGTCCTACTAATCAAGCCTCAAAACACAGACAACTGGTGATTAGTGCTTGTTTGTTAAACTAATGGCTCAACCATTTGAATTTCACAGACTAGATGTTATTTTGTTGTCTTATAAGATTACATTTTAAAATCACAGCATCAATATTTGCTAATAAGTGTATGCAAATTAATGTTAATATTGATTTTAAATTATGTCTCCCAAAACCAGAGCTTCATAATCCACCCATAAAAGATTCTTCAAGCACTGCCCAAACATCATAACATGGGAATGAATATCCATGAACCAGGCACGTGCCGTAATTATTCAGGGTAGGCAGACAGTCGGCATTTAAAAAAATCTTAAACCACGCATATAAGATGGCAGTCGACTTTTATAAAGTAATTTGTCTTCAAAAACCATATCTCTTAATAAAGTACCGTATTTCCCGGCAATGAAGACGCTCCTGCGTTTAAGACGCACCCCCATTTTGAGTTGCTAAATTTAAAAAAAAAGGCTGGCGGGACATAGAATTTCCCACGCTCAAAAAAATAAAATAAAAATAAAGAAAGTAATTTGTTGTTTGTCATGTACATCAATGATCTGGATGATGGTGTAGTAAATTGGATTAGTAAGTATGCAGATGATACTAAGATAGGTGGTGTTGTGGATAATGAAGTAGTTTTCCAAAGTCTACAGAGAGATTTAGGCCATTTGGAAGAATGGGCTGAAAGATGGCAGATGGAGTTTAATGCTGATAAGTGTGAGGTGCTACAACTTGGCAGGACAAATCAAAATAGGACGTACATGGTAAATGGTAGCGAATTGAGGAATGCAGTTGAACAGAGGGATCTAGGAATAACTGCATAGTTCCCTGAAGGTGGAATCTCATGTAGATAGGGTGGTAAAGAAAGCTTTTGGTATGCTAGCTTTTATAAATCAGAGCATTAAGTATAGAAGTTGGGATGTAATGTTAAAATTGTACAAGGCATTGGTGAGACCAATTCTGGAATATGGTGTACAATTTTGGTCGCCCAATTATAGGAAGGATGTCAACAAAATAGAGAGAGTACAGAGGAGATTTACTAGAATGTTGCCTGGGTTTCAGCAACTAAGTTACAGAGAAAGGTTGAATAAGTTAGGTCTTTATTCTTTGGAGCGCAGAAGGTTAAGGGGGGACTTGATAGAGGTCTTTAAAATGATGAGAGGGATAGACAGAGTTGACATGGATAAGCTTTTCCCATTGAGAGTACGGAAGATTCAAACAAGAGGACATGACTTGAGAATTAAGGGACAGAAGTTTAGGGGTAACATGAGGGGGAACTTCTTTGCTCAGAGAGTGGTAGCTGTGTGGAAGTGGTGGAGGCAGGTTCGATTTTATCATTTAAAAATAAATTGGATAGGTATATGGATGGGAAAGGAATGGAGGGTTATGGTCTGAGTGCAGGTAGATGGGACTAGGGGAGAATAAGTGTTCGGCACGGACTTGTAGGGCCGAGATGGCCTGTTTCCGTGCTGTAATTGTTATATGGTTATATGGTTAATAGCCATTTCATAATTTTAGTCAAGGTAGGCAGTGCCTACCATGCCTACCCTGATGGCACGTGCCTGTTCTCAACGCTCCTGCCCTCCCCGCAACTTTACCCCTGGCCAGACTCCCCACACGCTGTGAAAGGAACTCTCCCCCCCCCAGCGGCGCTGTCCGTTTACAGCCGCTTCTCTCTTGTAGCCGCTTCCCATCAGCTACAAGCAATGAGGAATAGACTTGGCTATCCCTCAGTACAGCAACTTCGTTCTTGATGTTGCTGTACTGAGGGACAGCTAAGTCTATCTTTCTTGCCTAACAACCTAACCTTCGGCCTCCAAGACGAAGGTAAATTTTCGTGCCTTTTTTATGGGTAAAAAATAGCGTCTTCCGAGAAATACGGTATTTAAAAACATATAGCTCAAAGAAATGTACTTACCACATTATTTGCACAACAAACTCTATTCTTCTCTCTTTGTTTCTTAAGATACTCTTAAGATAATGACAATCCATGTTTGAAAACCCCGCCAAGAAACTTGCGCTGCGCATGCGCAGTAAGCTGCGGTGCAAAGGCCAAATTTCAGCTGCCTTCAGCTCCCCTTGTCACTGTCGGCTTGAAGCAGCGTCGACGGCACGTGAGCTGCACATACTTCTGTGTATTACATGTACTGCGGATGAAAGGCACGGAGAATTATGCCTACCTAAGAGAGAGATCTCTTAGGTAGGCATAATTCTCCCAGTGCCTTTACTATTTATATTTAATAATTACCATTTTATAATTTTAGTCACGGTAGGCAGTACCTACCTTGTCTATCCTGACGGCACGTGCAGAAACTTAGGAAAGAAATGCTTGCACTATTAAGACTTATAAAAAAGTAAAATAAACATCCATTCTGCATCAAGGGACCTTATTACATTCATTTCTGGCAGCAAATAATTTGAATTTCTAGTATGTTTTACTGAAATTACCAATTAATTGTGAACAAAGATTTCCACCCACCATATAAAATCGATTCTTTTTAAATGCTGTGCAGAATACAGTTGGATCATGTTGAACATTTTGCAGTGCAGGGTTGTCAGATGCTTTCATCTCTATGGTCATTACAGCCTGAGCTGTTTTAGCTGCGCCTTGGAACAGGGTCAGTTGCACCGCCCGTATATTTTCTTGTTTACCCAAGATCCGTACACACCTTAGGAGAATAAAAACTTTCACAATCCACTCACATCACCAAAATGCTTAGAAGCAATTATCCCAATACCTTCAGTTACATTGTATGATATCCAAGACCTACAATTGTACTGTATTGTTTTTGTGCATCTTACTTGACAGAATTTGGAAAGGTCGTAGGGAAAGTTATGTAATAGGAAGATATTGCAACTGGAAAACCGGAACAAAGGAATACACTGATCCAGAAATCCCACTGAACTGCTCACTGCCCAAGGTCACCGAGGTCTGTCCGCTAAACAGCTTCTTATTTGAAGCAGGTGCTGGTCCTGCATGGAAATCAGCTTCTGTGCAATTAGAGGTACTGAACAACACAGAGCCTTGATCATGAATCCTACTGAACTGCTGCGAGAGCTAGTTAGCTCCTTCTCTTGGGTGAACTGGCTGCCAGAGCTTGAATGCTGGTGAATATCTTGGAAAAACATTAAAAAATGCTCAACTATTTAAAAAAAAAATTGTGCATATTGCTGCAAAATGCTATAAATATAGAACATAGATAAAGTACAGCACAGGAACAGGCCCTTCGGACCGAAAGGTCTGTGCCAAACATGATACCAAGATAATTTAACCTCATCGACCTATACATAATCCATATCTCTACAAAGACATTGGAATCCCAGTATTACAAACATGCCCTAAAGTGGGTGAGTTCACAAACTACTGTATTGTTACTCTGCTAGAAATGTGACAATTCCACATAGAGCGCTCATTTTTGTTGGAATTTTGTGACCAATCTAATGTTTTTCATTCTTCTGAAAGCTTACCATATTGCAGCCATTAGTATTTATATTAGTTCAATTCCAATATCCTCTCCATCAAGCAGCTCCATAACCAGGCATTCAAACTACATCATTTGGCTGTGCACCTGGGCCCTCTACTTCTACATCCCAAGTCATTCCTCAGCACCCATCACCAAACATGGCTCTCTGGATCCAAAGTATCTTTTAACTTTCAGAAATCTGTTAAAATGACTCATTTTGCAATTTTACCCAGCAATATTTCTATTTAGTTTCACCCTGATGCACATTTTTTTCCTTGACCATGTTGACTTTTTATACTTCAGGAAGACAAAGCCATTCAATACAGTTCTTTGCCAGATGTGCTATTTAATTAGATCATAGCTAAATTGTACCTCAGTTTCATTTACCTGCCTTTGCTTTATTATGTAGGTAGCTGAGTTCTGCATATGGAGTTAGTTATTGCACTTAGCATACATTTGTATCAGTTTAGATAGTACTTGGGCCATTCTTGCAGAAGAGATTTACCAGAATGTTGTATGGATTAGACCTGGAGAGGTTGGACATATTTGGATTGTTTTCTCTGGAGCATCGGAGTCTGAGTGGAGACCTGATAGAAGTTTATAAAAGTATGAAGGGGCACAGACAGGATAGATAGTCAGAATCATTTTCCTCCTCAAGATGGAAATACTAGAGGGCAGAGCTTTAACGTGAGAGGGAGCAAGTTTAAAGGAAATATGCAGAGTAAGTTTTTGTTAAACACAAGAGTGGTGGCTATGTGGAATGCATTGCCACGGGTGGTGATGGAAGCAAATATAATGGAGTAATTTAAGAGACTTTTAGACAGACACATGAATATGCAAAAAATGGAGGGATATGGATCACTTGCAAACAGAAAGGATGAGTTTAATTTGCTATCAGATTCTGCACAGATATTGTGGGCCTCTAAGCTATCATTTTCATGGAAAATAATTATTTGACTTCATTGAATGAGCCACATTTAATTATTAGCATTGTTTTCTGGATTTGTCCCAATGGAGAAAAATCAAATCATTTAAGATTTCAATAGCCCATCTTTCTAAACTCGAGAGAATACTGGCAGTTTATGTAATCTGTTCTCATGGCATAGCCCGTCAGAAAGGCAGAGATGATTCCCTTGAATGTGCATAAGACCCCCCCCCAAAGCACACATGTTTCTTGGGATATAAAGTAGTAGTTCAGAAAGGTTCCAAACAACAAAATCCAAATTTCCGTTAAGCAGCATGTAATTGAGTCACAAACCAGCCATGATCACAGTGATTAGATTCAGGAGGCCAAATACCCCAGTCCATCTACATTCATACAAACCTCCCACAGATGGCTGCCTTATTTTAATCTTCCATCACCAAACTTTCTGGATAATTATTTGAACATATGCCTTGTTGACCACCAGTTTAATATGCATTGGGACCTTCTGTTTTCACTGGAGTCAAAATGTAATTGCCATCCTCTAGAACTGTGGGGGCAGTGATATGAAATAATTGGGCAAAATAAGACACAGTCAATCAAAATGTGTCTTCAGCAATTAGCTCGACATGATCCAAAATCCACTCTCAGGTTGATACAATTCTGATAGTAAATTTTAAAAGGGAGTAAGACTAATTGAACAGGTCTTTCAAAATAGCTGGCAATATCAATGGGCCAGATGTCTCCCATCGCATTGTGTGCTTTTATAATAGCATAACATAGCCAAGTCTAATGTCCTCAGCTGACATGCACATGTTTTCAGCCAAAGAACAAAGCAATTAGATGAGGAAACATAGCCATTTTTTCTCCTTATTTGCACTTAATAAACAAATACGGCCTCCTCAATGTAACCCTATCTATTATGACAAAACAAAACAGCTTTCCTGCCATCAAGGTAAATTTCCCCACATGAACATCCTCTCGTGCTTTGCCCTACATTACATCCCACACATCCAAAATTCTACAGACCATTTCCCATATTTTCATTATTTGATGCTTGCCATTTGACTTACTTCCCTACTCCATTCTACCATAATTAACTCCAAACCAAGTCCTTTCGCCCTTACCAAATCCCTATTCAAATACATAAATAATCAAGAAACTCATGTTTCTCATGGGAAGCCCAAATGGATGGTTCAGTTACATCTCATATTACTGGCAAGCCATCTTTTTTATTTGTGTCTACAGATCTCCAGCTAAAGGTGACATGCAAAAACAAGCAGATTGCTTTAAACCATATACGAATAAAAGGAGAAATAACTGCAATATCAAAATTAATCCATTCCATTTTGTGTATTCAATTTCACAGCTAGTCTGGCGATTCTCTTACTTTATTATGATTTTATGCATCATTTTATTTTCATAAATACCTGTTTGTTTCTATATTTATTACTTTAATTCCCAGCATTGTGCCATATAGTACAAAGTGTCCAGTCTCATCAAAAACAATGTTGGCTAGCCTCATTCCATCAACTTTCTCCAGTTCTCTTTCGACAGCCATACGTCGGCCAAACTCCATGTCGGGAAGCTGTTGTCTCATCTGCTGCAATTCTGTAAACATCTTAAAAACATCAAATAATAGTTCAATTCACATCTCACTGAATTATATCACAGAATAACTGTAAATGAAGATTATTTCAGAATCTCAACATGAACTACATATGAATGCACTGAATAGTGTTACAAAAACTTTCAGGAGATGGGAAGAAGTTGCAAGACTTCATGAACATGACATATCAATATTTTCATTCAGCAAGTGTCAGTGCAGGGCATTCTACAGTGGGCAGAGCTCTAATATGCTGCAGCTTCCACAATGGTTCAAAGTAGAACCGCACATACAGACTGTTTCATCACAAGCATAATTGTACTAAAGATGCTGCCTACCTAACACTACCTTTATGGTGCTTGACAACCAGGCATTTCTATCTCTGCTGCAGTTACATCCACGCATTACATGCAGTGATTAAAAGGAGAACATTAAAGCTGAGAAAGGGAGCTGGAAGTAATTGAAAAAAGCAAATAATTTGCTCCATTTATCGGTGGCAGCATAGTGGCACAGCAGTAGAGTTGCTGCTTTACAGCGCCAGAGACCCGGATCCGATACTGACCACGGGTGATGTATGTATGGAGTTTGCACGTTCTCCCTGTGTGTTTTCTGCAGGTGCACCAGCTTCCTTCTACAATCCAAAAAAGTACAGGTTTGAATAGGTTGATTGGCTTTGGTAAAATAGTTAAATTGTCCCCAGTGTGTAGGATAGTGTTGGCGTGCGGGGTGATCACTGGCTGGCGTTGATGGACCAAGGACCCGTTTCCAAGCCGTATCTCTAAAGTCTAAAGTTATCAAAAGGTTACAAACACTGAATATAGAAATAAATACAATGATGTTTTGTTTACAATAATGCATGGGAACAAGACTGAAGGCAGTGAATGAAGGAGAGATTATAGGTCTGAAAAAAGACTTTCAAAGTAGGAAGGAGAAAGTGTTTTAAGATAGAGGATCTTTAATCTGATCACTGAGTACATGGAACAGGCTGAAGGGCTCCACTAACCTCAAATATTTATAGGTAGATACCAAATGCAGGAGTAACTCAGCGGGACAGGCAGCATCTCTGGAGAGAAGTAATGGTTGACATTTCAGGTCGAGACACTTCTTCAGACTGAAGAAGCGTCTTGACCCGAAACGTCACCCATTCCTTCTCTCCAGAGATGCTGCCTGTCCCGCTGAGTTACTTCAGCATATTGTATCTACCTTCGATTTAAACCAGCATCTGCAGTTTTTTTCCCACTCAAATGTCTATAGTTGAACAAGTTTTAATGAAAACTGTCCTACTCATCCAACCAGTTCATTACAGGCCCAGAGTAAGTAACTATTAATAATAACATGAATTTTAATATTGATCCCATACAGGAATTTGGCCAACAAGATGGAAGGATGCAGATCGGGGACTGGCACAAACAGAAATGATGAACAAACAGGTAGCAGGGCATGGGGATAAGTAGGATGTTCTCAGGTTGGCAGACTGATTAGCAGAGTTTGAGCACTTGGCTCACAACTATTCATGATCTATGTCACGATTTGGCAGAGGACACCAATTGTACAAAATGTATTAGTTAAAAACAAAGAGTAGTAAGAATGAACGGCTTCAAAACAATACAGATAAGGGAGGCGAATAATTGAGAATACGCCGGAATGTGGAAAAAAGGTCATGCACTTGGGAGCACAAAAGTGAAAATCACGAGTATTCAAAAAAAAATTGAGATTGGTGAATGATGATGTTTGAAGGTGCCCTTGTACACAAGTGACAGAAGGTTAACATGCACGTTTAGTTTAGTTTAGAGATACAGTGCGGAAACATGCCCTTTGGCCCACCAAGTCTGCATCGACCAGAAATCCCTGCATATTAACACTATCCTATACACACTAGGGACAATTTACATTTATACTAAGCCAATTAACCGACAAACCTGTACGCGTTTGGCATGTGAGAAGAAAGAGAAGATCTCAGTGAAACCTCGCATGGTCACGGGGAAAACGTAGAAGCTCCGTACAAAAAGCACCCGTAGTTGGGATTGAACCCGGATCTATGCCATTGTAAGCGCTGTACGACAGCAACTCTACCGCTGTGCCACCATGCTGCCCGTGGAACAAGCAAATAAAAAGCCAAATAGTTAACTGGCTTTTATTACAAGAAGATTTGTGTATAGAAGCAAACATAGAAAGTAGGTGCAGGAGTAGACCATTCGGCCCTTCAAGCCAGCACTGCCATTCAATATGATCATGGCTGATCATTTAAAATCAGTACCCTGTTCCTGCTTTCTCCCCATATCCCTTGATTCCGTTAGCCCCAAAAGCTATATCTAACTCTAGAAAACATCCAGTGAATTGGCCTCCACTGCCTTCTGGCAGAGAATTCCAAAGATTCATAAAAATGTTTTTCCACATCTCAGTCCTAAATGGCCTACCCGATTCTTATACTGTGACCCGTGGTTCTGGACTCCCCCAATGTCGGAATATTTTCCCTCTCCAATCCCTTAAGAATCTTACATGTTTCTATAAGATCCTTCTGAATTCCAGTGAATATAAGCCCAGTCGATCCATTCTTTCATCATATGTCATTCCATCATCCCAGGAATTAATCTGGTGACCTACGCTGCACTCCCTCAACAGCAAGAATGTCCTTCCTCAAATTAGGCGACCAAGGAGGTCTTACTGCAATAATTGGGAAGAAGTGCATCTCCAAAATTATACATAGCTTTGCTGTCCTTAACCAAAGAAACATTACTTGCATCGTGGGAGTGCAGTAAGGATTCACTATTCTGGTTCCTGAGATGATGGATTTGCTGCATGGAGACAAGTTGATTTGATTTGGCCTACATGCACCAGAATTTTGAAAAATGAGAGGTGATTCTCATCAAAACATAACATTCTTGCAGGGCTCAGCAGAGTGGATGCAGGAAAGATGTTACTCCTGGCTGAGGAGTCTCAAACTAGGGATCAATGTCTCAATATAAAAGGGGAAACATATCTTCACTCGGTGATAAATCTTTGGAATGCACTCCTTCAGATGATTGTAAAGGCTCAGTCATCAAGTTCATTCAGAAGAGATTGGTAGATTTCTGGATGTTAAGGGTGCCATGGGATAGACCTGGAGAATGACGCAAAGTTAAAATGATCGATCCTGATCTTGATGATTGGCAGATCAGGCTCAAAGGACCGGATGACCAACACCTGGGCTAAATTTTGTGTTCTTAACATTAGAATGAATGCAGCTACGGGTCAGATTATACATGGCCACAATACAATGCAATCGCACTAAATGGCAAAAGTTCACTAAGATATTACTGGCATGTGTCAAAATAGGGATTTAACAGAAAATTGTTGAATTTTTTTAATTGTTCACTTACCGTTAGGGATTCGTCAAATACTCTCATGAGCTTTCCAGTCAAAAACCTGAAAATACGTACTTTACGGTCAGATCCAACGGTAGCCATTTTTTTTCCATCAGAGGAAAACGCGATGCCTATTGGGTACGATTTACATTTTGCAAATTCATACAGGTCTGTATCAGTTTTGTATTCCCACTCTATGTTTTTGGGGAATTTGTAGTCGGTGGGTGGCCCAGTCCAATATTCCAACATTCCTGATTTGTCAGTCGATACAATGACTTTATAGACAGAATTTAAACAGATCTCACTGAGGGAGCAACTGTGCAGTTTTTCAAATACGTGGAGTGGCTGGTTGTCCCCTCTGGCATCGTAAACAAAGATCTTCCCCGAAACTTTCTCTGAACAGGCAACAGCGGATATTGCATCTCCTGGCGAGTAAATCCACCCACACATACCAGGATGGTACCTACAAAAAGAACATTGAGACACTAGTTTCAAATACACAGTGGATTCTATTCCATTTATTGATTGTAGGGTATTAAAATGTTGTACTCCAATATCTAAACTTTTAGAGAACCAAATTAAGAAAGAAAACTTGCATTATTTCAAAAATGCACCAAAGAATGGAAATAATTAAAATAAAATACCTAGCATCAAAAAGAGATTTCCAAAATAAATTTGAGAAGAAATTATCAATTTTTCATGTTAATATTTATGCTTCACAAGTCTAATGCACATAATAATTATTAGCTTTTATATTTAATGACGAAGTGTAATCAAAGGTTACTCCATTTCATGTTGCTTAAAGAACAAGAACAAATATTAACTCCCCAGCATGTTAATAAGAACCGGCTGACAAAGGAAGATAATGGAATGGAATACTTTATTGTCACATGTGACAAGGCAATGTAATTCTTTGCTTGAATACCCATGGTATGCAAATAGTCACCACATAAACAGCGTTGACAAAGTTACAAAGTACCCCCGCCGACTCCCCCTTTGTTCTCCACACCAGGTCCTCCATTGTTCATTGTTCATCCCCCTCCCTCACGGCGATATGGGAGGATATGCATCTCAAGGAGAATGTACTGTAGATGCTGGAAATCTATATAATTAAAAGTGTCATCTTGACCACTTCATATCTGCACTGTATATTGATTTTAGAAAAAACGCTGCCATATATCGCTATGATATTTGGCCATCTTACTCACAGTCCTCCTCCGCTGAGCAGGCCCCGAGGATTTTTCCCATCGATGACAAAAAAAAAGTTATGAGTGTTTAAAAAACCTTGAGATCCTCTTGCCTGTCAATCACCGCGATGAAGGTAATGCTTCTTCCGGGGGGGGTGGGTGGCAGGATTATAAAACCCCGGATGCTTTAACGTGACTCAGTCACTCTGCAAGATCACGAAGGAGAGGCCACAGCTCATCCTAAGCTGTGAATCAACTGAACTGTGAGTCTGCAATGTACTTGCAATAAACGATTTGTTAGCCCTTAATGACAATGCCATGAGTTGTTTGGCCTGCTGCCCTGCCTGTGCTTGAAACTTCAATGCTTTATTAGGTCCGACTGTGTTTAGAGGGAATAAATGCTTTATTAGGTCTGACTGTGTTTGGTTCAAAAGTCCCGCTCATTTCGTGACTTCCGCTTAGTGGATAGGTCGCGCTGATTGCGTAATTTCCGGTGAGTGCAGAGGTCGCGCTGATTGCGTAATTTCCGGTATGTGCAGAGGTCTCACTGACTGCGGAAGTGCCGCTGACTGCGGAAGCGCCAAAGTGGAGAGGCCACACTCAGCCATGTGAGTATTCAAGAAAGTGTACTGCCATATATATGGTGTGTGTCAGTGTGTGTGGATGTGTTTGTGCGTGTGTATCTGTGTGTGTGTATGTGTGTGTGTGTGTGTGTGTATGCCCACAATGTCCATACTAGCCCTCTGGAAACCAGCCCCTTCGGCCCACAACACCTATGCTAGCGCTCCAGAAAGCCTCCCCCCCCCCTCCACAGGCCAGCAATATTGGAATTAGTGGAGAGGTGGAAATTTGTGTTGGGGGACCAGCCCTCCCGTGTGAAGCTGGGACCCAACGGGTCCCCATTTAGTCTAGACTAAACTAAATCCATAACAGATCAGACAGCATCTGGGAAAATAGAAAAGGTGTGAATATTCAAATCAAATGGAAATGCTTTTTGTAATAGCATATTTTCAGTAAGTAGAATGGCGATGAAAAGAGGGGTAAAAAGAAAAGGGAAGGTTTGTGATTGGGATAGATGGCGAATGATTAAGTGCAAAAGGGATTATGGTGAAAAATGAAGAGAGATCTGGAGGAGTCATGTACAACTGCAGTTATTTCTATCAATAACTGCCCTACATCACAAAAATAGTGGCTATCGCCTGAAATATTGGATTCAATGTCAGGCATCTGCAAAGCTCAGAATCTAAGGCTGAGGTGTGTTCCTTTGGCTTCCTTGGAGCTTTGTGAATTTAGCTTCTTGCACAGTTCCTAAGTATAAATTAAATCAAGAATAGCAATGTTGTCATTTTCTTCTTTGGCAGTCCCTTGGGATTGAGGTGACCTACTTCCACTCCAGTCGGAGGTGGCCACTAGGATACCGACAGACTATCACAAATAGGTCAGCAGTTGCTTGATAGGATGGGCAAGTAGGAACTTTGGGAGGGAATATGCACATGCCTCTGTTTTCTCAGGGCTTTCGAAGGGCCTTGATGCGTGAACCTAAATCCATCCCAAATGTTCTTTTCACTTTGAGCACGCATGGGTCAAGTTTCAATCGAGGTGTTGTATTTCCCCCACTCCCCTCCCAAGAACCAAGAGGGAGAAAATGAGGAGGGAGCCTGGCAAGTGAGGCTGTGGACAGAAAGACTATGAGGGGGAAAAGCTCAGTAAAAGCTTGGAAACCTAGACCTTGCCCCAGAGATATTTATTTTGTCCTAACCATCCCTCACTCACCATTTATAAACCTAATTGTTCTCTCTTTCCCAGTTCTGAAGAAGGGTCTTCAGCCTGAAACATTAACACTGCCTCTGTTCTCACATGCTACCTGATGTGCTGAGTATTTCCAAGAAATCCTGTTGTACTTCACATTTCCAGCATTTGACATTTTTTTATTTTCATGATATCGATACTTCTTAGTCCAGGAGATGTTGGATGAGTGCAGAGGTGCAGAAAATAGATGAGATGCATTCATACTTCAGGAAGGAAGAAGTCAACTTTGGAGCATCTATGGGGACTAAAAGCAGTGTTCAGTTGTGGTTTTGTTGGGAGGTAGAAGTTTTGGATATAACCTGAGAAAAATGCTGATAGTAGACATGGTAAAGAGAAACAAATAGCAGAGGTAGAAAAAGAGATTTTGAGCAAGAATTTTAAATTGTATTTTTGCATGCAGGCCGAGGTGGCTGATTGAGAGCTCCGGGCCGCGGGGTGTGCTTGACCTGTCCCGACGTCGGCATTCCGACCATCCTGGCCAGAGGGCTTGAACATCGGGCCGTCCGTGGCGGTGAATACGGAGGGACAGGGCCCCGGGTGAACAACGGAGGAGGAGGAGGACTGTCTGAACTGTATTGCCTTCCACCACAGTGAAGAATGCTATGGTAGATGTCTGTGTTATGGACGATATACTATAGGTGCAGGAGTAGGCCACTCAGCCCTTCGAGCCAGCACCGCCATTTAATGTGATCATGGCTGATCATCCCCAATCAGTACCCCATTCCTGCCTTCTCCCCATATCCCCTGACTCCGCTATCTTCAAGAGCCCCATCTAGCTCTCTCTTGAAAGTATCCAGAGAACCGGCCTCCACCGCCCTCTGAGGCAAAGAATTCCACAGACTCACAACTCTCTGTGAGAAAAAGCGTTTCCTCGTCTCCGTTCTAAATGGCTTACCCCTTATTCTTAAACTGTGGCCCCTGGTTCTGGAATCCCCCAACATAGGGATCATGTTGAATTATGTTGTGTATTGTCTCCTTTTTTAATTGTAACGTTGCATGGCAAATTACATTTCACTGCACCTTATGGTGCACGTGAGAAATAAATTTGATCTTTGAAGGCAGTTCTCATGGTTCGTTCGATCGTGTGTCAGACGATGTTGGCTTCTGACGTCGTCCAACATGTTGACAGAATGGTGGCACGACGTGTCACAGAGTGCATCGCGTCGTCGCTTCCAGGGATCGCCACGAGGAGGCTTCTGTCATGATCCCCAGTTCTCATGGTGACAATGCAGAATCAGAGCAGAATCGATGGGCCGAATAGCCTAATTCTGTTCCTTTGTCTTATGGACTTTGCCCGATGGTAATAAGGTATAATGTTTTGAAGTGTTCTCAACCACCCCAATTAATCTCATGAATCAACAGTTAAATTTAATTCCTCTTCTGCAAAGAAAAATGGGTATAACAATTTTTATTCTGTTCCTGACTTTTAAAAAAATTCTATTGTGAAGCACGAACAATGTTGAGCTTATGAAAATCTCAAATTAAAGACTATAAATACAATACTAAACAACGGCAAATACCATTTTCAACAGGAAAATAGAACTCAAGAATTATATAACATTTATGATGCCGAAAGAAACCATTTGGCTCATTCCAGACAAGTGGTCTGTGCTTTTAGTCTCCTTACCCTAATTTCAGCATGTTAATCATATCAAAGTTGACCACATCAAAAATCTTCATTGCTTGATCATCACCAGCAGAACAGAATAGAGCTCCTTCTGAACTGACTCCAACTGATTCAATAACTCCTGCATTTAAAAATAAGATGAAACACAAGCGAGCCTAGATTACCAAATTTCATGTTTGTCATGTGTTTACAACTGATTATTTGATAAAATGTTACATACAGATAAATTAATTGGAAACAGGAGTAGGTCACTTGAGCCCTCGAGTCTGTATTATCATTAAATCAGATCAATGCTGATTCAATTGTAACCTCAAATTCATATACCCACCACCCCCATAACCTTCACCACCTTGTTTGTCTAGAAACTATTTGCCTCTGCCTTTAAAATGCAAAACTCCTGTTTCCAATGTCCAGGAAAAGAGTCCCGAAGACTCGTGGCCTTAATTTAGTTCCGAGATGCAGCATCCAAATAGGACCTTTGGCCTACAGAGTCCACGCTGACCACCGATCACCCGTTCACACTAGTTTAGTTTATTGTCACGTGTACCGAGGTAGAGTGAAAAGTTTTTGTTGCATGCTATCCAGTCAGTGGTAAGACAATACACGATTACAATCGAGCCATTTATAGTGTACTGATACATGATAAGGAAATAACGTTTAGTCCAAGGTAAAGCCAGCAAAGTCCGATCAAGGACAGTCCGAAGGTCACCAATGAGGTAGATAGTATTTAAGGACTGCTCTCTGGTTGTGATAGGATGATTCAGTTGCTGGATAACAGCTGTCCCTAAATCTGGAGGTGGGTGTTTTCACACTTCTATACCTTTTTCCTGATGGGAGAGGGGAGAAGAGGGAATGGCCAGGGTGCGACTCGTCCCTGATTATGCTGCTGCCCTTGCCGAGGCAGCGTGTGGTATAAATGGAGTCAACAGAAGGGAGGCAATTTCATGCGGTCTTGGATGGAGCTTTTCCCAAACCTGATAATAAACTTTCCATGGTCCATCTGTAGAAATTGGTGAGAGGGGACATTGTTGCTCACTCCATATTAACATATCTTTGTAAACTGTTTATATTCTCGCAGCTTGCCTTCCAATTCATTGTGGATCACCCACAAATGTAGCTGCTGTGCATTTCTTGTTTCTACTTAACTCATTAATATATGCATGTAGTTCTGTTATAACACAATAGTTGTGTTCCTAAGAAACCCTGTGTAATGCAAAATTCTGTTATAAAGACAATTGTGTCGATGGGGGAAAAGGGTGTTTTAGACTAGCAATAACAATTATTTTTCCCTGCATGATTTTAAAAAATAACGAACTTTTCAATAGCACAAAGTTTATTTTTGTTATTGGTAAAAGTATTAAAAGCTGTATGCTACATTGTTTAACAGAGTATCATTGAAAGTATCAATATAACCGATCACACGCTCATTTAACCTGTAGTTAAAGTAGCGGCTGTGTTCTTAAGAGACAATGGTGTCTGATCACTAACTTTTAAATTTAAGAAGGAACTGCAGATGCTGGAAAATCCAAGGTAGACAAAAATGCTGGTGAAACTCAGCAGGGTTAGGCAGCATCTATGGAGCGAAGGAAGAAGGGTCTCGACCCGAAAAGTTGCCTGTTTCCTTCGCTCCATAGATGCTGCCTCACCCACTGAGTTTCTCCAGCATTTTTGTCTACTAGTTTTAAGCGATATGGTTCTAAGTAGGTTTTAAGTGCTATGGTTCAATCATTTCAATTATGTCAGCGACCATCTATATTTGTGACATAAAGCTCCCATTAAGTCAAAGGCAATAAATTTACTTTATGGCCAAAGGCATAACATGCATTTTTTATCTCAACATCACGGAAAAAAAGAGCACCGCAAGATCTACTTAAAATATGCACTGCACATTGAAGGGTATCTGAAGCTTAATGGGCCTGTCCTACTTAGGTGACTTTTTAGGCGACTGCAGGAGACTCTGCAGTCGCCAAATGGGCGCGACATGTTCGCGGGTGGTTGCCGGGTAGTCACCTTCATGGTCGTGAGGAATTCCCCTGTTCTGGGAACTAGTCGCGGCCTCATTATGGTCGCCACAAATGTTTCAACGTTGAAATATTAGCGGTGACCAGAATGAAGCCGCCGTGGAGTGTAGCGAGAATTCTCGTGCCGTAGGCGGGTCGCCAAGTCCTAGTGGGTTGCCAGGAGGTCGAAGGTTCTCATAGGTTATAGCCAGTGCTGACCGGTGAATTTCATTGGATCATTGGGAGAAAAAAAAACCCATAAGCACTAGTTTTCAGAACCAAGGATAACTGACCGGTAATGTTAATGTCCGCTGAGTCGCCGTTCCCGTTGCGGGTTTTTCAGGCAACTGCCGCTAACTTGACAGTCGCCTCAAAAATCACCTAAGGCCCATTAGTCGTGACAAAGCTTTCATATTGGGCAGTGCAGTTCTTGCATTGTACCTGCACCTTTACCATAGTGTCCTTTAAGTCTCAGTATCAAAATGACAATCACATGATGTATTTTTCTCTAATCAGTTCTCTATTTGAAGTATTAGAATACGTTTAAACAAATATAATTTTATATTGTGAAGTATACAAAACTTAGAATACCAGAACATTTTACCTAAATTACTGCGAAAATGTTTAACAAACTCTATCCCTTCATCATCCGTCTTCTTCCAGAACTTGATATGACCATCCTGGCTGGCAGTTATGAGGAAATCCGTCCTGCATATTGACAAATAGACCAGTATTAGTCAGCGAGCCTGAACACTGGAGATAAACACAAAAAGCTGGAGTATTTTTCGGAAGAGTCCGAAGAAGGGTCTCGACACGAAATGTCGTCTATTCCGTTTCTCCAGAGATACTGCCTGACCCACTGAGTTAGAAACATAGAAACATAGAAATTAGGTGCAGGAGTAGGCCATTCGGCCCTTCGAGCCTGCACCGCCATTCAATATGATCATGGCTGATCATCCAACTCAGTATCCCGTACCTGCCTTCTCTCCATACCCTCTGATCCCCTTAGCCACAAGGGCCACATCTAACTCCCAATTATACCAGCTTTTTATGTCTATCTTTGGTTTAAACGAGCATCTGCAGTTCCTTCCTACACATGAACACTGGAGAAATTGCTTTATTTGCTCGTAACTTTGTCGGCACCAGAAACATGGTAACTCTTGACTACTGCCTATGTGAGGTCTGCTGTACGATTTTACTGGGTTGTATGCAAAGTAAAGCATTTCATTGTACCTAGGTACATGTGACGATAAAGTATCATTTAACCATTGAATTGAATCATTGAATGTATTGTGGAAGGAGAAAGGTTTCAGCAATTCGATTAAAAGTTGAAAGCAGTAAATTTAACAAATACGGTCTCGTGCTTTTAGTCATAATAACAATTTCAATTGTATCACTGCAACCAAGGCCCCACAGTTTTGTCCAGAGTGAGCATGTCAGTTCAACAACCTTTCATCAACTGCAAGACTCTAATGCCCGTGGTGAGAACATCTGAACTTGAGCAACAAGTTCAAGTTGTGTTCACCCCCTAACTTACCGAGGCCAACAACCAATTATTCTATTTTACTGATGTTAAGGGCTGGGTTATTGTCCTGACATCATGACGCAAGGTTCTCATTCTCTTTCCTGTACTTTGCCTCATCTTTGAGGTAGATCCGGTTAACAACAGGTTAGTATCATCAGCAAACATAAATAAGGAGTTGGTACATGGTCACACGGGTGTATAGAGCCATAGGTGCACAGAGAGTAGAGCAAAGGACTGTGCACACATCTCTAAGCAGCACAGGTGTTGAGGGTAAAGATGAAATAAATGGTATGACCAACTCTGACCACCTGAAGTCAGCCAGCCAAGTTTAGAAGCCAGTTGCAGATGGAGAACCTATGGCCATGATCTAGAAATGCAGGGTTGAGCTTATTTGGAATTATGGTCTTGAAAGCTGAGCTGTAGTCCAGGAATAACATCCGGACATAGGTGTTCTTATTGTCAAGGTGATCCAGGGCTGAATGGAGTGCAAGGGAGATACGTCCTCTGTGGACACATTTCTCCTGCATCTGAAATGCAGGGATTCTGAATTGTCCGGAAGACTGGCACAAATGTGGGCCGTTACTAACCATTTAAAGAACTTAATTATGGCCGATATTAAAGCTACCAGCCAGTAGTCATTGAGAGAGGACACTTTAGGGAAGTCATTGTTTTCAGAGCAGCTTCATTTAAAACATCACCACTCAAGGTTTCAAGGTCAGTTTATTGTCACATGTACCCATTAATTAGCAGTGAAATTTGGCATCATCCTTTTGTGAATTTGCGGCTGAGATTACGCTCCACAAAGTTTAAGAATGGCAGAGGGAATACCATCTACTGCCATGGCCTTGTTGTTTTTCATTTAGCAGTGGTGAGGCCGTTCTCCTTACTTTGCTGTGAAGTCATGGACACTCACATCAAGGACAAAGTCATGGCTCAGGAGTGCTCCATAAATAGGCGTTGGTGCCTATCTGGCCTCTGATCTCCATATAGTATTTAGGCCACAGGTGATCTTATAACCATATAACCATATAACAATTACAGCACGGAAACAGGCCAACTCGGCCCTTCTAGTCCGTGCCGAGTTGCCCCTAGTCCCATCTACCTGCACTCAGACCATAACCCTCCATTCCTTTCCCGTCCATATACCTATCCAATATATTTTTAAATGATAAAATCGAACCTGCCTCCACCACTTCCACTGGAAGCTCATTCCACACAGCTACCACTCTCTGAGTAAAGAAGTTCCCCTTCATGTTACCCCTAAACTTCTGTCCCTTAATTCTCAGGTCATGTCCTCTTGTTTGAATCTTCCCTACTCTCAATGGGAAAAGCTTATCCACGTAAACTCTGCCTATCCCTCTCATCATTTTAAAGACCTCTATCAAGTCCCCCCTTAACCTTCTGCGCTCCAAAGAATAAAGCCGTAACTTGTTCAACCTTTCTCTGTAACTTAGTTGCTGAAACCCGGTCAACATTCTAGTAAATCTCCTCTGTACGCTCTCTATTTTGTTGACATCCTTCCTATAATTAGGCAACCAAAATTGTACACCATACTCCAGAATTGGCCTCACCAATGCCTTGTACAATTTTAACATTACATCCCAACTTCTATACTCAATGCTCTGATTTATAAAGGCCAGCACACCAAAAGCTTTCTTTACCACCCTATCTACATGAGATTCCACCTTCAGGGAACTGTGCAGTTATTCCTAGATCCCTCTGTTCAACTGCATTCCTCAACTCACTACCATTTACCATGTACGTCCTATTTTGATTTGTCCTGCCAAGATGTAGCACCTCACACTTATCAGCATTAAACTCCATCTGCCATCTTTCAGCCAACTCTTCCAAATGGCCTAAATCTCTCTGTAGACTTTGAAAATCGACTTCATTATCCACAACACCACCTATCTTAGTACTGTCTGCATACTTTCTAATCCAATTTACCATCATCCAGATGTACATGACAAACAACAGTGGACCCAACACAGATCCCTGTGGCACCCCCCTAGTCACCGCCCTCCAATCTGACAAACAGCCATCCACCATTACTCTCTGGCATCTCCCATTCAGCCACTGTTGAATCCATCTTGCTACTCCACCATTAATACCCAACAATTGAACCTTCTTAACCAACCTTCCATGAGGAACCTTGTCAAAGGCCTTACTGAAGTCCATATAGATAACATCCACTGCTTTACCCTCATCAATTTCCCGAGTAACCTCTTCAAAAAATTCAAGACGATTAGTCAAACATGACCTTCCAGGCACAAATTCATGTTGACTGTTCCTAATCAGACCCTGTTTATCCAGATGCTTATATATATTATCTCTAATTATCCTTTCTATTAATTTGCCCACCACTGATATCAAACTAACAGGTCTATAATTGCTATGTTTACTCTTAGAACCTTTTTTAAACAATGGAACAACATGCGCAGTACGCCAATCCTCCGGCACTATTCCCGTTCCTAATGACAATTGAAATATTTCTGTCGTAGCCCCTGCTATTTCTACACTAACTTCCCTCAATGTCCTAGGGAATATCCTGTCAGGACCTGGAGACTTATCCATTTTTATATTTTTCCAAAAGTGTCAGTACTTCCTCTTTTTTGAATCTCATAGTTTCCATAGCTACTCTACTTGTTTCCCTTACCTCACATAATTCAATATCCTTCTCCTTGGTGAATACCGAAGAAATTGTTCAATATCTCCCCCATCTCTTTTGGCTCTGCAGATAGCTGTCCACTCTGACTCTCTAATGGACCAATTTTATCCCTCGTTATCCATTTGCTATTAATATAGCTGTAGAAACCCTTTGGATTTACTTTCACCTTACTTGCCAAAGCAACCTCATATCTTCTTTTAGCTTTTCTAATTTCTTTCTTAAGATTCGTTTTATATTCTTTATACTCCTCAAGCATCTCATTTACTCCATGCTGCCTATAATTATTGTAGATCTCTCTCTTTTTCCGAACCAAGTGGCCAATTTCCCTAGAAAACCATGGCTCTTTCCAATTTTTACTATTTCCTTTCAACCGAACAGGGACATAAAGATTCTGTGCTCTTAAAATGTCATCTTTAAATGTCCTCCATTTCTCCTCCACATCCTTCCCATCAATCAAAATGTCCCAATTCACTCCTTTTAAATCCTTTCGCATCTACTCAAAGTTAGCCTTTCTCCAATCAAAAATCTCAACCCTAGGTCCAGTTCTGACCCTCTCCATAATTATAATGAAACTAATGGTATTGTGATCACTGGACACAAAGTGTTCCCCAACACATACCTCCGCCACCTGACCTGTCTCATTTCCTAACAGGAGGTCCAGCACTGCACCTTCTCTAGTAGGCACCTCTATGTATTGCTGCAAAAAACTATCCTGCACACATTTTACAAACTCCAAACCATCCAGCCCATTTACAGAATGTGTTTCCCAGTCTATGTGTGGAAATCTCCCACAATCACTACCTTGTGCTTACTACTAATATCTGCGATCTCCTTACATATTTGCTCTTCCAATTCTCGTTCCCCATTTGGCGGTCTATAATACACCCCTATAAGTGTTGCTACACCTTTCCCATTTCTCAGTTCCACCCAAATAGCCTCCCTAGACGAGCCCTCTAATCTATCCTGCCAAAGCACTGCTGTAATATCTTCCCTGACAAGCAATGCAACACCTCCACCTCTTGCCCCTCCAATTCTATCACACCTGAAGCAACGAAATCCTGGAATATTTAGTTTCCAAACACAGCCCTCCTGCAACCATGTTTCACTGATTGCCACAACATCATACTTCCAGGTGTCAATCCACGCTCTAAGCTCATCCACCTTTCTTACAATGCTCCTAACATTAAAATATACACATTTAAGAAACCCACCCCCTCGTATTCTCTTATTATCTTTTTCTTCTTTCATCTTGATGGAGCTGAAGAATCAATGCATGCCTGTTATCAGCGAATTGCTCGAACTCTTGCACTCTCTCTTCCACTGATCCTTTTGTTTACATTGTGGGTTTGCTGAGGTTGAGGTGTGATGGAATTTTCCAGCCAAGAACACTACATTTGCAATGAATCAGCTTCTGCTGTTTCTTAGTACAGAAAGCAGAGTACAAGGAAAGACAGCAAAAGTTATAGAGGACTCGAGTCTAGAAGACGGTCCAAAAAGGAAAAGTCAAAGAAGATGTATATAGAAAATAGGTGCAGGAGAGGCCATTCAGCCCTTTGAGCCAGCACCACTAGAAATATGATTTCAAAAGAGACAGCAGGAGAATGTGCTGTACATACTGCGAGTTCTGGTGGTTGGAAGTCATCAGGTTGTTTTGGGATCAGCAAATGGTGAGAACAAAGTGGATTAAACAGTTGTCAGTTCAATAGTCATGAGTTATAGCATGGGTGATACAGACTTCTCTGCAATCACTCACATGGACATTGGCAAAATACAACTGGATGTGCCTGGATTGAAGGCTGTAACATCTTTTCTCTCTCACAAAACGTGTTGGTTACGACAAGATTGTGCACCCATGTATCTGTGCGTCGGAACTACTCAAGTTAGTCAAGTCAAGTTTATTCGTCACATACACATATGAGATGTGCAGTGAAATGAAAAAGCATTCTTCAATATTCTTCAGTTAGCATTCCTCAGTCCCACCTTGCCAATCACAATTCAACATGGACTATAGTCTTTGCTTTGAAACATCCAGAAACATTAATTTGTCTTGCTGTTTGGCAAGACATTGTTGACCAAAGGGCCTGTTCTTGTGCTATACTGTTTTATGTTCTATACAAACCCATTTCTCAGTATAATCTATCTTTCTAAGATACAGCATTCAATTCTCATCCAAATACAAATATCAACACTAGCCACAGAATATTTGTAGATCGAACAAAATATCAAAATGCATACAATTCCATAGCAAGAAATGTTGTATAACATTGTACATCAAATCATTTCAACCTTGCATAGATATCAGTTTTAATTTTCTATTTGAAATAAAATAAAAGCAGTACTTACCGGGTGCACACTATATGCGTTATAACATCTCTGTGCATATAGCTACGTTCATACATTAAAGCACTTGGTATGTTTTCCAGGTACACATGCTCAAAATCAAGAACTGGGAAGAAAAAAACATAGGGTATGCATTTTTATCCTTAACATGTATAAATTAATCAATCATTACAAATATTATCAAAATGACTATATTTATATGGGGGTGTAGGTGGAGAAGAGATTCAATCCCATGGATATCTTAATTTGTGTCTCAATCACTCTATGTCTCAGACAGAAGGTGTTGCAATTTGATCACATAGAAACTAAATATTTTTAAACATTTTGTAACAGTTGAACCAAGAAAGACACACTCGGATATGCGTATGCCAATATTTGGCAAACTGGAGGTACAATACACTACCTATGAAATTAAATTGTTTATGGATGGGTTGAAGACTGAAATTCCAAGGGAATAAAATCAGTTATATTAAAATTGATCGATCTGAATGTCACCTATTCACATGCTCCAGGGATGCCGCCTGACCCACTGAGTTACTCCAATGCCTTGCATCTTTTTTTTGTAAACCAGCACCTGTAGTTCCTTGTTTCTACATTGGTGGATCCTTATTAGGACTCATGTTAATGCACTTTTCTATTTACTTTAGAGACACGGTGCGGAAACAGGCCCCTTAGCCCACCTAGTCGGCGCCAACCAGCGATCACCCCATACAATAACCACTGTACACACTCACAATCTTTTACTGAAGCTGTACGTCTTTGGAGTGTGGGAGGAAACCGAAGCACCCAGGCAAAACCCACACGGTCATAGATAGAACATACAAACTCCGTACAGATAGCACCCGTACTTAGAATCAAACCCGGGTCTCTGGCACTATAAGGCAGCAACTCTACTGCTGCACCACCATGCCACCCTCTTTCCCTTTGATAATGTCTTTAGGTATTTTTAGCATAACCAAAATGTTAAAATCCTGTTGTCTGGCTGTTATCGCTTCGATCAAGTGCTACTCCAAAGAGATTTGTTTAACAAAGAACTGCAGATGCTGGAAAAATTAAGGGTAGACAAAAATGCTGGAGAAACTCAGCGGGTGAGGCAGCATCTATGGAGCAAAGGAATAGGTGATGTTTCGGGTCGAGACCCTGCTTCCTTCGCTCCACACCTCACCTGCTGAGTTTCTCCAGCATTTTTGTCTACCTCCAAAGAGATCTGCTCATTATGCTTTAATACAAGCTCTTTTGTCTTAACTTTAATCATCCAAACATTACATGAGCTACTTCTCATCCCTCTATTTGCATTAAATCTCCACTTGTTTCCCCTCATATTTAACCAACAAATTTACATTGGCCACCTTTCTGAATCATTTCTTGCAAAAGTTCATGCAAAACTCAAATGAGTTGAAGCCAGCAGAGATCATCTACAAGAATAATGAATAGCAGTGCAGGCTTGAGGGGCGTAGTGGCCTGTTCCCATTTTCTTATGTTCAGCATAAATGGCAGCAGGACATACTTCTCCTCACACTACATACTCACCAGCCTTTCCAGGCACCAGTCTGAAGTTCCTACAATAGCCTCATCAGTCATTTCTAACCCACAAAACCACAGTGAATGCAAAACATCCTCGATTCTGCAATAGGGTATAAAGCACCCACACTAATTGTCCCAACCTAAAGGGGCTGTCCCACTGCGGCGACCTAATCCGCGAGGTAATTTTCAACATGCTGAAAAGATTTCCGTGACCTAGCTGAGGCCGCGAGTATTCAGGAACTTCCCTCGAGCATGAAGGAGAGTTCCAGTGACCTCATAAGACCTCCTAGGACCACGAGTCGACCATGCTGCGAGTTTGAGTCGAGGGCAAACTCTGGCGCCGAGCGAGGGAGTGGGTGGAGGAGCGGCGGTACCCACGCAACTCGCAGGCCGGAGCAGAATATTCCCTGCTGTTACAAAATGACAGGCGAGAGTGGGTCTAGTGGTATGGAGGCCAGTAGAGGAGAGGATAATGAAGGAAATGTTGAGAAGGAGTGGGAAACCGTGGGAACACGGGGTAGCCCCAGGAAGAGCAGCCGTAAAAGAAGGAAAAGCAATATTGGTGGATCGGAGAGTGAAGACAAGGAACCAGAAAAGGAACCAGAAAAGGAAATTTCGTTAAATGTAGCAATGTTACAAAATTTTGAGATTTTAAAAATCAAGTCTGTAATTTATCCCATCAGATAAAGCATAAAAATAAGTTTAATTTGACACCTAATTCACTTTCATATCTCAAGTATTTAAAAAGTTATGGCCATTTTCATACTGGGAAATGAGCATCTTGTTCCCTATTGATTTTCTATGGACATAACAAAAAAGCTGTGATCGTGAACAGTCAAAAGCCCATAACTTTCTTAAAAATTAAGAGAACTGAATGAAATTTTCAGTTATCATAGATTGAAGCATTCTGAAACAAATATAAAATAATCTTACTTGGATGACCTGAAATTAAAGCATATAATTAGTTAGTTACCTAATTGTAGCTAATTTCAGACTTCAATTACTAGATCTAAACATCTATCCATTTCTTAATAAATGATTAACATTTTTAAATAGCCTAAATGTCCAAATAATATTCACAAATAATTCACAATAAAACATGATTTTTAAATCTCATTTACATTAATTTATAGGCCAAATGGAAGGAATTTAGTGTTTAATTGCTGTAAATAAATGCCCATTTAAATCAGCTTTCCAGTGGGTCCCTGTGGAACGCGCTGGTTTAGAACGTTCACATTGCGGTAGATTTGTGCCCCAAATGCCGAGAAAAATACTGCGCGATATAATGGGCCCAAATTGAGCTACTCGCAATATTAAACTTTGTATAAAGGGATCTTTAGAAGCCCTGTTTAATGTAAAAATATACAACCTAACTTCTGCTATTTGCTTTATGAGGCCCTGCGGTTGCTGGCGGTCGCGGGTTTAGAGATTGATTTTTAAACTACTATAACTATTATTCAAGGCCTTTAAACCTAATAATAGCTTTTGCGACGGGGTCTTCCAGCGATTTTTCGTTAATAATTAACTAGGCTGAACATTTTCGATTGGAACAGCTTAGAGAAAATCGCGTTTTAAACCCGCCCCCTCTAAACGGCGCCAAAATCGCGCACACCCTCAGCAGCAGATCTTCAACGACGCTTCAGGTAGGCTTTGCAACATACCTATTAAATGTAGTGGTGAGGTTTGAAGGAGAAGGAGGAGTAAAGAAGATAGAGCCAATGAAGCTGACAAAAATAATCAGAGCCCAGGTTGGGGAAGTAAAGTATGCAAGAGTGCTGGAAGATGGAAACATGCTAATAGGGTGCAACAGTGAGGCTCAAGTTGAAAAGGCAATGAAAATGAACAAGATTGCCAAAATCAAAATAATCAAAGTAGTGAGAGTGGGAGAACGGAGGAGGGCAGGGTGTAAAGGGGTTATCTATGGAATCCCTCTCAAAGTCAATATGAGTGAACTGGTTCAGGAACTCAGAAAGAGATGTGAATTAATTATGAATGCCAAAAGAATGACCATGGGAGCAAAGAAAGAGGAAACTGAGTCAGTCCTGCTTGAATTCAAGACAGAATCCCTTCCAAAAGTGGTCCATTTTGGATTCATGCGCTATAGTGTAAGAGAGTACATACCCAAACCAATGAGGTGCTTCAAATATCAGAAATTTGGGCATATAGCTAAAATGTGCAAGGGGGCGAGGAAATGCGCAAGGTGTAGTGGGGACCATGAATATGGTCAGTGTGGAGAGGGGGTCAAACCAAAGTGCTGTAGTTGTGGAGGAGAGCATAGTGTGGCTTACTGGGGCTGTGAGGTGATGAAACGTGAAGCTGAAGTACAAAACATAAGAGTGAAGGAAAAGGTCTCCTATGCAGAGGCAGCAAAAAGGGCTGACCCTACAAAACAGATGAATGAAAGAAGGATCAGGAGGGAGCAAGATATGGGCATAATGGAAACAATAAAAGAAAAAGAAAAGAGTGTATGGAAAGAAAAGAAAAACCTGGTTATATTTATAGCAGGAGTAATAAATGCGACAGCAGAAGTAAAATCCAAAACAGAAAGGATCCAAATCATTGTAACGGCTGCAGTCCACCACTTGGGCATGGCAGGATTGAAGTGGGAGGAAATACATGATGGTCTCAGTATCCAGGCGAGCCAAGAGTCAACATGTGTGGGTTAATAATATTAATGTTAATCCTACAATGGAATGCAAGACGCTTGTTAGCCAATGGGCAAGACTTTAAGCAATTCATAGACAGTAGGAAGGAAAAACCAGGTGTCGTATGTATCCAGGAAACATGGTTGAAACCAAGTTTAGATTTTGTTCTATATGATTATGTTGCAGTGAGATGTGATAGGGGAAATGGGGGAGGAGGGGGTTGTGCCACTTTCATTAAAAAAAGGAATACCATACAAGGTATTAGGAATTGGGCAGGAACAGGAATATGTGGTAATAGAAGTGTGGTCTGAGAGGAGGAAAATAGTGGTAATAAATTACTATAATCCATGTAAGCGATTAGAGGTCAATAAGTTACAGGAAGTAGAAGGCCAGAGCAAATCTAATGTTATTTGGTGTGGGGTTAACGTACATAATACATTATGGGGCAGTGGAAAGTCAGATAATAATGGACAGGTAATTGAGGAATTATTAAATGATGGTAATCTAGTATGTCTAAATGATGGAAAGAAGACCAGGGTAGATGTTAGGACAGGGAAGGAGTCTGTGTTGGACCTTACACTTGTTTCTAATAGGATTGCTGCTAAATGTAACTGGGAAGTATATGAAAAGGGTACCATAGGAAGTGATCATCATCCTGTGTTATGCAAAATAAATATTACTTTAACTATGAGTAAAGAAAACAGAAGTGGACGATGGGTGTTTGGAAAGGCTAATTGGGAGAAATTTAAGGAGGAAAGTGATAGATATGTAAAACCGATACAAGAAGAGACAGATATAGAAAACTTTGAGAATAAATTGTCAGAAGGTATCAAAAGAGCAGCATTAGTTTCCATACCTAAAAGTAAAGGAAGATCAAAAAGGAAAGCTGTGCCATGGTGGGACAATAAATGTAAAGAGGCGGTGGTGAATAGAAACAGAGCATTCAGATTATTAAAAAGAACTCATAACTACCAACACATGATTAATTACAAACAGGCTCAGGCAATTGTAAGGAGGACTATAAGACAAACAAAAAGAGCATATTGGAGGAAGTATTGTGATTCAATTGGAAACACAACACAGGTAGGGGAGAGTGTTCAAAAGGGAACTGCAGATGCTGGAATATCGAAGGTACACAAAATTGCTGGGGAAACTCAGCGGGTGCAGCAGCATCTATGGAGCGAAGGAAATAGGCGACGTTTCGGGCCGAAACCCTTCTTCAGACTGATGGGGGGTGGGGAAAGAAAGAAGGACAAAGGGAGGAGGAGGAGGAGCCCGAGGGCGGGCGGATGGGAGGGTGGGAGGAGACAGCTAGAGGGTGAAGGAAGGGGAGGAGACAGCACGGGCTAGCCAAATTGGGAGAATTCAATGTTGATGCCATAAGGTTGGGCGACCGTTTCGCCGAACACCTCCGCTCAGTCCGCAATAACCTACCTGACCTCCCGGTGGCTCAGCACTTCAACTCCCCCTCCCATTCCCAATCCGACCTCTCTATCCTGGGTCTCCTCCATTGCCAGAGTGAGCAACAGCGGAAATTGGAGGAACAGCACCTCATATTCCGTCTGGGGTCCTTGCGACCTTATGGCATCAACATTGAATTCTCCCAATTTGGCTAGCCCGTGCTGTCTCCTCCCCTTCCTTCACCCTCTAGCTGTCTCCTCCCACCCTCCCATCCGCCCGCCCTCGGGCTCCTCCTCCTCCTCCCTTTGTCCTTCTTTCTTTCCCCACCCCCCATCAGTCTGAAGAAGGGTTTCGGCCCGAAACGTCGCCTATTTCCTTCGCTCCATAGATGCTGCTGCACCCGCTGAGTTTCCCCAGCAATTTTGTGTACCACAGGTAGGGGAGATATGGGGGATGATTAAAAAAATGGAAGGTGATAAAAGGGAGTGGAGTTATCCTATCTTAACAAATGGAGATCAAACTGTAGTCTCAAATAAAGACAAAGCAGAACTAATGGTTAAAACTTTTAGTATGGTTAACAGCTCCCGCAACTTATCAGATGAAGGAAGAAGCGGTAGGGAAAGAACAAGAGAGGAAAATGTTGAGGCCTTACAAAGGAAAGGTATCACAGAGGATAAGTACAATATTCCATTTAATTTGGGGGAGCTAAAGAGAGCTCTGGCCAAGTGTAAGAACTCAGCCCCAGGGAAGGATGATATTTGTTACATAATGATAAAGCATCTAAGTGAGGAGGGACTCCAAAAGATACTTGCACTATATAACAAGGTGTGGGAAGAAGGGCGAATACCGGAGAGGTGGAAGGAAGCAATCATTGTGCCTATTTGGAAACCAGGGAAAGATGCAAGTAATCCAGTAAATTATAGACCTATAGCTTTAACAGCACACATGTGTAAACTGATGGAAAGAATGGTAAATGAAAGATCAAGGCATCTAATGGAAGAAAACGGTATAGTGGCTAATTATCAGAGTGGCTTTAGAAAAGGGAGAGGTACTAATGATCCAGTTCTGTGCTTGGAAGATGATATAAGGAAAGCACAAGTTAAAAAAGAATCTGTAGTTACCGTATTTTTTGATGTAGAGAAGGCTTATGATATGTTGTGGAGAGAAGGTCTTCTAATAAAGCTGCATTTAATGGGAGTAGGAGGAAATATTTTTAACTGGATAATGGATTTTCTTAATGGTAGAAGTATCCAAGTTAAAATAGGGTTAGACATCTCTAGTAAATGTGTAGTCAAGAATGGAACTCCCCAGGGAAGTGCGATAAGCCCGATCCTATTCTCAATCATGATCAATGATATATTTGCAAACATTCAACCAGAGACGGGGCGATCGCTCTTTGCAGATGATGGCAGCCTATAGAGAATGGGGAAGAATATAGATTTTATCGTGGAAAAAATGCAGCAAGGGATAGCCCAGGTGGAAGAGTGGGGAGTGAAATGGGGTTTTAAATTCTCTATAGAGAAGACAAAGACAATGGTTTTCACAAGGAAGAAAATTAAAGAGGATGTCCAGTTAAAACTATACGGCAACAATTTGGAAAGAGTAAAAGATTTCCGTTTCCTGGGAGTCCATTTTGACTCCAGATTAACATGGAGGGTCCACATTACAAAAATGATTGGAAAATCAAAAAAGCCATCAATGTAATGAGATGCTTAGCAGGTTTAGAGTGGGGAGCAGATATATTATCTCTTAAACATATCTATGTATCACTGATCAGATCCAGACTAGAGTATGGCAGTATAGCTTATGGATCAGCATCTAAGTCAGTGTTGTCCGAGTTGGACAAAGTTGGACAAGCTCTAAGAATCTGTATAGGAGGTGTGCGGACGTCACCTGTATGTGCACTACAGGTGGAAACTGGGGAGATGCCGTTGAGACTGCGCCGCAGACAACTAATGGCTAATTACTGGCTAAGCCTTAAGGGTCATGGAGAGAACCACCCAACAAAACAGGTAGTACAGGAGTGCTGGGAGAGAGGGGTGGCTCAGTCTGGAAGCTTCGGCTGGGTTGGAGGAGGTGTGGCAAGGGACATGGAAGTAGAGGACAAAGAGTTCTGCTCTGCAGTATTGTGGCCATCTGTTCCAATATGGTTACTAAACATCCCAAAAGTTGATCTGGAGATATGGGAGGCAAAAAGGAGGGAAAAAAATTCAGACCTAAAAACAGAATACCATAACCATATATATAATAGATACAGGGAACACCTCTTAATTTTCACAGATGGATCAAAGGACCCAGTAGCTGAAACAACAGGGGCAGCTGTGATAGTGCAAGGGATGAATGTTGAGATTTGCAAAAGAACAAATAACTATTTGGCAGTATATACAGTGGAACTGTACGCTATTTTGATGGCAGTTCGGTGGATAGAACAGGTGCAACCATGCAAAGTATTAATATGTAGCGACTCATTGTCTGCAATCCAGAGTATTGGGTCTGGTGCATCCCATAGGCGGCCTGACCTAGTGTATGAAATTCTACTACTATTAAGCCAAGTAACAAGGAAGGGCAGTGACGTGACTTTGTTGTGGGTCCCAGCACACATTGGTGTGCTAGGAAATGAAAAAGTGGATAAATTAGCAAAAGAGGCCGTTAAAAAAGAGAACATAGAGGTAAACCTACAATTATCCAAATCTGAAGGAAGACACATTGTGTGGAAGAAAATAAATCAGGAATGGCAACAATACTGGGAACAGGAGACAAAGGGGAGATACCTCTATTCGCTATAAAACAGAGTGGGCATTACAGCAAGAAGAGGGGGGAACAGGAGAGAACAGGTAGTATTAGCAAGATTGAGGATAGGACACACTCACCTGAACAGCACATTAAAAATGTTGGGAAAACACCCTACTGGGATGTGTGAGGAATGCCATCAGCCGGAAACAGTTCAGCATGCTCTAGTTGCATGTAGAAGATATGAAACAGAAAGAAGAGTTTTGATCAGTGAAATTAAGAAAATTGGAATGACAGATATATCAGAAAAGAACATTCTAGAGTATGGAGGGGAAGGAAAAGGAGTAAAGGTGTGGTTTAAGTTCTTGAGGGCCTCTGGCCTTATAAAAAGGATATAATGTAAAGACATGAGGACTGTGGAGTGAAGCCAGAAGGTGGCAGCAATGCAACATTGTGGATGCCGGCTGCCATAAAACTCCAAAGAAGAAGAAGAAGAAGCAGGCAAACTCTTCTAAACTCGCAGATTTGGTCCCCGCAGTGGGACAACCCCTTTAATGTCATCAGTCCATCTCCCTACACAGATGCTACCTGACGAGTTCCTCGCAACAGGTTGTTTTGGCCAAGATTCCAGCATCTGCAGACTCTATATCTCCAAGTACCCTTACGTTCTTTACTCTCATCCACTGTTAAACGTAGTGAACGGATCCTACCTCGGTAATAAACAACGAGATCCCACAACAGCCCCACTCCCAGCCCTGCACCGAAGCCACAGCTGGGTGCAAAAGACCCACGGAGGCGGTGAAATGAACAGTTGACTAATCCCACCGAGTCCCCTTAAACAAAATCGATCCTCAGCTATCATAAATAAAACAGACGATCGTTTATCACAAATGTTTTTCGAAGCTGCAGGCATTTCCTGTCCTCACATTTCCACACAGTCGTAGGGAAACGCTTCGACAGAAGGCGGATCGTGCAGAAGTCCAGACCGCCGCAGACCTGCTCATTACCTTTCCTTTTCTTTACATGAAGGGCCTGGGAGGGGAGAGGACCCACCCATTCCTCGTCCGCCGACTCAGATCCGCTCTCCTCCGGGGACGAGCCCCGCTTCTTCTTCTTCTTCGTGGGCGCCGCCATGTTGAAGTGACGCTATCACCCCTGACCCTGCGCATGCGCGACACGGTCGGAATGGACGTGGGCGTCACAGAGCGCGACGCTGGGGCGTGGGTCACGTGATCGCGTGGTGACGTGGTGCGGTGGCCAACGGCAACTTGACGAGCCGTGGACGCGGGTTCGATCCTGACCTCGGGTCACGGCCACGTGGGCATCTGAGATACTCTTGCTACATGTTGCTACATACTCTTGCTACATGTTGGAAGATGAGTTAGGAATTGTAAACTAAGCAGCATAGGTGTAGGGAGGTGGCCAGATGACTGAAGAAGGGTTTCGGCCCGAAACGTCGCCTATTTCCTTCGCTCCATAGATGCTGCTGCACCCGCTGAGTTTCCCCAGCAATTTTGTGTGACTTCTTCAGACTGATTAGTTGAAGAATTCAGGGAAGGGGACAATGATTGAACATTATTATCATTAAAATCATTAGTTATCTTTAAAAGAAGTGGTATTAGATGTCTTGGCGGGCTTAAAGGTAGATAAATGCTAGGCTTTATCTCGGTCTGATGTGGGAGACAATAATAATCAACCATACTCCTCCATGTGAGGCTAAAACAGAAAATACTGCAGGTCAGGCAGCATCAGTCTGAAGAAATGTAATGTGTAGGAAGGAACTACAGATGCTAGTTTACATCGAAGATAGACACAAAATGCTGGAGTAACTCGGTGGGACGGGCAGCATTTCTGGAGAGAAGCAATGGGAGATGTAGGCCTTTGACAAGATTTAATGTGGTTCAAAGGGTTAGCCCACTGGATTCAGAACAAATTGGACCCAAAATTGATTTGGTGATGATTGATGATTTTGTATTGTGATTGGAAGCCTGTGACCAATGGTGTGCCACATGATCAGTGTTACTGCCCTTGCTATTTACTTTATACATTAATGACTTAGAATAGATTGTAGTAAATTAGATTAATACATTTCCCAGATAACATATAAATTGACGATGTTTTTGAGTTTGATAATGATAGTCAATGGGCAGAGCAAAGGCTGATGGAACTCCATCGTGATGCACTTTGAGAGAACATTGAGCGTGAGACTCACGCATTTGGCCAAATACTCACCCTCTCACGCTGATCACAAATTCTCACGCTCTGTCGTGAGAAATTCTGTGATCAATGAGAATTTAAAAATTAATATCAAATGCATGGGCCGCGGGTGTTGGAGAGCCGGGGCTGAGGGAGGGATGGAAGCAGAAGTAGCGGCGGGGACAGATGCGGACGGGGAGCCGGGGCTGGCGAGTGTTTGTCGGGCTGGCGAGTCGCTCGCTGCAGCTCCGGCCATGGAGCAGCCTCAGTGCAAGAGTCCCGAGCCGTCAGAAGCATTGCACCACTGCCATGAGAGTCTCTGTGCCGAATTCACCCAGGTGACCGGCATGGATCAGGCTACGGCCCGGTGCATCCTGGAGGACAACCAGTGGCTGCTGGAAGTAAGTACCAAGCACTGGGTAGAAGCGGTGGAAGATAGTGACCTTCAAATGGGGGTGGTTGGAGAAAGCATCCTGCTTGCCTGCTAGATTTTCACTTACTGTAACTGCAGGAAAAATGTTCCCGATGTTGGGGGAGTTCAGAACCAGGGGTCACAGTATAAGAATAAAGAGTAGGCCAGTTAGGACTGAGATGAGGACAAATTTTCTTCACCCAGAGAGTCGTGAATCTGTGGAATTCTCTGCCACAGAAGGCAGTGGAGGCCAATTCACTGGATGTTTTCAAGAGAAAGTTACATTTAGCTCTTGGGGCTAGCGAAATCAAGGGTTATGGGGAAAAAACAGGAAAGAGGTACTGGTTTTAGATGAACAGCCATGATCATATTGAATGGCAGTGCTGGCTCGAAGGGCCGAATGGCCTATTCCTGCACCTGTTTTCTATGTTTCTGTGCTTGAATAAATGGCAATAAAACTCGACCACTTGATTTTGAAGCATTCATCCATGGTGGAGATATAATGTAGTCATAGAGTGATACAGTGTGAAAACAGGCCCCACACCCGCCAACATGTCCCAGCTACACTACCTGCTTTTGGTCCATATCTCTCCAAACCTGTCCTATCCATGTATCAGTCTAACTGTTTCTTAAATGTTGGGATAGTCCCTGGCTCAACTACCTCCTCTGGCAGCTTGTTCCATACACCCACCATCCTGTGTGTGGAAAAAGTTACACCTCAAAATGTTACCACTTAAAAATACTTTAAGCAAAAAACATTGAAATCATACTTCTACAATGCACTAAAACATGATTTTAATACATCAAATTTCAAAAAGCACACCCCTCACACACCCTCCCCCCACTCGGTCCTCCACTGCCTCGCCGGTTGAAAGTTTGAAAGGATGTACCACCAGATTCTGGAGCAGCTCATACCCCACTGAACAGTCCTCTCCTAAGCTAAGGGTGTAGTCGTCATTTCCTGGTCTCATTGTGGCCCTTGCATTTATTTTAATCTGCATTTTCTCTAACTATAAGATTATAGACAATAGACAATAGGTGCAGGAGTAGGCCATTCGGCCCTTTGAGCCAGCACCACCATTCAATGTGATCATGGCTGATCATCCCCAATCAGTACCCCGTTCCTGCCTTCTCCCATATCCCCTGACTGCTATTTTTAGAGCCCTATCTAGCTCTCTCTTGAAAGCATCCAGAGAACCAGCCTCCACGGAAAATTCCAGAGACTCACCACTCTCTGTGAGAAAAAGAGATTCCTCGTCTCCGTTCTAAATGGCTTACTCCTTATTCTTAAACAGTGGCCCCTGGTTCCGGAATCCCCCAACATCGGGAACATGTTTCCTGCCTCTAGCGTGTCCAAACCCTTAACAATCTTATATGTTTCAATGAGATACCCTCTCATCCTTCTAAACTCCAGAGTGTACAAGCCCAGCTGCTCCATTCTCTCATCATATGACAGTCCCGCCATCCCAGGAATTAACCTTGTAAACCTACGCTGCACTCCCTCAATAGCAAGAATGTCCTTCCTCAAATTAGGGGTGCAAAACTGCACACAATACTGCAGGTGTGGTCTCACTAGGGCTCTGTACAACTACAGAAGGACCTCTTTGATCCTATATTTGATTCCTCTTGTTATATAGGCCAACATGCCATTCGCTTTCTTCACTGCCTGCTGTACCTGCATGCTTACTTTCATAGACTGATGTACTGATTATATTCTGCAATCTTGTATTTTTCTCCTTCCACTATCGGAAGATCCGTAGGAATTGACTCGGAGCACACAAAGCTTTCCATTGTGTGTTGGTACACATGACAATATTAAACCAATGCCAATAATTGGTGTTCAGGCTCCCTGAAGATGGCAGCACAGGTTCATAATTTGGTGAATATGCATATAGGACACATGCTTTCATTCGCTGGGGCATACAATGTAAAAGAAGAATATGAATGGTACCGCATTATAAAAGAATGGTTAAGCCACAATTGGCGATAGACACAAAATGCAGACTGCAGAAGAGTCTCGACCCGAAACATCATCCATTCCTTCTCTCCAGAGATGATGCCGTTCCCGCTGAGTTACTCCTGCATTTTGTGTCTATCTTCAAATGACGTCACACGCTCCAGACGGCTGTGCGGACGCATGATGACACACGTAACAACCGCGCGTCAGTCACTACCGGCCTGTCGTGTAAATGACGGCCCAAGTGGGACAGGCCCTTAACATTTTATATTTCTCTTTGTTATATTTTATCTGGCACAATCCATTTAATCCACAGACCCACCTATATTTTCCTGCAATCCATTACCATCCTCATCACAGTTTTGTGTCATTTGCAGATTTGGAATTATGTGCTGTATACCAAGTCTGTCATTAATACATGTTAACAGCTCTGGGTCTAGTTTCAACCACTGGGGAATTTTATTCACCACTTCCCATCAGTCGGAAAACAATGTTTATTATTTATTTTGACCTACTATGGTTTGGCCAATTTTCCATCCATGCTCCCTATGACCCCCTCTCTCTCCCTCCCTTCCCCCACCATAATCGACCTACTAGTTCCACTGTTCGCATCCTTGTATCCCCGTCGTTAGCACATCTTCCCCTGCCAACAATGGACTATTGTGGACTCCACCCTTCCTGAGGTCATCTGTTGCCGGCCCTGTTTTATTCTGGCCTTCTCTATCTTTCAGTCTGAAGAAGGATTCCGACCCGAAATGTCACTTATTTCTTTTCTCCAGAGCTTCTGACTAACCCATTGAGTTACTCCAGCATTTTGTGTCTATCTCCTATGACATTTTATTTTAAGGTCTTTAATTCTGAAGACATATTATGTAGCATCATATCAAATGTCTTTTGGATGTCCTCACATACCACATCAACCACATTTTGGTGATGTAACCCACTGCATTCTAATAGCAAAAAGCTAAATCACTTGGATCTGATTTGCCTTTAATAGTAACAAGAGAAATTGAGTATGGAAGCAGACCCTTCGGCTCAACAGGTCAATGCTGGCCAAGTTGCCCCATCTAAGCCTGTCCCATTTGTCCCGGGGAACAAGGATTGCAGAGGGCCAGGCGTGAAGAGGAACGACAGATCATGGGATGACCGGATGGAGGCAACGGCTGCAACAGGCCTTTGTGGCCAACTGCAGCTGGGACTGTAAAATGGAGCAGAAATTATGCCTCAAGCATATGGACTCAGTGGGCTGTTCTGTACATTCTGTACTGACCGGGGGATTGTGCTTATGTACGGGGATAGTCGTGGTGAGCTGTATGCAAAAAATGTATTTCACTGTACCTGGTACACGTGATAATAAAGAAACTATTGAACCATTTGACAATATTTGGCCCATATCGCTTTAAACCTTTCCTATCCATGTGTCAGCCCGAGTTGTTATTGTACCTGCCACTTCCTTTGAAGCTTGATCTATATATCGACTACCCTCTGTGAGAAAAGCATTGCATGCCTGGTGAGGAGATGCTTCACCTCAGCCCAAAATCTCAGCCTCCTTACTTTGACCCCTGGATTCAGACAACTCCCCCAGAGAAACATCCTCCCAACATCAACACCAAGTCTCAGAAGAAATTGTTTCCAGATTTAGTGAGATCACCTCCTTCTCTTAAACTCTGTCTACAAAATCACTCCTCATGAGGCAAACCCACCACCCTGGGTCCAGTCTGGTGAATCCTGTTTGCACTCCTCAGGACAGTAGACCCATGCTTAGCTGAGGAGACTAAAGCTGTGAACGATCCATTAGGAACGCCTTTCCCAAGATCCGACCAGACACCTGTGGGACATCTGAATTCCTGGACACAAGAGCGCCTGCAATTTTTAGCCCATCAGCAATCTTTTCTTGACCATTGTTGCTCGCTTTGAACTGTCTTTTTGCATGTCTTTCATTAATTTGTTCAATGTACCTTTTCGTATCTCTCGGTTCCCTCTTCCCTGACTCTCAGTCTGAAGAAGGGTCTCGCCCTGAAACGTCACCTATTCCTTTTCTCCAGAAATGCTGCTTGACCCGCTGAATTACTCCAGCATCTTGTGTCCATCTTTGGTATAAACCAACATCTGCACTTCCTTCCTACACAGCTGTCTTTACTACATGTTCCTTTGATAAGACTTCTGAAATATCATCTTCCTTGATGAAGAGCAATGTGATAAGAAATAGAATTAAGACATTCGGCCCATCAAGTCTACTTTGCCATTCAATCATGGCTGATCCAACTCTCCCTCCTAACTCCATTCTCCTGCCTTCTCCCCATAACCTTGGACACACGTACTAATTAAGAATCTATCTATCTCTTCCTTAAAAATATCCACTGACTTGGCCTCCATAGCCTTCTATGGCAAATAATTCCACAGATTCACCACCCTCTGACTAAAAATGTTTCTCCTCATCTCCTTCTTAAAATAACTTCCTTTAATTCTGAGGCTATGGCCTCTAGTCCTAGACTCTCCCACTAGTGGAAACATCCTCTCCACATCCACTCTATCCAAGCCTTTCACTATTCTAGAGCTTTAAATGAGATCCCCCCTCATTCTTCTAAGTTCCAGCGAATACAGGCCCAGTGCCGACAAACACTAATCATAGGTCAACCTATTCATTTTTGGGATATTTCTTGTAAACCTCCTCTGGACCCTCTCCAGAGACAGCACATCCTTCCTCACATATGCTCACAAGATTCCAAATGTGACCTTACCAGAGCGTTATAGAGCCTCAACATTACATCCCTGTTTTTGTATACAAGTTTGCTTTCTTTGCCACCGATTCAACTTGCAGAATAACGTTTTGGGAATCCTGCACCAGCACTCCCAAGTCCCTTTGCACCTCCGATTTCTGGATTCTCACCCCATTTATAAAATAGTCTATGCCTTTATTCCTACTACCAAAATATATGACTCCACACTTTGTTACACCATATTCCATCTGCCACTTCGAGCCTGCACCGCCATTCAATATGATCATGGCTGATCATCCAACTCAGTATCCTGTGCCTGCCTTCTCTCCATACCCCCTGATCCGTTTAGCCACAAGGGCCACATCTAACTAGGAGGAGGAGCCATCTTGGGGAACGGCTGCTAACCAGCAGCCGTCCGTTCAATTCATTTTTTTGGGAAGTTTTTAGTAAACCCTGTGCTTCGTCTGTTGGAGAAATTGACTTTTTAATGTGGGGGGGAAGGAGGTAATTATACTTCTAGGTCCCTACCTGGTCGGTAAGGCAGCTTTTTCTCCGGGCTGCCCCTTCGACCCGTCCTCGTGGCCTACCAGCGGGCGTGGAGCGCCGTTTCCTGGCGGGGACCGCCCAGCACCTCGGCTTCGGTGGCGGCACAGCGCTGGAGCGCTATCGTGGAGCGGAGCGGGCGATGCCTTGCCTGGGACGATGCGCTGGATCGACGCGCTGGAGCTCCGGTGAGCTGTGACCGCTGAGATCAACACCTCCGGGCTGCGGGTCTGCGGAGTGGAGCGGGCGGCGCCGACTCTAACATCGGGAGCCTGGAGCTCCAACCCGGCGCGGCCTTGTCGGCTTCGGAAGCCGCGGTCCCCAGCTAGGAAGCGGCCGTTCCAGGTGGCCCAACCGCTGAGAGGACTCTCCCGACGCCGGGGCAACACCACCCGGCCAGAACGGCCAGGAACATCGGGCCTCCGTAGAAGCAATTGCAGTGGCCTCAATAGGCCTGACTTTGGGTGAACTGGGGATGGGGACTGGACATTGTGCCTTCCCCCACAGTGGTATCCTCTGTGGGGGGATGATTTTTTTTTTTTTTTTTTTGGGTGTAAGTTAATATGTTAGTCTGTGTCCAAGATGGCTGTCGGAAGGGAGAGTGGACGCTGGCGCGCTTTAGCTGCCGCTGCTCTCTCTTCACATTGTGTTTTTTGCTTTTTCGTCTTTGGAGCGATTTCTGTCTTTAATTTGTGTACTGGTGATGTCCTTATTATTTATTTTACTCCGACTATATGTTTTTTCTCTTCTGTTAATTTCTGTAAGTTGTCCTTGAGATTTTGAAAGGCGCACGAAAATAAAATGTATTATTATTATTATTAACTCCCTCTTAAATATAGCTAATGAACTGGCCTCAACTACATTCTGTGGCAGAGAATTCTAGAGATTCACCACTCTGGTCATATTGAATTGTCGGTGAGGGCGCTGCAAGCCGGCGCCCTGTCAGCAGCGTGTCCGTTTTTTTCAACTTTTTTTGTTTTTTTAGTATGCTTTAAAGTGTGTTTTTTGTGTTTCTTTGTGTGTTTTGTGTGGGGGGTGGTGTGGGGGGGTAAGGGGAAAACCGCTTTGGTCGCCTCCTCCATGGGGAGGCGACTTTTTCCAGGTTGCCTCCCCCGTGGCCTAACAACAAGGATCGGCGCGGCCTTTCCCGGAGACGCGCCCGGGGCTCCAGCTGCGGGCGCAGCGTGGACTCTCGGCGTGAAGCGGGCGAGCCCTCACTGGGGCTCGCCGGAGGGGAGCGCTCCGTTTCGCTGGCCTATGGCAGCCAGCAGCCTGAAGTCGTGGTCTGCAGAGCTCAAGCTGGCGCGGCGTCCGCAGCCTGGGATCCCTCGTGGGGGACTCGGGAGAAGAAGGAGCTCTGACCGTCGGCCCGCGGCCAACTTCTACCGCGGACCCGGCGTGGACTTGCCATCACCCCTGGAGGGGAGCTTCAACCGCCGGCCCTGCGGTATGCGGTGCTTCTGGCTGCGGTGCAAATTTTAAATCTTCGACCGCCGGCCTGCGGCCTACACCATCCTGAAGCCGCGGTCTCCGGTGGGGAAGAGCCGATCCTGGACTGACTCTGGACTCTGGTCCCGACCACGGGGGGAAATGGAGGAGGACTGTCCAAATTTTGTGCCTTCCACCACAGTGATGAATGCTGTGGTGGATGTTTGTGTTAAATTTTTATTGTGTATTGTGTGTTCTTTATCATTGTATCGCTGCTGACATATTCATTTCACTTGCACTTTATGTGCAATGTGACGAATAAACCCGTATTGTATTGTATTGTATTGTATTGTATTGTATTGTATTGTCTGTGTAAAAAATGTTTTTCTCATCTCAGTCCTAAAAGATTTCCCCTTTATCCTTAAACTGTGACCCCTTGTTCTGGACTTCCCCAACATCAGGAACAATCTTCCTGCATCTAGCCTGTCCAACCCCTTAAGAATTTTGTAAGTTTCTATAAGATCCCCCCTCAATCTTCTACATTCTAGCAAGCCGAGTCTATCCAGTCTTTCTTCATATGAAAGTCCTGACATCCCAGGAGTCAGTCTGGTGAACCTTCTCTGTACTCCCTCTATGGCAAGAATATCCTTCCTCTGATTAGGAGACCAAAACTGTACGCAATACTCCAGGTGTGGTCTCACCAAGACCCTGTACAACTGCAGTAGAACCTCCCTGCTCCTATACTCAAATCCTTTTGCTATGAATGCTAACATACCATTCGCTTTCTTCACTGCCTGCTGCACCTGCATGCCTGCTTTCAATGACTGGTGTACCATGACACCCAGGTCTCGTTGAATCTCCCCTTTTCCTAATCGGCCACCATTCAGATAATAGTCTACTTTCCTGTTTTTGCCACCAAAGTGGATAACCTCATTTATCCACATTATACTGCATCTGCCATGCATTTGCCCACTCACCCAGCCTATCCAAGTCACCTTGCAGCCTCCTAGCATCCTCCTCACAGCTAACACTGCCCCCCAGCTTCGTGTCATCCACAAACTTGGAGATGTTGCATTCAATTCCCTCGTCCAAATCATTAATATGTATTGTAAATAGCTGGGGTCCCAGCACTGAGCCTTGCGGTACCCCACTGAAAAGGACCCGTTTACTCCTACTCTTTTATATAAATGTAGAATGTTTATATACAATACAATAATACTTTATTAGCCAAGTATGTTTTGCAACATACAAGGAATTTCATTTGCCAAGTCAGTCATACAAATAAAAAGCAACAGAACACACAAAATACATTTAACATAAACATCCACCACAGTGACTCCTCCACACTCCTCACTGTGATGGAAGACAAAATAAAAGTTCAATCTCTTCTCTTCTTTTTTCTCCCACAGTCGGGGGTCTCGAGCCTTCCATTGACGGGGCGATCTTACTCCCGTAGCCGACGGTCGAGCCCTCCCCATCGGAGCGATCAGCTCCTGCATCGCGGAGGGAATCTCAGCTCCCCCGCGCCTGCGATCGAACCCCGGGTCAGGGCTGGTCGAACCTCTGAGTCATTGGAGCCTCCCGACTCGGTCTCTCCCAAGACTGCAAGCTCTTTGATGGTAAAATCGTTGGAACGATCCCAGGCAAGGGATCGGCCCTGATGGTAAGTCCACGCCCCGCGGTGGGGCACAAAGTCCAGAGGAGGCCTCCAGCTCCATGATGTTAGGCCGGAGAGATGACCCGAAAACCAATCGCATCTCTGGCAAGGTAAGAGACTGACAAAAAAGTTTCCCCCTCCCCCTCCCCCACATAAAACAAACCAGAGAACATTTACACAAACTTTGAAAACACACTAAAAATAACCAAAAATAAGACGAAAAAACAGACAGACTGTTGGCGAGGCTGCCAATCGTACGGCGCCCCTGGTGGTATATGGAAAATAGCTAGCAATATATAGCTTTGTGATACTGTAGAAAGGGAAATGGATATTCTTTACTTTAGACTTTAGAGATACAGTCTAAATTGTACAATCTTTGTGACAAAATAAATTGAGAATAAATCCCATAGAACGTGGATTACTAAACTAAAATTTCAAACAGTTCAGCCTGAGGTTGATGGAAAAGGGAATTGGAATTGATGCAAAAGTTTGGATTTACAACAGGGCAGAAAATAAATCACAGTGTACCCAAGCCAGGATTTTGGACAAGCCAACTGACAACTCAGAGACAATGAGAAGGTCAAGAATAAATGAAGTGGGAGTGTTGGACACCATCAGCATATGTTTGTAATTGTCCCAACTGAGCAGATGATGTTGTCAAGGGGCAGTCAGCAACAAACAACTTGCTGATTCTACGTTGGTCTACTGAACTGTCAATAAAATGAGCACTCCTATTATTTAAAAAAAGACAGAGTACTGGAATAGCCCAGTTGAAGAAGGGTCCCAACCTGAACTGCACCTATCCATGTTCTCCAGAGATGCCGTCAGATCTGCTTTGTTACTCCAGCACTTTGTGTCTTTTTCTGAAAAGCGGCATCTGCAGCTCCATACATGTTCCAAAAATTTCAGATTATGCTGCTTTTTATTTCTTATTTGTTACACTTGGTAAAAATGTGAATAGACTTTTAAATAACTGTATTCATTATTGAAAGGTTGCATTTTAGAGACTACATGACTTGCAAAATGCCTCTTCTATAGAATTCATTTATCCCAAATTGTAAAAAAAACAAAACTACATGGAAGATCACTTGACCATGTAACCTGAGGAGATGCAAAATCTGCAATTTTTCTTTAGACTTTAGAGACACAGCGTGGAAATGGGCTCTTCGGCCCATTGAGTCCGCGCCGACCAGTGATCACCCTGTACACTAGCACTATCCTACACACTAGAGACAATTTACAGAAGCCAATTAACCTACAAACAAATCTGTACATCTTGAGAGTGTGGGAGGAAACCGGAGCACCTGGAGAAAACCCACACGGTCAGAGGGAGAACATATAAACACCGTACAGACAGCACCCATAATCAGGATCGAACCCGAGTCCCTGACGCTGTAAGGCAGCAACTCTACCGCTGTGCCGCCGTGCCACATCCTCCATGCCTGGACAATCCTGGATTCACTTGCACTTTTTCCAGTTCATTGCTTTGCATTCAGTGTTCAACATGCGATCTCCTCAACTTACAGAAATCAAATGTAGGTTGAATAACCGCTTTGCAAAACATTCTGTGTAAGAAGGAACTGCAAATGCTGGTTTGCACCGAAGATAGACACAGAATACTGGAGTAACTCAGCGGGTCAGGCAGCAGCTCCAGAGAAAAGGAATAGATGACATTTCGGGTTGAGACCCTTTGTCAGTCAGCGAGGGGGAAGATGGGGAACACTGTTCAGTCTATAAATATAGCCCTCAGCTTCCTATTGCCTGCCACATTAATTTTCCATCCCATTCCCGATCTGACCTCTGTCTTTTAGCTCCTTGTATTACTTCAATGATCAAAATGACTCAAAGTGCTGGATTAAATCAGCAGATCAGGCAGCATCTCTGGAGAACATGGATAGATGACATTTCAGGTCAAGACCCTTCTTCAGTGTCTGAAGAAGAATCACAACCCGAAACATCACCTATCCATGTTCTCCAGAAATCCTGCCTGACCTGCTGAGTTACTGAGGCACTTTGTGGCATTTTGTGTATTAACCAGCATTTGCAGTTCATTGTTTCTACATTGCTTCAATTACGTCCAATGTAAGCTTGAAAAACATCACCTCATCTTTAATCTGGGTGCATTACAACCTTTGGTGCGTAATATTTAACAAATACGTCGGCGTAAATTTGACCCTCCCTGACAGACAGCCACACACCCTTGCTCCCTTTTCTCTATGAATATAGCTGTACCTTTAAGTAAACTTCAAATTCCTAGGAGTCAATATCACCAACAACTTCTCCTTGATCACCCATATTGAAGCAACGACCAAGAAAGCACACCAATACCTTTACTTCCTTAGAAGGCTTCGGAAGTTCGGCATATCCCCAACAACTCTCACCAACTTCTACAAATGCACCATAGAAAGCATTTTATCAGGATGCATCACAGCTTGGTTTGGGAACAGCTCCATCCAAGACCGCAGGAAAATGCAGCAAATTGCGGATGCAGCCCAGACCGTCACACAAACCAACCTCCCTTCTATTGAAGATGGATCTCGACCTGAAACGTCACCCATTCCTTCTCTGTAAAGATGCTGCCTGCCTCGCTGTGTTACTCCATTGACTCCATTTATATCTCATGCTGCCTCAACAAGGCCAGCAACATAACCAAGGATGAGTCGCACCCTGGCCAGTCCCTTTTCTCCCCTCTCCCATCAGCTGAAAGGTATAGAAGCATGAAAAAGCACACTTCCAGATTCCGGGACAGTTTCTTCCCAGCTATTATCAGGCAACTGAATTATCCTACCTCAACCAGAGAGCAGTGCTGATTGACTATCTACCTCTGGTGATCCTAAGACTGCCCTTGATCGGCCTTTGCTGGCTTGACGCTGCACTAAACGTTATTCCCTTATCATATATCTATACGCTGTAAATAGATCGATTGCAATCATGGATTGTCTTTCTGCTGACTGGATAGCACGAACAAAAAAGCTTTTCACTGTACCTCAGTACATGTGACAAATTAAGCTGAACTGGAAAAACTGAACTGGATTATGTTCTTTTTTTAAATTCTGTCTCCAACTCTAATTTTTTAAGTAACCTTAACAACTCGGTTAATCACGGATATTCCTCCATTCCCTCCACCCAACTTAACGCACATTTGTCCTCTCACTTGGTGTGAGCTGAATCACCTGCAGCTCAACACCGACAAGACTAAGGAGTTAGTGGTGGACTTTAGGAGGAGAGGAACCCCCCTGTCTCCATCAATGATTTGGATGTGCAGTTACCAGGCAGTACAAATACCTTGGAAAGTACCTGGACAGTAAACTGGACTAATCCAGGAACACCGAGGCCCCGAACAAGAAGAGACAGAGCCGACTGTACTTTTTGAGAAGGCTCCGCTTCTTCAACATCTGCAGTAAGATGCTGCAGATGTTCTACCAATCGGTGGTAGCCAGTGCCGTCACCTTCGCTACCGTGTGTGGGGGCAGCAGGGCGAAGGCTGCGGATGCCAATAGGATCAACAAACTCATCAGGAAGGCTGGCTCCATCCTGGGGGCGGAGTTGGATTCATGGGAGGTGGTCTTGGAGGAGAGGAGCATCCTGGACAATACAGCCCACCCCCTCCATGGCACACTGGTCAACCTGAGGAGCACCTTCAGCAACAGACTGGGTCCACCAAGATGCAGGACAAAATGTCACCGGAGATCCATCTTCCCTGTGATTATCAAACTTTACAACTACTCCTCTTCAGTCGTGGGATAGACTGAGACTGAGTGACTCCCATCCCCCCCCCATCGCCCCCCCCCCCCCATTTCTAACCTTTGCACATTTCTAACCAAGCATTTCCATTCGTCACTTTAATTTAATGTTTCATGTATTTTGTGTTTTTTATGACTGTTAGCAGATCAGATTCCCTAACTTCCTAAGATAAATAAAATTCTATCGTATCGTGTCATATCGTGTTTCCAGTTCTGATTAAGGATCCGACTCAAAATGTCAATGATGTTTCTCCCCAAATGATACTGCTTCCAGCATTTTCTGTTTCTGTTCTACAATATTCTTTCAGTTCAGTTTAGTTCAGTTCAATTTAGTTTATTGTCAGGTGTACTGAGGTACAGTGAAAAGCTTTTGTTGCCTTCAAACCAGTCAGCAGAAAGACAATACATGATTACAATCAATCCACTTACATGATAAGGGAATAACGTTTAGTGCAAGGTAAAGCCAGCATTTCACATTAAATACACAATTTCATGATTACGTGGTAAATGTTTCTAGTAAAGCAAAACCTGAGGTGAAGCATATTAATAAAAATATGGCAAACAGATGGTTAACAGTTAAAAATCCCATTGCATGTATTTATTATTTACTTTTAAGCAACCTTAAGTTGAAATTCTTCCATTATAACTTGGTTATTTCTCAGGATAACACATCTCATTTTCTGTTTCTTATTTACTAATTATTTACTGCGATTTATGTCAATTCAGTATTTTAATGTTAATTGGCTCACTTCAGGAAGCAGACTTATCGTATTTATTTACTCTGGCCTCTGCCTGACTACTCTACCCCACCCTCGCCCCGACACTGTGATTTACACTTAATTACAGAGCAATTAGGGACGTTTAATAATGTCCAATCTTGTGGGGAATAAAAAATATGTATAACCAGCCAAATAATGGAATATGAAATTTATGTACAGAGGTTAAATTGCTCACATGAATTCAAAAGATTTTGGTTTATTACCGTCACATGTACCAAGAAACAATTAAAAGCTTTGTTTTGCATGCTATCCAAGGAGATCAGATACACCATACATAAATACAAACAAATCAAACTCAATTACAATAGATAGAGCAAAGGGGAACAGTTACAGAATTACAAAAGCTGAACATTTTAAAGCAAAGTTACAACATCGATAGGTAGACAAAAATGTTGGAGAAACTCAGTGGGTGAGGCAGCATCTATGGAGCGAAGGAAATAGTCATCGTTTCAGGTCGAAACCCTTCTTCAGACTGATGTGAGGGCGGGGGGCGGGAAGTAGAAAGGAAGAGGTGGAGCCAGTGGGCTGAGGGAGAGCTGGGAAGGGAAGGAGAAAGTAGCGACTACCTGAAATTGGAGGTCAATGTTTATACCGCTGGGGTGCAAACTGCTCAAGCAAAATATGAGGTGCTGCTCCTCCAATTTACGGTGATCCTCACTCTGGCCATGGCGGAGGCCCAGGACAAAAAGGTCGGATTTGGAATGGGAGGGGGAGTTGAAGTGCTGAGCCACCGGGAGATCAGGTTGGTTATTGCGAACCGAGCGGATGTGTTCGGCGAAGCGATCGCCAAGCCTACGCTTGGTCTCACCGATGTAGAGCAGCTGACACCTAGAGCAGCGGATGTCAGTCGCCACCACGCAGATTGATCTCCTCTCCTGTCAGTCGCCGGGACAGCGACGCCCCTTCCTGCACTATCGCCGCACTGATTGCCCGGGTCCACTGTCAGTTATCGGCAGCACCCGGCGAGGAGAATATAAAACTGAAGGAACGGAGTGAGCATCACTAACGCTCTCACCTGGCGAGGAGAATATAAAGCCGAAGGAGAGGAGTGAGCATCACTAATGCTCCGCCGGCTGGAGCTGCTTCTGCAGGCGCCTCCGTGGTGGCGAGCAGCCAAACCCACTTCACAGCCTCCGTGGTGCCCAGCCGCGGGCGCTGTTGGCCGCTTCGTCCAACCCGGGCTTCTACCCACAAGGCCCCGGCCTGGGTTCTACGCGCCGATCCAGGATGCATTGAGACCACGACAATGGGGCGGCGGCAGTGGGGCCTTGCTGAATTTCAAAATCCGCCAAGAAATCTATCTCTTCCTCTTTTTTTCAGTTTATTCCTGTCTCGTGTCTGGTGGGGGCGGAGGGGGAATAGAGGGGGGAGGGGGGCGGTGAGGAAGAATAGTGGGGGATAGAGTAGGTGAGGAGTGGGTGATAGGGTAGGTAGGGGAGAGGAATATGGAGGGAGGGAGGATGGGAGGGAGGGAGGGAGGGAGGGAGGGAGGGAGGGAGGGAGGGAGGGAGGGAGGGAGGGAGGGAGGGAGGGAGGGGTAGGGGAATTGGTGAGGCCAATTCTGGAGTATGGTGTACAATTTTGGTCGCCTAATTATAGGAAGGATGTCAACAAAATAGAGAGAGTACAGAGGAGATTTACTAGAATGTTGCCTGGGTTTCAGCAACTAAGTTACAGAGAAAGGTTGAACAAGTTGGGGCTTTATTCTTTGGAGCGCAGAAGGTTAAGGGGGGGACTTGATAGAGGTCTTTAAAATGATGAGAGGGATAGACAGAGTTGACGTGGATAAGCTTTTCCCACTGAGAGTAGGGAAGATTCAAACAAGGGGACATGACTTGAGAATTAAGGGACAGAAGTTTAGGGGTAACATGAGGGGGAACTTCTTTACTCAGAGAGTGGTGGCTGTGTGGAATGAGCTTCCAGTGAAGGTGGTGGAGGCAGGTTCGTTTTTATCATTTAAAAATAAATTGGATAGTTATATGGACGGGAAAGGAATGGAGGGTTATGGTCTGAGCGTAACCCATAATGGAGGGTTATGGTCTGGGACTAGGGGAGAATACGTGTTCGGCACGGACTAGAAGGGTCGAGATGGCCTGTTTCCGTGCTGTAATTGTTATATGGTTATATGGGAAAGGAGAGAGACGGTGAAGAGGAGGGGGAGGGAGTGCTGGGAGATTAGGGGAAATGAGCTGCACCTGCGCAGTTGGGGGCTAGGCGTGAATGGTGGAATATTGCGTTGGGCGAACGGGTGAGTGGTGGAATATTGCATTGGGGGTACAGGTGAGTGGTGGAATATTGCGTTGGGGGAACGGGTGAGTGGTGGAATATTGCATTGGGGGTACAGGTGAGTGGTGGAATATTGCGTTGGGGGAGCAGACCCAATGGGTCTGCACTTAGTATAGTAAGAAATAAATGGAACTAAAGCATTAGTTGACAATTTACTGGGAGATACAAGGAACTGCAGATGCTGGTTTGAAAAATAACACAAAGTGCTGGAGTATCTCAGTGGGTCATGCAGCATCTGTGGAGGAAATGGAAACATGAAGTTTTGGGTCAGGTCTGAAGAAAGGCACCGACCTGAAACATCACCTATCCATGTCCTCCAAAGATGCTGCACGGCCAGCTGTATTTGGTCCATGTAGGAACTTCAGCTGTCTGACTTCCGATGTAGTTTTGCATGACCATTGTGACATAGGTGGATTCTGTAGTAAAGTTGATGCAATTTATATGAGGAAACTGATACAACATAAGATGTGAACGTGAAGAAAGGCGGTACTGATTCGCCGATCATGCCATTGAGTGGAAGTGTTGGGTTGAGTGCGGGTATCCTTATTGTGCAATTGCGATACATTTCATCCATCATCAATGTTCAAACATGCATTAATTGGCCAGAAAATTGTTACTTCTATATGTGTGACATAAATCCATTTACTATTTCCTGTAATAATAATGAGTGGAAGAGGTTGTCCATTCAAATTGCAGCACTTTCTACAGATTTCTGGCTACCACGCTGTTGCATCTGAATCTGTAAGTGCTCCATATACAAATGTCAGCTGCTGCCATATCAACCTGGGACTAGTTTTGATCCTATATATGTAATATAAATAGTAAGTTCAAATTCTATGCATCCAAATTATTTTAATTTGAAAATTGCAAATCTGTAACCATATTTTTATCAATGGAACCTAATTGAAATTTAAATATTTATGTTTATGCTTAATTTATTTTAAGAAGGTTTCAGTGCTTCAAAGTATATTTGCCAATAAGTTTGGAATTATTTAGTGGCACAGTGGTGCAGCGGTAGTGTTGCTGCCTTTTACAGCGCCAGAGACCCAGGTTCGATCCCGACTAAGGGTGCTGTCTGTATGAAGTTTGTACGTTCTTCCTGTGACCACACGCATTTTCTCTGGGTGCTCTGGTTTCCCTCCACAATCCAAAGACATGCAGGTTTGTAGGTTAATTGGCTTCTGTAAATTGTCGCTAATGTGTAGAATAGAATTAGTGTAAGGGGATCACTGGACATTGGACTGAAGGGCGTGTTTCCATGCTGTATCTCTAAACCAGTCTAAACCTCCATTTCTAGGAATCAATTACAACATTTTTATAGTTTTAATTGGTGTTTGAAGAACACTGCCAGATAGTAAACCTTTCATTCCTTACATCAGCAATTAGATTAAATCTATAATTAATCTACAATTGCACCACATAAAGATGTTTTGAATTCCAGTAATTGGAATTCCAGTCTCAGTTCCAAAATTAATATTAGTCAAAGCAGATATTCCATTGTGTTACCGAACTACTTACTTTTTGTTGTAAAGTAGCATTGAATCATAAAAGCACACTTTTATTGTTATTGCAACACCGTGCTTTTGAAAATCCAGTTTGGTTTGCTGAATTGAATGATTTTGTATCCCAGGCAACAGGTACTCATTTTGCCCTGGTAACTGTAGTCTCTTTTATATTGGCATAATATTGTGTTGTTCAAGATATCTTGCTGTTTGCTCAATAACCTCAGAATGAACCAAGGATCACATTTGTCTACATCAGACATAATGGGAACAATTAGGGCTGGATTTTATCCAGTGGACATACTAGTTTCCACCATTAATCAGAGATAGTAGCTGCCAATTTCCCCCACACCCCATACAATCTTCACCTGCTTTTTCACCTGGTTTATAATATTGTTGAAAGTAAGCTCTCCTTTATGTCATTTGGTGACACCCAGTCACCATCACTTCCCAAGAGGTCATACGCAGAGTACAAAATGGTGTTGCAATCCAAGAGCATGATCTCAAACTTTGTGATGGTGATACTCAGTTTGAACACATTGCCGTCATTCCTTAAGCATCACTTCATTCCTTGATGTTGTTGCTATATTCTTTGAAAGTGTAACAATCCTGAGGTCAGTGGAAGCCACAGATTTGCAGTGCAAAAATATTTTTCACCCCTCCTAGTTTTTCAAGGGGATGTTACTGCACTGCCTCAGAATTACACAAACATTTGGCCTTATTTAGTATACACATTGTAATCATTATATCCAAAGTAAATGCTAATTACTTCACAAAGAGATTTCCACTTCGATTTATGGGCCTGTCCCACTTGCCGATTTTTTCGGCGACTGCCGGCACCATTGACTGACGTATCAGGTCACCGAATAAATTTGTGGCGTGAGGTGGCATGACGCGGCGTGATGACGTATGACGAGCGGTGTTTTTTCAAGTGTCGCAACATTTTTCTAGTCGCCGCTGGATTTTGAAATGTTAAAAATCGTTTGGCGACACTGATATGACGCCGGCAGTCGCCAAAATAAATCACCAAGTGGGACAGGCCCTTTAGTGACTGACACCCATGCTGTAGAATATATTAGCAGACAGCTGACGGACTTTCAATTTCTTTGCTTTTGCATTGTCCACACTAATTCTGATGTTTCATTTCCCAAAATTTATTTTGAGGAGTGGACGATTTCTGTGCTAAATTTCTTTCAATGAAGAATGAATGTTACACATGTGCTACTTTACAGAAATACAAGGGTGACATTTTGGTTAAATGGCATGGGGAATTGGTGCAGCCTGTGTTGTCTCCTCTTCAAAACCTAGATCACTCCAACTCAGTAACTCAATTACATTACATAGGAAATGCTTATATTTTTATGTGTTCAGAGATCTCATTCACTGTCAACTCATTCGTTGAAGCTTGCCAGAGAAAAGGCCTCACACAAAACTAGGGAACTTAACCAACCTGCTCTTGATGCACAAAACCCACCACCGAGAATAAAGGTCTGTGATGAGATCTTGGAAATATGGATCACTTTCCATCATCTCTTCAGCTACCTCCCATTAAACATCGACACTGATGATGAAATTTGCTCCTGCCTACCATGCATCAGCACACCATTGCGTGAGCTGAAGTAAAAAGCATTTGAAAATCATGACTTGGCAAGTCCTAAGATCATGATCCTTCAGGTAGCTGTGATTACCATTCTCCTGCATGCTTCAAGTTCATAAACTGCCAAGAAGGAGTCTTCTATCATCGGGGATCACCTCACAAAAGCTAAATTTTGTTTTGTTTTCAGGCCAGTAGATGGCAGGCATGACTGCTTTCCAAACTATGGTAAAAATGAAGTCATGAAACCTGAAACGGGTAAGGGGCATGTATGGTGGCGATCTACAGGTTGGTTTGGGCACAGGGAGACACACTTGAAAGTTCAGAGACACAAGGGACTGCAGATGTGGAGTAAAAAAACTGCTGGTGGAGCTAAGTGGGTTGAGCAGCATCTGTGGAGGGAATAGATTGTTGGCGTTTTGGGTGGAGACCCTGCATCGGGTCTTGTCCTGGAATGTCGACAATTCTTTTCCATCCAAGATGCAGCTCAACACATTCTTTCTCCAGCAGATTGTTTTTTACACTTGAGAGTTTTTATTCTACATTCCTTTTGCAAATTCTTCCAGGCTTCGTATTCCTGCCGCCAAACAAAAGCTACACTACCATATTTCCTTTGCTCCATCGATGCTGCCTCACCCGCTGAGTTTCTCCAGCATTTTTGTCTACCTACACTATACAACTATTGCTTATCTCTTCCTTGGGCAGCCTCTAAAAAGATACACGTAATCATTTTGAAGATAACAAATTATCTTTGTCTCTCAGCACTGCGCATAGTGTGCACTGGCACTGGTGACTGTTTTTACTCTATTGCCAGATTTTGGTTTACTCATGAAAATTTAACTACTCATTTTGATTTGTTCATACTGAGTTAATCATTCATTGTCCAGTTAATTACAAATTGCATCAAAATTTCAAAAAAAACAGTCTTTCAAGTCCTATATAGAGCTTAGGATTTTTTTTTTAAATCTACACTTTGTGAGCATCTGACTTTTTAATGAAAAATAATATAACTTGCTTCCACAGTATATCATCGTCATAGATAGAACTTGCATTTGCATGATGACAAATATCTGCCAATCTGGCATATATTAACTGTGTTCAGCCACTTAATCATCCTCTGCTGAATTAAATTAGTATCATGACAAGAGACTTTCAGCATGAAAATGCTTTAATTAATTTCAGGATTATAACAGTTGTAGATATTTATTTTGGCTTGTGTAACATGGCCACAGTTTACTTTTCTCAGATTACATCATAAGAGTTATTCTTGATTTTAAAACTTTAACATCCTTTTTGGTTGACAGGTTAATGGCATTGAAGGGGCAGAAAATGCCTTTCTGACACGTGCTCTGGGGCTGCCTCGTGGCTTGGTGGTAATTAATTAATTTATGACCTTAGCTGACCTTGGTAGGCTGGTCTCCACACCTGCATTTGTGTAATTAATTTCCCAACTCTATTTTGTGTTTCCGTCGCTGTTTTGCAGCTTTGAACATGGCAATGTATATACAATTTCTTTTCCAAGTGTGCATATACAAATTCTAAAATCTTTCAATATTATATTAAAGTCTATCAGAAAGCATGTGAAGTAACTATGTAACTGTGAAATTAATCTCCACCTAATAACTGTCTGACAGCAAAAGTTGTCAGCAAATTTTGCAAATACAGCATTCAGGTTAGCAGAAATTCAGACTTGAAAGTTTTGAGGCTGAAATCTCAATTATGTAACATTTACAGAAAGAGTAGTCAAATTGGCCAGATATTAGAGAATGCATAAGGATATCAGAGTGTTTGCTTGTTGTACACATTTCATTTAACCTTAAGAAGATTAAAAGATAAACCCATTATTATTAAAAATAGTTAGGGAGTTATTTATGAAGGTGTTCCTTCAATATGGAACGTGGACCACAATTGCTCTGATGCTGAATTACTTGGTGTACATTGGAGCTGTGGAAAAGAAAAAAGAACCAAAGTCTGCCAGGTTTATCCCAGGCCAAGAGTAGGACTTGTTTGTTGTAGATCTTCTATTTACCAAAGATCTTATAGCTCCGCTATAAGATCTTTGCTATTTACTGCCCATTCCAATCCCCCACACTACCGTTCTGGCTGCAGGGTATGCAGGATGTGGGAACATCAGTAGTTGCAAATGTAAACGCCATCACACACCCTACAACTCAAGTCAATCCACCAAAGAATACTAAGAAGTTATATGGGAGGGGTTGGGGGAGGGGTGCAATTGTCACTAATTTAAGAATAGCCAAGTTAGCAACTTGTCAGAGAGACATCTCCACATTACAATCCTCAGGCATTTACTGCTGATAAATTAATCTGATGACATTTGTCTGCCCCTGGATACTCTGATAGAATAAGGAATAGAGATTCATGCTGCCATGTTCACTCTACTAATTTGAGGGCACCCAAGGATTTACAGGCCATCATATTTACGATTGGTCACAAAATTTATAAAGATTGGTCCACCCAAAACTAGACTGTCAGCCTCGCACCCATTTCATCCAAAGGTAAAATTATCTTTACACAATACAGTGGTAACGTACAGAGCACTGACAAAGGTTCCCCCGACCCCTGCAATCAGTCTGGAGAAGGGCCCCGACCCAGAACGTTACCTGACCATGTTCTCCAGGGAAGCTACCTGATCCACTGACTTACTCCAGCATTTTGTGTATTTCCTTGGTAAACCAGCATCTGCAGTTCCTTCTTTCTACATGTAGTTTATGCTCAACTTTAGCACACTTTGTACCCACCATGCCTTTATCACTTACTTTGATCATTTTTTCTCATCTGTACTGTCCATGTGGGTAGAGCAGACATACTTGATGGTTCTGCTTACATTTTGGAAAAAATAGCAATATGGTGCCTAAAGGGAGAATTATTCTGTGTAGGAATGAACTGCAGATGCTGGTTTAAATCGAAGGTTTATGCCACTTTCAAAATGATTCCACCACAAGTCATATATTTTGCTCCCACCCCTTTCTGCTTGCCATAGAGTCCACTCCCTCTGCAGCTCCTTGGTTCTCTCATCCCATCCCACCCAACTTGCCACCTCCCTAGATACATTCCTCTGCAACAGCAGCAGACCTGTCCCTACATCTCATCTCTCCAACCTTCCAGGGACCTCAGCAGCCCTTTCAGGTGAGACACTGGTTCATGTGCACCTCCTCAACCTCATCCATTGAATTTGGTGCTCACAATGTGACCTCCTTTACATGGCAAGACCTGCCGTAGACTAGGCAACTATTCTGTCGAACACTTGTGCTCTGTCTGTCAAGACATGCTGGAGATCCCGATTAGTAACCATTCCCATACTGATCTATCTGTCCTGGACCCCCTCCATTGCCAAGGTGAGGCCATGTACAAACTGGAAGAACAGCACCTTAAATTCAGCTTGAATATGTCCAAATTCTCCAATTTCAAATAATCCTTCTCCCTCCCCCCCTCCCCCCCACCCCCTTCTCTTTCCCTTCCTCCCTATCCAGCACACACATATACACCCACCATCCACCTCCCCCATGCCCCCCAGCCACCCTGCTCCTTTCTTCTCCATATGCTCATCTCCCATTTCCAAATCGTAGATTTCCTTTTTATTCCCCCCCTTTCCCATCCTATCCCCTTCCAACTAAATCCTTCCCTCCGGCTTTACTATTCACCCCTATTCTTATCTGACACCATTTTAGCTTTTTTTCACCCCTAACATTTGTTACTTGCTCCACCCATCTCCAACCTAGGGTACCTACTTCCATGAAATGGATACATACTTTTCTGCAAGTGGTGTCACAGGGAGATAAGGTGATCAAGAAGGCTTTTGGTACATTGGATTTCATCAGTCAGGCTTTGATCCACCCATACAAGGCAAAACAATTCAAAAGTATGAACCAGTTCTCAAGTTCATTTTTTTGTTGATAACTTTAATTAAAACCAGCCATCATTAAAGTCTACAATGACATGTTTTATGAAAGGGACCATGGTTCTCTTTCCCTGCTGATCTCTATTTGACACATTTAATCATGCCATTCTCCATGAGTACCCCTTCTGTGCTCCTCTGGTGCATCGTTACTCATCCAATTGTTGCCAGAGCACTTTGTGAATTGTTCTGAATTCTACTCCTCAGTCTCCAGAGACATAATTTTCCCAATGTTTTCTGGGAACTACTGTGTAAACTGATGGGATTGGAGCAAAGTCTTCCTTCTTGTGATCTTGATTTTAAGAGAATAAAGAAACTTTTACCATATTAATCTCAACCCAACTCTGTTGTATTCTTTTTGAGCCAGAAATAACGTGGGTTAGTCTGGAAAGTCTGAAGTGGTTTAATTGAATGGAGACTGCAGCAAATCAGTATTAAATATCTGTCAAAAAAAAATGTCTGTGTTTCCTCCTCAAGTGAATGAGATTGTTTGCTTTTTGAACGATGAACAGAAAACTCACAGTTGGGACTGAGGTTTCTGCATCTCTTTAGAATGTTTTACAACTTTGCAGTTTAGGAGCAGCTCATTGGCAGAAATAAATCCTCCATCGTACGAAACCTAATGTTGGTGGAATGTGAAACAAGCTATCCAAAACAAAAAACCTCAGATACCCATGGAAACAGATCAAATATATTATTAACTAGACTAAGTGGGACACGTTGGGTCCCAGCATCACACAGGAGGGCTGGTCATCCAACGCAATATTCCACCTCTCCACCAATTCTAATATTGGTGGCCAGTTGGGGGGGGGGGGCTTTCTGGAGCGCTAGTATGGGTGTTGTGGGCTGAAGGGACTGGTTTCCAAAGGGCTAGTATGCAAATTGTGCGCCAAATGGATTCTTGGGCTGGCGTCTCAGTCAATCAAGCCTGTTGTGCTGGCAACTCACTCACGGCTGGTGGGCTGGTAGTTGACTCACGGCTAATTCTTGAAATTCTATTTCAAGCAGGGTATAAGGCCACCAAATTCAAGTGCAGTTTCTTAGCACTTCTAGCAGGGTGCAAGGCCACCAAATTCAAGTGCAGTTTCATACCATTTGAAGTAGGGTGCAAAGCCACTAAAGACAGCGAGTCGTGACCTCTCCCTCCTCCATCTTGCTGAGACTGAGCCACACCCACATTTCCGGGTTTTATAACCCCTCCCCCCCCCACCGGAAAAAAGGTGTGGCTTTCATGGAGTGATTGACAGGAGAGAGATTCTCAACATTTAAAAAAAAACTAATAACACTTTTATTTTTCATTGATGGGAAGAATTCTCTGCACCTGCTTAGCGGAGGGGGACTGAGTAAGATGGCCAAAAATCACAGCCGTAAGTGGTAGCGTTTTATCTAAAATCAATATACAGTGCAAACAGGAAGTAAGTGCATTTACAGTAGTGACTTTTAACTTCAAGCCAAAGCACCCAAGCCACCATTTGCAGTAAGTAGCGCATTTCAACTTCATGCCACCATTTGCAGTAAGTGGTGCCTTTCAGCTTCAAGCCAATGCACCCAAGCCACCATTTGCAGTAAGTAATGCCTTTTAACTTCAAGCCATTGCATCCAAGCCACCATTAGCAGTAAGAGGTGCCTTTCAACTTCATGATACCATTAGCAGTAAGTAGTGCCTTTCAACTTCATGCTACCATTAGCAGTAAATAGTGCCTTTCAACTTCAAGCCAATGCACCCAAGCCACCATTTGCAGTAAGTAGTGCCTGTCAACCTCGTGCCACCATTTGCAGTAAGTAGTGCCTTTCAACTTCAAGCCAAAGCACCCAAGCCACCCTTTGCAGTAAGTAGTGCCTTTTCTACTTCAAGCCAAAGCTCCGAAGCCACCATTTGCAGTAAGTAGTGCCTTTCAACTTCAAGCCAAAGCAACCGCCACCATTTGCAGTAAGTAGTGCCTTTCAACTTCATGCCACCATTTGCAGTAAGTGGTGTCTTTCAACTTCAAGCCACACCCAAGCTACCATTTGCAGTAAGTAGTGCCTTTCAACTTCAAGCCAAAGCAACCAAGCCACCATTCGCAGTAATAGTGCCTTTCAACTTCAAGCCAAAGCTCCCAAGCCTCCATTTGCAGTAAGTAGTGCCTTTCAACTTCAAGTCAAAGCTCCCAAGCCACCATTTGCAGTAAGTAGTGCCTTTCAACTTCATGTCACCATTTGCAGTAAGTGGTGTCTTTCAACTTCAAGCCACACCCAAGCCATCATTCGCAGGAAGTAGTGCCTTTCAACTTTAAAGCTCCCAAGCCACCATTTGCAGTAAGTAGTGCCTTTCAACTTCAAGCCAAAGCAACCAAGCCACCATTTGCAGTAATAGTGCCTTTCAACTTCAAGCCAAAGCTCCCAAGCCACCATTTGCAGTAAGTAGTGCCTTTCAACTTCAAACCAAAGCTCCCAAGCCATCATTTGCAGTAAGTAGTGCTTTCAACTTCAAGCCAAAGCACCCAAGCCACCATTTGCAGTAAGTAGTGCCTTTCAACTTCATGCCACCATTTGCAGTAAGTAATGCCTTTCAACTTCAAGCCACAATTTGCAGTAAGTAGTGCCTTTCAACTTCAAGCCAATGCACCCACGCACCCCATTTGCAGTAAGTTGTGCCTTTCAACTTCAAGCCACACCCAAGCCATCATTTGCAGGAAGTAGTGCTTTTCAACTTCAAGCCAAAGCAACCAATCCACCATTTGCAGTAAGTAGTGCCTTTCAACTTCATGCCACCATTTGCAGTAAGTGGTGTCTTCCAACTTCAAGCCACATCCAAGCCACACGCAAGCCACCATTTGCAGTAAGTAGTGCCTTTCAACTTCAAGGCAAAGCAACCAAGCCACCATTTGCAGTAAGTAGTGCCTTTCAACTTCAAGCCAAAGCAACCAAGCCACCATTTGCAGTAATAGTGCCTTTCAACTTCAAGCCAAAGCTCCCAAGCCACCATTTGCAGTAAGTAGTGCCTTTCAACTTCATGCCACCATTTGCAGTAAGTAGTGCCTTTCAATTTCAAGACACACCCAAGCCAACCAGAGGGGAGTGGGGGGGGGGTGGGGGGGGGGGGGGGACTTTCTGGAGCACTAGTATGAACCATTTAAGAACGAATAGACACATTTTTTTTGCAAGCTTTAGAACCAATAGACATTTTTTTTGCAAGCTTTAGAACCAATAGACATTTTTTGCAAGCTTTAGAACCAATAGTCTTTTTTTTTGCAAGCTTTAGAACCAATAGTCATTTTTTTTTGCAAGCTTTAGAACCAATAGACATTTTTTTGCAAGCTTTAGAACCAATAGACATTTTTTGCAAGCTTTAGAACCAATAGACATTTTTTTGCAAGCACTTTAGAACCAATAGACATTTTTTTGCAAGCTTTAGAACCAATAGAGACACTTTTTGCAAGCTTTAGAACCAATAGAGACACTTTTTGCTAGCTTTAGAACCAACAGACATTTTTTGCAAGCTTTAGAACCAATAGACATTTTTTTTTGCAAGCTTTAGAACCAATAGAGGCACTTTTTGCTAGCTTTAGAACCAATAGAGACACTTTTTTGCAAGCTTTAGAACCAATAGACATTTTTAGCAAGCTTTAGAACCAATAGACATTTTTTTGCAAGCTTTAGAACCAATAGACATTTTTTTTGCAAGCTTTAGAACCAATAGACACTTTTTTTTGCAAGCTTTAGAACCAATAGACACATTCTGCAAGCATTTTAGAACCACTAGGGGCACTTACATTTGAGTAGACATGTGTTCAGTGTTATTCACAGCTCAGAGAAACGTGACCCTCTGCCTTCCTCCATCTTGAAGAGACTGTGTGGCACACCACTTCCTGGTTTTATAGTCCCTCCCCCCTGCCGCCAGCGGGGGCAGCAGAGAGAATGGGGAATTTGTATTTTAATCGACGGGAAAAATCCTCAGCACACATGCGGCGGAGGGGGGCTCTGAGCAAGGTGGCCAAAAATGACGGCCGTAGGTGGCGGCGTTCTCTCGGAAATCGCAGCACAGATGGCCAAAACCGGTCAAGAACAGACTTTTAGTAATATAGATATATATTTCAAGATTCTTAGTGGTACAAATAAAACTAAATATGGACAGTTGTGTGAGAATAACATCTTTGTACTGTATGTTTGTAGTAATTTTCAAGTTTCAACCTTTATTGAAGATAAGATGTTAAGTTGGGATATTACAGTTGTACAACACATTGGCAAGACAACATTTGGAGTATTGTGTTCAGGTTTGGTCACTCTGCCATAGAAAGGATGTCATTAAGTTGGAAAGAGTGCAGAGAAAATTTGCAAGGATGTTGTCAGGAGTCAAGACCTGAGCTATACGAGGAGGTTGGGCAGGCGAGGACTTTATTCCTTGGAGTGCAGGAAGCTGAGGGGTGATCTTTACAGAGGTGTATAAAATCATGATGAGAATAGATAGGGTGAATGCACAGTATTTTATCCAGAGTATGGGGAATTGAGAACCAGAGGACATAGGTTGAAAGTGAGAGGGGATAGATTTAGTAGAAACCTGAGGGGCACCTTTTTCACTCAGAGGGCAGTGGGTATATGGATGAGCTGCCAGAGAAGGTAGTTGAGGCAGGTACTATTACAGCATTTAGAAGACTTTTGGACATACACCTGGAAGATATGAGACTCCTCCTTGCAGGCAAATCAGACCACTTCCAAAAGACGTGGTCTACATTTATCGACTTACTACAAGAATAAGGTGCATCAGTACTTCAAAAAAGAAATGGTGTCAGGATCTGGTAAGGGGGGAGGAAAAATATGAAGTTGGTATATCCCTTTTGCGCGGTTTTTATAATAGAGCTTTGATTTTTTTGTTTTTCTTTCCTTTTTCCTCGTTTCTTTTCTAGGGTCTATTTCTTAATTATTTTCTCTAACCAATGGGTCTGTTTTTTTTCTCATTGATCACTCGATTACACGAACACAACTTTCTTTATTTCACTTTCTCTACTTTCTTTATCTATATCTTTCCTTAAAGCTTAAAAACGAAGGGGTACAATAAATGTAATAGGATATATCTGGCTTGTACTATTGTAATTTACTGTACTTCTAATACACGATTACACGAACACAACTTTCTTTATTTCACTTTCTCTACTTTCTTTATCTATATCTTTCCTTAAAGCTTAAAAACGAAGGGGTACAATAAATGTAATAGGATATATCTGGCTTGTACTATTGTAATTTACTGTACTTCTAATAAATAAAAATATTTTTTTTTAAAAGAAGACTTTTGGACAGATACATGGATAGGAAATGTTTGGAGGGTTATTGGTCAGATGCAGGCAGGTGGGACTAGGAGCGTTCTTGCTCACAATTTCCCCTCCCCCTATCCCTTTTCAAACTACATCCCTCCCTCTAGCTTTACAATTCACTCCTCCTCTTCTGTTCTTGTCTTACAACATTTTATCTCCTTTTCGCCTCTCGCATTTGTCTCTTGCTCCACCCATCTGCCAGACAACCTACACACACACACACACACACACACACACACACACACACACACACACACACACACACACACACACACACACACACACACACACACACACACACACACACACACACACACACACACACACACCTGTATCTACACCTAAGGCACCTACAAGTGGTGTCACAGTTAGACAATGTGGTCAAGAAGGCTTTTGGTACTTTGACCTTCATCAGTCAAGCTTTGACCCACACCCAACTCTTTTGAAGCTTCCTCCCTCCTACTCCAATCTAAAGAACAGGCCTGACATAAAACGTCTGTCTCTTCACTCCGCAGGTGCTTTGTGACCCGCTGGGTTTCTCCAACACTTTGTCATTTGCTTATTCTGTTGTCCATTTTAACTGCTGACCGCTGTTGGAGTGAGAAATATCACAATGAATCTATTGTGTCAGCTCACATTCACATGTTCTCAAGTTTATTTCTTTGTTGACAATTTTAATTAAAACCAGTTATCATCTAAATCCAAAATGACATATTTTATGAAAGAGCCTATGGTTCTGTTTCCCTCCTGATCTCTATTTGACACAGTTAATCACACCATTTTCCATGAGTACCTCTTCTGTGCTCCTTTGGTGCATCAACACTTACTCATCTAATTATTGCTGGAGCACTTCGTGAATTGTTCTAAATTCTAGCCCTCAGTCTTGTCTCCAGAGACGTAATTTTCCTGATGTTTTCTGGGACCCTTCTTCACCATCCTGTTATTTTTTTCTGTTTTAATTTTTCGGAGCCAGAAATAACAAGTTGGCGAGGCCACATATGGAGTATTGCGTTCAGTTTTGGTCACTGTGCTAAAGAAAGGTTTGAGGGAATGTTGCCAGGACTTGAGGGCCTGAACTATAGGAAGAAGTTTGGCAGGCGAGGACTTTGGATTGCAGGAGGCTGAGGGTTGATCATTATGGAAATGGATACAATCATGAGGGGAATAGATAGGGTGAATGCACAGAGTTGTTTATCCAGGGTAGGGAAATTGAGAACTAGAGGACATAGATTTAAGGTGAGAGGGGATAGATTTAGTAGGAACCTGAGGGACAGCATTTTCACTCAGAGGGTGGTGGGTATATGGAATGCACTGCCAGAGAAGGGAGTTGAGGCAAGTACTATTACAGCTTTTAGAAGACTTTTGGATGGATGCATGGATAGGAATTTTTTAGAAGGATATGGGTCAAATGCAGGCAGCTAGGATCATTCTTGGTCAGCATGGGCAGGTTTGGCCGAAGGGCCTATTTTTGTGCTCTATGTCTCTATGACTAATATAATGCAGGGCTGCCAACATTGGGTGATAGTTAGGAATGAGAAATTGCGAGAGATCAAGCCCGAGGGAGCGTAGCGACCGAGGGAGGGTGGATGAGGGTGTGGGAGGGGGGCTTTTGCATTTTTCAGCTTGAAATTGTGCAATCTGGTGCATACTGTAGGGAGTCTTTTAACTTACACTTGAATGCAATATTTATGGTTTAAATTGGATTAGCTATGAATAGGGTTAGGCTAAATTACATTCCTAATTACATTCCACAGTAGAGCCCAGGCTCTGATCAACATGTGCAGAACATGAATGATCTTAGTGTATTCATGTATGGAAATCAGATTATAATCAAGCACTTGGCCCATGTTGACCAACCTAGGACTCACTGCACACCTGGTACTACTTCTGACCCTAACTCCAGTTGCATTCCTTCTCTCATTCCAGAACCCGAGTCCAGCCTTACACCTGCCCCCCTATTCTACCCTTATCATAGCTGCTTACCTGCTTAGGTTCTCAGTGATGAACACTCCCATTGTCCCAGCTTTGACTGCACACCTAGTACTATTCCAGACCTTGACTCTGGTTGCACATTTGGCCTTGCTCCTAGCCCCTCTGCACTGACAATATATCTGGCCCACACATAAAGCCCCATGTCTGACCCCCTGGACTTAACCTATTACGTTCAAGTCCACAGATGCTTATCTAATGCGGTAATCTTTTATGGGGCACTTCACGGACCAAATTTTGTATAACAAAATTTGCTACATCCATTAGCTTCCTTGTTATATAACAATCTGGTTATTTTGTCAAAAACGTCATCAATTGGTCGAACACAATTTCTCATCCATAAAATTATACTCACTCAGCTGTATAAGTATTCTGTTACCATTTCCTTCATTTTCCTAACAAACTGTCCTGAAGTCATTTCACCCCCAATATTTTCAGTATTTTGCCGTCTTCCTCTCAGCAGGGACTTTTCCGAAATGCAAAGTCCAATAACAATATATATTTAAGCAATAATATTCTATTTAATGTGATCTTGGGAGTACATAATACTTTCTGTGGTATTCATAACACAACAATGATAAAAAGATCTTTGTTTGATTGCATCTACCAACATGCATACATTATTATATTTCAGTTAATTTGTACCGAGGGCAAATTTTTGTTCCAATGCTCCCCATTCCAAATTACTTTTACATTGAAGTGATTGAAATCCAAGTGAAGTTTAAATGAAAATAAAACCTCCGGGATGGATGATATTCATTACGTGGTTGGTTGGAGTCAGTATCAGCACAATTACTATATTAAACTTTGAATCTTCAGATGTCCTAGTTCAAGCTAAAACTAAAGACAAATAATAACCTCCTCACACATTTCCCTGTAAGTATCTCTGTCATTCCTTTAAAATATGCCCCTTCTTTGAATAAGCTCTTAAACATCGCATCTGAATCAGTTTCCATCTGATTACACTCCTTGAAGATGTTCATCTACGTGTTCAATTATTAAACACCAGGATTGGGTATATTTCTATTCTTATATACATTCCCAATATTTAACTGAAGGAAATAATGGGTTATTGGGGCTGTATGTTGTGACAGACAGCCTGACACCTTGCATGTCATTTTAATATTACACTTAGCCCATATCCGGATTCATAAATTAAGGTTTTGTCAACTAATTACAAATCAGGCTAATTGCAAATCAATAACATTAGCCAACGCCGAAACACGAAGCGCTGAGCATTGGGATCCAGACATCACAGACAACTGGCCTCAGGCAGTGCTTTCCGTCTGAACCAGGAGCCGCGGAGCATTTTTGAAAATTGGGGGGCTGATTACTGGCCTTGGGGGTACCCGACGAGGCAGTGGAGCAACCGAGTGGGGGGGGGTTGTGGGAGGGCGGTGCTTTATGAAATTTGATGTATTAAAATCATGTTTTAGTGCATTGTAGAAGTATGATTTCAATGTTTTTTGTTTAAAGTATTTTTAAGAGGTAACGTTTTAAGGGGTAACTTTTTCCACACAAAGGGTAGTGAGTGTATGGAACAAGCTGTCTGTTCCAGAGGAGGTAGTTGATGCAGGGACTATCCCAACATTTAAGAAACAGTTAGACTGATACATGGATAGGACTGGTTTGGAGGGATATGGACCAAAAGCAGGTAGTGTAGCTGGGACATGTTGGCGGGTGTGGACAAGTTGGGCCGAAGGGCCTGTTTTCACACTGTATCACTCTATGACTACATTATACCTAAACCATGCATGAATGCATCAAAATCAAATGGTCGGGTTTTATTGCCATACACTCAAGCATAGAAACATAGAAAATAGGTGCAGGAATAGGCCATTAGGCCCTTCGAGCCAGCACTGCCATTCAATATGATCATGGCTGTTCATCTAAAATCAGTACCTCTTTCCTGTTTTTTCCCCATATCCTTTGATTTCGTTAGCCCCAAGAGCTAAACGTAACTCTCTCTTGAAAACATCCAGTGAATTGGCCTTCACTGTCTTCTGTGGCAGAGAATTCCACAGATTCACAACTCTCTGGGTGAAGAAAGTTTGTCCTCATCTCTGTCCTAAATGGCCTACCGCTTATTCTTAAACTGTGACCCCTGGTTCTGAACTCCCCCTGCATTGGGAATTTTTTTCCTGCAGTAAGTGAAAATCTACAGTACAGAATTTACAGTAAGTGAAAATCTAGCAGGCAAGCAGGATGCTTTCTCCAACCACCCCCATTTGAAAGCCACTATCTTCCACCGCTTTTCCCCAGTGCTTGGTACCTACTTCCAGCAGCCACAAGTTGTCCTCCAGGATGCACCGAGCCACAGTTTGGTCCATACCAGGGTGAATTCGGCACAGAGACTCTCACGGCTGCGGCGCAAAGCTTCCGACGCCTCCAACAGCCCGGGACTCTTGCACTGAGGCTGCTCCATGGCTGGAGCTGCAGCGAGCGACTCGCCAGCCCGGCAGACACTCGCCAGCCCCGGCTCCCCGTCCGCATCTGCCCCCACCACTGCTTCTGCTTCCATCCCTCCCTCCGCTCTGGCTCTCCAACACCCACGACCAGGTTGCTCAGAGCACAGCAGCGCCTCGTCCAAAGCCGGAGATATTGAAACCAAAAACGTGTGCAGCCCACCTGGTTCCACGGCCCCTGTACCTCTCTCCTGCTGCTCGTCCGCCTCGCTCATGTCAGCCGCTTCCCGCAAATCCTTAAATTCCGACTGCCGCCGGGAGCAGGACATGGCCTTACTTGCTGCGCTGGTTGACACTCATTCACTGCCGTGTCTAGCAATGTAAATTTGCATGGGGACATGCTTTGGAGGTGTTTGACGGTTCTGTCAAGTGAGAATAAGAGTGCTGCTGTCTTGTCAACAGACGAGCATACAAGCAGTGGATATTAGCTTTGAAATTCTCGTTGATCACAGTATTTCTCACGACAGAGCGTGAGAAATTTGTGATCAGCGTGCGAGCGTGAGAATTGGGTGAAATGCGCGAGTCTCACGCTCAATGCTTGAGAGTTGGCAGCCCTGTATAATGATACTGATATGATTTAATCTGAAGATGATTGTTGCTATATTAACAAGCTCTTCTTCTGTGTGCAAATGTTATCTGTAAACTCTAAATTTTTTGATGCTTTACAGCAGAGCAATTGTTCCATTTTTTTAGAATTTTAAAATTATTGTTTTGTAATGCATGATAAATAAGGCTCCCAGAAATTAAACTTCTTTCTTTTAATTTTACATTTAGCAGTTGTGATCAAATCTTGATGTTTCAACTGTTCTTCTGCAAATACATTTTAGCTCCATGTATTTTATTTCTATTTTCCAACAGTAATATGAGTAAATATAACATGAAAAAGATCCTCAAATCAATCAAATCAAAAGGATTTGCAGTAAATTTTAACATTATTATTTTATGTGAAAGCAACAACCCAATTGTTTTTTTCTCCACAAATTACCCTTGTGGACTAAACCCAACCCTTACTCTCCCACCACCCACACCCCTGCTTGATTGGAGTAGGTGTGGTCGTACCATCCACCCTGCAGACATTTATACAAATACAATTCATGGTGCTCCTTTGTTGACCTCCAAAGAGGCCCACAAATGTTGCTTGAAAAGACTGCTTCCCAGCTGCCCTCCCTACCCCCCAGCTAGATCCCCTCCCTTTTCCCCAAACAAGTTGAGCCAGGCGGGTGAAACTTGCCTTGTAGGAGAAGACTGACTGTAAATGTTACCTGAGATCTCGTTAACTTGGCTATCTTGGAAGCCTCGTGTTATTTTAAACTGAATGAAGCTTTCCAAAGTAGCTTTAACCAATAGTGTTTATCTAGACGATAAAAACTAACCATGACGATTAAGGCCCAAAGCTACAGAAGATTAACTGCAGTAAGGTTTGCCTTTCTCTTCACCTTAGCAAAATAAGTACTCACCTCAACAACTATTTATTCTCAGAACAACAATGATTTAATTCATTAGAACGACAGCTGGATTATGCAGCTATCTGTTGATGCGGCCATAAGTACAGGGTGAGGGGGAAGGGGGTTGGAGAGGTGGGGAATGACAGGCTAAATAAAGTAAATGCTCTCTGCACCTGGATTAAGCATTCACCATTCACCATATGATTACTATTCAAAATGGCCCTTTTGGTTGGATTTAGTACAACAGCAAATATTCAGTATCTGTCAATTGGATTGAATAGCTATTTGCCTTAAGCAGCCAGTTAGTTCAGTCTCAAAGGTGACTACTTAATATAGGTCAGGTCAAATTTCACAGTAGCCTAGTAACCCCAGGCTGTGCAAATATTCGAAGGGATAATAATCTTCAAATATGACTTACCTATATAATTGCTAGTTTTAGCATTTCGAGACCTTGAACTGAAGGATAAACTAAGTTTTACAAAGTAATTATAGATATTATTGTTAGAATAAACTAACTTTATGTCAATGGAACAGATCAATGATGGTTATTTATCTGACATTATTTATCTAGCATTTTATTCTCTCTAATTAATATAAAAATAATTTAAAACATATAATTAGCCTCGACCTGAAACGTCACCCATTCCTTCTTTCCAGAGATACTGCCTGTCCCACTGAGTTACTCCAGTATTTTGTGTCTATTTTAGGAAGTAATAACAGGATATTGAATATATTATTGAATATATATTTCAAAGTCCTGGAGTAACTCAGCAGGTCAGGCAGCATCTCTGAAGAAACATCCTGACCTGAAACGTCACCTGTCCCTTTTCTCCAGAGATGCTGTCTGACCCGCTGTGTAGCTCCAGCACTTTGTATCTATCTTCGGTATGAACCAGCATCTGCAGTTCTTTGTTTCTATATTCAACTGTTTTAACACATTATTACCTTTGGACATGGGACATTGGTTTGGAATTATTGGGGTTTTTTATAATTGTTTATTTCAGTATATACCTGGTTATACTCTACTCAATTAACCTGTCCACATTGTCCTACCATATTTCTATATTTAATTGTATTGGCTCGTGATTTTTGACTCTTGTCACTTTGCCAGTTTAGATTTCAGTTCTTCCATTTCCCCAGTAACTGGTTTCATTTGCCAATGTCATACATAAACTCACAAGCAAAAATGATGCTACACGGCCATTCTTCCTCAGACCAACCACCCCTTGACTGAATTACAATTCTTAGTTTGTAATGAGTTCATTATTGCAACACAAAATATCTAATTACTACACTATTACTTAAGTGCTTTTATATTAATTGCTCATAATTTATAATCTTAGTATTTTTCTTTTGTTCATTGATCAACCACCAATTATCAGGTCTCCATCATCAATGCATACCTGTAAATGTTCTTATGTTGCCATTACAGGAACCAAGTATCAAGTTCTTCAGCAAAGATACCTTTAATGATAGAGCAGTGGGCAGGTGCCATATACCTGCACGGGAAGGTAGATGCTCCCGCCCCCACGAGTCTCGGGCAGATGGGGCTCGTCAGCCTGGGAAGGCAGTCCATCTAGGAGAGGGAAAACTCTGATTTAAAACCCTCACTGCCTTGTGGCCATATCCAGTCATGGAAAAGGCTCCAGGAGTAAACCTCAAGAAAATCCGGAGTCGGAGCCCCTAAGGTAGTTCATCGTTGTCTACAACCTCACTCTGGCAGCTCCTGCGACGGAGCTGGTGCCAAACTGTAATGACCCTGCTGTTCCTTTGGATCAATCAGTGATGTGGAGAGGAGGGATGTGCTGCACGGGCAACAGCCTGTCCTCCATATGACATAGCCCAGGCTTGCATCCAACCAGGATGCATCACCCATGGTCAGTCATGACCAAATGATAGAGACTAGGAACTGTGGATGCTGGTTTACAAAAAAAAGACACAAAGTGCTGGAGTAACTCAGCAAGTCAGGCAGCATCTCTGAAGACCATGGATAGGTGACGTTTCGGGTCGGGACACTTCTTCCTATCTTTACTGATAAATATTTTGTTTCTTTTTTGCCATTTTATTGGTTAACATCAAAAAGTCACGTTTAAAAGGTTCCATCACATTAACCTACATTTTCTTTCTTCATGTGTTGTTATCCATCTTTTGACTATTTACTGCACACCTATGCCTTCCATACTTGTCAGGATCTATGTGTTAGCCCTGATTTTGTGATTCTACCTAAAGGACACTGCTTATTGACTTTGGAAGGAGCTGCCCACAAAAATTTACCAGGCTCTCTCAAGATACCCTCTTTCTCTTATGTACTTAAAATCTCTTTGAATTCTCCTTAATGTTATCTGCCAGAGCTATCTCTTGCCCCCTTTTTGCCCTCCTGATTTTGATTAAGTTCAGGTTTATTATTGTAACATGTATCACATGTACCAACGTAAAGTAAAAAGCTTTGTTTTGCAAGCTATCTAAACAGTTCAGATATATAATACCATACATAGATACTATCAGTTCAAACTCAAGTCCAATAGATAGAGCAAAGGGGAAGGTACAGAGTGCAAAATATAGTTCTCAGCATTGCAGTGCATGAGTTCCATTGACAAAGTCCATTGTCCTCAATTAGTGGAGGTGACCCGAACAGTACCCTATCTTATGGAAGCCAGGTAATATAGAGAAAGAAGCTGTTCCTGAGTCTGGTGCTTACAAGCCTCTGTACCCTCTGTCAGATGAGAACAGAGAGAAGAAGGAATGACTTGGTGGGACGTCTTTGATTATGTTGGCTGCTTTTCTGAGGCAGCGTGGTATAAAAGCTCCTCAGTCCTCCAGGGAACCATTTGATCCCCACTGCCTATACCTAGACCATGCATCCTTTTCCTGCCCAGAGCCTCAATCTCTCTCATCATCCAAGCTTCATACTCCCGGCTGCCCTGCCCTTCACTCTAACAGGAACATGCATGCCTTGAACTCTGAATGTCACCGTTGAAAAACATCCCACTCTCCAGGCGTTCCTTTGCCCGCAAACATTATGTTCCAATCAACTTTAGAAAGTTCCTGTCTAATACAATTAAAGTTGGCCTTGCCTCAATTCAGAACTTTAATTTGTGGGCCCGTCCTGTCCTTATCACTAACTAATCTAAAGCTTACTTGAACTGTGGTTGCTGGTCCCAATAAGCTCGCCCACTGACACTTCAGTTACTTGCCCTTCACAATTTCCTAATAGATCAAGCTTTCCCCACTTCCTTATAGGCCCTCTATATATTGCTGAAGGAAACTTACCTGAATACATTTGGCAATTTCACCCCCATCCAAGCCCTTGGCACCTTGACAGTACCAGTCTACAAGTGGAGAGTTCAAATCCCCTACAGCCTCTTAGTCTTATGGGCCTGTCCCACTTGGCGATTATTTAGGCAACTGCCGGCTACTGTCAAGTCGTAGCAGGTAGCAGGTCGCCGAAAAACAGGCGACAACTTACGTCATCCGGGCGACAACCTATGACAGCACCTACGTCACGAGAAGTCCAGCTACGCTCATTGGCGTCAAACCCACTGTCGACGAAAAATTTTCAGCATGTTGAAAATTTAGCGGAGACCAGAAAGATGCTACGACTTTTTGTGTGACTGAGAAGACTACTCCTGGCGACCACCGGCGAACATGTGGCGACAAACTAGACAACTATAGTTGCCTAAAAAAACGCCTAAGTGGGACAGGCCCATTACAACTGCCTGCAAACTCCTTGCATATTTGTTCTTTTTATTTCTCATCTCCGCCCATAGAGCCCCACTGGATCAACCATTAGTAGTCATCTCGAACTACTTCCATGACACTCTCTTTATAAAGAAAGCACCTGCACCCTGGAACATTAAGCTGCCAGCCTTATCCTTCCCTTGGCCAGGTTTCCGTAATGGCCATAATGTCCCAGTCACACGTACCCGTTCACACTTTCATATACCTCTTCCATCAGGCCTTTTGCATAAAAATAAATGCTAATTAAACCAACAGTCCTGCCTCACTCTGTCATGCCGCTGCCTACCCTCTCCACTAAATTTGCTTTCAGCACCTTCCGTACTGACTTCCAGCCTCACTCCTGCATTGGATCCCGTCTCCCAGCCAATCTAGTTAAACCTTCCCGAGTAGCACTCACAAACCTACCTGCCAGGATATTGGTTCTCCTCCAGTTTAGGTGCAACCCATCCCTCTTATTCTTATTATTTTTGCTTTTTGTAATATGTATGTAGTTAACAATGATAACTGATAGTAAAAACCTGAATGGAAAATAGCAAAAAAATGTATGTATTAACTAAGAACACTGAATTTCATGCAATTAGTTACTTTCATTCTTGAAGCAATCATGAATCGATGCTTCCCAGTCAAGGTTGGTAATTCTCCTTAGATAAGTTAATTCATAAGACTGACTGACCAATGGGGCATTTAATGGGACAGATTAAAACAGTGAAAAGGTAACCAAATAAGACACCAAATAATAGTTTTTAATTTATGTTCATTCACAAAAATGTTCACTCAACAGGTGTTTACTTAATAGAAGAAAACTATTAATTATAAGTTGTCTGAAGCTGTACTTTTACCTTGATATCTGATCTTACATTCCAATATTACAACAGCTTCAAAGAATTCTGTTTTCAATTCCACAGAGTCAGAATCATGTATACATTTGCAAGCGAGAATAAACAGATTATTTCCATGCTGTGGCCAAAACAATAATGGTGCTCGGTTTACTGACAGACCAAAGATCCGCTGAAAGATTTGGATTCTCATTTCCTTCTCTGTAATCTTGAAGGAAAAGAAAACTTTTTTTTAACAAAACGGTCATTGGTAATAAGTAGGTTGAAAGGAGAATCATCACTTTTCCATTCTCTGAAGGAGATGCCTGAGGCAATGTCATCACAGAAACAATCAGGGATATTGAAATCTCCGCTGACAGATAAGGAAGGTTACAGGTGTCTAATTAACACATTTGTGACCTGGGCTTGAAGTTATGTTCAAAGCTTGCATGTGTTGACTGGCTTCATCAACATTTTTCAAACAGATTTGTGGTTTTAATTTTAATTTTCGGAACCAACGCATACCTAATCGATGCATTTTTTCAAAGGAAATGTAGCTCAGACATTTTTTTATATTGAAAAAATATTTATTTTGTGTACGAATGAACTGCAGATGCTGGTTTAAACTGAAGATAGACGTAAAATGCTGGAGTAACTCAGCGGGACAGGCAGCATCTTAGGAGAGAAGGAATGGATGACGTTTCGGGTCGAGACCCTTCTTCAGACCATTTCAAAACATTTCTTTTCTTGACCAGCAGTAAGGAAATTGGATGAGGAAAGGTTAGAATGTTTATATTTAACATCAAAATGAATTATTTGAATGAGTGTGGAAGGAAATGTAGCAGAACTGGTCATGGAATCTCCATTGGAGCTTTATTCAGCATCAAGAAATTGTGGTTGATAGAGGCTAATCCTCTGGCCATTGGCTTGTGCCTAATTATTTTCAGAAATTTCAATATTGATCAGAAACTTAGCCAGAGCAACCAGATCTACTGGAGTGTTTAAGAAGGAACTGCAGATGCTGGAAAATCGAAGGTACACAAAAAAGCTGGAGAAACTCAGCGGGTGCAGCAGCATCTATGGAGCGAAGGAAATAGGCAACGTTTCGGGCCGAAACCCTTCTTCAGACTGAGTCTGAGTCTGAGTCTGAAGAAGGGTTTCGGCCTGAAACGTTGCCTATTTCCTTCGCTCCATAGATGCTGCTGCACCCGCTGAGTTTCTCCAGCTTTTTTGTGTACCTTCAGATCTACTGGAGGTTGGGTGTTCTGTGGCAAATGACTAATTTCTGACTACCTAAAGCTTTTCTATAAGCCGCGAGGCATTGGAAATATAACTTATCTGCTTGTTTTGGGTGAGTGTAATTCCAACAACATTCAACAAGCTCAGGACCAAGTAGGATAAGTCTGTTCACCTGATCAGCTTTATATCCACTGTCTAAATGTCTACCCCCACTCTAATATCTGCATACTGTGATTGCAATGTGTTCTGTTTGCAAAAAGCACTGCAGCTATTTGCCAACACTATACTGACTTGAACGCATTTCATTGTTGCTTTGTTGTTATTGGAACATCCCTATCTAATGATACTACGGTCTTCATTACACCGCCTGCAGCAATTTAAGAAGAAAGCCCACCATCCTCTCACAGGAACCTGGAAAAGAAATGTTGCCCTCATCAGCAGAGCCCAAAAGCTGAGAGTAAATAAATTAAGGAATGCTCGACATAATATAACAGAATAAAGCTTTTCACTGCAAATTCCATTTACATATCCTAATTTCGGACATGCTACCATCATAAGGCACTGGTGGAGCTAAAATACCTGCTCACACAGAGGGAGCAAAATCCCCAAATCATATGGTCTGAGTGAAGATATTGCTTTGGCCTGTCTACTCTCATCCTTCCAAGTGCCAACTCTATTTGTTCTCCGTTGGACAAAAGCTAAGCACATTGATTATGAATTTAGCAGTGGGACAATCATGAAGAATTTATTTGTAGGTCTCTATTTTAGGAGACCCACTCTCATGAAACCAGCATCTAGTTTTTGGAGATCCACAGTGCTTTAGCCAATAGTGAGGGCACTGACAAATCAAATAAAGTAAAATGCTTTAAATTGGCCGGGGACCCTGCTAAGACTAATTACACACTTATCAATTATCCTCCAAGTCTCCCTTCTCCCATGTCATCGACCATCCCTCTTCAGAAAACATCTAAAACCCACCCAATCTCACCATATAACCTTCCTGTTGTCCTGGCCAGACCTACATACCTCCCCACTTAGTCTCTTGAGGCCCATGACGCCTGAGGCATCCAATGTCACTGATCTCTATCCCCTGTACTCCTGGATATGTTCTTTCAAATCACCTCATCCACTTATCTGATCAGCAACATCCATCCTGATCCTGCTTCCTAATTCTCTATCTTCTTGGACCCAATCTCTTTCAACAATAAACATTTCCCCACCTCTTACTTCATTACTGACCTGACCCTGATCGGTCCCATGACCTCTGACCCACGTGCTGTTCTACCCCCTGGCACTGCCTCAGTCCCAGAAAGCACATTTTCAACTGCTATAAAATGCATGATCCCTTATATACTGTGGCTATTGGGGTTTGCAGTGATGTACCTATGACTGACACAGCTCCCAGAAGTGCCGCCCGTACATCCATAAAGATGCAGTGGAACCTCGAGGCCATGTTGGTGAAAATACTCAGCTTTACTGAAGCTTGGAAGATTGTTCCAGGATCCACAAGATCACAAATCCCTCAGCCAGTCCTTCCAGAAAAGGCGCAGGCAATGTTAAGAAGCAGTAGAATCAGCTCAGTAAGGGGAGGCTCTATTACAACCAAGCTCTTTTAAAAAAAATACTTTTTATTTTCTCTGAAATTCATTTCCATAATTTAAGAATTTCCCTGAGTTTATATTTGTGCCGCCCAGCAGGGTGGTTCTGCATTTGTTTGATTTTTTACAAATTCACTGTGTAATGTCTGATGTGTGTGCAGGCAGAAATGTCTTGCTCCAATGATGGATGTGTGAACAGAAGCTTCCTGTTTAGACGCAATCTCTGCAGAGCTCTAAGTGACGGAATCTGAAGGCAAAGTATGTATTGAGTGATTTGCTGTAAACAAACCACCATTTCCCACCTCCAAGTGTGGCAATTTTTTCTCTTTGTTTTAACACTCCACCATGTTGTTTGAGGTATTTTCTACAGATTATTTTTGTTACACTAAGGGCTCAATTGATTTAAATGTTATTCTGTAATAAACAGCTAAAAGAGTCAAGAGAGTCAAGAGTGTTTTATTGTCATATGTCCCAGATAGAATTATGAAATTCGTACTTGCTGCAGCACAACACAATATGTAAACATAGTACACTGTAAACAATATAACAAAGGACCTGCTCCTGATTAATTCTGCTGCATGTTTAGCTTCAGATATGATCAGGCTATGTTTCTGTCATGGTGTGATAGTGCCAGTGTTCACAATGTAACATACGCACACAAACACACACGCAAAATAATGAAATGCATATTGCATTGATGTGTTACAGAGGTCTCGACTCAAGAATGTTTTATTGTCATATGTCTCAAAATAGAACAATGAAATTCTTACTAACAGCAGCACAACAGGTATGTAAACATAAAACCATAATAGAACACAAAAGAGTTCAATAATTTTTTTTAAACCACATAATATAGTGCAAAAACAAAAGCAAAGCCCGGTCCATAGTGTAATCAAGGTGAACACAAAAACTTGTAGTTGAAGGCCATCACAATGGCAAATGATCACCAGTAGGACACCACAGACATTACTGCTGGAACCATATATCTTGGGTAAATAGTTAGTAGATGGGAAAACTCCTTAAATATTCTGTTGAAAAAGAGGAAATCTTTACTGAGAAATTAATCCATAGGCACTCACGAATGTGCTTCTCCTTAACATAGCCAACACAATAAACATTAGCAGACTGTTAGGGCATGTGCGCTGGCTTGGGGATGGGGATGTGGGTATTACTCAATTGAGATCAGAGCAGAGTCTTTTACAGTTTTACAGCAGAGTCATGCTTACTATGCTTCTCCTTGCATTGCGACAGCATAAATAATGCTGGCCTCCCCCAAGCCAGTGCGTTAGCCCAAACAATCTGCTGATATTTATTGTGTTGGCTCTCACAAGCAGAAGGGCATCAGCAAGTGCCTATGGATTCATTTCTCAGTAAAGGCTTCTCCTTTTTGGCAGTTTATAACAAAATAACATTCCATTAATACGGCATCCTTTGTAGCTTTGCATTTTCCCAAAAAACACTTTAAAATTTTAATGCTGTTGTAATGTTGAAAAAGGACTTAAAATGCTCTCTCCAAACTCCTGCAAAAGACCAATTGATATGATGCAATAACCTATAACCAATATCTAATAACCTATATGATGAATAATAAATAATAAATGGCCAGGACACAGAGAAAATGCCTTTGCGGTTTTCTGTGATAGTGTCCTGACCTTTCATCTGGGGGGGGTGGACTGGAATCTCAGGAGCGTTGTGGCTTGTTTGTCTCACCAGCTCTCCAGGCTAAGCAGCTTCCTGCAGCCTGAGGTGCCGCTGAAAGCACAAGCCCACAGTGAGTTAAAATAAATAGTCAACTCTTCTTTCAATGTTGCTTTGGAATCTTGGACCTAAAGAAGCCCTGGAGTCAGTTTAATTGTTCTAAAATGAGCTGCATATTTTAAAGATTATGACCATATAACTGACTGCCTTGAGTAACTTGACTACAAAGAAGATTTTTTAGATGGTATATGATAATTGAACCATTCCCTGAAGGGGCCTGCTTCATCCAAACTAGAACAGAGCGTACAAGTTCAAATAGGCTCCAGTAAGTTGAATAAAAACAAAAGCTGAATGCTGCTGATGCTGCCAATGTGAACGATTCTGAAAAGGGTTGGCTAGTCAGGCAGCATTTGTAGAGAAAAAAATAGAAATGAGGGGGGTGATAAATATGAATCAGAATTAGGCCATTTCGGGTGAGACATTCTTGAGTGTTACAGTGACCTCAGCAACTATAGGTCAGGAAGGAGGCAAATAACAAAGGGCCTGCTCCCAATTCATTCTGCTGCATGTTTAGCTTCAGATATAATCAGGCTATGTTTCTGTCATGGTGTGATAGTGTCAGTGTTCACAATGTAACATACGCTCACAAACACGCACGCAAAATAATGAAATGCATATTGCATTGATGTGTTACAGAGGTCTAGATTCAAGAATGTTTTATTGTCATATGTCTCAAAATAGAACACTGAAATTCTTACTAACAGCAGCACAACAGGTATGTGAACATAAAAGCATAATAGAACACAAAAGAGTTCAATGATGTTTTAAAAAATATATATAAAATAGTGCAAAAACAAAAACAAAGCCTAGAAAACAAAAACATAGTGTAATCAATGTGAACACAAAAACTTGTAGTTTAAGGCCATCACAATGGCAAATGATCACCAGTAGAACACCACAGACATTACTGCTGGGACCATGTGTCTTCTGTAAATAGTTAGTAGATGGAAAAACTCCGTAAATATTCCGTTGATGCCATTTATAGAGTGAGGATTGCTAAAGCACTAAATTAAATACAAAGATTGGGATAAGTTTTTTAAAAATCTTAATACTAACAAGCAATAATTCATGAAGATAAAGATAAATCGATAAGGCCAGGGTGGGGAAATATAAAGGGCCAAACCATATACCTCCAAGTTACAGAAGAAAATGTAAGCAAGAAATTAGTGATTCTTTGAAGTTAGATCATTGATGCTGAGCTATACTGTTGGTTTCAATGAGTAAAATTTATTGCATCTATATTTTAAAGGATTAATACCCCAATCCTAAAACATCATAATAAATCAGAGCAAGACATTAGCACAACTACAGATAGTTTATTGTATATATATAGTCTATAGACACACTGAACTTTTATCTTCCGTTTTGTATTATGTTTACATATTCTGTTGTGCTGCAGCAAGTAAGAATTTCATTGTCCCATCTGGGACACATGACAATAAAACTCTCTTGACTCTTGACTTCTGTGCACAACTCTGTTTTCTATACACTTAAAGAAATATCTCAGTATTCAAAGCATTGCAGGGTGGGAACAGAATCTGGTTTAAAGTATCTGGGTTCGTGGCATAGAGATTGACAGCAAAGAAACAACATTTACTAGTTCTATCTCCCTGTTTCTACCCCCATCAGTCCGTGGCACTGGGAGTAATCTTGAGGTCATGAGGTCCTGCTTTTTAGCCTTTTGCTCAACTTCCTTTAGTCACTCTGCAGGATCTTTTCCTATCTGTCATTTGTGTGCTTTACTTTAGAGATACAGTGCGGAAAAAGGGCCTTCAGCCCACTGAATGTGCACCGACCAGCCATCACACCATACACTAACAGTATCCTACACATTAGGGACAATTTAGAATTTACCAAAGCCAATTAACGTACAAACCTGTACATCTTTGCAATGTGAGAGGAAACCATGCAGTCACTGGGAGAACATACAAACTCCTTACAGACAGCACCGTTAGTCAGGATTGAACCCAGGTCTCTGGTGCTGTAAGACTTCTGGCTGCTGACATGCCCACGTGATCAGATGATTGATATGATCAGATATCAATCAGATCAGCCATGTTCTGACTAAATATTGGAGCAGAATTGAGGGGCTAAGTGACATACTCCTGTTCCTAATTTGTATGTTTGTGTGTGTTGGAGAGTGAGTGCTATCTTATGGCACTGCTACTGGCACCTTCAATTACTTTTCTGATCAATGAGAGGGCACAGATTAGGTTGTAAATAACGTCATTGGATTCATCCTACTTTGTGATAACAGCTTATTCTGGACAATTTGTTATATTTTCGGGTTGAGGTCATTGTTGTAACTGTCATGGAACAGCTTGGCAAGAGACACAGTATAATTAGTTCACAAGCTCATCTATTTTAGTTCTACTCATAATCTTTAAATCATCCAAAATGACACTGCCATAGTAGCAAAGGCATCTTCCCATTCATTCTTCACCTCTGTGCCTCCTCACCAATATTCGCTCTCTGTAAAGCCACATTTTAATTTTAAAACCTCCATTGACTTATCCTTTGTAATCTCCATCAACTACAGTGCTCTGCCCTCTTCCAATGTTGATCTCTTGAAGTTTCCCAAATGTAACTGGTAGATTGGACATCAGATGCCTTGATTTAAAGCTCTGGAACTCCCTCTCTTGCCCCTTCTGCCTCTCTACCTATATATCCTCCTTTACGATCTGCTAAATTCTTCCCATTCGATTAAGCCTTTGGTCATATAATCTACCTCCTCATGTGAATTGCTGAACTGATTTGTGCTTTCACATAATAAAATTCAAGAGTAACAATTAGTGACCCTGTAAACTAAACTGCATATCTAAATATGAAAGCCTTCTGAAGGTTGGTGCTGTCATCTGCAGTGTTTTAGCCATCAAGAACCTCTGTCGCCATTGTCAAACGCGTATTTGCTTTCTCTTGCTGTTGTGCTAGAGGCCGGATTGTAACGCTTGATGTCAAATGCCATGCAGCATAAACATTAGGTAAACCCCTGGGTAATTGGTCATGTACAACAAAAACTAAAGCATTTAATTTGGTGCCATTTAAAATCAAAATGTTCCTTCTGTTTTTAATGACAATCAATTGAAATATTAGGAAATTAATTATTGTGAAATTCAATTAACAATGTAACTATCACATGGGCCACATCATCATATAAATTGATTATCTTACAAACATAAGAATTTTTAGACCAATAAAATTAAGGGAGAATATAATTTTCATGTTAAAACCCTACTATAATTTTAGCCTGTTAGATTTTTCTTCAATCAAATTTCACCACAATAAAACCATACCTCTTAACATGTGATGTAAACCTGTGAACCATTATGGGTTTGTTTAATAGGTTGGAATGAATTGCACATTTTGTTGGCTTACCCATCGATCAGTTACTCTATGATTTCTTAAAATAAAGTTACTTTGTATCTTGTACCCTGTAATACAGTTTAATTGTAGGAACTGACACAGATTTGGATAAAAGACCTAGAAATGTATTTTCAAGATTTTAGAACAGGTACGTGTGACTGGGACGTTATAATAACCATATAACCATATAACAATTACAGCACGGAAACAGGCCATCTCGACCCTTCTAGTCCGTGCCGAACACATAATCTCCCCTAGTCCCATATACCTGCGCTCAGACCATAACCCTCCATTCCTTTCCCATCCATATAACTATCCAATTTATTTTTAAATGATAAAAACGAACCTGCCTCCACCACCTTCACTGGAAGCTCATTCCACACAGCTACCACTCTCTGAGTAAAGAAGTTCCCCCTCATGTTACCCCTAAACTTCAGTCCCTTAATTCTCAAGTCATGTCCCCTTGTTTGAATCTTCCCTACTCTCAGTGGGAAAAGCTTCTCCACGTCAACTCTGTCTATCCCTCTCATCATTTTAAAAACCTCTATCAAGTCCCCCCTTAACCTTCTGCGCTCCAAAGAATAAAGCCCTAACTTGTTCAACCTTTCTCTGTAACTTAGTTGCTGAAACCCAGGCAACATTCTAGTAAATCTCCTCTGTACTCTCTCTATTTTGTTGACATCCTTCCTATAATTAAGCGACCAAAATTGTACACCATACTCCAGAATTGGCCTCACCAATGCCTTGTACAATTTTAACATTACATCCCAACTTCTATACTCAATGCTCTGATTTATAAAGGCCAGCACACCAAAAGCTTTCTTTACCACCCTATCTACATGAGATTCCACTTTCAGGGAACTGTGCACAGTTATTCCCAGATCCCTCTGTTCACCTACATTCTTCAATTCCCTACCATTTACCATGTCCGTCCTATTTTGATTTGTCCTGCCAAGATGTAGCACCTCACACTTATCAGCATTAAATTCCATCTGCCATCTTTCAGCCCACTCTTCCAACTGGCATAAATCTCTCTGTAGACTTTGAAACTCTACTTCATTACCCGCAACCCCACCTATCTTAGTATCATCTGCATACTTAATCTTATGGGAACTTGGCTAAGGAAGGGACAGGAATGTCTGCAGGGTATAGGTGTTACAGACACGATAGAGGTGGAGGTAAAATAGAAGAGGGGAGGGGGGGAGTTGCTTTACTGATTAAGGAGAACATCAAAAGCAATAGTCCAAGATTACATTGCTGATGGCTCATTCAGTGAGGCTATATGGGTGGAATTGAGAAATTAAAAGGGAATAATCACCTCGTTGGAGATGTACTATAGGTCCCCAGATAGACAATGGGAAGTAGAAGAATAAATATGCTGGGACAGTGCAAGCAGCTGCAAGACTAATAGGATTGTCATAGTGGGGTATTTTAGCTTTCCCAATATAGACTGGTACTGCCATATTGCCAAAGGCTTGGACAGGGTGGAATTTGTCAAATATTTTCAGGAAGGTTTCTCTAGACAATATGCAGAGGGCCCTACAAGGAATGAACGAACCCTGACCTACTCTTAGGAAATTGGGAAGGGCTGTTGTCAATTGCAAGAGAAATTGAAGCTTTGGTCAGAAAAAAGAAGGAAGCATAGGCCAGGTGTAAGCAGCTGGGATCAAATGTATCTGAGAGGAGTTTAGGGGACTGAAGAGCATGCTTAAGAAGCAAATCATGAGGTTAAAAATGGGCAGGAGATAGCTCTGGCAGATAAAATTAAGGAGAATCCAAAGAGATTGTGTAAGTACATTAAGGTAAAGATGGTAACCAGAGAGAGAATATGGCCCCTTAGGAACCAAATCATCTATGTGAGGAGCCACAGATGGTCAAGGTCCTCAATAGGCATTCCTCTCCTGTTTTTACCATGGAAAAAAAATAAGGCTTGGGAACGGGATAGTTAATGGAGATGCCTTGAGAACAGTCTGTTTTATGATTGAGGAGGTACAGGATGTCCTAGGGTGTATGAAGGTGAACAAATTCCCCAGGCCATATCAAATATATTCAAGGACACTGTGGGAAGCCAGAGCAGGTACCCAGCTGGGCTATATGAAACAACTGTGACATCTGGTATGCCTCAGGGATCAATGCTGGGTCCTTTGTTTCTGGTTTATATCAATTATTTGGAGGAGAATGTACAAGGCATGTTTCGTAAATTTGCAAATGACATTAAAGTAGGTGGTATCATAAACAGTGAAGATGATTATCAAAAATTACAACCAGCTATTGATCAGCTGGGCAAGGGGGCTGAGCTGAGGAATGGATAATGGCATTTACTGCAGATGTGCAAGGTGTTGCATTTTGGGATGTCAAATCAGGCCAGGAACTTCACAGTGAATGGTAGGGCCCTGGAGGGTGTTGTAGAGCAAAGAGATCTGGGAGTGCAAGTAAGTAAGTAAGTAAGTAAACTTTATTTATATAGCACATTTTAAGTCAATTTGCATTGACCCCAAAGTGCTTCACATAATTTAAATAATAAGTTCCATTGCAAACAATTCTCTGAAAATTGTGGCACGGCTAGTTAGGGTGGTTAAAAAAGGTTTTTGGTACTTTGACCTTCATCAGTCTGGGATAAAGTATAGAAGTTGGAACATTACACTGCAGTCGTACGACATCCTGCTACAGAAATAGTACAAGGATGATTTCCGAGGATGATGCCAGGACTAGAGAGGCTGAACTGTAGGGAGAGGTTGGGTAGGCTAGGATATAATTGGATGAATAGGGGTCAAATGGGTGCAAATAGGACCAGTTTACATGGGGCATCTTGGTCGGCATGGACAAGTTGGGCCGAAGGGCCTGTTTCTCTGCTGAATGACTCTATGGTTCTATTGTCTAAGTTTGAAAAGCATTTGTTGTGTCAGGCATTCACAACTTCAACACTTTGGTGAGGAATCTTCTTCTTATCGAGTCCACACACAAGATTAGAAGTTGTTCAGCCAGAGCTGAACACACTTCTCGGCATCTGCACAATGGTGTCTGTCTTGCGCTTCTTGTGCTTCTTGTGCGTGGTGGTGGAAAGATTGGTTGAAACAGGGCCGCGACGTGAACGCTCTTTCCTTGGCCCCTGGTGAGGGATGCATCCTTTGGAAATGTAGATCATTCTCTAAGCAAAGAGTGGTGTCCAATTGGATAAGGTACAGAGGGAGCTGATTTTGTTGGCCTCAATTAAATTGAACAATGGATATCAGAAGAAGGGACACATTTCATTTTGAATTCCGTGGTAGTAGAAAAGAGTTAGTTAAAGACATTTTGTTATTAAGGTAGCAAGGGAGATTGTGGCCCCGAAGAGATGCTTCATTAGTTTAAAGGCAGCCAAGGTGATGACTGAACTCACAATCAGCGGGTTGCCAGTAGGAGCATCAGGACTCCATAATCTGCTGACCTCAGCAGCAGGTAGTAATTTCACATAGAGGCTCTTCTAACAAAGGTTAGATTGCGGGCAATAACACCAACTCAGTAGCTGCAACTACAAAATTGGGCAAGGCCAGGGTGGGGTGATAGCTGAGGACAGGGTCTATGAGTGAAAGGAGAGAATGCTGAAAGGGAGGGAGACTGCCCCTCAGCATCTGCCTTCCATTCAACGCCAGCTCTCCCACATTCCATAACATCACTGTCCACTGTATTCCCACTAAGGATCATCACCTCCGTCATCGATCCTAGTGAGAGTAGCAACAAATTAAATCTGTATTATTCTTCTTGTATCTCTAACTTATTAAATAATCAGTGTATCCACTAATGCAGAAACAAACATCCACTAATGCATAAACATGCATTGACCATTACAGAAATAGTAGCAAAGAGTAGACTTGGGGAACCTGACAATTCATTGTTGAATTCATCGTGCAAGATTAGCCACAATATTCCTATTAATGGTTTTGAGACCATTTTTTGAACAATCATTTCTTAGCTTGAAGTTTCCTTTGTTAAATCAGACTTCTCAGCTGACTGATTTGAGTGTACGTTACCTTTCAGGCTTTGTGAAGAAGAATAAAGATAACATAACAAACTGACACAGGAGGTATTAAGAAATGTTTTAATGGCAGAAGCGCCAATTATATAATTTAACAATTGACTACTGGCAAGCCAGTTAACAATATATCTTATATCTCTATTTTCACTATTTATTTCTTATTACAGGCCACTGGAGCATTACACTGGGGGGCGTAGGGGAGGAGGAGGGAGAAGTGGGGGGGGGGGGGGGGGGGGGGGGGGCAGAGGTTGCATTTCTAAGAAAACAGTCGATTTTGCGATTTTCCATAATGTAAAGTCGCCTACGTAAAGAAATGCAAGTTGAACAGGTTGTGCTCAATATTTACATATTCCATTTCCATTACCCAAACTGAAGGCAGCACAGTGATGCAGTAGTAGAGTTGTTACCTTACAGTACCAAAGACCGGCTTAGATCCTGATTACGGGAGCTGTCTGTACGGAGTTTGTATGTTCTTCCTGTGACTGTGTGGGTTTTCTCCAGGTGCCCCGGTTTCCTCCCACACTCCAAATAATACATGTTTGTGGATTAATTGGCTTCTGTAAAATTGTCAGTCATCCCTCGTATGTAGGATAATGCTAGTGTACGGGGTGATCGCTGGTCAACGCGGACTCTATAGGCTGAAGATCTTGTCTCCACACTTTATCTTTAAAGTCTAAGCTAACAGATGTAGGCCTGTGATGCGACAATTGCATTTCATTATGTTTGTCACTAAGATAGGACGTTGTGCAAATCGCTACATCTGGCATTAAAACATACCTCAATCTGGCTGCATTGCTGTATTTTAAAACACATTTAAGTACAATTTATTCCCAAATCTTTAATGTAAAGGTGCAAAATGTCGACCTGAAATGTCACCTATCCATTTTCATCAGAGATACTGCCTGACCTAATTAATTTTCTTTATGATCCAAATTCCTTTTTGTAAGTATATACTTTTAGAAATATTCAACACTCATTGTGCATTATATTTGTTCCAGCTCTTCAGCTGGACCTGTCTACTCAAATTTAATTTATCTTCCCTATCCCATCTCTTGGAAATTTTTGAAGAAGTAACATGTGCTGTGAATAAAGGGAATCAATTAATATTCTAAGATTCCCAGAAGTCATTTGACGAGATGCAACGGGAAAGTCTTATGTGATATTACTACGTCATGTGAATAAGTCTGAACGTCCAGCCATTTAAGTGGCTGAAATATTTTGATGGCTGGCGAAACCATCTTAGTCAAATTTCAAACCTTTCCAGGCTATTGAATGGTTTTGAATATCATTGAAAATCAGAAATATTCAAAGTTTTATAAAAACAAAGTAAAATAATATAAAAATAAAATTAAACACATCAAAGCACTTTTATATAAATATTTATGTGAACTCCAATTCAAAAATTATAAATCATCTTGAATATATTCTTGTTTCCTTTTATTTTCATTCAAATGAATGGGCCAACACTGACCCAATGTGGGCAGACACCCCAATATAAGTGCTCATATAATTACAGCAGGGTTGCCTACCCACCTCGCCAGTGGATTTCACACCGAGGCCAAAACTTGAAATGCACTAGTGGAACTCAGCCAGTTAGTCAAGGATACCTGTGTTTGTCCGGGATTCCTGGACCTTCTTTCACCAGGTTAATGCCAATAGTTCAGCATGGGAATTATGCCATTTCCCAATAAGCTCTAGCTCAATGAAATCATCAGAACTGAATTTCTGAAATGGACTCAAATGCAGTAATTACAAAATGACACATTTATTCTTACCCAACAGGGATGACTTACTAGAGAAATATACCTTTGTTATTAATGGCACCTTAAAAACATGAGAGAAAACTTGGGGCAATTTACTGGGCAATAGTACTCTTTAAATCAAAGATCTTATAGCGGAGCATAAGATCTTTGCTTTAAATCATGACTATTTGCCTCATCCCTGCTAACAGTGTAGCTGATATCCTCCTCCTAAAGGCCTGCAGCTAATCACTTACCTGAAATAGGCAAATGTACTTCAGACTTACAAGATAGAGCCATTACTAAAAGTGACGAATGGAGGAAAGTGGTTATTTTCTTCGTAGGAACCAACATATGTACATACATTGGGATTTTGAATTTAATAACATTATGTGAGCTCAATTATATTAAGATGTGTCCTTAGGTTCTGTGATCACAACTCAGGGATTGCTTGTACACAGAGTAAGAATGCAAAGGGTTGCGAGCAATACTTAGGTAGAATCAAAGGAGTAGCTAACTAACTGAAAACTGAGGATGGGCTTTATGGTCGTTCCCAGATTTGCAGTCAGTGTTGGACCTCAATTACTTCTCCATCCTATCCCCCCCTGGTTAAATCCCTCCCTACCTTTGTTCAAGACACCTCACACGCTCTTTGTCTACTCCAGGACTTCCGTTCTCTAGGCCCCCGTTCCCTCATCTTCACCATGGATGTCCAGTCACTCTACACCTCCATTCCCCTCCAGGAGGGTCTTAAAGCCCTCAGTTTCTTCCTTGACAGCAGAACCAACCAATCCCCATCTACTGATACTTTCCTCCGCCTAGTGGTCCTTACCCTCAACAAGCTGGTCCTTACCCTCAACAACTTTTCCTTTAACTCCTCCCATTTCTTCCAAATACAAGGCGTAGCTATGGGCATGCGCATGGGCCCTAGCTATGCCTGCCTCTTTGTAGGGTACGTCAAACAATCTTAGTTCGAGGCGTACCAGGGCCCTATCCGCAAACTCTACCTCTGCTACATCGATGACTGCATTGGTGCTACCTCCGCTACATCGACGACTGCATTGGGGCTACCTCCTGCACCCACACATAACTCATTGACTTCATCCATTTCACCACTAACTTCCATCCAGTACTCAAATACACCTGGACCATTTCCGACATTTCCCTACCATTTCTAGACCTCCCTATCTCCATCGCAGGTGATAGACTACTGACCGACATCCACTATAAACCCACTGACTCCCTTGGCTATCTGGACTACACTTCTTCCCACCCTGCTTCCTGTAAGGACACCATCCCCTACTCCCAATTCCTCCGTCTATGCCTCATCTGCACCCCCAGTCTGAAGAAGGGTCTCGACCCGAAACATGGCCTATTTCCTTCGCTCCATAGATGTTGCCTCACCCGCTGAGTTTCTCCAGCATTTTTGTCTACCTACAAAATTATTATTGATTATTTGGATAAAGGAACTGAGAGAGTTGTAGTCAAATTTGCTGATGATACAAAGAGAAGTCGTGAGCATGACACAAATAATCGGCCATCGGAACAGGGTAGGTTAAATGAGTGTATAAGGTAATAGCAGATGGAATAAAACAAGGTTGTCCACTCTGGATGGATGAATGAAAAGGCAAAGTGTTGCATAAATGGAGTGAAACTACAAATTGTTGCAGTATGAAAAGATTTTGCCATTACAGTATATGAGAGACAAAAAGTCAGGATGAAGGAACAACAGACAGTTAGGAAGGCTTATGAAATATTGGCCTTTATTGCAAGGGGCATCGAGTGTAAATGTAGGGAGGTTCTAGTGCAGAGTGTCTGGTGAGATGGCACCAGAAATACTGTGCATAATTTAAGCCTCCATGTTTAAAGAAGGATGCAGTATCATCATGGAACATCATTGCTTCGTTTGAGTTATTATGTCACAGTTGCAGACTTGCAGTAGATAAGAACAACAATGGTGGTCTATCATAGAACTTAGAGACGTACAGCATGATGCCAAGTTAAAATAATCTCATGTGCCTGCATATGATCCATATCCCTCCATTCCCCTGGTCATTCTATGTTGCATATTCCTCCACTTTCAACCTAATATGCAAACTATTACTAACTTTGAGATTAACGACTATTAATTTATTTTCTATAAATTAGCAAATAACAACTCTGAAGGATTATTTTTGTTAATTAATTAAAACTACAAAACTTTCCAAAGGCAAGGGAAATTGTAACAATTACATTATCATTATAGGAAATCGAATAATAAAGCACTGCCGTCGGTAAATTGGTTTTGTTTCTGTATGATGTTAATCCTGTGAAACTCAGCAATGTTTCAAAGTGTATCGGACAACAAAACCAGGTAGGTTTGGTTATTCTAAAATAGAGGCGTATCCCCATTTATTACAGCAACTACTCTTTCATTCTCCTTGTGTGTAGCTCAGTTATTATATTTCTCGTCTTATACAAATTCTAAAACACACAGAAGTATTTACAAGGATTTTCTACTAGTCTGCTCGAATGTTGGAGTCTTCTTCGTCTTGTCGTAATTCCCGAAACCGCGGGATGGCGTTGTGTGAATAAACTGCAAGTAGTAAATCATCCCTTTGAGTGTCTCACACTAGTCCAGCAAGTTGGAGGTATCTTGTAGAGATAGCAACCTCGTAGTTCCCAAAAAATGTTATGAAATATGTGACTGCCACAGAAGTAGCTCAACGTACTTTCGAAATTTCTTTTAAGACGGCCATTCTCAAATAAACCCGTGGTGGCAATTTAAATATACAGCAGGGAATGCCTGTAAAATATCAGTTACTTGGTTTCACTTTTATATCAATACCAATCTGCCGTGCGCATCCAATGATAGGCACAGTAGATAAATATGAAAATATACCATAAATGATAGGAAACGTTTTACTTATCCAATACGTTCACCTGGATGCATTCTAAGAATTGTTGAAATATTTATTCTCTTTTTATTCTGTTAAAGAATGGATTCTGGAATCATAGTTCGAGTATTTCATTCTGGACAATCGCTTTACCATTTCGCCAAACCGTTCAAACATTTTTACAATAGATTATCAGTCGCTGCCGTAAGATGTATCTTTCAGGGTTGTTGGGCGTTGAGCCAAGCCCCAAGAATTCACGCGGAGAACTAATGGTGAGGGAGGCTGATGCATTTCCCTTTCACTCCGAAGAAAACCCATACGCAAACGCTCTATAGCAACATTGAGAAATCCAATTAACGGTCCAGAACACCACTAAACATTCTACTTCCTCCGACGTGGGTTGCAATGGTCTAATGGAAATAAAGCCTGATTCACCATGCAACGTAATTGAGTAAAAATAACAAAGTGCTGAAGTAACTCAGCTGGTCAGACAACATCGATGGAGGGAATGGGCTGGCTATGTTTTGGATTGGGACCCATCTTCTACCCTGCCATCAACGTGAATGGTGAGGTTGATGATATAGACAGTTTCTGCAAGGCTACTACAGAAGTTGCCCCAATGCAGTTGTTTATATAGCAGAAAAAAATATTGGGAAAGGTGCTTGGCTATGTTTGAAACAAGGAATGTTCAAGCTAACCAACAAAAAGACAGACATAGCTGGGGCCCATGTGGGTGCCTGTGTCTACACCTTTGACTTAAACAAAAAATGACAGGAGTCAAAAGAGAATTTGTTAAAGGTGAGCATGTTCCACGAGGTGGAGGAGAGGGTTAGCAAATGGGGAATTGATCTTGACTCTGTTCAACGAAGAACTGAATGGCCTTGAAGACGTCCTGGTGAGGAATGGAGGTGTAAAGTGACTGCACATCCATAGGAAATATGAGGCAATTTGGACCTAAGAAATGGTAGTTATTGAAGTATTAAAGAGAATGTGAGGTGTCTTATAGATTATAGAATTTTATAGATGTAGGTCTTGATGTAGGTCAGAAGAGGCTGGACAAGGAGAGGCGCCAGCAATGGCTGCCCCGCCAACAGTCTGCCTGTCTATTCCTCCTTTGTTGTTTGGATGTGTTAAATGTATGATTTTAGTGTTCTTTAGCTTGTTTCATGTGGGGGGTGGGAAAACTTTTTCTAATCGCTTACCTTGACGGAGTTGCAATTTTTTTCCATATCGTATCTCCATCCGCACTGCGGCCTAACGTTGAGGAATTGACGGCCTTTGCTGGAGACTGATTTCGGAAGCCTGCGGATTTACAATCATGGAGCTCGCTATCCCTTTGCCAGGGATCGACCTCTTGGCTCCAAGCACTGGGGCCTGCGGACTTTAACATTGTGGAGCTTGCGGTCCTTGGTTAGAGACCGACTTTGGGAACTCAAGCCGCAGGAGCTTCTATCGCCCTGACACGGGAGCTTCGACCGCCGGCTGCGAGAGCTTCGATCACCCCGACTGCGGATGGTTCGACTGCCCTGATCACGGGAGAATAAAGAGGAAGAAGTTTGGACTTTATTGCCTTCCATCACAGTGAGGAATCTGCTGTGGTGGATGCTTATGTTAACTTTTATGTAGTTGTGTGTCTTGTGCTTTTTCTTTAATATGGCTCTATGGATTCGAATTTCACTGTACCTTAATTGGTACATGTGACAATAAACTGACCTTGAAACCTTGAAAGATAGAATCAAGGTAAATTGAGATTAATTTGGTAAAGCAGAGGCAGGCCAAAACAGTGGGTCCACCAAGGCAGTCCTGCTTGTGGAATTTTGGAAGAGGATACATAAAAAACATAGAAAATAGGTGCAGGAGTAGGCCATTCGGCCCTTCGAGCCTGCACCGCCATTCAATATGATCATGGCTGATCATCCAACTCAGTATCCTGTACCTGCCTTCTCTCCATACCCCCTGATCCCTTTAGCCACAAGGGCCACATCTAACTCCCTCTTAAATATAGCCAATGAACTGGCCTCAACTACCTTCTGTGGCAGAGAGTTCCAGAGACTCACCACTCTGTGTGAAAAATATTTTTCACATCTCGGTCCTAAAGGATTTCCCCTTTATCCTTAAACTGTGACCCCTTATCCTGGACTTCCCCAACATCGGGAACAATCTTCCTGCATCTAGCCTGTCCAACCCCCTAAGAATTTTGTAAGTTTCTATAAGATCCCCACTCAATCTTCTAAATCTTCTAAATATAGGATAGAAACAGGGAGTTTAGTTTAGCTTAAAGATACAGCGTGGCAACAGGCCCTTTGGCCAGCTGATTCTGCATCGACCAGCGATCATCCATGCATGTTCTATCCTACACACTAGGGGCAATTTATAGAGGCCAATTAACCCCACGTCTTTGGAATGTGGGAGGAAACTGGAGAACCTGGAAAAAACCCGCGGTCACAGGGAGAACGTACAAAGTCCGTACAGACAGCACCCTTAGTCAGGATCGAACCCGGTCTCTGGTGCTGCAAGGCACCAACTCTATTTGCCATTCCAAAGTAGATTGTGGAGAACTACAAGGTTGAAGGCTGTGGAGATCAAGTTCAAGTTCAAGTTCAAGTGAGTTTATTGTCATGTGTCCCTGTATAGGACAATGAAATTCTTGCTTTGCTTAAGCACACAGAAAATAGTAGGCATTTACTACAAAACAGATAAATGTGTCCATATACCATGATATAAACATATAAACTGGTAGTGCAAATAACAGAAAGTGGTTGCTAATAATCAGAGTTTTGTCTGAGCCAGGTTTAATAGCCTGATGGCTGAGGGGAAGTAGCTATTCCTGAACCTGGTTGTTGCAGTCTTCAGGCTCCTGTACCTTCTACCTGAAGGTAGCAGGGAGATGAGTGTGTGGCCAGGATGAGTTGAGTTTCCCAGTGGCGATAAGATCAATGATCTCACACCTCCCGCTGCTGACTCATCCATGCATTCATCTCCTCCCGACTGGACTACTGCAACTCACTTCTCCTTGGCATCAGCTCCACCTACATCAACCGACTCCAACTGGTCCAGAACGCAGCCGCCCGACTCATCACCCACACCAAATCCTGGCATCACATCACTCCAGTCCTCAAAAACAACTTCACTGGCTTCCCATCTCCCACCGGATCACCTACAAAGCCCTCCACCATCTGGCCCCCCCATATCTCACTGACCTCCTCTCCCCCTACCAACCCTCACGGTCCCTCAGATCCACATCAGCCGATCTCCTCTCCATCCACAAGTCCAACCTCCGCAGTTTTGGGGACAGAGCCTTCTCCAGGCCAGCTTCCAGGCTCTGGAACTCCCTCCCCCAACTGATCCGCAATTCCATGTCCCTCACCATCTTCCAGTCCCGCCTCAAGACCCATCTCTTCACCTCTGCCTATCCTTAGCCCCACGTCCCCCTCCCTTTTCATCTGTGCTTGAATTGCCTCATATTGTGTTTTGAACTGAATTCTGTCTTTAATTTGTGTACTAGTCATGTCTCTACTATTTATTTCATTCCCTTACATGTTTTTCCTCTACTTGCTAAATTTTTGTAAGGTGTCCTTGAGACTCTTGAAAGGCGCCCACAAATAAAATTTATTATTATTATTATTATTATAATGATGACTCGGGAGATGGTGGCCTGGTGTTCGTCGTGGAGTCATGGTCAAGCAGTAGGTGTGAGGCGATGTGCAGGAACTGACTACTGACACCTGGCCTTAGCATGGTTGAGTCCAGCCTGTCAGACTATAACAGCACTTCCCTTGACAATGGGTTTAATGACAATATTGTGATTGTTACAGGGTGAGTGAGGGCTGCACATTCGGTGGGGACGATATTGGACTGGATAAAAGGAGTGATGAAATCAAAATGGTTAATATTGTGGATATTGAGCTGAAAAGGCTGAAGGTAGAAGGCCGACTGGAGGAATCCATTCCCACCACTGATGTAACTTGACACACTGAGTTCCTCCAACACTTTGTTTCTTGCTCAAGATTCCATTATCTGCCGTTTCTTGTGGCTGCAAAGTAATTGAGAAAAGAGACTAAAAACATTATATCTTATGTGATGTAAGATAACATCTGGCCATCCAGATTTGTTTTTGTTTTAGTTTCAAGACTTATTTCTTAAAATTATTATTTTTCCACATGATGCGAAAAGAAAACTGAAAGACAAATCAGATTTAAGCTGCTAAAGCGCAGAAGAGCTCGATATGATGACGGGCTCTGAATTTGTTGGGGTGTGGGCATGGGGATACACAGGTAAGGTCTCTGCTGTGGACCGTTCAGCATTGGAGATTGGCCAAGGGGATGGTGACTACATGACAGGGGTTGGAGCTGGGGTCAGACACAGGGTCTGAGGAAGACAGAGAGGGGCAGGGGTCTGAGGAGAAATAAAGTGGAGGGAGGAGGGATCTCAGAGAAGAGAGGGATGTGTGTGCTGGTGTAGCAGTGGGGGATAGAGGAAGTGGCGTGGTTACTGTTAGAAGTGCAGTGGGATCAGGGTGTTAGTATGAAGGGTTCTGGCCTGTGAGGGGCCAGGAAAACTTTAACATTTGGCACTGCTGCCCTGGAAATGGACTGCATTGGTGCTGCCTCCTGCACAAGTGCAGAGCTTATAGATTTAATTGATATTACTGCTAATATCCATCCTGCCCTCAAATTCACTTGAACCATCTCTGAAATCGCTCCACTTCTCAATCTCTCTGTCTCCATCACAGAGGACAGTCTATTAACTGATGTCTAATACCAATCCACTGACTCCTGCAGTACATTAAGTACACTTCCTCCCACCCTCTTGTGAGGCCACCACCATTAGTCAAAATATCTCCATTTCTGCCACATCTGCTTCCAAGATGAGGCTTTCCATTTTCAGACATCCGAGATGTCCTTTTCCTTCAATATAAGTGGGCTGCTCCTTGCTGTTGTGGATGGATCCCTCACTCATATCTCTTCTGTGTCCTGCAATTCTGCTCTTGCTCCCCTCCCCCAGATGGCACAAAGATAGTTCCCCTGGCCCTCACTTTTCCTTCCAACAGCTTCCACATCCAACACTCTGATGTTTCTACTTATTTCAATGGGATCCCATCACCAGTCACCTGTCCCCACCCCTTTCTGCTTTCCGTAGTGACCACTCTCTCTACCGTTGCTTGGTTTGTTTATCTCCTCTGACCCAAGCCATCTATCTCCTCCCCAGGCACGTTCCCCTGCTACTGCAGATGTAACACCTGCCCCTACAACTGCTCTGTCACTTTTATCCAGGGACCCCAGCAGCCTTTCCAGTTAGAACAGTACAGTGAAAAGAAAAGGGCCTTAAAATGCCTGTGCTAAACATAATCCCTAGACCATCTCGTATCTACCTGTACACAATCCATATCCCACCATTCCGTGCATACCCATATGCCAATCCAAAAGTCTTTAAAATGTCACTTTTGTATTTACCTCAACAACCACCCCCAGCAGCATGTTCGAGTTGAGGCTGAGGTTCACGTGCACCTCTTACAACTTCGTCTATCTGTGTAGGCTCTTTTACATCGATGAGGCCAAGCGTAGACGAGGCAATTGTTTTGCTGAACACTTGTGGCTAAACATTCTAACTCCCCTTCCCACACTGACCTTTCTTTCCCTGGCCTCCTCGATTGCCAGAGTTATGCCACAAACAAACTGGAGGAACAGTACCTAATAATCCGCTTGGGTAGATTACGACCTAATGGTATGAGCTCTGATTTCTCTCAATTTCAAGTAAAAACTCCCATCCCCTTTATATTTCCCCTTCCCCAAATCAGATGTACAGGCTGTTTCGGAAGCTGCTAAGATTAACTCGCTACTCGCAGTCGTTTTTCTATGTTTCTATGTTTAAGACATGAAACAGACAAACGAAGTTCAAAGGGTACAATATTATTGTACAATATTGTTTGGAACTGCGTTGTGAATTGCCTTTTGATGTAATATTGAAAGTTACATCAGCATCCACTGATGTAACAGTTTCAGCACATCTCATGACAACATCGTTGCTGCCCACAATGCATAGATGACTATGATCGCGGCGGCAGATACCTGCACAACTACTGGTGCTCCCATGTACCGCCCACTTTAATGCTTATATCTATTTAGAGGTGTTGGATACTGTGTATTAACTGGAACCAATCCAATTAAGTACACAATCTGTTCGTGAATACTTCTTCGAAATGGTTAGATTACAATGGCTAAAATCAGCAGTCTGCCTTTACTCATTTATTTCGTGTTTTAAAAAAAAGTTAAATCTAAACTTATAGTGATGCTGAGAAGAACATCCATTTTATGTTTCACCATTTATTTTTATTTTCAAATCTATCTTTCGGGATCTGCACGCTATAATTGCCCAATGTCGTTTTAACCTTCAATTGTAAACCAGAAGTACACCACAGCTCGATTGAACATTCTGCCAAGTTTGTGAGACATTTCATTTGCGCGGGTTCTTTGATATTGCAGTCAGTTAGAACGGGAAGGGCAGACCTGATTTACACCCAGCATGTCGCACAATATCGACCAATCCAGCTTCCTGTCAGTAATTCGCGTTTTGGAACTCAACAATAGTTGCGAGAGACTGCAATTTACCCAACCATGTACTGGGTGTCAGTGTGGAATGCGCAAATTCGGTTCGTGCTAGACGTCCTTAAAAGAGTGCAAATCCCTCCACGCTAGGTTATATTTAAAATCCTTTTTTAAGGATAGAGGATCTAAGCAATTCCTTCCTAATTTTTGAGCGGCTTCCTTGTAACATGAGCGTAAATGCTGCGTTTTTGGCAGGTGATATATCGAGGCAATCGTTTAACCGCTCTCCTATTAATAAACGCAGATATTATTCTGTACGATATAAATTACGAGAGAGCGAGCTAATTATATCACCGGTGTGTAAAAGTCCAACCTAAAAATGCTGTAATGGTTTGGGGTTGTTTAGAGTTTATCATAGCACTAATACTGGGAGGTAACAACTTAACTCAACTTTCAATCCATTCTAATGTAAGTCATGCAAGTCAAGAGCTTTTGTGACGAATGACAACGCTGATTGAATTCTACCATTGAATGCTGTTGAACTTTATTTTACAGATCTAAACTATAATAGATTAACTTGATGCACCCAAAATTGAAAAAACATAATCCTAATGGGGGACACTTTCACAACAAGGAAACGATGCCAGTGATAATCTCTAGACGAATAGCAATCTCACATACTCCCCTCCATAAAATTACTGTTAAGTTGACGGTGCGTTTCCGACGTGTGCTTTGTTTCCCCATGTTGAACTGAAGAAGAGGAATACCCTTAGTCAGCAAAGTTCGATGCACTATTACTATTAAAAAGGAGAGGGACACGAGCTGGACAATCGCTCTTTTCTTACTTCACTGTGAGAGTGCAGATCTTTTTTTTTGAAGATTGCTTTGGGCTGGTCTCCCCGATGCCAGTTCCACCCTGACTGGACCCCTCCGTCCCCCTCCCCTTCACGTGATCCGCGGCACATGCGCGCAAAACCGGGCCGTGGAAAAAAAAAGTGCTTGTGCATTTTTTCACTGACGTAAGTACGCTGTGGCGCTCACACCGGATTGCCAGATTGCAAGTCTAAACTTGGCTGAAGGCCGGTAGCCAGATCGTGCTGTTTTAAATACTTTGTTGTATTGCCTGCCTGCCTGCCTTTGCAACTGTCCCATAGAGCTTTGTACGAACTCAGCTGCCCGGGAGAGGAGTCAGTGGGGGAAAAAAAATCTATGTTGCTTGGTGGTAGCTGATTGCATCCCAGTTTCTGCCAAGTCAGTAACTTCAGTAATCTCCCCCCGCCCCCCACCCCCTACCTCCCTCCACCCCCTCCAAACTGCAGGATTCTGTTCTGGATGAAAATAACTTGTGGTTTCGAGAGAGTAGAATTGGTTGGTGCGGATCGCCAGTGTGCACGGTCTATTGTTTGAAAGCTGCACTTAAAACCTTCCCAGAATGAAGATGAAAACGGTAAAGGCTATTAGTACAATTTTTCAGACCCCTTTGTTTATCTTAAAGTGTTGATTTACTGCTGAAGCTCACTGCGAGTTGCATTGTAAATTAATGGGTTTGGACACTGAAACATTTTCAATTCTTTCACTTTTTGGGTGAAGTGAACTGCACTAAAGAAATCGTTTAATTTTGTCTTGTGATTATATGTTTGAAGCCCTAATTTGGCAGATTACCTCCTGGTGCATTTTAAATAGGATGGCTAAATTTCGCGTATGGGTTCAGGAGAGCAACGAGCGCTGTGCAAAGTGGTGTTATTTGATTTAATCTGTACCTCGCGTGGTGTATGAGGGTTCCTTTTAAGGATGCCTCCATCCAATTAATCGAATGTGGTAAGGGTAAAGTAAATATCCAATTATGTATTTAAAACTGAAATAATGCTGGAAAGTGTGCAAGAAGGTATAGTCTTTCCAGCTCTTTCATTGTTGCAAAGACACTTATTTTCACTTGAGCTGCCGGTGTAATGTATTTGGGCCAAATGCCAACTTGTCTGGGTCACACACGCGTTTTATCCAAATAGATTTGTGCTGCTGTCTGGGAATGGGCTGCTGAATGTTACTTTATATCGACCGTATGGAGCCTATTCCTGTTCCCCTTATGTTTGAAATGTTATAACTTTCTCTCATTTTTGACGCCGAAGCGCCGACGTTGGAGACCAGCTGTGCGCTGTGTTTTTGTAGTGTCTAGCCTTTTCGTAGCTCCTTCACTGAAAAAAAAAAATGGGATTGTCCAGCAGAAATCTGACAGCTCCTGGAAAACTTGGCACTACGCAAGAAACACAGTACAGGTTATAAAGCCAAACCTTGCTCTGGTGACGTCTGCAAAGTTTGGTTTTCTTTCCAGAGTCTGGCCGTGGTGTGATTTCCGTCCCAAATTTGATAAAAAGCTAATATCCTTACATCGGGGTCATTTGTGGGTTTTTTTTAATATGAAAGAAGAAAGTAATTTTCTTATTGTGCTGAATACTTATGCAAGTTGCGGGACTTTAAAAACAATCTCTTCACTGTAATGGTAATCATTCAATACCAGGCAGGAGCAGCTCTACAACTGCTTTTCAGCGGGGAACCGCAGACTTTATATCCTCTGCCTCGGCCATTGCCCCTCCCCCTTCACTCCATAGCAACCCCCGCATGCCACTTGTACCACCGCTTCTCTCTGTAAGTTTATGGTGCGCTCTCATCTTAAATCTCAAATTATATTCACGTTTCATATTTCGGGAAGGGCGAGGGTGGGGGCGAGGGTTTCCAGTGTGCATGTCTATTTAGATAATAGGATGATTATGTGTTGATTTGGTCAGCGTTAACTGTTATTCTTGATCCTCAGTCCCTACAAGCGGTAGGCGATAAATGGTTTACAAATCAAGAACAACGGGCGTTTGTAGATAAACTATTCACTCCATAATCCATTCCTAATTTCTTAAAATTCGTTGTGATTTTGACGTTGACGACCACGAACCAACACTCCCGCATTGATTTGCAACTCTGTTGCAGTTTCATCCTAAACATCAGCTGTTATGATGTGCCAATGAGGTGTGATCTAGATATTCTGACAGTAGAAGTTGCCCCTCCTCCCATGCCCCGCCTCTATCATTTTCAAAAATATGTGACTTTAAATATGGATCATGCGGAATTGAGCCCAGGCTTCATGCCAGGTCTGGTGAGTACGAGTCTCTCTCTGCCAGTGCTCCGCAAACCAGGCAGCATCCGCCGAAAGGAAATGAGAGTTAAGGTTTCAGGCGGAAGACTACTCGGCACAATCTGTAACCTCACCTCTCTCTTTCCACAGACGCTGCCCGACTTGTTGAATGTTTCTAGGACTCTAGGTTTTGACTATGTGATTTCTAGCATCTGCTATTTTTGTTTTGATTTTCAGACTTTGCGAATTATTTATTCTCCCGCTTCCATTCACCGCGAGATGCTGCTGAATCTCACCATCCCCGTCGTCCTCCCCTAGTGGACCTAATCAAATCTCCGCAGACATCTCTCTCTCTCTCTCGTTCAGTCCCTGGAATCTGCCGGTATCGTCCTGAGGTGTCCTTTGCCTGTTGCACTGGGCTGGCTTTGTGCTGGTGAGCGGCTGGCCCAGTCCACTATCCAAGGCTCCACGTCTGCTGAGACAAGGAACTGCAGATGCTGGTTAATAATAGGGGACTATTATTACTTAGGAGACCTAAAGAGCAACCTCTGGTGACCTTGCCCGCCACTCAAAAAAAATAATCAAGGTCAAGGTGACCCTGCAACCTCCTACCACGCATATTTTGAAAACCTTCCTCGACAATGAAGAAAACCGGCTTCGACTAGACCTGCGACAAAAAAATTATCGATTTTGTAAACGGCAAACTATTTTTAGTCGAGGCCGGTTTTAAACATGAAAAAAATAGCAGCAACCTAGATGAAGCCTCGACAGCGCGGAAACCACTTTCGACCATTAGGGAGAGTGACCAAAACCTCCAGTGACCTCATGGAAACCTTGGGTGGCGGGCAAGGTCACCAGAGGTTGCTGTTTAGGTCTCCTACGTGGGACAGGGGCTTAACTTAGCAGGTCCGCTAGCATCTCTGGAGAACGCAATTAGGTAACATTTAAAGTTTCAAACCTTCGTCATACTGGTCTGAAGAAGGGACTGGACCTGAAATGTCACCTATCCATCTTCACCAGAGATGCTGCCAGAGTTACTCCAGCACTTTGTGTCCTTTTGTGTTTCACATTTGTTTACGGTTTCCCTGATATTTCTGTTCTCCTGGTGCTGCTCTAAAGCTCTGGGCATATATTTTCCTCAATCCTTTGCTACTTTTCCTATATAATTTCTCCCTTCTCCATGTTGTTTTGCTTTAGCGTTACTCCCCTTGTCCTCCCATGTTCCCATCCTTTTCCATTTTTCACCTGTCCTTTGTTCTAACCTGAATGCACCTGTTGCCTTGCTTTTGTTCTTCTTGGTCCAAAAATTCCCTTGATATTCTGAATGGGTTCTTTTCTCTCCCTTTTATTCTTTGGTACTTACTGTTTTTCTTTGTTGCAGTTTCACAATTGCACTCCATTTCCTTAAACAGATTTCCCCTCCCCTTTAACCACCCCTATTGTTCATTCATTACTTCCCACAGTCTTTTTAGCTTTGTCATATTCTTTCAAGTGATCCCCTCCATTAGCTTCTCTGTCCCCTATTGTTGACTGATTCCACTGCTCACACATTTACTCTCCCAATAAAAACAGAAAATGATGGAAATTTTCAACAGATCATGTTGTATTTGTGGACGAAAACACATGGTTAAGAATTTAGTCCAATGATATTTCATCAGGGCTGGAGATAAAGAGATAAAGCAAGTTGTAAGATGCTAATGACTGAAGGAAGTGAGACAGTAGGTTCATGATAGGCTGAAAGACATGAGAGTTTAAATGGTAATAAGGATGATAATAGTCTGGATAAATAAGTTGAGAACCTGAAAGGAAAATGTAAATGGAATAGCTAAATCACAGTCTTGAGTCTGGAAGGATATAATAGGCCCAGTGGACAGAAGAGGTGCAGTACTAAAGCTTATAGTGAACATCAATGGATCAGCACAGAGAACTAAGAAGTCAAAGCATGAAGGACATGGAATTTGGAAGAGACTAGGTGGTTTGAACTAAGCTTGCCATAAAAGTGATCAGTTAATTTTCATTTTGTCTCCTCAAAATAGAAGAGACCAAGTTTTGACCAGCAAGTCCAGTATGCTAAAATGAAATATGTATGAGTTCACCTGAAAAAGCTTTGGATGTGGGAAGGAGGAAATTAAGAGGAATGTTGCAACTTCTATGTTGGCACAGGAGAGTGCTGTAGGAAGAAGTTGTACTACTCGTGATTCAGGAAGTTAAGGAGGTAATGGTCCCTTGGAATAACAGCATAAAATGCTGGAAATTCTCAGCTGATCAGGCTGTGTTGTGCAGAGAGAAATAGCTGACATTTCACGTTGATGACTTTTCATCAATGAAAACCTCTCTTTCCACACAGGCTACCTGACCAGGTGAGTATTTCCAGTATTTTCATCTCAGATTTCATCTGCAGTTTTTGTTGCTTTTTCAGGTATTTTGGAATATTGGAAGGAAATAGGAGGATGTGTTTTGTGATGGTAAAGAATGATCTTTCAAATGTGAATGCTGGTGGGGTGGAAGCACATGGCTTTGGCAGAGAAGCAAGGATGAGTGCAGAGTTGTAAAAAACTGGCATAGTAGAAAATTGAAAAAAGACCACGTAAAACATGACCCCTATCACTAGTGTCCTTTAAGGTACTATATATTTTTTTAAAAGCTGAATATTGGATAGATATGTGAGAGTTGAAAGGAGGATAGGTGAAGGATTTGCAGAAAGAGGATAGTGTGTAGGGAGATAATGGGAGTATAGAAGAGGGATATGTAAACTTCTCATCCTCCTAATCTTTGGTGTTATTCTATTGTCCAAGCCTTTCTCCATCCCCCTCTCCAATGTTCTCAATTTCTGTTCTCCACTCATCATTCTGTTCCCCCACTCAAGATGATATTTCTATTTGTTCACCTTCCCCTGTCTTCCAACCCAGGTTCTATGCATTGGACTCTTTCTACTCTCTGTTCATTCCATCCTCTCCTTGCACATTGCCTTGCTTACTTTGCTCTCTTCTGTTTCCAAACCCCCTCCTTCAAACTTTCTCCAAACTTTCTGCTTACCCTTCCTCCTTTTATTCTATTTTCTTCACATTGTTCTGTTCTGTCTTGTTCCATCCGCTCACTTCCCCTTTTTCTTTTCCACCTTATCCATCCATTATCCCAATGTCACTGCCAACTCCCCCCCCCCCCTCCTTTCCCATCTTCCCAGTTGCCTCTACCTTTGATTCTTATCTTGTTTCCTTAACTTTCCATTCCTCTCTCCAATCCTTTCTCCAACCTACCCTTTCTAACTTTCCCTCACCCTCCAAACTAATCCTGTTCATCTTGTATCCATCACCGTCTATGTACTGGCTAATTGTCTTTCTCTCTCCTCGCCCCCCTCCCGTCCAACCTCCATCCTGTCTGATGCTCCAGCCTTTCCCCTCCATACCAAACTGTTTCTTGATTTTAGCCCTCTTCCTCCAGATTCTCCTAATTCCTTCTCTCTTACATCTCACCTCCCTCCTAGCTGTAAACCTCCCCCTCTTAATCTCTTCATCCTCCCAACCACCCCCTCCTTGATCACCCTTTCCATTCCAACTCCCCTGCTCCTTTCCATTTTAGTTCTTCACATCTGCTTCCACCTTCTCTCTATTTTATTCCCATTCTCCTATGGCTTGGTGGTATTTATGTGTAGTATTGTCTGATTTGATTGGATAGCATGCAAAACAATGCTTTTCACTGTAGCTCGGAACACGTGACAATAATAATAATAAACCTACCTATACATGGAGGCAGTTAACGTGAAGCAGATGGTTGGCGATAAGCAGGCTCCGCCTAGCAACAAGCGAGGAGGGGCTGGTGGTGGCCTCGGCTTCTCCACCCGATGTTCCACCTTTCATTCGCTTCCTTGCCTGTTGGACCATTGAGGTCGGACTCGAGGTTACCAGGGAAGCCGACGAGTTTGGGGAAAACGCTGCTCTGGGACTTTTAAGTGCAGAAAAAAAGCTTTTGGATTCGCTGGGAAGTCAGACAGGAGTGCTCGGAAGAACGAGGTAGTTCGCTGCCTAGGCTGACGAGTTTTCCTTTAGATTAGAAAGGCACACAAGTCATACCGCTCCTTCTGGCTAGAAATCGGATGTTTAGATGTCAACTCTGCCAGGGGCTTTGTTTGGAAGTCAGCAAACCCGGGGCTTTTGAGAGGGAGGTATATGCATTCCCTCCCTCATGTGCTCTGCATTCCAGCCCTCTGCAACATCACGTTGTCAGCAGTAACGGTGCATTCATTGATTTCATTTTATATTTTATTTTAAACAAACAGTGAAATGAAACCTATTTGCGATTAAATGAAACCTATTTGCAACCTGATTAAAGTAAATTGTTTGCTTGCTGGCTCGCCAGGTACAAGTGGAGAGGCAGCGGACTAATGGTGTGTGTTTCTCCCCCTCTCTGCAGGCAGGCGGATGACTGAGTGTCGGTGCTGAGGGTCTGGCGCTTTGCGGCTGCCTGGTTTAGGGCGCGGCGATGAGCGGGCACGCGGGCTGGTGCAGGGGCCGCCAGGCCATTCGGCGCTGAGGCGCCGCAGCCGCCGCCACCGCCACCATCGCCGCCGCAACAGCAGCAGCAGCACGGACCCCATGGGTTTGTCACGGTGCGCTTCTGGAGTCGAAGAAACCGTCTAGCGCAAAGGTAGCCACACACAGCTTTTGGTTCACTGAATTATGGAAATTTTGTGGAAGACGGTGACTTGGATTTTGAGCCTAGTCATGGCCGCTTCGGAATTTGACAGTGACACAAGGCTTTCTTACAGTTCTCAAGGTAGGATAATCTCAGCATGACCGCATACACCGTAGAGTAGCGCCACATCACCACGCTTTAAAGCACAGATTGCCTCCCATTGGCTATTGTTGGGCCACATTCATTCTCGCAACTATATTTGTCTCAGATACAACAACGTTTGACCGATTGCGACAGCACGATTTAAACATTAAGCCTATTGCGCTGCATTGGGTGTGATTGGCTTTGGATGAGCCCTTCCGATGACAGCCCCGTTATATATAAAGTATGCAAGCCAGGATTGGCAGAAAATAGCTCATATAATCCAAAGCAAACGAGGTCCAGGTTTAATGCTTTGTATATGACAGAAATGTGCATAAACTTGCGTTACCGATATTGGCAGAATCCGCATATTGCATTTGATGTGTTCACGGTAGATTTGTACCAGATCTTGCAGTTTACAAGTTGTTACTGGGTGACACTTTTCACGGAATGGTACTGCGGACTATTTCTTGCATGTCTGGTAATTTGGTCATCTCTGAATTTAATGTACTTAAGATGTTTACACATATTCTATTAATGTTGGATTGTAAAATGATATTGCTTAGTTTAGCATCGCTGCTGTTTTGAAAATACTTGATAGCCACTTCCCTTTAATTTAGCTGGAATGAATTTTGACTCCGATTTTAGTGGTACTTTGTCATGTCCTTTTTTTTCCTTCCACGCCTGTTTCCTGCATCTTTCCATCTTGTGATTTCAAAGAGGAATTCCTTTCTTACCTTGAACATTATCAGCTAACGGTTCCTGTCCGAGTGGACCATAACGGAGATTTCCTGAACGACAGCGGCGGGAACAACTATAAGCATTCGAGGCGAAGGAGAAGTTCGGATGTTCCACCCCGAGATCCAACCGATACTAAATTATTTTACAGGCTGTCCGCCTATGGAAAGCACTTTCATTTAAACTTAAGTTTAAACACTAAATTAATCTCCAGACATTTTATCGTAGAATATTGGGGGATTGATGGTCCACAATGGAAACACGATTTTATTGATAACTGCTATTACGTGGGATATGTAAAACATGAGCACAGCACTACACAAGTGGCTTTAAGCAACTGCAATGGCCTGGTGAGTAGAACATTCAGCTTGATTTTCCAATTTGGGATGTTGTTTTAATCCTCTCTTTATTTTGTTTTGTAAAGTATAAACTGTTATCAGCATCTGCCTGAAATTTGAACTGCACCGACATAATAGTTGCAGGAGTGGAAACTCAAGCAGCTGCCCCGCTGTAGGATGCACATGGCTAATTTGCATATGATCCACCGCAGTGGGAAGGGTAGCCAGCTCTTAAAGAGGCAGGACCCTTTCACTGGCCTCTGCAGACGGAATGTTATTCAGAAGCACGTAGAATATCGAAACTCCCGTGCAGCGTTCCAAAGTACAGTTTTCTGTAAAATGCTTCATGCAGTTCCCATAGTTTAATTAAACAAGATATTTATTTGTGCTGTTGTGAGAATAGTTAGAAACTTAACTAGCTTCTTGTTTCGTGTTTACAAATTATGTTTATCTTGCCATAATAGAGATAGCCACTGTAAGGGAACAATATGCTTCTGCTAACTTAGAAGGAATATAAACTCCATAGTTTTGTTGCATAGATGGTGACTCTTTTTTTTTTTTAGCAATTTAACTACCTTTTCTTTGGTTTTGAATTTGGTTTAGATGTAAATTACTTTTGCAAATACCTAGTTGGTAGATTTACTTAAAAGTACTAAAATACACTGGAATCCCCATTTTTGGAAGAAAACAGTTTGAAGAACGATTAACAACCAGAGAATTGCAGTGTAACCCCTCCGCAAAAATATCCAGAGGAATAACAAAGTGACCCACGAAAGCAATGTATTGAAAGAAAATGGAGCTTTTAATTATTCAGATGATTATTTTACCTTTTTAGATAATATTGCCAAGTAATTGTTGTAAATATATAATTAATAATTTTGTTATTTAATCTTAAAATACAAGTTCAAAGTTTGGAAAACATAATGTGCACAGTTCAGGTACATTTCTATTCTAGGAATGTTTTGGTTTGATCTTTTGGCCCTAATTAAAAAGGATGAATTCTTGCATGCAGTAATGATAATTTGTTTTGTTTTCCGAAGCATGGTGTTATTGTAACAGAAGAGGATCAGTATTTCATTGAGCCATTACAGAATATATCTATGGACTATAACAGTGACTTTACATATGGCAAAGGCCACCCTCATGTTGTTTACAAGCGTTCCTCCATTCGACCAAGACATCATACCAACATGTCAAAGTGTGGAGTTCCAGGTAATTTACTTGACATTGTAACATATTATATAAATGTCATCAGTTTCCTTCTTATGAAATGAGTGCTCAGTGTGTAGATTTATGAAGCTGCAAAACTGACAAACCCACATGGTTAATTGCTAATGCGGTGCAAAAGCTTTATGACTTTTTTTCATTGCTTTTGATATATTGTAGTGGATTATTTTAATGCACTTGATGATGACGGAGATAAATTTGTTGTTTGAGAGGTTTTTAGAATGCTCCTAGCCACATGGTGCTGGAAGATGCTCAAAGTAATGTGGTGTTGATTACTACTCTCAACTCTGGGATGGAAGTTTGTAGATTCAAGTCTCATTCTAGAGCTGTGAGCCAAAAGGCTATACTGGCATAATTACGAAGTACTTGGGAAGTGCTGCACTTTTCGGGATTTATCCTCAGTAACTAAGCTGGCATTTATAACTTAATCATTGCCTCCAAAATGGACCGGCTGGAAATTGTTAGATGCATGACAAAGTGATGTTGTGCCAGTTTAGTATGAATCACTCGGGCTGCTTTATGACGTTCAAGGCCTTGCATGACTAAACAAAATAATTTACCCCATTGTTTGCCATGGCAGATGGTTGAGATCAACAACTTGGATGAGAATGAACATGGCATGATTAGTAAATTTGTAGATGACACTAAAGTCAGTGGTATTGTAGACAGTGAAGACGGTTAACCAAATATTACAGCAGGATCTTGATCCTGGGCAACTGGGCTGAGGAATGACAAATTAAGTGTAACGGTAGTGCCCTGGAAATGTTGTAGAGTGAATACAGGCACATAGTTCCCTGAAAGAGGGGTCACACTTAGATGGGGTTGTAAAGAATACCTTCGGTACATTGGCCTTTATCAGTCAGGGTATTGCGTATAGAAATTGAGACGTTATGTTACGGTTGTACAAGATGTTGATGAGGCTGAATTTGGAGTACTATGTCCATTTTTGATCGCCATGCTATAGGAAGGATGTCATTAAGCTGGAAAGGGTTGAGAGAAGATTTGTGAAGGCGTGGCCAGCATTTCAGTGCCTGAGCTATTGGGAGAAGTAGGGCACGCTCGTACTTTATTCCTTGATGTGTAAAGGCTGAAGGGTGATCTTATAGTTATTTGTAAAATAACAAAGGTAATAGATAGGATGAATATATATACAGAGTATTTTATCCAGAGTAGGAGAATCAAAAACTAATTATAGGTTTAAGGTTCGGGCAAGATTTAATATGAGCCTGAATGGCAACATTTTCACTCAGAGGGTAGTAGGCATATGGATCGCGTTGCTATAGGAGATAGTTGAGGCAGGTACTATAACAATAGTTAAAAGATCTTGAATAAGTATATGGATAGGAAAGGTTTAGAGGGATATGGGCCACATGCGGGCAAATGGGACTAGCTTAGATAGAGCATCTTGGTAGGCAGAGGTGAGTTGGGTTGAAGGGCCCGTTTTGTGACTCTATCACTGCATGACTCTTATCGTAGGGTAAGTATAATAAAGAACAGTCTGGGAATACGGGGAGTGAAAGATGCTAAGAACTGATGTTTGGTGAGAAGGTGATTATGAGATTATTAGTAGAAATAACCGAAGGAAAGGTGCAGATGCAATCAGTGTTCTGTCAGTGAAGAGCTGAATAGACTAAGGAGATTGGAATGGGTTTTGGGTAGGAGTGATCCATCACAATCAACACTTACTGAAGAATCTATCTGGATGAAAAATGAAATAAAATAGTTTATTTTAAATAATTCTATTGCAAGGTAGATAAGAACATTGTGCTCTGTGACAAAATACTCTGACACGTCCCCGCCCTGTTTTGAGAGGTGGGGGATGATTTCCCCCCCATTTTTTCTAATCCGGATTTTAAAACCTTGTGAAATCTCTGCTTTCTGCGAGACAGTCGGGGTGGGACTGCTGATCGAGGGCGCCGATTGGACGAGAGAGGCGTAGGTCAGGAGGCAATGGGGGCGGGACATGATGATTCAGCATGATCATTGGAGGAGGGAGGTGTCGGTCAGAGGTGGAAGTGGTGGGGGGGGGGGGGGGGGGGGGTGGAGGACAGGATAGTGAACGGTGATTGGAGGAGGGAGACGTGCCAAAACACTCTCGGCAGCCCTGGACACAGACCTGCGCCTCATCCGCAGCCAGGATCGATCCCGGCTCTCCGGCGCTGCAATAGCTGCCGAACCGCCACTGGACCATCCCCGTCCCCACCCGAGTGCCCCCGCCCTCCCCCCCCCCCCCCCCCCCCATGCCCGGGGGTGGCCAGAGGCGTCGGGAGTCAGACAGGAGCGGTACCCCCAGGCCCACAGCCAGCGCAGAGAAGCAGCGCTAAACCCAGCTCAACTTTGCCTGTCCCGCCAGGTTAACCTACAGCCCTGCCTGGACTTGCGGGAGATATGGTCCAGGTTTACAGCCAGCACGGAGAAGCAGCACTAGCTCCATGACTCCAGGCTGGTGTCCCATCAGTCCAGGCGGGGCTGTAAGTTAACCCGGCGTGACAGGCAGAGTTTAGCTGCATTTCGCGCTGGATTGAGCTGTAATTTCCGTTCACAGGGCCCACGTCTGAAGCCTCGTGTGAGTGTGTGCATGCGCGCGCGGTCGCCAAGAAATTGTGTCCCCCGGTCCCTCCCATATTTTGATAGCGATTTCCGTGCCTGTAGCTACTATTAACAAGCACTATAATTGACTAGTATGAAATAGCCAATCTACATCTCTTCTTGTAGAAATAAAGAAACATCGGTGGCTAAGCAATATAAGCAGAATGTTAAGAATACATTTGCAAAGTTACACAAAACCGCCATATCTAACGGGTGGCCTGCAAACCCGTCCGGCCCGTGTGTGGTATGAGACCGCCTCACCTCCTTTCGCTCTAGAAGATACCGGGGATGGGAGTGGGGAGTGGGAGACGAGATAGGCGAGCCAGGCGCCAAACGACGCGGAGAGACCACGGTAGGAACGACGGTTGGTGGTGGGGGCGCGGGACCGACTGTGGGAGGGAGCACGAGACGCGGGGCATCGCGATATGGAATCGCTGGACGCGGTTCCTTCACCGGAAGGATGTGTTGACGATTACGTCTGTAGATGACTCCGTCCACTTCGACCAGGTATGATCGTGGTTCTTTGGCAGAGCTGTGGATGTGTCCCAGGCGTGTATGGCCCTTGTCGGTTTGCAGACGAACCACTTGTCCACGTGCAAGAGGTTTAAGTGGCTTGCTGGACTTGTCGAAGAACCGCCTCTGCGGGTCACGTTTAAATTGTAGTTGTTTCTGAACCGCAGGCGGGGAACGAACTTGTGGCTGCAACAGCTGCTGGGAGACAGGCAGGGGAGCATGGGTTTGGCGAGACATCAGTCGTTGGGCTGGAGAACCCAGTATGGGATTCCGTGCAATGTTCCTTAGATACCATGCAGGTCCAGGTACACGAAGGATATATGAAATAGCCAATCTACCGGTTGGCAAGGATAATAAGTGCCCAATGGACTGTTTTGTGCTGTACAATTCAATACCTTTCAGATATTAGTAGCCGGGTGCAATCTGTAGTGCACGAACAAACATGGTCTGAAAAATGAGGCATTGATTATGTTATTTGCCGTACTGGTCAGATTTTAGTGCAATTATTGGTGGAGGGGTAATCTGATAGTTAATTGATTTTTGAATGGCCAAAATATTGAGTACTTTAATATAAATTTAATCGGTCATAGTAATTTTCTTTGTTGACTACATTTTGAGCCTAAACTGGGATCAGGAATTTATTTTGATTATGAAGAAACTTTTACCAAATAAATAAATAATATATGATATTTATAATTAGTTAGTTGAAAATACAAAGACAATAATAATCAATGTTACTTATACTTGACTAATTAAAACACACACACACACACACACACACACACACACACACACACACACACACACACACACACACACACACACACTATGTTAATGTTTAAGAAACAGTCAGACAGTACGTGAATGGGACAGGTTTGGAGGGATATGGCCCACTGGTGTAGCTGGGACATGTTGGCCACTGTGGGCAAGTTGGGTCAAAGGGCCTGTTTCCACACTGTATCACTCTATGACTATGAAATGTAAAGCTACTCATTTAATTTTCAAAAGTCTGAAAGACAAATAAGTTAGTTTTCTGATAATCCTATCACATCACTGCTCTGGATCAAGATTGACTCATCTTATAGATAATGAAACAACTGATGTGTATTTCCAGCACTTTTTATTGGGTATTTGTTTAAACAAAATGGAAAGAGAATTGTTTTCTTCATATGATGCCTTCCTTAAGCATTTGTTCTGAAACACTTTACAGCCAATAAAGTGTTGAAGTAGGCAGATATTTCAGCCAATCTGTGTTCAGCAAAGTCCCAAAGGTAGCAATGAGATGTTATTTAAAACAACATTCTTTTATGGTGTTGTTTGGAAAATATGTTAGCTGGAACACCGGGATAACTTTCTAGTTCAGTGTATTTCTTGAAATTATTTTGTCAACCCAAACATCTCATCCAAAAAATGGTGCAATATTTCACTATCACTGTGCTGAACCCTTAACCATGTGTTGGGGCATTTGAAGTGAGGCTTCAACCTACAGCCATTTGATGCAGCTACCACCGACTCAAGGATGACTGAGAATATTTTCAAAATTAATTGTGAAAATTGTGCTTCACTCATATTTGGAGGCTAATAAATACAGAATCTGCTTGCTTTAAACTGCCCTTTGGATTGTGGGATGAAGAGAATACTGTACATTTACTGTGTAGGAAGGAACTGCAGATGCTGGTTTAAACCAAAGATAGGCACAAAATGCTGGAGTAATTCATCGGGACAGTAAGCATCTCTGGAGTGAAGGAATGGGTGATGTTTTGGGTCGAGACCCATCTTCAGAGGTCTGAAAAAGGGGCTCATCCCAAAACATCACCCATTCTTTTTCTTCAGACGTCGGAAGATGGGTATCGACCCGAAACTTCACCCATTCCTTCTCTCCAGAGATGCTCCCTGTCCTGCTAAGTTACTGCACATTTATTCTTGTGCACTGGGTGATATGCATTTTTTCTGATATTGGCAGAATATAAACGTTGCATCGTCGACGTACATTCACTGGGTTAAAAGCATAAACTTTTAATGACAGATTACATAAGGTAAAGGAGTAACCCAATGGTGCTAGGTATGGATTTGACAGAAAAGATTTAGAAATTAATTACTAAATTGGCAAGTTCTAGAGTAAATGATATAACTAGACACAACCCAATTAGGTGCAATGCCAGCAAGTATCTCAACATGCAAAGTGTTGTGAGAATCTAACTTTTGCCCCCACGAAAACTTTGATCCTGGATGAATTTAAAATTTCAAGACTATAATTAATAGAAACAGATTGTGTAAGAGCATTAAAGGGTGTGTAACAAGGGCAGGTAAATAGAGCTAAGGCCCACAGATCAGCTGTGGTTTAATTAAAAGGTGCAAAAGGCTTGAGAAGTTGATGATTTACTTCAGGTTCTTTGTTTGAATGGCCTTTGTTTATTGAAACTAGCTTGAGAGTATAATAGAGCTTTACTCCACCTGAGGTAAAATTCAAGAATGTAAAAAGGTTTTATTTTACCTTTTCACACTGGCATCCAGAAAAACGTCAGATTCCAACCCAGAAGTTATTTTTGCTTCATTGCAAGTTGAAAGATATTAGAATAAAGCATATTTTGTAGCATACGTGTCTTAAAAATGGTACATGATTTGGACTACGATGGAGTGAGAAGATTATGTTAAATTTGCTTTGACATGTACTTTGACAAATGTGCAGTGTTGGGAGCAGTTGGAGAGAGACTAAATATTGCCAGTTGTTTAAGAAAGAACTGCAGATGCTGGAAAAATCGAAGGTAGACAAAAATGCTGGAGAAACTCAGTGGGTGAGGCAGCATCTATGAAGCGAAGGAATAGGTGATGTTTTGGGTCGAGACCCTTCTTCAAACTGATGCCAGTTGATTCTTTCCTCCTACGTGCACGGACATCCATGCACTCAAAATGTCACCTGTACGTGGCTTGCAACAGGAGGTTGAGCAGTTGGTGGGTGGGTGAGTGAGGGATGGGTTAGAAGTTGTTGGTTAGGGTTAGAATGTTAGGTGGTTGTGATTAATTCTCAGATATTGGGTTACTGTCTTTGAAACTAACATTTTCACACAGGGATCAAAAACTTCAAAACATTTAATGGAGTTTTGCATATAAATGGAGTTCCTCAAAATTTTCAAATAGGCTTTTCAACTGCATTTTGTTGTACATCTAGTCACTTTTTCAACATAGCTGTATAAAGCATACGGTATGAGAACAATCTCACATGACTTCCTTGGGAAGAAAAAATAGGTGCAGTTTATAAGAAAGCAGCAATTTGATATTCATTATTTTATGCTCTTGCCTAGTTGAAGGTTTTGTAAAATGTTATTCCCAGATGTTTCATCACAGGACATTCTATAATGTGGCACTTGCCCAGAGTGTACAAATATTATTGCATTTGGATTATAGAGGTTTGGCACCCATATTTGAGTGTCTTTGTTCATTGTGACTCTTTAAAAAATTCTGCCTTGTGGGTATTAGGAAATTTGCTGAGTGTCCCAAGAATGAATCCTCATTACCATGGAAATGTTTGCCTTCTCATCTCCCACAGACTGAAGAATTATGTTCTTTGATCTCCCAACCACTCAGTGAAATCAAAGCCAGTTAATCCTTTTCACAAACAAGTTCAGCGAATACGAGAAACACTCCAAATTAGGCATTTTCTTTGAAGAAAGAGTAGCAATATCATCTAAAACAATGGTATGAGGTTCGTATGAGGGAAGTTTGCATCTGATCTGTTAGAGATAAATTGTGGGAAGACCCCAAGGCATTAATTTTGAACTGCTCCACTTTCATTAGTTACTGTCACTAACTAATAACAACCCTACCGGATACATTTGTGTGGTGTTATTATGCAAAATGGTTAATTCTAATTTACATCTGTTTTTATTAGAATCAAGACAGGTAGAATATTAGAGTTGAAGGCATACTTTGTCAATTTGGCCTTGGGAGGGATATTAATTAATGCTTGACCCATAGGAAGAAGAAGCATAGGGCCTGTCTTTTGCAGATAGACACAAAATGCCTGAGGTACTATGCGGGACAGGCAGCATCTCTGGAGAGAAGGAATGGGTGACGTCACCATTTCTTCTCTCCAGAGATGCTGCCTGTCCCGCTGAGTTACTCTTACATTTTCTTCTATCTTCGGTGTAAACCAGCATCTGCAGGTCCTTCCTACGCATGTCTTCTTCAGTTTTCTTGATTTGACCACTACCCTTAAAATGTTATGTTATAATATGCACCAGAATGCTTCAGACATCTTTGATGGAAGAGAGGAATACAGTGTTCCTTAAAAGGATCAGACAATCCAAAAAGTTAGAATTCATTGGCCTTCTTAGTCAGTTAAAGTTTATAACTTTTAATTAAGAGAAGGAAGAGGTGCCAACTACTGTACTATTTATTCATATAGTTAAGGGGACTTTACAGTTCTTCCTGCCTTACTATCCCTTGTGTGTCTCAAGAGAGAGCTAGATAGGGTTCTTAAAGATAGCGGAGTCGGGATTTGGGAAGAAGGCAGAACGGGGTACTGATTGGGGATGATCAGCCATGATCACATTGAATGGCGGTGCTGGCTCGAAGGGCTGAATGGCCTACTCCTGCACCTATTGTCTATTGTGTGGTTGGTAAAATTGGTATTAGAACTAGAGACTTGGGCAGCTTACAACCCAGTGGTATGATTATTTATTTCTCTAATTTTAAGTAACACTTGCTTCTTCCCCTCTGTTGTCAAGCTTCTGAACAGTCCTTCCATAAGCTCTCTACCCCATTGCGGACATTTATACTTTATCTCTGGAACTGATACGCTACAATGCTGAGAACTATTTTCTGCACTCTGTATCTTCCCCTTTGCTCCATCTATTGTACTTGGGTTTGAGTTGATTGTATTGATGTATACATTGTCTGATCTGATTGGATATCATGCAAAACATATCTTTTCACTGTACCTCGATACTTGTGACAGTAATAAACCTAAACAATTAAACCCAGACATGACATTCATGGCAATGTAAAGCTTTGGAGACTAGAGATGCAAAATTACTTGCGACATTAATGCACAATGTACATGCTACATGTAATATTCTAAATAATGCAGATCTTAAAATATTTTTTGGAGAGAAAGATAAGGAAATATAACATAGAAACTCTGGAAACAATGTTAAAATAAAGCAATTTCACATGGGATTTTTTCTGTTATTGGTGAGTATTTACTATTATATCTTCAATTTAAATCATGACTTTCGTTTGATGTACTTTTTTTCATTGCAGTTTGATAGAGTTAGAGTTTTCCATGTTTAGTTTATGTAAATTCCTAATTAAGTTGCCATCTCTGTGTGCAAGAGCATAGAACAGGAAACCAATACTCAGTCGATTCGGCACATTCCACCCACAATATAAAACTTCCCAACTGGGGATTCTGCCCATTCCAGAGAACATACAAGGTATTTGGAAAAGTTCTTCCTGCTGACCAAGTAAATCACACTGAACTGCAGAGCAGCTAACTAATATAATAACATTTCTGTGGATGAGGCAACATCTCTGGAGAGAAGGAATGGGCGACGTTTCGGGTTGAGACCCTTCTTCAGACTGAAGAAGGGTCTCAACCCGAAAAGTCGTCCATTCCTTCTCTCCAGTTATGCTGCCTCACCCACTGAGTTACTCTAGCATTTTGTGTCTACCTTCGATTTAAACCGGTATCTGCAGTTCTTAAACATTTCTGTGGTTTCAGCTTCTTCGGAACTTCCTGTTGCAAACAAAATTTGATTACATTTGGCTCCATTTATTGTTATAAATTTAAGTCTCTAAATGTAACTATTATTTTGCAAAGATGGTAGTGCAATAGGTTTAGGTTTGTTGGTGTCACATGTAATGAGGCATCTTGAAAATCGTTTTGCATGCTATCCAAACAGATTTGATATGCCCAACAAAGAATCAGTTCAAAGTATTTAAACTAAATTAAACTAATACTTCTGATATTCATCTTGCAAGATAAAATATTTTAGAACTCTTGGTATCACTACATTAAATGGTTTGGTTGGGAAAGTAATGATCACATTTAGATTGTGGACTGGTGTGCATATTGTTTGGGGGTCGAGGTAATTTGACTATTTTCTGCACCGTATTGGTCCAGAGTTGTCAAGGTCCCCGCTTGCTTTGGCTCCCTACCCAGGAACTCGCGCGATAGGCTACAACACTGGGCAAAGCCGCCAAGTATATTAATACTTGGATAAGGGAGAGCCAGTGGATGTGGTATATCTGCACTTTCAAAAAGCCTCTGCCACAGAAGGTAGTTGAGGCCAGTTCATTGGCTATATTTAAGAGGGAGTTAGATGTGGCCCTTGTGGCTAAAGGGATCAGGGGGTATGGAGAGAAGGCAGGTACAGGATACTGAGTTGGATGATCAGCCATGATCATATTGAATGGTGCAGGCTCGAAGGGCCGAATGGCCTACTCCTGTACCTATTTTCTATGTTTGCCTCATTGTCCTTTACGATGAATTGGGAGAAGGTTATTAACTTGTGGTTCCATCTTAACCTCCTTGGGAGGTAGTCTGGATCTGTGTGGGAGGTGTGTAGGTTTCCAAGAAAGTGTTCCAGACTGTTTAGTACTTGCCAAGTTCCAGGTAAAGTCTCTGCATCACTTGTTGTGGCTAACATGTGTTCCACAGATTTTTCACTTACAGTTTTTGTTGGTAGAATTTATACTTTGGCATTTTAGGGATGGGACAGTGGTGGTGGAAAGGTGACGGGTGGGGAGGGGATGCTTGTGGTGAAGGAAGTTGGAAATGGCATGCTGTTTCAAAGCTGTGCCCTTCTCTTTCACTTTTGAATTTATTTTTGTTTGTTCATAAAATTTCAAAATTTCTTCTTATAATTTTATATATCTGCATGTACACTGTCAAGGAACTAATGAGCTAGGTCTCTCTGGACAATGCCATTGGCAGTCCTAACATGATTGTGCCCGTTGGTCCAAATGTGGAGGACTTACTTGCTGGCTCTCAGTGGGAACAGGTCTTGGGCCCGACCCAGGAACTCGCGCGATAGGCTACAACACTGGGCAAAGCCGCCAAGTATATTAATACTTGGATAAGGGAGAGCCAGTGGATGTGGTGTATCTGCACTTTCAAAAAACCTTTTACAAGGACACACACAAAAGATTAGTATGCAAAATTAGAGCGCATGGTATTGGAGGTAGGGTTTTGACATGGATAGAGAACTGGTTGGCAGACAGGAAGCAAAGTGGGAATTAACTGGTCCTTTTCAGAATGGCAGGCAGTGACTAGTGGGGTGCCACAAGGCTCAGTGCTCGGATCCCAGTTATTTATAATGTATATTAATGATTTAGACGAAGGAACTAAATGTGACATCTCCAGGTTTGCGGATGACACATCGCTGGGTGGCCGTGTGAGCTGCGAGGAGGATGCTATGAGTCTGCAGGGTGACAATAGGTAGGGTGAGTGGGCAGATGCATAGCAGATGCAGTATAATGTGGATACATGTGAGGTTATCCACTTTGGTGGCAAGAACAGGAAGGCAGATTATTATTGTCAGATTAGGAAAAGGAATTCTCTGCCACAGAAGGCAGTGGAGGCCAATTCACTGGATATATTCAAGAGAGAGTCCGATAGAGCTCTTAGGGCTAACGGAATCAAGGGATATGGGGAGATAGCAGGAACAGGGTACTGATTTTGGATGATCTGCCATGATCATATTGAATAGTGGTGCTGGTTTGAAGGGCCTACACCTACACCTTTTTTCTATGTTAATAACTTTAATATATGCCCTGTCATTCAGAGGCATGTAAAACAGACCATTAATATGAACTAGTTTTAATAATTCAACATGTTTGCAATCAATAATATAAACAAAAAGTATTACAAATAATTAAAAGCATTATCTAAACTGACTTAAGTTTAGAAAAGATTTGCCTTTCTTTTGTATTCTAATTCACAGATTTAGAATCCACACTGAAATCGATAGTATCTCCCTTCCTCACCTAGGTCCAGCCTGGCAAAGGACAGAAAGGTGGTTTCACCATTCCCCAATATAACGTAGGGATTCCTGGACTGTGTTCTTCTCAGTACGTGGAATCCAGTGATGGTGTAGTGAGACATGTGGCACTTGGTGAGCCTCGGGTTTCTGCATTAGGCACTGCATGAATGGAAACTTCAATCGTACTGAAAGGCTGCACTTCCATTTGGAGCTGGTGCTGGATTGAATCACTGCCAATATATTCATACCTGGTTGGTAGCACTAAATGAGTTATGTAGTCATGTCAGCAGATTGTATTCTGCCTCTGAATTTAACTTTGTAGAATAAATTGTGGAGGCAGAATGCAATGTACTGATGTCATTTTACAGTGCATTTGGTACCATCAACTGGGGATGAAAATATGCTTTGTCAGCTGATCTCTCTGCCCTCAACATCTTTGCACAAAGTATTAAACTTGTTATTGTTTTTCAGTCGAAGCGATCACCTAATACGTTTTGGCATCTAATTGGATTTGCCATTTATAAACTCATTCTGCCAACATTCCAAGCAGCCTTGTTTATCACCCTTTGTGTCAACAGTAAATGTTGATACCACTTTTTTAAATGTTAACACTGACCAGACCTTGCACTGAGCCATCGGCATACCACTTAACACCCTACTCCAATACCACCAACACTTACTAACACTCTTTTCCTGGCTATTAACCAACTTTCCATCCATACCATTGCAATTTCTGTCATACTGCACTTGTAGATAACTTTCTATAAAACAACATTTGATGTACCTTCTGAAAATCCACATACATAGAATACATAGAAAAATAGGTGCAGGATTAGGCCATTCAGCCCTTCGAGCCAGCCCACCGCCATTCAATATGATCTTGGCTTATCATCTAAAATCAGTACCCTGTTCCTGCTTTCCCCCCCATATTCCTTGATTCCTTAAGTGTTCCCTTTGTTAGCTCATTATGATGACCATGAATTTGTCAAACACGACCAGTCTTTAGAGATTCCATGGTGTAGGGTGACTGCCGTGAGGGAGGAGGGGAAGAAGAATGGAGGACCAGGCATAGGGGAACTGTTGGGAGGCGGGGGAGGGGGGGTGTCGGCGTGCTTTGTAACTTTGTCAGCGCCGTAGTTGGCTGCTATTTGTATACATCGTGTATCAAAACAAAGAATTTCACTGTGCCTAGTCACATGTGACAATAAAGTATTCCTATTCCTAATGCCTGATATTTCATGGGATTTCTAAAAGCTCAGCACATTTATGGCAGAGTCCGATTTTCTTTTAACAGTTAACCGTACCATTGACCATTGGTCAATAGTATTTGGATTGTAGACAAAAATGCTCGAGAAACTCAGCGGGTGAGGCAGCATCCATGGAGCGAAGGAAATAGGCAACATTTCAGGTCGAAACCCTTCTTCATCTGGATAATCAGTTTAATTTGAAGTGTCTCCTGACAAGTGCCTCCTTATCTACAGCTACCTAGTCACAGGAATATCCTTGTGATTCTTTTCTGCAACCTTTCCAACTTAATGGCTGGGCAACCAGAACTGCATACAATGCTCCAAATGTGATCACACCAAAGACTTATACAGTTGTTACATGACATCCCAACTCCTGTACTGAATGTGTAGGAAGGAACTGCAGATGCTGGTTTAAACCGAAAATAGACACAAAAAGGTGGAGTAACTCAGCGGGACAGGCAGCATCTCTAGAGAGAAGGAAGGGTGAGGTTTCAGGTTGAGACCCCCTGTACTGAATGCCCTGACTGATGACCATCGATATGTGTCTCCACTTTCAGGGAACTATGTACCTATAGCACTAGGTTCAAGTTCAAGTGAGTTTATTGTCATGTGTCCCTGATAGGACAATGAAATTCTTGCTTTGCTTCAGCACATAGAACATAGTAGGCATTTACAACAAAACAGATAAGTGTGTCCATATACCATGATATAAATATATACACACATGAATAAATAAACTGATAGTGCAAATAACAGATAATGGGTTATTAATAATCAGAGTTTTGTCCGAGCCAAGTTTAATAGCCTGATGGCTGTGGGGAAGTAGCTATTCCTGAACCTGGTTGTTGCAGTCTTCAGGCTCCTGCACCTTCTACCTGAAGGTAGCAGGGAGATGAATGTGTGGCCAGGATGGTGTGGGTCTTTGATGATACTGCCAGCCTTTTTGAGGCAGCGACTGCGATAAATCCCCTCGATGGATGGAAGGTCAGAGTCGATGATGGACTGGGCAGTGTTTACTACTTTTTGTTGTTGTTGCTATCTGGAGTTTAGTGCCTGAGGAGGTAATAGGTTAAATTATAATTAAATAAAATTAAAACATTATTGTCAGGACTTGAATTGCCAAGGCATAGAAAGCTCGCAGTAAGAACTGATACATGGGATTAGTATAGGTGAGTGTTTGATTCCTCATTGATTGTCGGCATTGACAAATGTGCTATGATGTGCTAGGCTTGTTACTGTGATCTATGACTCTGTGATCTTGGCATGCAGTTATTTTAAAATGCTTAGTTTTAATCTCTCCAAGGATTATTGGTCCATAGCGCAAGACATTTATCATACTTGTTAGTGCTAAATACATGGAAAACTGCCAATCTTTCCCATCACCACATGTTAAACTTCATTGAAACCAAAACCAGTGTTGATATGAAGGAAACCTTTGTAATATGACTTGTGGTTAGGAGCATTGTTTGTTAAGATAGTGGAGATAGATTCTGATGTAGTTTTCAAAATGTAATTGGACAAATATTTGATGGGGAAAAGTTTTCTGAGTGTTGGAAAAACGTCAGCATTGGGAGAAAAACTGGGCTGGTTTTCAAAAGAACTGCCACAGGTCTGATTGGGTGGATGTTCTTTTTATTCTACAATTCTTTGATGGGTCCTTTTACTTTAATCAAGATCTTAGTTTAATGATCCAAAAGTACGTTCAAATTTCATGACAACAGTTGAGGAAATTTAAAATGATGTCATTAAATAAATCTGAAATACTGGATTGGTCATGAGAAAAATTAGATTTTCATGTAATTCTCACATCATCCAATTTGGATGAGAAAGAACAGATACGCATACTTTTTTAAAAGAATGATTTTGTGCTGTTTGACAAGAAAATGTTGTACCAATGGGGTTCAAAGGGATTGATGGGTCATAAGCATGGATTGCTAATTGGAGTAACTAGATATAAAATCATTTGAAAGACTAATAATTAATCAGAGGGCCAGAATTTAAAGGAAAATAATTTTGTGAGTGAGTTGTACAAATTCAGAAGGTACACAAAAATGCTGGAGAAACTCAGCGGGTGCAGCAGCATCTATGGAGCGAAGGAAATAGGTGACGTTTCGGGCCGAAACCCTTCTTCAGACTGATAGGGGGTGGGGGGGGTGGTGAAGGAAGGAAAAAGGGAGGAGGAGGAGCCCGAGGGCGGGGGGATGGGAGGAGACAGCTCGAGGGTTAAGGAAGGGGAGGAGACAGCAAGGGCTAGCAAAATTGGGAGAATTCAATGGTCATGCCCTCCGGACGCAGGCTACCCAGGCGGAATATGAGGTGTTGTTCCTCCAATTTCCGGTGTTGCTCACTCTGGCAATGGAAGAGACCCAGGACAGAGAGGTCGGATTGGGAATGGGAGGGGGAGTTGAAGTGCTGAGCCACCGGGAGTTCAGGTAGGTTCTTGCGGACTGAGCGGAGGTGTTCGGCGAAACGATCGCCCAACCTCCGCTTAGTCTCACCGATGTAAATCAGCTGGTATCTAGAGCAGCGGATGCAGTAGATGAGGTTGGAGGAGATACAGGTGAACCTTTGTCGCACCTGGAACAACTGCTTTGGTCCTTGAATGGAGTCGAGGGGGGAGGTAAAGGGACAGGTGTTGCATTTCTTGCGGTTGCAACGGAAAGTGCCCGGGGAAGGGGTGGTACAGGAGGGAAGGGAAGAATTGACAAGGGAGTTGCGGAGGGAGCGGTCTTTGCGGAAGGCAGACATGGGGGGAGATGGGAAGATGTGGCGAGTGGTGGGGTCACGTTGGAGGTGGCGAAAATGGCGGAGGATGATTTGTTGTATTTGTCGGCTGGTGGGTGAAAGTTGAGGACTAGGGGGACTCTGCCCTTGTTGCGAGTGAGGGGATGGGGAGAGAGAGCAGTGTTGCGGGGTATGGTAGAGACCCTGGTGCGAGCCTCATCTATGGTGGAGGAGGAGAATCCCCGTTCCCTGAAGAGCGAGGACATTTCCGATGCCCTGGTGTGTACAAATTCAGTACTTGAACACTGCATAGTTTAAGACTCGGCAAATAGTGGAAGGAGCTATTTCCCTTGGACGGAATGCAGGTAGTCAAGAGTCCAGAATGTTGAATTGTCGTATGTACCGAAACACATTAATGAAGAAGGGTCAAAACCCGAAACATCACCCATTCCTTCTCTCCAGGAAAGGATTGCTGCCTGTCTGTCCTGCTGAGTTACTCGAGCATTTTGTGTCTATTACTTGGTGTAAAGCTGCATCTGCGGTTTCTTCCCACAAATTAAATTCATACTTGCAGTTCAAGAGATTTGTAAACACAGTACTCAATAGATAATATAATAAACACACAAAAAAAGTTCATTAAATAAAAAACCCAATCTAGTACAAGACAAAGCTCAAAGTCCTTGTGCAACAGAGACAGTTATAGTGTGAAGTTTGGTTGGAGTTCATAGAAGAAAGAAAGATTTGCAGATGCTAGTTTACAAAAAAGACACAAAGTGCTGGAGTTATTCAATGGTCAGGCACCATATCTGGAGAATGTGGCAAGGTGACATTTTGGGTTGCGACTCTTCTTCAGGTAAATTAATTTTGGGTAATTTAAAGTCCAACTCCTTCCCCCACATACTTCCCACCCCCCAATCTCCCCTGGGCACAACCTGGACCTGCATCTATTTCCCCCTCCCCTTCTACCTACATTCCTTACTCTAGCCACACAATTTGCAACTATTCAATCCTTTCGTCTCATGCTCTCTGCCTTTTCATCTCTGGCCTTTGTCCAACGATCTGCATATCAACCACTGCCCGCTCTCATTTGCATCCAATATTACTTGCCTGACTTTGTCCTGCCTCTCATCTCTTTCAGCCCCCCCCCCCCCACAATCAGTCTGAAGAAGTCCTTCAGGTCTTCAGAGATTTGCACGCCCAGGAATTTGAAGTTTGTGACTCTCTCCACCACTGTCCCGTCAAGGAAGACAGGTTTGTGGATCCTCAGCCTTCCTCCTCTAAAGTCAACAATCTACCACTTGGTTTTGCGGACATTGAGAGCAAGACTGCTGTTCTGGCACCATTCAATCAGATGATCGATATCCCTCCTATATTCTGTCATCGTTATCTGTAATTCGTCCATCAATGGACAATCTTATCAGGGCTACAATAGTTGAGTTATGAGGCTAATTGACGAAAAGCATATTTATATGCTCTGGAATAAAATTTGTACATATTTTGAAAACAACTCATGGATAGATAAAGAGAATTATTTTTTTATTTTATTTTTTTCAATTTATTTATTAGAAGTAGACATATTATAAAATGTAGTTACATATTATAGTACAAAAACTTTTCATATACATCAGTCATACATTATTAAAATTTTCCATAATCAATTACTTCTGCTTCTAGTGTTTTTATTTTTTATAGAAAGAGGGAGAAAGAGAGGGTAGAAAGTTACAAAGAAAAAAGAAGAAAAAAAAACACAACAGAAAAACAAGGGAGGTGGAATGGGTTACCCGTAATACGTCAATGGAGATAGGTTCGTAGGTTATAAAGTATAGCTTTTCATCTGTTCCTGAGTTCAAGTTTCAGTTGGGTCCTCGTGCTGTGCCAATCTATCCCTTCAATTATTCTCCATAAGTGTCCAGAAGAAGGGATCTTAATTTCAGCACCAGCCAGTGTGCCAAGGTTGTCAAAACTTGCAGCAAGATCTTGATGGATTGGCCAGGTGGGCTGGGGAATGGTTGATGAAATATAACATGGGGAAATGAGAGGTATTCTATTTTGGAAAATCTAACAAGGGCTGGACAGACACGGTGAATGTTAGTGCTCAAGGGAGTGTTGTAGAGCAGAGAGATCTAGGAATGCAGGTACATAGTTCCTTGAAAGTGGCATCACGGGTAGATAGTGTCCTCAAAAAGATTTTCGGCACATTGGCCGCACGTTGAGGGAACGGGACCCAGCGGTCTCCCATCTCCCCACCCCGTCTCCTCCTACACCCCTCTCACCCCACCTCTACCCCCTTCCCCCCTCCCCCCCTCCCCCGTGTGTGTGGGGGGTGATTAGTGTGCGTGTGAAGCCGCAGCACCCCCCCCCCCCCAGCACGCATTGGGAGGAACACTTGGTCTAGTATCTATTAACATTGTATTAACGTGATATTAACACTAATTGTGTTTTGACCTTCAAGTATTACTGAAGGTATTCACAGAGAGTTTCTACTAATACAAATACAAATTGCCTTTATTGTCATTCAAACAGACAGAGATTTGAACAAAATTTCGTTCCCTGCTGTCATAACAATAAAATAAACATAACACACAATTAGTACAGTTTCACACAAACATCCATCGCAGTGAATCTCCAAACACCTCCTCACTGTGATGGAAGGCAAGTCTTATCTCTTCCCTGTTCTTTATTCTTCTCCCGCATCGAGGCGATTGAGGCTCCTGATGTTAAAGCCCCCCGGCGGGCGTTGGTATGTCCCGTGGCCGATTAAGCCGTACCGGGCGATGTAAGGCCCTGCGACAGGCCGATTAAAACCCCGTGAATCGGGGCGGGCGAAGTTGCCGTTACGGGAGCTCGGAAATCAGTCTTCCACCAGGGACCTTTGAGCTCCCGATTTTACCGTCCACAGGGCCTATGGCCGAAGCCTCCGAAGCTCCGCTGTCAGGTAGGCGCCGCCGCACCACCACAGCCTCCGCGCCAGCCAGCTCTGCGATGGTAAGGCCTCCGAGGCTCCACGATGTTAGGCCCCAGCAAATAGAGACACGACAAGGGAAAGGGCGCGTCTCCGTACAAGGAAGAGATTAAGACACCAACCAGGTCAGCTCCCAATGTTACCGTCCACAGGGCCCAGGGCCGAAGCCTCGCGTGTGTGAGTGTGCGTGTGCGGCCACCATGAAATTGTGTGTCCCCCGCATGTTTTGATAGCTATTTCCGCCCCCTGACACAGGTATGTGGATAGAAAAGGTTTGGAGGGTTATGGGCCAAGTGTAGGCAGGTAGGACGGACTAGTGTAGATGGGGCATGCTGGTCAGTGTTGGAAACTGGGGCCGAAGGGCCAGTTTCCAAGTTCTATGAGTCTATGATAGAAACTAGGAAACGCTTCTGTATGCAAAGCATAAATCAAGTACTCCCACAATAAAAGCAATGATTAACACTGACTAATATTTGTCAGTGTGATTGATAGTGCCCTGCACTTGCAAACATTTATCAATCACAGTTAAATCAGGAATAATCTAATTGAATGTTAGAATAAGCAATGAGATATGAATTGACCCCTACTGTTCCTGTTAAGAAAACATGAACATTAAAATGATCCTACCAGTCATAGCAACGTGGCTTGTTTATTACGTAAAAGGCACCAATGATAACTATTACAGGTGTTTTTAACTTTTTAGCTGTTCCTTTTAAGTGGCATAAATTTAAAATAATTATGATTGAAACTTTGTCGAAAAAAGACCAAGATGCAACAGTTTAAAAGTTTTAATCTGAGCTGATGGATAGTCTGAAGAAGGGTCTTGACCTGAAACGTCACCCATTCCTTCTCTCCAGAGATGCTGCCTGTCCCGCTGTGTTACTCCAGCTTTTTGTGTCTATCTTCAGGTGGATAGAATGCAAGGCTGCCAACTCTCACGCATTGAGCGTGAGACTAACGCATTTGAGGAAATTCTCACGCTCTCACGCTGATGACAGAAATTCTCACGCTTAAAAAAAATATTTAAAAAAATATATGAATAAATAAATAAAGTCACACTGCTCCACACTCACCAATGAGAATAGTTTTTTTGTTGGCGGGTTCCCCGTAAAGAACAAGCAATTTAATTGGCTTAAGCCCATCGCACACTATTTAAAATGGCAATGTAGACAAAAATGCTGGAGAAACTCAGCGGATGAGGCAGCATCTATGTCTGAGTTTGACCCTTCTTCAGACTCAAGCATTTCTCACACCTCCCACCCTCACCTCCGGCGGCTCTGTGTCCGGTGGCCGCTCTGTCCACACCACATGGAGCTTTAACCCCGGCCCGGAGCCAGGAGCCGACCGGGTGAGTGGGGGCTTCGGTGCCGCCTCCGGAGTCGCGGGGATGAATCTCTGGCTAAGGCTCCGCTCTGATGCCTGACCCCCGGGTCAGTGACCCTCACCTCCCCCGGACCCCCAGGTCACTGACCCTCACCTCCCCCGGACCCCAGCTGGACACAGAGCACCTGGGCCAGCCCGCATTCCTGGGGAGAGGGGGGGAGAGAGGGAAATGCTCCCCGGACATCGCCAAGTCTCCGCTCACTCCGGGTGTTGTCGCCGCTTCACTGACCCACACTCTCACACACAACCTAACACACACCCTTACACACTCAAGGTTTAAAGGGATATGGGCCAAATGCGGATAAATGGGACTAGTTTAGATGGGGCATGTTGATCTGCATGAACAAGTTGGGATGAAGGGCCTGTTTCCATGCTGTAAGACTATGACACACTGTAGAAAGGGTGCAATTGCTCTGGAGATGATCCAGAGGTGATTTATGAACATATTGGCAGGGCTGGAATTTTTGTTTCACTTTGAAGAAAGATTTGATAACTGGAATTGTATTCTCTGCAGCAACGGAGATGAAGAAAAGACGGTTGATGTGAATAATTTAATGAGGATAGGACCTGTTTCGCTTAATAAAGAGTGTAAGAAGGAACTGCAGATGGTGGTTTAAACTGAAGATAGATACTAAAAGCTGGAATAACTCAGCAGGACAGGCAGCATTTCTGGAGAGAAAGAATAGGTGATGTTTCGGGTCAAGACCTTCAGACTGACGAGGTTGAAAAACAGCAATAAAACAGAATGACGCGATGTGTGTTATCCAACTAAAGGTAGTAATCAGAATCATGTGTCACCATAATAAATATTACAGAAAAAAAATTAATGGGGTGGCACGGTGGCGCAGCGGTAGTGTTGCTGCCTTGCAGCACCACGGACCCAGATTTGATCCTGACTACGGGTGCTGTCTGAACAGTATTTGTACATTCTCCTTATGACCACATGGTTTTCTGTGGAAATTCCGGTTTCTCCCACATGTGAAAGAAGTGCAGGGTTGTAGGTTAATTGGCTTCTGTAAATTGTCCCTGGCGTGTAGGATACAACTGGTGTATGATAGATTGCGGTCGGTGTCGACTTGGTGGGCCGAAGGGCCTGTTTCCATATATATGTTTTACATATATATCTTAATTTCATTGAACCATATACGGTTGAATATGTGGCATTATTTTCATCTTGTTTCTATAGTTAAAGGGTAAGGTTAATTGATTTATTTGTGCAGAACAGTGATGGAAGTCTGACTCCTCTTGCCTTGTTTCTAAGCCACAATATTGATCACCAGGTTCAGATCTCTGTTTGAAATATAAAAACATCTCATATTCATATTAAATGCAAAATTGATGCAAGTGAAATGTCAATAACGAAACAAGTGGTTTACACCTCCTTCTAACTGTTTGCACTGTAAATTCACTTAAGAAGCCTTTCCAATTCTAAGATGCTGTATATTTTTAACCCATTATATTCCTGGGAACCATCACATCTACATTTTTTTTTTGCATGGACCCAAATAGAAAATATTGAATATTTTTTTCTGTTGTAAGGACAGGAGAACATTTTACTATTGCCCGATTTAAAGACACGTAGCTGTTTAAAAGACAGCCTTCATGTCTGCAAAGTGTAGTAAGTTTATTTATCTAAAGTCTCTGAGCTCAGCGGGAGGGAGGGGAGACTGCTGCTGAGGAATTGCTGCTGGAGGGAGCCACATAGACCCTTGAAACAAGGCTAACAACTGGGTGACGAAGAAAAAGGATAAACTGTCACACAGTACAGAAATAAGTTCAATGATCGTGCTAGGTCAAATAAGATAAGACGAGTTTGTCAAACATTTTCTGAATCCTCTACCAATGATCTCCCACTTTCTGTTGGGAAATCTGCACTTCTGTCATTGATGTTTAGGCTTTTGCCTAAGGGGACTTAGGTGCTAGACTTGAGAGGCTTAAATCTCCCTACCATGACATCAGGGTAGCAGAAAACAGATGGTACTAATTCAGCACTCTATTTTACAGCTATGTGTTCTTCCTCATTATGCATTGAAAGGAACATTGGTCGGGGAGTAAACCAGGCTGCTGATTCACTATTGCTTGGTTTGTGCTATCCGCAGTGTTAAATTTCAATCCCACAAACCACAGTGAGTATATCAAAGGACAGCTGCCGTGAGGTAACATTTAGCCATGTCCCGGGGGGGGGGGGGGGGGGGGGGGGTCCTATTTCAACCAGGGGCATGTGTGACGAGTGGCCAACCGGGTGCCAGGCTCCCCCAATAGTCCTGGAGATCATTAAGTGTGTTTATGTTTATGGCATATATGTTTGTTTAAATGCCCCTCCAAAAGCAAGTAAATCTAAATTCCTGCACACTCCCTTGATTTCAACACTGTAGCCAACCACCTCACTCATCCTGCCAGTGAAGAGGGATCAGGAAGAAACAGAAGGCTCATTCTGGATTCCAGACACCATCACTAACAGGAAACACTTTGGAAGTAATCCATAAACACATAAGCTGCAGTTAAATAAACAGAAACTGTGCAACTACCATTACAATTATAATAGCATTCCTGTTAACGTACTGAAAACATTGTATGTGGAGACCTTGTTCCTGGAGTTAAATTAAGTGGCATTTCTTGTCAATGCACAAATACGGTGAGGGGATGATTAACGAGTGTGAATGATGCCTTCATGTTCCAGTGCCCAATTGTATATTGTAAAGTGGAGACACTAAAGGCTGAAGATATTGTAAAAATGCTAAAGTGATGGAGGAATTCAGCGGGCAATCAATGGAGGGAAATGGACAGACCTAGACTAGCTGACCATTTCACCCAAGGCCTGCGGGAGTTTCCAGTTATTCATTTTAACCCCCCCCCCCCCCAACCATCCTTCCATTACTATACCGGCCTTCTATCCTCAGCCAGGCCACTTGCAAACTGGAGGAAGAACTGCACCTCAGATTCCGATTGGGTAACCTACAACCCAATAGCATTGAATTCTTTAATTTTTGGTAAATCAATACTGTCACCCAGTCCCTTCTCATTTACTCTGGTCTCTTCCTCCCCCCCCCCCCCCCCCCCCCCCCCCCATCCTGCGCACGCCTTTCTCCTGCTGCCCCTGTCTTCCAGTTTACCCCCTTTTCCCTTCATCCCACGTTCACACCCATTCCTTCCACTACTATCCCCATTTGTGGATTTACATTCACTCCTCGTCCTCTCTCATCTGGCACCCTTTTGGCTCTGTCACCTCCAGTATTTGTTACTCCCTCCACTAATCTGTCAAATCACAATCCTCCTCACCAGAATCCACCTCTTATTTGCCAGTTTTTGCCCCACCCCTTCATCTTGTCTCTCTTTAACAGCTTTCTCCCCTCTACTCCATCAGTCTGAACAAGGGTCCCGACTGGAAATATTGGCTGTTCATTTCCCTCCACAGACCAGCCCGCCTGGTTCCTCCAGCATTTTGTTTCTTGCCATATGCTTAAAGTGTCAGTAGATGGTGGAGGGGAGGTGGAATAAGTGATTAGAGTAGTCCGTCAAGATGAAGTGCGTTATGTAAACTTTTTCAATAGCCAATAACGATGTGCCCTCCAAATCGTACTTCAGAATTTCTTAGTTATTTAAAAAAAAAATTTAAATGTTCAGAATGTGCACACTAATTTCTGTCAGAGCATTGATATTGTTGTTTGTTAGGAGTCTCATATAGTCCAAACTGGACAATATTGCCTCCCCTGAAGGGCATTAGTGAACCAGCTGGATTTATCTGGCAAAAATAACCAGTTGTGTTGAATTTAAATTCCACAGCTACAATCGTGGAATTTGAACTTTCTGCTTTGTTATTCTAGGCTTCTGGGTTGTTAGTCAAGTTATTTAAGTACTGCACAACCAGCCTTCCTTCCTTTGGGCTTCTGTGCTGAGCACTCATTGTAAATGTTACTATCATAGTGCACAATCAAAGTTCCTGAAGCCTTATCAGAACTGTGTGTCAGAATAACCGGCGCTGATTCAGGACTCCATTGATTTTGCATTCATTGTAGTGGTAATCAAGATACAAGATACATTTATTTGTCACATGTATCAATTGATACAGCCATACGAATAATAAAGAGCACAGAACACGATAGTCTTTAACACAGACATCCCCACACAGCGGGATCAAAGTTTCCCACTGTGAGGGAAGGCTGCAAAATTCAGTCATCCTCCTCTGTTGTCCTCCCGTGGTCGGGGGGCTCCCGAACCCTCCGCTGTTGCCGCTACGGGCGGCCCGTTGTTCAGGCCCGCTCGCCGGGGTGATGGAAGTCCGACGTCGGGACTGGAGGACATCCTCAGTGGCTTGGACATCCGAATCGGCCACCTCCTACCAGAGTCCGCGGCTCCCGAAGTCCACAGGCCGCGCTGGGCGGAGATTCAACGCTGGCGGCCCTCGGCAAAGGGTCCCAGGACTCCGCGATGTTGAAGTCAGTGCCGCCCGCACTGGAAGCTCTACGAACCACAGGTCCGATGTTGAAGCAGCAGGCCCAACACTCCGGAGCCTCAAACGGCGATCCAGGTAAGAAATCACCCGCTCCTTGATGTATCCAGCACTGCGCCGCCACTGCTGAAGCTCTGGTCCGGGTCCCCGGCAGGAAAGGCCGCTCCAATCCAGGTGGTAGGCCGCGAGGGGGGGGGGGGGGGTGGGGGGGCGCGACTCCGAGAATAGTCGCGTCCTCACCAGGAAGTGACTGGGAAATGGTTTCCCCCTTACCCTACCCCCATCCCCCACATAGAAAAGCTAAAGAAATCTCCAAAACAAACTTTTAAAACTGACTAAAAATTAAAAAAAAGACAGAAAAACAGACAGACTGTAGGCAGAGGCTGCCATCAATGCGGCGCCCCTAGTGGTCCCAGTGATTTGGGCACTCGTGGGCAGCTCCCAGGGAAGTAAATATTTATTGCCATTTGTGGTTCTGCTGGTTAGGAATAAGTTGCACATGGACTGGAATTGATATCCCTGAACTGATGAAGCATTTAACGATCAATAACATTAGTGGTTCTGGCATCAAATGTAGACTTGACCTTGAAGGATGGTTTATTTACAAACACATTTTTCGGATTTGGGCATCAGTAATAATGCTTATTGCCCATCTCTGATCCCTTGAGCTGCTGTCTTGAACCCTGCAGCCCTTCTGGTGAAGGTATTCTTGCAATGCTGTTGGGCAAGAATTTCCGAAGTGAAAATGAAGAACCTGTGACATATTTCAGTCAGAATGGTGTGTGACTCGGAGGGAAACATGATATTGGCGGTGTTTCCAAGCACCTGCTGCCCTTGTCTTTGGTGGTAGACGACGCGGGCTTGGGAGGTTCAGTCTGCACAGCCGACTGAATAACTGTAGTGTGTTTTACAAATGGTAGGCTCACTGAGTCACTGTCATCTGGTGGTGCGCTGAAGAATGTTTAGGGTGGTTGATGTTGTGCCAATCTCTGGGATGGTGTTCTGTTTCAGAGTTGCTGGCATTGCACTTGTCCAGACAAATGGAATGTATTTTATCATGCACCCAATAGATTCTATTTTAGCAGTTTAGTAGTTTTGTGGTTACCATTTCAGTTATTTACATACGTAAATACTTGCATGTTTTTTCCCATGCTGCTAATATGGGATTTGGAGATATTTCTCTGCATCTGTGGTCCTGGTATTGGTTTGAGCTCTGTCCTAGTGATTTAAAGACTACGTTAACCAAACCCTTTCTCTTTTGCATGTCTTATAGGACTGAAGAGGGAAGTGCACATAAGGTGATGTGGGTGTAATCCATGACTCATGAATATTTTTTTGAAACGTTGTACATTTGCAGTGTTCCTTTTGATTTACATCTATTGTCCAAAGGGAAGAATATGCTGGTGCAGCTGATCACCTGCTCCATCGCTGGAAGAGCATAGCAGAGCTGAGGGATATCCTGGTCATCAGCCTTTTGTCACAGATGGTTGGTGTAGCAAGGGCAACCCCATTATTTGAATCCAATTGCAAGGCCTTAATTAAAAAGGAAAATGTGGAAACGTGATTTGTTTAATTTTCTTCAAATTAATTTGTGGTAGCTTACACTAATTTAAGTAAATTTATTGTTTTCTTAAAATATTTTTTTTTAAAACTCAAAATCTATTTGAACTATTTGCAAATGTTTGTGTTTGGAGACATCCAAAGAACAGTTCAAGCATCTTTGGCAATAGTGAGCTATGAAAATGTCATCAGTCTAATCGAAGGACAGAGCCACAGGTTCTCATGCCTGAGGTCAGTAGCCGTTTGCAGTCCACTTCCTGGGATGGCCATGGCCGTTAGCCTTGAGGTCAACTGGAATTGTGGTTGGGGAGGAGTATGAGATAGTGTTAAACCGAGGTGCCGCATACCAATTAGGATGGATGTGGAAGACCAATATTTTTGTCCCAAGCCAACACAGTTCATGGCTCTTTGTTTGCAGAACAGCCTTGTGTGCAAATTAATAATATTGTGCAACGACTGATTCAGGATAGGTTGCTGTAAGACTAAAAGCGCTTGTGTCCTAATATTCCTACTATTGCTAACTATGAAAAACAATCTTGGTGGAATTATCATCAGTTTTTACATTTCAGTTTCTTGTTAACAATGATTGCTGATTAATATGGAAGGCAAACTGTATTTAGAAGGATATGAGGTAAACTGGCTGTCTGGAGGCAGGACAGAAGTTGGAGCCATTTCAGCATGTAAAAGGCATGACTTAAATCTATAATGCTACTTAGGCAGCTTTGCAAAGAGGCCAATGTAAAGGCTTTGAAGCCTGCAAGTAAACTATCTAGAAGTGACATAGAAAATTCATCTGCATTTATTTTCCTGAAAATCTGAACCAAAGATGTTCTGAGTTTTTTGTGGCCTGTAATTAGTGACAGCCTCATTTCATGAAAGTGAAACTCCACAGTTAAAAGCAGCTGGACTATGAGATGCTAAGCCACTAACCCAGCTAACGTGGTTGATTATCTTCACTTCCAGAAGACCACACACGAAGAAGAAAGCCCTGGTGGTTAAATGATCTCTCAGCTGTTCCAACCTCGTTGCCAAATAACAAAACTACAAATAGTCCCCATCGACAAAAGAGATCAGTAAGCCTTGAACGCTTTGTGGAAACTCTGGTAGTGGCAGACAAAATGATGGTGGGATACCATGGTCGTAAGGATATCGAACATTATATCTTGTCTGTAATGAATATTGTAAGTTTTATCCCTTTGTACTTTACAACTTTTTCTTTGCTTTGAATAAAGTTTGTCTAAAATTCTTCTACTGTTTTAGAAGAGGTATTGGTTCACTTAATAAGAAAGGAACAATGTCTCTACTAAAATAGAATAATAGTACTTCAAATAAACCTACTAAGCATACATGCTAATCGGGTGGAACATGCTATAATATGTTAACTTTCCCTACAATGGCCAAGGGACACATATTTTAGGAGAACAGCTAAATTGAAGTATGGGTCATTTGGCTGGGGACCTCATCTGCATCTTGGCTGGCCTGGGACAAATGGGTAGCTGCAAATGGTCAGTGGTGGTTGCAGTAGGGGGTGCAGGAGCTCAGGTGACTGAAGACTGCTAGCCTGACACAAAAGGGATGTTTGCTGTCAGAGGTAGGAAAGTCACACAATTAAAAACATATATATAGGAGTATGAAGCCCAGAGCATGGAATATCGGAAAATACAATGTATAATCCAGAAGAACACACATAGCCACACGAGGAAAGCAATGCTGCCTGAAATGGCATTTGCTGCCCCCAGGGTCCTTCCCACAATGTCTTCAAGTGTGTTCAGTAGCTATTCAGCACAGCTAGGGTGAAAAGTCAATGCAAATTAAAATCAAGACCAATGAGGGAGATAAGTGGGTAACTCTTACTTGCTGTTTTCTCCATTTAGTTAGAATTTTTTGTTGTCAATCCCGATACCTGTTTTCATTAGAAGTAGACTGAAGACAAAGATGGTAGTGTGTGAATGAAAGTAACAAAATAAACTTTAAACACTTCATGAAAATCTGAGACATTCCTGTATGCTTTCAGTTTGCTGAGTCTTTGGATAGAATTGGGAATTTCAAAACAAGTCTTTTGGTTTGATCCATACATCCTGTGGTCTTTCCTTAGAGTTCCCCTGTTCTACCTTCAATGATGGGTTACTTCACTTGTGCCACATAAAGAAACATGATTTCTCACAAATGAGTGCTTCCATGGTTGAATAGTTAATTGCAGTCAGAATTGTCCAAAATCGCATGCAAGAGATTGTGAAAAGTGTCCAAGTTTACAGTTCTCATAGCCATTCATTCTAGTGTTCACTTTTAAAATTTAGGTTTCTTTACAGAACCTTGCTCCATACAATATCAGGAAATTGCATGAATGCTTCCTAGGACTTTTATCCATTAAAATGTAAAGGTGTATATAGACAATAGGTGCAGGAGCAGGCCATTTAGCCCTTCGAGCCAGCACCACCATTCAATGTGATCATGGCTGATCATCCCCAATCAGTACCCCATTCCTACCTTCTCCCCATATCCCCTGACTCCGCTATTTTTAAGAGGCCTATCTAGCTCTCTCTTGAAAGCATCCAGAGAACCTGCCTCCACTGCCTTCTGAGGCAGAGAATTCCACAGACACACAACTCTCTGTGAGAAAGTGTTTCCTCCTCTCCGTTCTAAATGGCTTACTCCTTATTCTTAAACTGTGTCCTCTGGTTCAGGACTCCCCCAACATCGGGAACATGTTTCCTGCCTCTAGTGTGTCCAAGCCCTTAACAATCTTATATGTTTCAATGAGATCCCATGTACAAGCCCAGCTGCTCCATTCTCTCAGCATATGACAGTCCCGCCATCCTTATTAACCTTGTAAACCTTGCACTCCCTCAATAGCAAGAATGTCCTTCCCCAAATTAGGGGATCAAAACTGCACACAATACTCCAGGTGTGGTCTCACTAGGGCTCTGTGCAACTGCAGAAGGACTTCTTTGCTCCTATATTCGATTCCTCTTGTTACAAAGTACTGGAGTAACTCAGCATGTCAGGCAGCATCTCTGGAGAGCATGGATAGGTGAGGTTTTGGGTCGAGACCCTTCTTCACATTGATTGTACGGGGGAGAAGAAAGCTGGAAAAGGGGAGAGGTGGAAGGTAATAGAGGTGGAAGTGTGGAAGGTAATAGATCGACATAGGTGAGGGGAAGTCCTAAAAGGCAGATGGTTGGAATAAAGGCCAACATGCCAGTCACTTTCTTCACTGCCTGCTGTACCTGCATGCTTACTTTCAGAGACTGATGTACAAGGACCCCCAGATCCCATTGTACATCTCCATTTCCCAATTTGGCGCCATTTAGATAGTAATCTGCCTTCCTGTTTTTGCTACCAAAGTGGATAACCTCACATTTATCCGCATTAAACTTCATCTGCCATGCATCTGCCCACTCCCCCAACCTGTCCAAGACACCCTGCATTCTCATAGCATCCTCCTCACAGTTCACACTGCCACCCAGCTTTGTGTCATTTGCAAATTTGCTAATGTTACTTTGAATCCCTTCATCCAAACATCATCATTGATGTATATTGTAAATAGCTGCGGTCCCAGCACCGATCCTTGCGGTACCCCACCAGTCACTGCCTGCCATTCTGGAAGGGACCCGTCAATCCCTACTCTTTGTTTCCTGTCTGCCAACCACTTCTCTATTCACGTCAGCACTCTACCCCAATACCATGTGCCCTAATTTTGGCCACTAATCTCCTATGTGGGACCTTATCAAATGCTTTCTGAAAGTCCAGGTACACTACATCCACTGGCTCTCCCGTGTCCATTTTCCGAGTTACATCTTCAAAAAAATTCCAGAAAAATAGTCAAGCATGATTTCCCCTTCGTAAATCCATGCTGACTCGGACCGATCCTGTTACTGCTATCCAAATGTGTGGCTATCTCATCTTTTATAATTGACTCCAGCATCTTCCCCACTACCGATGTCAGGCTAACTGGTCTATAATTCCCCGTTTTCTCTCTCCCACCTTTCTTAAAAAGTGGGATAACATTAGCTACCCTCCAATCCACAGGAACTAATCCTGAGTCTATCGAACATTGTAAAATTATCACCAATGCATCCACAATTTCTGGAGCCACTTCCTTAAGTACCCTGGGATGCAGACCATTAGGCCCTGGGGATTTATCAGCCTTCAGTCCCATCAGTCTATCCAACACCATTTCCAGCCTAATGTGGATTCCAGTTCCTCTGTCACCCCAGATCCTCTGGCCACTACTATATCAGGAAGAGCAAATGTACCAATGCTATGCTAATACTGTATGTGTATTAGGGGCTAAGGTCCAGTATTAAAAGTTCAAATTAACAGTATTAGTTCTCCATTTGCCTAATGCCTTTATATTTAATGTTGTCAATCCAGGCCTGTTTGATAACATTTAACGTGTTAAATTTAAAAAAACTTTTGGCTAGGAAATTCTTCTGCATCTGGAAAGACGTGTTAAATCAGTGGAATGAGGTGGGCCAACAATTGTTCTTTATTTGAGGGCTTACCGCTATAGAATTCTATATTGTCTAGGTCTCCATGTGCTATAGATTAGGACCAAGCTACTCAACGTGTTGAAAGGTCTATTTTTGTGTACCGTACAATAGTGGTGCATGAAGGAAAACCAAGTCAATGTAAATGTGCGACATATTGAGATGTATGTGCACATGCCTAGTGTAGTTGGAATTCATTAAACTAGATGCATGTGTTTTCACATTTCTCCATGTCTCTTAGTGATTCATTACATTCCTGGCACAATATATATAAACTGTATGCCTGCGCAAACATTACACATTGGCAACAGAGAAAGAAAAGAACAAACCTTAGCAAAGAATAGAAAACAGACTTCAAATAAAGCAAAAGGGTTTAGCTGCAAGCTGACAACATTGGTGACAACTGGAAAGGCTAAGGCATGGGCAACATTATTGAGCTTAGTGATGGCTAACCTTGAGTGAATACCGGCAAGCAAGAGCATAGGTAGAGAAACTGGACAAAACTCTGAATGAGCAGGAGAAGAGAGTGGCATGAATGGGGAATGGCACTATTCCTTTAGAGCAGACATGTGGGCAGCTGAACACATTCAGTTGACTGTGCATTGGGCTAAGAGGGCTCTCAATGGATGCAGGAATGTAGGGGTCACAAAAGCAAGGCACTGGGGTGTCATAATATCTGGAGTTTTTATGGACTGTGCTTTTAATTGATGATCATGTTCAGACAAGATATTAAAGGCAGAATCTCACCACTGACTGTATTTGTGGAGCTGCAGTATCTATGGAAATGACCTTGAGATATGTCAGAGTAATTTGCTCAATGCAAGGTACAGATACAAGGCAGTTACAGTTAGAGAGCAATTGCAACATTGACAGCTCCAAAGCCAAGTGCGCAGAGGGAGCAATCATTAATATATGTGGTCATCTAAACTGTGTTATCAGTTTTGACAGATTGGAATCAGACGAAGACAAATGACTGCATTGACTCAAGTTGGTTTGATTGGAAGATGGCGTGCATTTTTGCCTGTTTTTTGCGGTTCATCCCGAGAAAAATGGAAAATGATTTTTAAAGCACATAACAATGTGAAAACTGATGCTGAAAATGAGAATTTGCCCGCACAATACATCGCTATATGGGAGCGCAAGAAAGCCATTCTTCTAACTGAAATGGATTCATAAATGCACACTATGTCCACAAATCATTTAGTGCAAGGAAAGCAAATAATATTTCATTGGGAAAGCATGGTAAAATCAACAGGATAATTTCAATCCCAAACCTTCAGAAATTGTGGAGAACTACACATTTTTAAACTGCGAATCAAAGGCTGGTGTGGTTGTCAATGACAATTATGTTAAAGGACATGTCTCTGCACCGTAACGTCTACAGATTTTTGGACTGAGCTTTAATCGATGAACATATTCAGTCAACGTACCAAAGACAGAACCTCACAGTTGACCTTACTTGTAAAACTGCGGAATCATTGGACATAACATTGAGGAATGCCTTGGAAATTTAGGCAATGTACGGTATAAATGGAAGTTTATAAATGTACAGTGACAGCTAAAAGGTAAATACACGTGTGAGACTGCTTATGTAGTTGCAACAGATGTAACAGAAGACATCCTATTCACATCTCTGTCAAACTAAAGTGGCAAAATGTTTTACCTGTTTGAAAAGGAGCAGATATCAACAGCCTGCAAGTGTAAAACCAAGCTGGACAATCAAATCGTCTCCAGTAGTGTGATTTCTTCATTCAAAAGGAAGCTTTCACCACGCAATGACACAGAAAGTAAGTTTACACAGCATCAGCCAGTGAGGGAAATGAAGAATTGGGGCTGTAACTATGCCACAGATGACAATATTGGACAACACAAGGAACTTCGGATGTTGGAACCTTGAGCAAATCGCAATCAGCAAGTCAGGCTGTATCTGTGAAGGGAATGGACACGTTGGGGCCTTAGATTCGGCAGGGTTAAGGGGCTGTCCCAATGCGGCGACCTAATTGGAGCGTTTAGGAGAGTTTGAAAAAGTGTCATGTTGAAGACCTCATTCGACTATGTAGAAGACCTCCTTCGACTGTTGAAGACTAGCTTCGACTAGCTTTGTGGAAAATTGGACACCGAATAGTGGAGAGTGAAGATGACCTCCTTCGATCTCCTTCGACCTCCCTTCAACTATGTTGAAGACTATCTACAACTACCTTCGATTACCTTCGACTACCCTCGATTACCTACGAATAACATGCCGACCTACTTCTACTAAACCTACGAGTAAAAAAAATATTGATTTTTTTCCATGGTGACCTTTTTTTACTCGCGGCATTTTTCAGCATGTTGAAAAATACGCCGCGACCTAGCTGAGGCCTCGAGTATGTGGGAACTACTCTCGAGCATGAAGGAGAGTTACAAAGACCTCTGAGAACCTCATGTCGATCATGCTGCGAGTATGGATTTACGAAGGGGAAATCATGCTTGACTAATCTTCTGGAATTTTTTGAAGATGTAACTAGGAAAAGTGACAAGGGAGATCCAGTGGATGTAGTGTACCTGGGCTTTCAGAAAGTATTTGATAAGGTCCCACATAGGAGATTAGTGGCCATAATTAGGGCACATGGTATTGGGGGTAGAGTGCTGACATGGATAGAGAATTGGTTGGCAGACAGGAAACAAAGAGTGGGGATTAACTGGTTACTTTCAAAATGTCAGGCAGTGACTAGTGGGGTACCGCAAGGCTCGGTGCTGGGACCGCAGCTATTTACAATATACTTCAAAGATTTGGATGAAGGGATTCAAAGTAACATTAACAAATTTGCAGATGACATAAAGCTGGGTGGCAGTGTGAACTGAGGAGGATGCTATGAGAATGCAGGGTGACTTGTACAGGTTGGGGGAGTGGGCAGATGCATGGCAGATGAAGTTTAATGTGGATAAATGTGAGGTTATCCACGTTGGTAGCAAAAACAGGAAGACAGATTACTATCTAAATGGCGTCAAGTTGGGAAAAGGGGAAGTACAATGGGATCTGGGGGTCCTTGTTCTTCAATCTATGAAAGTAAGTTTAGAAGGATGAGAGGAGATCTCATTGAAACATATAAGATTGTTAAGGGTTTGGACATGCTAGAGGCAGGAAACATGTTCCCGATGTTGGGGGAGTCCAGAACCAGGGGCCACAGTTTAAGAATAAGGAGTAAGCCATTGAGAACGGAGCCGAGGAAACACTTTTTCTCACAGAGAGTTTTGAGTGGAATTCTCTGCCTCAGAGGGCGGTGGAGGCAGGTTCTCTGGATGCTTTCAAGAGCGAGCTAGATAGGGCTCGTAAAGAGAGCGGAGTCAGGGGATATGGGGAGAAGGCAGGAACGGGGTACTAATTGGGGATGATCAGCCATGATCACATTGAATGGCTCGAAGGGCCGAATGGCCTACTCCTGCACCTATTGTATATTGTCTATTGTCTATGACTGCACAATTGTCTATTACTGTACAACTGCAGTTGTACAGAGCCCTAGTTCCTTCTGCAGTTGTACAGAGCCCTAGTGAGACCACACCTGGAGTATTGTGTGCAGTTTTGGTCCCCTAATTTGAGGAAGGTCATTCTTGCTATTGAGGGAGTGCAGCGTAGGTTTACAAGGAAGGGCCGAATGGCCTACTCCTGCACCTATTGTCTATTGTCTATTATGAATCGAGGGCAAACTCTTCTAAACTCACCAATTAGGTCGCCGCAGTGGGACAGCCCCTTTAGGACTCTTTTTCAATCTATATGCAGACAATATGGGAAAGCAGAATTACCTCAGAACATATGTATGGATAACTGGTTAGTACATCAACATAGATATTGGCACAGAAACAGACCTTTCAATTTTACACATGGATCCAAATCTAAGTCGGGTCTGTCAAGAGTACAGTGAATTTGAAAACATACTTGGCATTGAAGACCTTTGGCCAGATTAAACTGTCTCAATAATCAGTTTTATAACTGCCAATAATTACACCAATTAACTTTGAGCAAGAATTGATTCAGAGATTTGAAATTGGACTGGAAAAAATAATTTAGTGTATTTCTTCAAGTTCCTATTGGTATACTGTGCAATAATAATCAAGTCAAGTCGACTATATTGTTATATGCACAAGTACGGTGAGCCACACCATAACTTGCTTGCAGCAGCATCACAACCACATAGACTCAGATAACACACATAATTTGTAGATTATTTGCTTATGATTGATATTCAGATATTTTTTACAGTTTACAATGCCCCAATTTACATCGATTTTTACTATCCTGCAATTAATAAAAATTGATTCGTGGATATGATGTTAAGATTACAATTTCAGAATTCAAATCTAGGGTTTTAAAGCATATTCTTTACATTGAAACTAGAAAATAATCATAGAGCAATGGAGATAACAAATTAATGACAAAAAGGTACCATTCACAAATCATTGTACAGAAAACTTCAAATGGATAAACCGAACCTGCAAATGTCCTGATGAAGACATGAGACCTTGCCAAGATCAACAACTTGAATTAAAGATGGAAACAGATTTGCATCAAATGGGAAAACAGAGTTGTCTTACTGCATATTTTGTGAAGAACTTCACACTGAATATTTTAGAGGGCCGTTGTGCAGAACAAATGCTCGAGTATCATGAGCATGAACTCTAGCCAGAAGTTTGGTTTATTGGATAAAGATCTTGAAGAATTAGTAGAGAAGTGTAGTGTAGTTGCAGAGTCACGCCTGTGGTGACATCCATACACTGTTGGAACTGTTTTACAAGATTATTCCAAAGACTCTAATCCCCACCTCTTGTGAGAAGGGGATTAATCACATCATAGTACTCAAAAGCAAATGGTCAAAATACTCAAAGTGAAATATATTGGGCTCTACACTACAACAAATATAGTTAAAAAAGCATGAAATCCATTTACCGTGATTCACCAGAAGAATAAGTCTTGCATAACAGTTCTTAGTTTAATTCATTTCTATTTACAATTTTTTGAAATAAAATGAGTTCAAGCATAAATATATTTCACCCTTTCACCTGGTATCAAATAGTGCAGAGAAGCACAGATGCCCCAAGTTCCAGAGGAGAGCTCAATTTTAAAAATTAGTCGTCCAATGGAAAACTTCTTGCTAAGCTACAGAATAATGAAATATTTCACTTGAAGTTATGATCCTGCTGAGTTCCTAATGTAGAGAAGATCTCAAGTTACAAATAAGCTCAGTTAAAAAAAACTTGAAGGGCGAGCAGAAGAGAAACACGTGAAATAAACAAAATTATTAAATTATGAAGTGAGCTATTTGAAATGACATGTGTGTGTCTGTAAATATCACTTAATAAATCTAACACCCAGAAATGGAACGTTGAAGATAAAGTTGAAGTATCTGGTACAGACACATCTTGTGAAAATAGAAATAAAAATCAGAAGTGGACATGAAATCACTTAATTCCAGCAAGAGATACTCAAGAGAATACCAAAGCATTACTTCAATATGAATGCATTCTAGACATTGATCCAGTAGTGATGTTTGAAGAAATGGCACGAGATTCTGCTCAGTGTATCAAGTAAGGAGATCTCGTTTGAGTCAAGAATTGGATACAGCGCCAACAACATAAGTTCCTTTGAGAAGATCAAGGGGATTGTAAATAAGCAGATTATATAAATCTTTCATTTTAAAAAGAGGAAATGAGTGTTGTGTATATAAATGTTGTGCACGTAATTATGTAACATATATATATATATATATATATATATATATATATAACCAATGTCCATATACACTGTTTAGTTTGAGAGAATGGACCCAACAGATGAGTGTATTTTTGAGGTTCTCCATGTCTCTTATTGATTCATCATATAAAGTTAGAAAAAGTATCCATACTTACAAAGCAGGTAGTGATACTGGTTAGTGGGTGGTGAGGTGGGACACGAGCATGTGGTTGTTGAACAAAGGTTTGTGAAGTTTCGGGTAGTGGGGAGTTGAGAAGGCCATTCTTAAATTGTGGGGAAGAATCAGTATTTGAAATGTCATCAAAGTCAATAGTTGTGAAGCAAGATTCATTGGCTGAAGTTCTTACAGTCAGAGTTAGGGAGGGTTGGAACTATTGGAATCTGGTCTGACTGGAGAGGAAGAGTGAAGTGCAAGGACAGAGGAAGTTAAATTTTTTTAGGTGGCTGGAGGGTCACCTTTTGTTCCTGGATGACAAGGAATCTTATTTTGCTTTCAAAAAATCATGCAATTTGCCCTATTTCTTGACAACTGATAGGAATCTACCACTGCTTTCCCATTTTGGTGTCTATTTAATATTATTTAAACAAGCCCAAATAGTACCTTAAGAGGAACATACTACTGGGCAGTTGTCCTTTGTACCTGTATTTTAAAGTTGCTGACAACAATATCAGCTCAGAAAGTTGACTAAATCCCATTTTAAATACCAAATCCAGGTAGAGAAAGGATTACAAATGTCCTCAAAGTTTCAAACAATCAATTATCTTTAACATAGCTAACCGAAGTACGTGGTTGGTATATTGACTGTATCAGTATACATCTAATGATAATGACCTCTTGTGTATAAATATAGAAATATTAAAGAAAAAAATGTGAGGACATGTACATTTAATGTCATGATTACCATAAAAATTCAGATATTGAATCTGAGATATGAATAATAAATTTTCTAACATCATGTTCATGGCATTGGGTCAACGACTGTGTAACATTATCTACACAAACCTATATTTAATTGTGATAATGCAGTCACTAAAGTTATATCAATGAAATAGAAACAAAGAGAGGATTTTTACTTTTGTCTGACTTTGTGTCTTTTCTTATTTTCTGGAGGTCAGGTTGCCAAACTTTACCGTGATTCCAGTCTAGGAAATGTTGTGAACATTATTGTCACTCGTCTGATTGTTCTTACTGAAGATCAGGTAAGACGAGGATTCTAAACTAGATATTCTCTTTGTTAAATTTGTGAATGAATGTTTTGGTCAACCAGCAGTGAAACTAAATATTGGGTTCTACATTTAGCCACATCATTAATGCTTTCAATAGGAATTTATTTATGTGCGAAATACTTCTTCCTTTAATTCTTCTTAATCTGAAGAACTGGGCTGAAGTCGGGCAACAGAAAATATTCCAAAATGGTAAATTGTTAAATGAAATAAAGGGTAGCTATCCCAAAAGAAAAGAAAGCTACATTTACTAATTATCATCTTCATTATTATTCTTTGAAGAAAAATTGTTTGTTGAGTAATTGATTTTTCTGTTTGGATTTCTCTGGTATACTTGTTGCATTGTAGCCAAACTTGGAGATAAATCATCATGCAGACAAGTCCTTGGACAGCTTCTGTAAATGGCAGAAAAGCATTCTTTCTCACCAAAATGATGGAAACACCATTCCAGAAAATGGGATTGCTCATCATGATAATGCTGTTTTAATTACTAGGTAAGATGGATATTCTGGATGTTTGCATATGGGTTCTTTTGTATTGTGATTAGTAATATACATGTTTCCTTCAGTGTATTTACTTCAAAGTCTTTTGGTTTTTGTTCTAAAATTTCCTTCATTTAAGTTGTCTTTACCCAAGTTGTCTGACCCAGGTTCCCTTGTTAGAGTGCTGAATGGATTTTAACAAAATCCATTCTCTGAATTCCTCGGAGGTTGTAGGAAGTGCCACTCCTCCCTCTGACTATTCAAGAGGTGATGCACAGTGACTAATCTAAATCAGCTTTGGAGGTGAATGGAAATCAGAGCAGGTGTTTACTTTGAGTACCAGCCTTGTAACACTTCATTAACGAGTTACTTTAACTTCAAACGTCCAACAAATCCATTTCTAATTTGCTTTCGACTGTTTTTGAACAGTTTGCGGATTGAAGATCTGTGGAACTTTATATTACTTGGGTTTTGGAGTCATTGGGAGATTAAGAATAATTTATATAAATCAGTATAAAATAACTGTACCAAGGAAGTTCTAATATTACTAATGTATATCCCACATTAACATCTTGCAAAGTTTTTCTATAACCAGTTTGACAAATGCTTGTAAAGGAAAGCTCTGACATTTTAGCTGTCCATGGAGACCTGATTGCACTAGAAGTCAAGTACAAATTTAGAATAATTGAAGTTTATACAGTTTGCCACTTTTCATTTCACTGCACATCTCGTATGTGTATGTGACGAATAAACTTAACTTATACGACAGATGGCACAATGGGCTGCTGGCAACCGGAAGGTAGCTGGTTCGAATCCCGCTTGGAGTGCATACTGTCGTTGTGTCCTTGGGCAAGACACTTCACCCACCTTTGCCTGTGTGTGTGGATGGAATTATGTGAAGCACTTTGGGGTCAATGCAAGTTGACTAAAAATGTGCTATATAAATAAAGAAATTTAATTTAATACATTATGGAAACAGTTCTTTCGACTCAACTTGTCCATGCTCAACTAGTCCATATTGTTTACCTGAGCTAGTTCATTTGCCAGTGTTTAGCCCATATCCCATAAAACCGTTCCTATCCATAAACCTTTTAAATATTGTAATCGTACCTACTCTAACCACCCTCTGCAGGCCCTTCCATATACTCAAACTACCCTCTGCGTGGGGAATAGTTGCTCATGTGGTTCCCTATAAATCTTTTGCTTCTCACCTTAAATCTCATTCCCATTAGATGTAGATTTCCCTACACTTAAAACAAAACCTGTGATCAATCAGTTTATCTTACCCTCGTGATTTTAACTACCTTTCTAAGGTCACTGCTCAACCTCCAATGCTCCCACAGAAAGAAAATCCCAGCCTATCCAGACACTCGCTACAATTGAATCCCTGGAGGCCCTGTAACATCATTGTGAATCTTTTTTACACACGACATTTCAGGGTCAGGACCCTTCTTCATTTCCCTCCACTGATGCTCCCTGACCTATTTAGTTCGTCCAGCAGCCTTTGCTCAAGATCCCAGTCTCTTGTGTCTCCATTAACTTCAGTGTCCAAGGCAAATGTGGCTATTCATCTGGAAAAAGCTAGAGTAATTCTGTGCCAGAGAATCAGAAATAAAAATACATTTTAAAACAAATGATGTATTTTTGAATAGTTTTCTTTTTATGTCATTTGGAACTTAAATGCAGTAAAGTGCATGAAATTTGCAAATACCATATTTAGAAAAATCAGTGCTGCTTCTCAAACTAACATTATGTAAAAGAGTAGTTTGTTCAAGACATTGCCAGCAAAGTTACAGTCATGTTTTGAATTTGTGTCAAGCATTGGTAAGAATACTGTTCAGTCTTATAGTACATAACAGATTAATAAAGGTTTTTATCTTAATTCAACATTCAGTTAAAACATGTTTTGATATGAGGGTGAAATTCCCATTTATTCACTTTTTATTCACTATTTGTTTCTGGTCTCACGAAGCCCTGAATAGCTTAAGGTGAGGGGTGGGGTGGACATCTGCTGTATTTATTATGATGAGAAAGGCAGCATTATGAAGATCCAGCACCCTACCTACGCTGTTCTGTGTTTCTCATTCAGCCAGTTCTATTACCTGCATCAGTAATTAGCTTTTAGATGAGGTTGGCAGTTTGCTTCGTGGCTTAGTCAGTTTAGCCAGTGAGTATCTGAATTATATGGGTCAGGAAGATAACAAACTAATCTCCAGTCTCTGTTGAGTGAGCTGATCAGTTTTCATTACAGACACTTCAGTTGGAGGCAAGGAATTTTGGCATTTTGTCAAGGGGAAGGAATGGGGAAGGAAGAAGGAGAGGCACTCGATTTATGGCATCCATAGTGCTTGCGTTCAAATCTTGCATAGTTATTGCATAGCTTACTTGTAGCAAGGCAGCATGAATAGCAAAGTAGGTGGTTGGCATTGCAGAAAAAAACTGCAAGATGCTGATGGACCGGTGTTCAGATTTGGAAAAGAGCAAAAATCAATAAAACTTGATGTAATCCATCTGACAGTTGATGGCTAAGCTTTTTTTTGCCCACGTTTGGAGAACCAATACCTCACAATAATCTAATATTACATTTTTAAATCAAGTTGTCATTGATTGCCTTTTTTGGCCTTGTGAATTTTACAATGACGTGATATTTGGCCCATTGATAACTACAGTACCAATCCTGGTAACCATGCTTAGAATTACTGTCAATTACTGGGCCCCATTCCCAGATGTCAGAGGCAGAGATATCTGTTTTTTGCTGCAAGGCAGTATGAGCAGAATATACTGGTATGCAGTAACAGGTTTGCAGTTTGTTATCTAGTAAGGTCAGTAAATTAGATGCTTTCCTCATATACAACGCAAAATATCACTGCAGAGAATCACAGAAAAACACTAGATCTAGAAATGCTGTCCCATGGGACACTATTTATGTTAACTTGCAATATCAAAGGGAGAAGTCGCCTTTAAAAATTGAGATGTTTTTGTGTTCTTGAAGGTATGTCCTGTTTGCATATTTTGTATTTATCAGTTCAAAATTTGTACTGCGATAAGACTTCAAGGAATGTGATTGTGGATTGGTCTGGTTTTTAAAACGTTGTTATTTCAAATTGGTGTGGCATGTAATTGCACACAATGATTGAAGCTAAATGCCGATCTATGATGAAGAATATCATCATTCCAAATTAGATTAGAATCTTGCTTTAGGATCATCAATACTGACAAACAGTGTAAATCATGTATTTGTAGCTTTGATCATTATCAGTTTAATCTATAATTAGTGTATTGTGAATGTAATTTAAGTGAGAGATGCCACAGAAATTCCAGTAGCAGACTTATAAAGGAAACTATCAAAGGAAATTATCCCTCCACATTTTTCTGGTGAAATAGCTACATTCTTCCAAAAAACTCCTCCTAACCACATCGTTAATATAGAAACATAAAAAAAATAGGTGTAGGAGTAGGCCATTCGGCCCTTCGAGCCAGCACTGCCATTCAATATGATCATGGCTGATCATCCAAAATCAGTACTCCATTCCTGCTTTTTCCCCGTATCCCTTGATTCCTTTAGCCCTAAGAGTTAAATCTAACTTTCTCTTGAAAACATCCAGTGAATTGGCCTCCACTGCTTTCTGTGGCAGAGAATTCCACAGATTCACACCTTTCTGGGTGATTTTTTTCCCCCGCATCTCAGTTCTAAATGGCTTTCACCTTATTCTTAAACTGTAAACGCTGGTTCTGGACTTCCCCAACATCGGGAACATTTTTCTTGCATTTAGCCTGTAACAATCCTAATGAAATTTATATGTTTCTATAAGATACCCTCTCATCCTTCTAAATTCCAATGAATACAAGCCCAGTCGCTCCATTCTTTCATCATATGTCAGTCCTGCCATCCCGGAAATTAACCTCGTGAACCTACGCTGCACTCCATCAATAGCAAGAATGTCCTTCCTCAAATTAGGAGACCAAAACTGCACACAATACAGGTGTGGTCTCACTAGGGCTCTGTACAACTGCAGAAAGACCTATTTGCTCCTATACTCAATTCCTCTTGTTATGAAGGCCAACATGCCATTAGCTTTCTTCACTGCCTGCTGTACCTGCATGCTTACTTTCAGTGACTGATATACAAGGACCCCCAGATCAAGATTCAAGAGAGTTTATTGTCATGTGTCCCAGATAGGACAATGAAATTCTTGCTTTGCTTCAGCACAACAGAATATAGTAGGCATTAATAAATAAATCCAGAACAGAGCAGATCAGTGTGACCATATACCAATGAATATATATATACATATATATACATATACATATATATATATATATATATATAATATATACACACACACACACACACACACACACACACACACACACACACATAAATAATAGATAAAGTGCAAAGGGCTATTAACGAACAGAGTTTTGTTTGAGTTGAGTTTAATAGCCTGATGGCTATGGGGAAGAGTCCATTCCTGAACCTGGATGTTGCAGATTTCAGGCTCCTGTACCTTCTACCTGAAGGCAGCGGGGAGATGAGTGAGTGGCCAGGATGGTATGGATCTTTGATAACGCTGGCAGCCTTTTTGAGGCAACAACTGCGATAGATCCCCTCAATGGTAGTGAAGTCAGAGCCAATGATGGACTGGGCAGTGTTTACTACCTTTTGTAGTTTTATCCGCTCCTGGGCGCTCAAGTTGCCGATCCAAGCCACGATGCAACCAGTCAGCATGCTCTCTACTGTACACCTGTAGAAGTTCGAGAGAGTCCTCCTTGACATACCGATTCTCTGTAATCTTCTCAGGAAGTAGAGGCGCTGATGTGCTGTCTTTATAATTGCATCCGTGTTCTCAGACCAGGAGAGATCTTCAGAGATTATGCACGCCCAGGAATTTGAAGCTCTTGACCTTATCCACCATCGACCTGTTGATATAAACGGGACTATGGGTCCCCATACTTCCCCTTCCAAAGTCCACAATCAGTTCCTTGGTTTTGCTGGTATTGAGGGCCAGGTTATTGTGCTGGCACTATTTGGTCAACTGGTCGATCCCACTTCTATACTCTGACTCATCTCCATCAGTGATACGTCCCACAACAGTGGTGTCGTCAGCGAACTTGATGATGGAGTTTGCACTATGACCGGCTACGCAGTCATGAATATAGAGTGAGTACAACAGGGGGCTGAGCACGCAGACTTGAGGTGCTCCCATGCTGATTGTTATCGAGGCTGACACATTTCCACCAATACAAACAGACTGTGGTCTGTGAATGAGGAAGTTCAGGATCCAATTGCAGAGGGATGCGCAGAGACCCAGTTCTGAGGGTTTGGTAACCAGCTTGGAGGGGATGATTGTGTTAAATGCCGAGCTGTAATCAATGAATAACAGCCTGACATATGAGTTTTTGTTGTCCAAGTGGTCCAGAGCGGAGTGGAGGGCCAGCGAGATCGCATACACCCTTGATCTGTTGTGGCGGTAAGTGAACTGCAGTGGGTCCAGGTTTTTCTCAAGATACGAGTTGATTTGCGCCATGATCAACCTCTCAAAGCACTTCATCACCACCGACGTTAGTGCCACTGGTCGATAGTCATTGAGGCACGTCACCTTGCTCTTCTTGGGCACCGGTATAATTGATGCCCTTTTAAAGCAGGTGGGAACCTCAGACGTGAGAGGTTGAAAATGTTCGTTAAAAACTCCAGCCAGTTGGTCCGCACAGGTTTTTAGAACACGACCAGGTATACCATCAGGTCCAGGCGCATTCCGAGGGTTCCTCCATCCGAAGGATTTCCTGACGTCGACCTCTGTGACCGTGACCGAAATACCATCACAGCAAATAGGGGCTCGAGAATGTACATCAGTGTTCTCCCTATCTAAGCGTGCGTAAAACGCATTGAGCTCATCAGGGAGTGATGTTTCGCCGACATTCGTGCTGCCTCCTGATTTCACCTTGTAGGGGGTGATTGCATTCAGGCCCCGCCACAGCTGCCGAGCATCCGTCTCATCCTCCAGCTTGGAGCAGAAGTCCCTTTTGCCTTTTTGATGGCCTTACCAAGGTCGTACCTTGTCTTCTTGTAGCCCTCGGTATCTTCAGACATGAATGCCTGGTGTCTGGACTTCAGAAGAGTGCGGATCTCGAAGTTCATCCAAGGCTTCTGATTGGGAAACACTCGGAAGGTTTTTGTCGGGATGCAGTCCTCCACACAATTCTTTATGAAGTCTGTAATGACTGTGGCGTATTCGTTCAGGTCCATTGCCGAGTCCCTGAACATTGCCCAGTCTACGGACTCCGAACAGTCCTGGTGTTGTTCCGCTGCCCCCACCCCCGACCAGCTCTGTGCAGTCCTCACCTCTGGGGGTGCGCTCTTTAATTGCTGCCTGTAGGTAGGAAGAAGCAGCACCGTGGTATGGTCGGATTTACCAAAGTGAGGGCGAGGGATAGAACGATAGGCATCTTTGATGGTGGTATAGCAGTGGTCGAGGATGTTTGGTCCTCTGGTGCAGCAGGAGACATGTTGGTGGAAGTTAGGGAGTGATTTCTTGAGGTTTGCTTTGTAGAAGTCCCCAGCTATGGCGGTAAATGCCTCGGGGTAAGACGTCTGGTGTTTGTTGACCACGGCGTGCAGCTCCTCCAGTGCCAGATGGACGTCTGCCTGGGATGGGATGTAGACCGTGGTCAGGATGATGGAGATGAATTCTCTCGGAAGGTAGAAGGGGCGGCACTTAACCGCCAGATGTTCGAGGTGCGGAGAGCAGGAGTTGGACAGGACTGCCACGCAGAGTTGACCATGAGGCAGGCGCCCCCTCCTCTCCCTTTCCCAGATGCCAGTGTACGGTCCATACGGTGGATGGAGAACCCTTCAGGCTGGACCGCTGAGTCTGGGGAACTGGGGGTGAGCCATGTCTCTGTAAAACAGAACACAGAGCATTCCCTCAGCTCCCTTTGATAAAGCAGCCTTGCCCTTAAGTCCTCCACTTTATTTTCTAGTGATTGTACGTTGGCCAATAGGATAGTAGGGAGAGGGGGCCGAAGTCCCCTCCGCTTCAGCCTGACCTGTAGTCCTGCCCGACAGCCATGTTTCCGTACTCCATGGAGCCCTCCTCGGTGTTTGAAGGTAGAGTACTTACGGGTCTCCGCGAGGTCGGGGATTCCCCTGAGATCGGGAATTCCCATACAGTCGGCACCTCCAGCTCCGTTGCTGCTGGGGGATCCTGCCCGACGGCCTCGATTCCGGACTCCATGAGGGCCTCCCCAGTGTTTGCAGGTAAGGTTCTTGCTGTGCCTGCGATCCTCCACGAGGTTGCGGATTCTGACTGGGGATTCCCTTCTGACCGGGGATTCCCTTACCGTCGCTAACAATGGGAGTTCTCAATAGCGCTAATGCATTTAAACGCATTAGCAGCTCGCTACTTACGGCGTTGTGCTTCCCCCTTTCCCACCAACACCATTTAGATAATAATCTGCCTTCCTGCTTTTGCCACCAAAATGATCACTAAGACATCCACGATTTCTAGGGCCACCCCCTTTAGTACTCTGGGATGCAGACAATCAGGCCCTGGGGATTTATCTGTCTTCAGTCACAACAGTTTACCTAACACCATTTCCTGACTAATGTGGATTCCCTTCAATTCCCCCCCCCCCCCCCCCCCCCCACTAAATCCTCAGTCCTCTAGTATTTCTGGGAGATTTTGTGTCTTCCTTAGTGAAAGCAGAACCAAAGTACTCGTTTAACTGTTCTGCCATTTCCTTGTTTTCCTTGTTTACCATTATAAATTCATCTGTCTTTGATTGTAAGGGACCTACGTTTGTCTTCACTTTTCATTTTTACATATCTAAAGAAGCTTTTAGAGTCAGTTTGTATATTCCCCGCAAGCTTTCTTTCATGCTCTTTTCCCCCCTCTTAATTAACCCCTCTGTTCTAAATTTCTCCCAGTCCAGTTTGCTGCTTCCTCTGGCCAATTTATATGCCTCTTCCTTGGATTTAACACTATCCTTAATTTCCCTATCCTTAATTAGCCACGGTTGAGCCGCATTCCCCATTTTATTTTTTCGCCAGACAAGGATGAACAATTTTTGTGTTCAAGAAGGAACTGCAGATGCTGGAAGATCGAAGGTACACAAAAATGCTGGAGAAACTCAGCGGGTGCAGCAGCATCTATGGAGCGAAGGAAATAGGCGACGTTTCGGGCCGAAACCCTTCTTCAGACTGATGGGGGGTGGGGGGGGAGAAGGAAGGAAAAAGGGAGGAGGAGGAGCCCGAGGGCGGGGGGGATGGGAGGAGACAGCTCGAGGGTTAAAGCAACAAAACAATTTTTGTTGTTCATCCATGCGATCTTTAAATCTTTGCCATTGCATCTCCACCGTAAACCCTTTAAGTATAATTTACCACTCTTTCCTAGCCAATTCCTGTCTCATACCTTCCAAGACTCCTTTCTTTAAATTCAGGACCCTAGTATCTTAATTAACTGTGTCACTCTCCATCCTAATGCAGAATTCCATCATATTATGGTCACTGTTGCCAAGGGGCTTTGCACAACAAGATCGCCAACTAATCCTTCCTCATTACACAATACCCAGTCTAGGATGGCCTGCCCTCTAATCGGTTCCTCTACATATTGGTTTAAAAAACCATCCCATATACATTCCAGGAAATCCTCCTCAGCACTGTTACCAATTTGGTTGGCCCAATCTGTATGTAGATTAAAGTCATCCATGATAACTGCGGTACCTTTGCTACACGCATCCCTAATTTCAGGCTTGACACTTCCCCAACCTCCCTACTGCTGTTTAGTCATCTGTATACAACTTCAACAAGCGTTTTCTGCCCTTGGCTATTTCTCAGTTCTACCCATACAGATTCTACAGCATTCAAGCTAATGTCTCTCCTTACTATTGCATTAAACTCCTCTTTAACCAGCAATGCCTCCCCACCTCCCCTTCCTTTCTGTCTATCCTTCCTGAATATCGAATACCCCTGCATGTTTAGCTCCCAGCCTTGGTCACCCTGGAGCCATGTTTCCGTAATTCCAACTATATCACATCCCTTAACTACTAACTGTGCATTCAATTCGTCCATCTTATTAAGAATGCTCCTCTCATTAAGGCACAAAGCTTTCAGATTTGTTTTTCTCATCTCCCTTCTACCTTTTGCTTCTGTCCTTTTATGGTCCTTTGCCACCTTGCATTGGTTCCCATCCCCCTGCCCTGTTAGTTTAAACGTGACCTTTTAATGTTTTATGTGTCATTCCTAACTGTCACTGTATGTCATGTTGTCACATGTGGGTGGAGCACCAAGGCAAATTCCTTGTATGTGAATACTCGGTCAATAAACTTATTCATTCATTCCTACACTATCTTTCCCGTTTACTGCACGCATACGCTTCCATGTTATTGACTCCACACGCACTTTGCTTTGCCTTGATATAAGTGCATAAATGTAAGAAGGTTTGCAATAATTTAGAAGAATCTTTGGAATCATTGTTTGAAAATATAATTTGGTAAATTAAAATATTGCAGGGACATTTTTAAACCCGAATTTACACAATAAATGTCGCAGTACCATTATTGGTACTAATTCAGAAGTCTTTGGCATGAATGAAAAAGATAATGAATAATATAATGATGCTTCTAAAAATTGGAATGGAAAATAGCTCTGTGGAGTGACATGGCATTACGTTCAGCAAGGTGTTTTGCCATGGAGCAATAGGAAGCAAGTTTGCGTCTGATGATTCCTAATGTAGTTAGGTTCTTGTTCCAGCTGCAGAATCAGGAAGAAATACGTAATAGATATTTCCCCACATGAAAGATAGAATATTGGCAAGCGAATGATCCTGGTCTATTCTGGTGGAGTGTGTAACTGCTTATGAAATGCACAGGCTTGGAACATGTTGCTGAGCTATTGGCTAGAGCTTGCACACAGAGACTACCAAAATCCCGCAGTCTCAGCTGGTGATGTAGATGGGTTGAATCCTGCACAATGTGACATGTATATGTCATAAACATGGTTGTGCTTAGCTCAAGAAGTACCATTTTGAGTTGTTCATGAAAACTTCAAAATACCTGTTTGCAACCTGTTAATAACAATTACATTTCTAAACTATATATATTTCCTTTAATCATCTTTTTTTTAAAGTGTAGCTTATATTGGCACTCTGATAACATGCCAGCATTTGTATTGAACATTTTTGATGAAATAATGACCGATTGAAAGCTTTCACACTTGCATAAACTATAGGACAGTTTGAGCTGCCATAGTGTTACTAGTTCATCTCATTACAAATGAGCCTTGCATTAATATTATCGTGTTTGCCAACAGATGGAGTTGATGGGTTTATAAAATGCATGGTTTTGTTTCATTACAATAAATTTGGATTTGTTATGAGTTTATAATCTCATTTACTAAAAAGTAATCCGACAAGAATATGACTGTTTAGAATTGCGTAGAATATAATCAAATGATAGATTATGTTTGAAATGGATTTGTAACTCAGATCTTTAATAGTGAGGTTTCACATCAAAAATGTAATTTCTCTGAATTTCAGAGACTGCACTGAAATGAGGCAAAATGAAATACAGTGCTGGCTTTTCATTGTGTGCTGGAAATTATGAAACATAGGATTCTATGACTTTTTCTGTTGTCATTTATCCATATAAACAATGATTGTTTGAACTGTGCAATCAGGTAAAAATGGTTAGGAACAGCTGCCCTTCTTGCTAGAATGGGAAAGTGCTAAAATAGCATTTGATAATATAGATCTGTGGACAACATAATTATTCACAATTCCAGTAAAAATATACATGTATGCAAAATAGGAAGCAGAGGATTACCTCGGATTGGAGAATTAAAAAAACAAAACAATAATAGGAATGTAACATTTCTGAATTCAAATACCTCTCATCTGGTTCAGGAACTCTTACTGATGGTGCAATAATTAATCTAAGAGCAAAGATGAACGCAAAGGATAAATGCATATCCTTTGCATAACTGTGTATGCGTGTGGTACACCAGCTGCACAGCGGCTAAGAGGAAAGCGCTCCAGAGGGCTATTGACAACGCCCAGAAGATTGTCGGCTGCACTCTCCTCATCTTGGAGGACCTACACAGTTCCCACTGTCTCAAGAAATCCCAAAACATTATAAAGGACATTTCCCACCCCGGACACTCCCTGTTTGAACTGTTGCCGTCAGGCAGACGGTACAGATCAATGAGGACAAGGACAAACAGACTCAAAAACAGTTTTTATCCCACAGCAATAACTACACTTAATATAGCCACCAAATGAGCGCAGGTGCGCTACATACCAAAGGGATTGTGCAATCGACAGAAGAATGTATGGTTGTGTGTTTATGCTTGTTTTTTTCATGTTATTTATTTTAGTTGTTTATTTCAGATATTCTCTTTTACGTATCGTTAGCTTTTAGATAATGTGTGAATGGTGCACTGACTGGTTGGCATTTTTAATTTTGTTGTACATGTTTACATGTTATAATGACAATAAAGAACCTATCCTATCCTATCCATATGGAAACTTGAATGAATGAATACTTTATTGTCACATGACAAGTCAGTGAAATTCTTTGCTTGCCTACCCAAGGTATGCAAATAGTCGCCACATAAAGAGCGCCGATAAAGTTACAAAGTATCCCGTGCCAGGTCCTCCTTTGTTCTCACGGCGGTCCCCGCACGCCGGGTCCTCCATTGTTCATTGTCTACATCTAACCAGTGCTTTACTCACTTGTCACTGTTTTACCGAACAATTTGGAAGCAGCTTTTCGTTTTGCACTGTATTGTACTCGGTTCCCATGTCTACTGGCAGTTAGATGCAAGAGTGCACAGGGTTTAGCTAGGTTTCGCAGAACTTCCACATGGAACTACTGGCATTGCTCAACATGAGTGCTGGCAAGTTTCAGGAGACCTGTGCAAATGCAGAAGTCCCAAACTTGTTGGCTGAGTTCCTTTGGCAGTTTCATGATAGAGCTCTGCTGCTGGACTCTGCATGAGGAACTAACAGAGCAGAAGCCTGTCTAGATTTATGCTGGAGAATCTGCCCTGGATCCTGCACTGCTTTTGGGATGATGTGAACCCATCAATGTGCAAATTTTTTTTATTGAGGATCCCAAATTTCTTCTTGGCCATTAGGATTGGATGTGGCCTCCGACTATGTTTGATTTAACGTTTTTTAATTAGTTACAGCTGCACTGAGGAGCTTTTAGTAGATTTTTTTGTAATTCAAATTTTTTCAACGTTTCATTTTAGGTGCTTTTAAAATGTTTCTTAAGTCAGGAGCCTTAAAGTTTTGACAGCTTTGGAGTCAGGGTTTTCCCTTCTGTCAAATGCTTGCAGTGGAGTCCGGCTCATGTTCCAGAGAATGCTAATAAATGCTTTAGGAGTTGGCATTTTAGTTTTTAAAATATTGTCTTATTTACAAAGACTGAGCTGCCAATCTTTGCACATTAGGAGTCCTCCAGCACTTGGACAGACTGGCCTCACTATCAGCATCTAGGTGTAGTCCAAATACATCACACGACTATCATCTAATTGAATACAGTGTGTCCACACTCAGAAATAAATAATTCTGAATTGTTGGTGTCAAATCACATAAAGTGTTCCATACTTCGTCAGCTTTAGAAACTGGTAATCCGAAATAAAAAGAAAATGTTGGAAATGCTCACCACCATATAGATTGATGATCTTTCATCAGAACTTCAGCTCCCTGAATCTACAGAAAGATGTTCAAATTTACATCTAAATTTGTGGTTGGGGACCATAAAACTTTTGGTGACCTCGCCTGTCTGGAGCGCTTTTGGTGAATTGCTTCCTCTAAGGGCTTCTGTTAAGGTGATTTAATTGATGCCAATTTGACGACACAAAGCATAATCATCAGACCTGATTCAGTCCTAGCTTGAAGTTCACAGAAGTGCTCATCAAGTTGTTGTTAGTCTTAGACATCAATCATGAAGTAAAATGCCGCTTGCATATTCCCTTTTCTACCTGTAAGATATTTTAGCACCTCTAATCCTTGGTCAGTGGCCTTGAAATAATACTTCCTTTTGGACCAGATATTTCAGCATAGAACAGAAATCAAGTGATTAACGCTGTTGATTTTAGAACATATGTCATCACTATACAACCATTTTATAATCGTCATCAAAGCGATAAGGTAAAAGGGAGAGTATCATCTTTGGTCATACAGGCAGCAAAATCCAACCCAGAATTGGTTCCAGTATGAAACAAAATATTGTGTGCGTATGAAACAATAGTACAGAGGGCGTGAAGGTGTGTGTAGGTAATCCTCAGTAGAATAATGGTATGCCATAGGTAATGTCATAGCCAGACATAAATACAGCTCTTTTCCACGAGTAGTAGCTCTACTCAATAACCAAATATTTGTAGCCTCCTTTTGCTCTGGTATTTTATTTAATTCACACGTTTAATCGATAATGTTTTATTATTAATGTTTAATGTTTTATGTGTCATTCTTAATTGTCACTGTATGTCATGTTGTCACTTGCGAGCAGAGCACCAAGGCAAATTCCTTGTATGTGAACATACTTGGCCAATAAACTTATTCATTCAAATACGCAGTGAAATGAAATTCACCTATTCACCTGACTATAATGCTTTCCTGAGCTAGTCCCATAATGCCAGCATTTGGCCCATTTCCCTTTAAACTTTAAACCAATGCCCTCTAGTGTAAGGCTCTCCGACCAAGGGGAAAAGACAGTCACTGTTCACCTTAACTATGCCACTCATGATTTTGTATATCGATTAGTTGACCCCGCGGGTTCCTATGATTCGGGGAAGGAAATCACAGCCTATCCAGCCTCTATTTATAAATCAAACCCTCTAGATCCTTCCAAGTCTTTTTGTGCACCCTTTCAAATTTAACATCATCCTTCCTCTCATAGGGCAACCAGAACTATAGGATATGTAGACTTGCCAACTTCTTGTACAGTTGTAACATTATATTCAAACTCCTATACACAATATCTTTACCGATGAATGTGGACACAATGAACTGGAGATGCTGGTTTACAAAATAAGACCCAAAGTGTTGGGTCAGGCAGCATCCGTGGAGAACATCATTATGTGATGTTTTGGGTTGAAAGCCTTCTTCAATCCGAGGAAGAGTTGGAAATTAAACACATTTTGAATTGCAGAGTAGGAGGAGACTTGGAAAATGCAAAGTGAATGACCTTTGTTAATCTCAGCTACACTAGTCTTTTTAAGATGATGCTCAGAATTATTCAGCAGATCAGTATGGAAGGAAATCATAAGATCATTCAATCACTCTGTCATATAAATGATTACACTTGGTTAACTGGTAATGATGACACTTTATTTGTGAAGTAGACACTGTAAAGTAGCAGATGCTGTTGACATTGGAACACTGCAATAAAAAATGATTCTGAAAATATGTTTTGGTTCAGATTGCATCACTAGCACGATAAGAGTTTGGAACTTATAGGGAATCACCACATCAAACCACCCTCATCTCCACATGTAAATGCCACTACTTCATGTTAAGGAACCTGCATGCTGAACCTGTGCTATGTCAAGCCTAATGCAGGAACATTGAACCATTCATTTAAATGGAGAGGAATGGTTGTGAGAAAAATCAGCAAATGTTAGGGAGCATGCAGTGATTTGAAGTAATTGAGCTTACTTACAGTGCCCTCCATAATGTTTGGGACAAAGACTCATCATTTATTTATTTTACTCTGTACTCCACAATTTGAGATTTGTAATAGAAAAAAAATCACATGTGGTTAAAGTGCACATTGTCAGATTTTTTATAAAGGCCATTTTTATACATTTTGGTTTCACCATGTAGAAATTACAGCTGTGTTTATACATAGTCCCCCCATTTCAGGGTACCATAATGTTTGGGACACATGGCTTCACAGGTGTTTGTAATTGCTCAGGTGTGTTTAATTGCCTCCTTAATGCAGGTAAAAGAGAGCTCTCAGCACCTAGTCTTTCCATCCCCTTTGGAAACGTTTATTGCTGTTTATCAACATGTGGATGAAAGTTGTGCCAATGAAAGTCAAAGAAGCCATTATGAGACTGAGAAACAAAAATAAAACTGTTAAGAGACATCAGCCAAACATTAGGCTTACCACAATCAACTGTTTGGAACATCAACTTTTCCAGCTCCAGAAGAAAGAGAGCACTGGTGAGCTTACTAATCGCAAAGGGACTGGCAGGTCAAGGAAGACCTCAGCTGATGACGGAAGAATTCTCTCTATAATAAAGAAAAAACCCTGAACACCTGTCCGACAGATCAGAAACACTCTTCAGAAGTCAGGTGTAGATTTGTCAATGACCACTGTCCGCAGAAGACTTCATGAAAATAAATACAGAGGCTACACTGGTTAGCCGCAAAAATAGGATGTCGGGTTACAGTTTGCCAAGAAGTACTTAAAAGAGCAACCACAGTTCTGGAAAAAGGTCTTGTGGACAGATGAGACAAAGATTAACGTATCAGAGTGATGGCAGGAGCAAAGTATGGAGGAGAGAAGGAACTGCCCAAGATCCAAAGCATACCACCTCATCTGTGAAACACAGTGGTGGGGGTGTTATGGGCATGTGTGGCTGTTGAAGGTACTATCTCACTTATCTTCATTGGTGATACAACTGCTGATGGTAGCAGCATAATGAATTCTGAAGTGTATAGACACATCCTATCTGTTCAAGTTCAAACAAATGCCTCAAAACTCATTGGCCAGCGGTTTCATTCTACAGCAAGACAATGATCCTAAACATACTGCTAAAGCAACAAAGGTGTTTTTCAAAGCTAAAAAATTGTCAAATCTTGAGTTGCCAAATCAATCGCCGCCCAACCTGAACCCATTTGAGCATGCCTTTTATATGCTGAAGAGAAAACTGAAGGGGACTAGTCCTCAAAACAAGCATAAGCTAATGATGGCTGCAATACAGGCCTGGCAGAGCATCACCAGAGAAGACTCCCAGCAACTGGTGATGTCCATGAATCGCAGACTTCAAGCAGTCATTGCATGCAAAGGACATGCACCAAAATACTAAACATGACTACTTTCATTTACATGACATTGCTGTGTCCCAAACATTATGGTGCCTTGAAATGGGGAGGGGGGGGGGGTTTGTGTCTTAATTTAAGAAAACATATATTATTTAAAATCTTTTAAAATCCACGTTGAAGATCTTTCCTTAAATCATATTGTATGTCATTATCCTAAAATATAAATATTACTTCAGATGCTGTCTGATCTACTGAGTATTTTCAGTACTTTTAATTTAATTTTAATGTACTGTACAGTCTGCACTCAGCTGAGAAGATCTTGCCAAGTTTTGACTATGAATATCTGGAAAATAAAACAAGGCGATGACATATCGACTTTTCAAATAGATTTTATGCCAATGAGCTGAATAGTGAAAGACCATTACAGTTTAGAAAGTAGGAAACATTTTGAGTGCTGGTGTGAAGTAGTATAATTAGCTTTGGAGGTGTAAACATGAAATTGTTGACACTGTACTGCCAGTATTAGGTGTGCATAATAGGATGGTGTGAAAATGTTTTAATGAATCATCATGAGTGCCAGAATGGGTGGAAGGGGTGACTAAATTAGTGAGATTGTGATGAATTGAGACTGATTCATGTGGATGAAACAAAACGGGTTATTTGGAAGCGTTTCTGAAAAGCTGCCAGCTACATGGCAAATGTCAGACAGCAGGCGATTTGCAGCTAATTAATGTGTAGATTGAAACTGTGGAATGTATTCATACTGCCAAATAATGTAATGCAACTTTGCCTCTTTGGCACAGTGGCTGGTCAATTTAAAGTTTTAATTTTACAGGGTTTTATTTTATCATACATTCTATACCTTGGCAATATGTACAGTATTCTAACAAAGTGTCAATTATTTATTGATATTTTCCAGTGCCATAGACAAAGATGATAACGTTTAATTTATTAAACAAAACCACAGGTTTTCTATTCAGTAGTGCCTATTATCATATTTTCCAATCAAAATCTCTTCTCCCTTTAAGGTTAAAGTATTTTAGTGGCTTAGAAGATAATAAACGTTTTATTGCGGCAAACTCTGGTTACTTTGAAAAATACTTTTCAGCATATCAGACACATGTCTGTTATAAATTCACACATCTTTACAAACATAAATCATAAATGATTGTAACAGCTTCAAATTAGAGCCAGGTTTAACCAAGTTCTACAGTTGAACCTTAATTATTCAGACCTATGATGAGAACCTGCAAATAGAGTGCCACGATAATCACAAAAACATTTATGGTTTTATTCCCCTTTCACGTGGAAAAGCCGCACATTGCGTGGGAATTCAGTAAATGCCTCAGGAATTGCTGAAGGTCATCTATAAAGGTGACTTTGTTTCTCACTCTCGTACTTCCATTAGCAGCAGAGCTGAAAGGGGGAAGTATAAGCACTGCTGACTTCTCGTCGCAGGTAGGCTGAGTACTCTGTTGCACACAAAGTGCTGGAGTAACACAGCAGGTCGGGCAGCATCCCTGGAGAACATGGATAGGTGACATTTCAGGTGGAGACCCTTCTTCAGTACTCAGTTGCTTGGAGAAATCAACTCAACAGTTTTCCAGCAGGGAAAAAACCCCAACTTCTGATTATACAACCCCTCACCCAGGTTTTGTTGCTTTTTATCTCAAGCATTGCGCCCAAATTATTATGGATGAATTCCTCAACTTTAGGATGTGCAGTTTATTAAAGCAATGATTGAATCCTTTATTTGAATCCTTTATTTGTCATTCAGACCGAGAACGAAATGCTGTTGCCTGCAGCCATACATGTAATAATAACAAAACACAATAAACACAAATTAACATCCACCACAATGAGTTCACCAAACACCTCCTCACTGTGATGGAGGCAAAAGTCTTAGAGTTACTGTCTCTTCCCTCCTCTTCTCCCTCTGCGCCGAGGCGATACCCCACCGGGCGATGGTATCAGTCCCGCGGTTCAAGCTCCGCGGCCCGGGGGTGGTCGAAGCTGCCGCCCTCCAGTCCAGCGGGCGCAGCTGTTGCAACGGGTGCTCCGGAAAACAGGCACCAGCCTGTGACCTGCGAGCTCCCGACATTGTCCTCCACTGGCCCGCGGCCGAGCCCCGGATCCAGGTCGCCCCCGCCAGAACGCCGCCTCAGCCGCCGGAGCACCATCTCCGCCCCGCACCGGGCCGCCCACAAGGCAGCGTCTCAGCCCCGCGTCTCAGCCCCAACGGGAGCACCTTCCAGCCGGGAGCCGGTCTGCCCTCACCGGAGCGCTTTCCAGCCGGTAGCCAGGCCACCCACACGGCAGCGTCTCAGCCCCGCACCGGGCTGCTCACACGGGAGCGCCTTCCAGCCGGTAGCCGTGCCGCTCACACGAGAGTGTCTCAGCCCCGCGCCGTCCGCCCTCACCGGAGCGCCGAGTCGTGCCGCTACCCGGACGCCGCCGCAGCTCGAAGACGGCCAGCCTCGCGTTGGTGAGTCCTGGCTGGTTCTACCTCCGGACCCTCGAGGTCGGTCGCAGGTTGGAGGCCGCCAGCTCCGCCATTAGACCTCAGCGCAGACGGGGGAAGAGAAGGGGGATACGACAAAAAAGTCGCATTCCCCCGAAGGGAGAGACAGAAAGCTCTGTTTCACCCTCCCCCCACACACATAACACCACCTAATAACCAAAAAGAATTACTAAACTAGACAAAAAAAACCAACACAAAAAAGTAAAAACAGACAGACTGCAGGCGAGCCGCAGCTGTATCACAGCGCCGCCACTTCCGGAATGTGATTTCACTTGGAAACAGTTTGATTATTTTATACAAAGACTTAATGTTGGAACTATTTGAATTTATTTAAGCAATGAATTCCATGAAATGCAAATATTAATATGGGATGTTGAAAGCTGATATCTAATGGAGTCGGTGATCATTTTTACTGACATGTTTAGACTGACAAACTGTCTCTTGGTCAGATTCCTGAGATTTGATAAAGAAGTATGATAAACATGTGATAAGTAGAAGCTACATTCTGAGAAAAATGAAGTTGTTTCACTCTCAGAATTATGGAGAAAAGTGTCCAGAGGGTGAAACGTTGTATGAAAATTAAGTTTCATTAATCTATTAATCTAATTTCTCAAATCATAATTAGATGACTGGTTAGTGGGGGCACAGTGGTGCAGTGGTTGTTACTGCCTTACAGCACTAGAGACATGGGTGCGATCCTGAATACAGATGCTGTCTGTACGGAGTTTGTACGTTCACCCCGTGACCGTGAGGATTTTCTCTGGGTGCCCCCACACTCCATAGACGTACAAGTTTGTAGATTAATTGGCTTTGGAAAGTTGTAAAATTGCCCCTAGTGTGTAGGATAGTGTAAGTGTACGAGGTGATCGCTGGTCAGCATAGCCTCGTTGGTCCTGTTTCGCTCTGTATCTCTAAAGAGCCTGTTTCCGTGTTGTATCTCTAAAGCCTTAAAGAATAAAGATTGCCCTTTTTTAATGATATATTATAATAAAATAAGGCATGGAGTGTTTATATCTTACAGTATATCTTACAGAGCTGGGAAGGGGAAGGGGAAAGCGGGAAAAAGCAAGGACTATCTGAAATTAGAGAAGCCAATGTTCATGCCGCTGGGGTGTAAACTACCTAAGCAAAATATGAGGTGCTGTTCCTCCAATTTGCGCTGGGCCTCACTCTGGCAATCCTTCCCCTCCCCTTCCCAGCTCTCCCACAAGCCTATTGTCTCTGCCTCTTCCTTTCTTTTTCCTGCCTCCCCCCCGACATCAGTCTGAAGAAGGGTCTCGACCCGAAATGTTGCATATTCCTTCTCTCCATAGATGCAGCCTCACCCGCTGAGTTCCTCCAGCATTTTTGCCTACCTTATAATTATGTTTGGTGAATAGAGTTAAGAAGCAGCTCACCCAAGATCTAATTTAATAATGGAATGAACAGACTTGAATTTCACTCTACCTTAATTGGTACACGTGACAATAAACTGATCTTGAAACCTTGAATGACGGAATACTGTACTTCCACTCCTTTGATTGAATAACCAAATTGATTTTAACATATTCAAGGGATTGCAAATTAGAGGAAGCCAACCATAAAGTTCTACAATATATAAAAGTGACCAAAAAGCTTTGTGGCAAAATTAATGGGGATGTGGTCAGGGTATTCTATTATCTATATTACTAAAAGTCTGATCTTGACCACTTCCTGGTGTTCTGTATATTGATTTTAGAAAAAACGCTCCCACTTACGGATGTGATTTTTGCCCATCTTACTCAGAGTCCCCCTTCACTGTGCAGGACAAGAAGATTTTTCCCATCGATGAAAAATAAAAGAGTTATTAGTGTTTAAAAAATGTTGAGATTCTCTCTCCTGAAGGCCACACCCCTTCCGGAGGGACTATAAAACCTGGAAGTGTTGAGTGCCTCAGTCAGTCTCTGCAAGATGGGGGAAGCAAAAGGGTCATGTCTCTCAGTCTGAGCTGTAAATAACACTGAACACATGTCCAATAAACTGTGAGTATGGTTTTACTGAACTTGAGTGCCCTTAATGTGGTTTGAAAATAAAAATGTGGTTGGTTTGTACTAAAGCACAGCAAATGGTTGGTGGTGGTTGAGGTTTGAACTAAAGCACAGTAAATGGTTGGTGGTGGTTGAGGTTTGAACTAAAGCAGGATTAAAAGTCTAAACTTGTTTGCACTGTATATTGATTTTAGATAAAACGCTACCACTTACGGCTGTGATTTTTGGCCATCTGACTCGGTCCCCCTTCGCTCATCAGGTGCAGAGGATTCTTCCCATTAATAAAAAATAAAAGTGTTATTAGTGTTTAAAAATTGTTGAGGATCTCTCTCCTGTCAATGACACCATGAAGGCCACGACCCTTCCGCTGCGAGGGGGGATTGTAAAACACGGAAGTGTGGGTGTGGCTCAGTCTCTGCAAAATGGGGGAGGGAGAGGTCACGACTGTCTGAGCTGTGAATCAACTGAACACACTGAATGTCTACTGAACTGTGAGTGTGGTGTTTTTTGTGCTGTTTATTAGATTAGATTAGATTAGATCCTTTATTTGTCATTCAGACCTTTTGGTCTAAAACGAAATGTCGTTGCCTGCAGCCATACATATAATAATAAACAACAAAACACACAATAAACACAAATTAACATCCACCACAGTGAGTTCACCAGGCACCTCCTCACTGTGATGGAGGCAAAAGTCTTAAAGTTACTGTCTCTTCCCTCCTCATTATCCCTCTGCGCTGAGGCGATATGTTGTTACCCCACCGGGCGATGGTAGTCCGTCCCACGGCTCAACCGAGCTCCGTGAATGGGCCGGTTCAAGCTCCGCGGCCCGGGTTGGTCGAAGCTGCCGCCGTCCAGTCCAGCGGACGCAGCTGTTGCCGCGGGAGCTCCGGAAAACAGGCACCAGCCTGTGACCTGCGAGCTCCCGACGATGTCGTCCACTGGCCCGCGGCCGAGCCCCGGAATGCCGCCTCAGCCACCGGAGTACCGTCTCAGCCCCGAGCCGGGCCACCCTCACCGGAGCGCCGTCTGAGCCCCGAGTTGTGCTGCTGCAACTGGAACGCCGGAACGCCGCTTTTATGGTGGTTTTAGGGTGGTTTCACCCTGCTTGAAATGGTATGAAACTGCATTTGAATGTGGTGGCCTTGCACCCTGCTTGAAATGGCATGAAACTGCACTTGAATTTGGTGACCTTGCACCCTGCTTGAAATGGCATGAAACTGCACTTGAGTTTGGTGGCCTTGCACCCTGCTTGAAGTGGTAGGAAACTGCACTTGAATTTAGTGGCCTTGCACCCTGCTTGAAATGGCATGAAACTGCACTTGAATTTGGTGGCCTTGCACCCTGCTTGAAATGGCATGAAACTGCACTTGAGTTTGGTGGCCTTGCACCCTGCTTGAAGTGGTAGGAAACTGCACTTGAATTTAGTGGCCTTGCACCCTGCTTGAAGTGGTATGAAACTGCACTTGAGTTTGGTGGCCTTGCACCCTGCTTGAAGTGGTATGAAACTGAACTTGAATTTGGTGGCCTTGCACCCTGCTTGAAATGGTAGGAAACTGCATTTGAATTTGGTGGCCTTGCACCCTGCTTGAAATCGAATTTCAAGGAATAGCTGTGAGTCAACTGCCAGCCCACCAGCCGTGAGTGAGCTGCCAGCACATCAGGCTGCCACACCAAGAATCCATTTGGCCAACAATGTCCATACTAGCCCTCGAAACCAGTCCCTTCAGCCCACAACACCCATACTAGCACTCCAGAAAGCCCCCCCCCACTGGCCACCAATATTGGAATTGGTGGAGAGGTGGAATATTGCGTTGGGGGACCAGCCCTCCCGTGTGATCATGGGACCCAACGGGTCCCACTTAGTCTAGTTAACGAATAAATCCAGAGAACTTCCAAGCAAGTTCCAGGACAATAATATGCCCAGGGACCAGTTACATTTGCAACATTATGACGTGGCTATGCTTGCATACACGTGAACATATAACTCATACATTACAAAATGTTGATTTTATGTGCAACAATTAGGTGGTATAGTTGGTTGCAGCTACCCTCATTATTGGATGAAGGAACACAGTGGATGGATGGAGAACTGTTATGAGAAGTGGTAGATGGCGTGTAGGTACTTTAGATCCTGGTTGGGCCCAAGCTGGGAGGCCTGGAGGCCTCAATGTTGGGGCCTGATGCGATGGCTTTCCAGTGTGCTTTAACATTTGCACTTTTCATATCGATTTTTTATAAAGCAATAACAATCTTTAAGGAACCAATAATCTTTGTAATGCTGCAGGTTTAGTAGTTATGGCTAAATTGGTGTTGTTGGTTGATCTTTTTCCGCAAGTGAATAGGAAGAAATGACTGTGTCGCAAACTAAATAAGCTGATTTTAAGAAGTGGTTTATTAGCTTACCTTGGCCCAGAATTTGTTGGAGTGGTGCATTTTGTGGCAAGTTACATTGGTCAGACTATTCCCCTCACTCAGCCTGAAGATTTTGTGCTGAACGTAAGGAGAAGTGGAGCTGATCGCAACTTGTTAATAGTAATGGGTTAATGGCGTGATCTGGAATAACTAATGAAATTTAAGGATTAGAAGGAAACATTGACATAGAAATAAGGGTAATTCTTGCACAGCGAGAATGCAAAGGGAAGGAAAGAAAGATTCAGGCGTCCAATCAATCTCTGGGCATAGAAGTCTCCCACAAATTTCTTTTTGGATTTATTGGTGACCATCTTTCTGATCCTAAAAATTGGAAGCGGTTAAAAACCTTCTTAGTCTGCCCTCTAGACTCTCCCTCCACTGAATCTCAGTATGAAGAAGGAACTCAACTCGAAATGTCACCCATTCCTTCTCTCCAGAGGCTGTCTGTCCCACTGAGTTACTCCAGCATTTTGTGTCCATCTTTAGTGTAAACCAACATCTGCAGTTCCTTTCTACACATTTTGTCTGCTCCACTGCTAAATCACTTCAACGTGTACCTGCTTTGAAGAAGTTCTCTCTCCAACGAGGGTTCTACAACACCCTCTCCCACCACTTCCCCTCTGATTCCTCCTGCTCTCCATTCCATGAAACCTTACCCTTCAATTTCTCTAGACACCCTCTCCCCTTTCTCAGTCAGAAGAAGGGTCTCGACCCAAAACGTCACCCATTCCTTTTCTCCAGAGATGCTGCCTGCTCCGTTGAGTTTCTCCAGCATTTTGTGTCTATCTTTACTCCATTGTATTTGTAAAGATCTGAATTAGATTACAGGTGAGTTTTTTTTCTAGGGAAGTGACCAGCTTCGGCAGCTTTGCCTTTCCTGATAAATATACTCTTCCAGCTTTGCGAGTTTTTCTCCTTCATCCTAGTTTTTCTCCTTCATTGCCACAGCTCGTTCCATATCAGTTTTCTTTTGAATATTTGACAGAACCAAATTTTGTTTGCCCTCAGCATAATGAAATATTGGATTCATGTACTAAATTTGCAGAGTGGATGAAAGCAAACATTGTAAATAAAGCTAGCTGAAACACTTACGAATCCTCTATCCACAGTTAACAACAGAGTTAAATGAGCCATGCTACTAATAATGACTTATTTTCCTTTTGGTGAAGAGTGCCTGTAAAGCTGCAAAAAGTAAAAGTTTTGTTGTTCTGATCCCAGTGCATGTGACAATTAAACACTCTAGAGTCGTGCCCTCTTTAGAGAGATTGGCTATGTTGATTCTAATTATGTTTTTAGTTTTAGATGCAGTATGGAAACAGGCCCTTTAGCCCACTGAGTCTCTGCCGAATAACGATCACCCATACACTAGTTCTATCATACACATTTAGGGACAATTTACAGAAGCCAATTAACGTGCAAACTTGCATGTCTTTGGAATGTGGGGGGAAACTGGAGCAACTGAAGAATACCCAGGTGGTCACAGGGAAAATGTACAGATGCCATACAGGCAGTACCCGTAGTCTGGATCGAAGATGGGTCTCTGCCGCTGTAAGGCAGCAACTCTACTGCTGTGCTGCTGTGCCACCTGATAGAATGATATCAACTCTATTAAAAACCAATACATTTTTAGTAGAACCCAGGAGTTGCAGATTATCACAAGAAACTACATAGCTCTTTTATCTCAAGGTCTGCTCCTTTTAATGCTGTAATCTTCTTTGAATAAATCTCCCTCCTACACTTAGATGAATTACTTGCCTGTGTTCTCTGTCCAACGGGATGGATTGGATATTGTCACATTATAAGTTGGCATTGGTATATTTAACACTTCTGCCTTTGTATCCACTTAAATATTATCACTCCAAAGGTTGACTAAATAGACCTTGTAAAATTAGCGACAAAATATCAGGACCCACTGGAAATAAAATGATTCAGCATATTGCAAATGTTAAATTCCTAAGTAACTCAAAAGTGAATGTTACATTTATTGGGAGAGTCTATGACTAGAGGCCATAGCCTCAAAATTGAAGGATGGTCTTTTAGGAGGGATATGAGGAGGAATTTATTTAGTCAGAGAGTGATGAATCTGTGGAATTCTTTGCCACAGAAGGCTGTGGAGGCAAAGTCAGTGGATATATTTAAGGCAGAGATAGATACATTCTTGATTAGTGTCAGACAGGTGTCAGAGGTTATGGGGAGAAGACACAAGAATGGGGTGAGGAGGGAGAGATATATCAGGCATGAGTGAAGGGAGGAGTAGACTTGGGCTGAATGGCCTAATTCTGCTCCTATCACATGACCTTATGATGAACAACATTTATGAAGTTTAAGTTTATGAATAAGTTTATTGGCCAAGTATTCACATGCAAGGAATTTGCCTTGGTGCTCCACCCACATGTGACATACAGTGACAGTTACATAAAACATTAAATATGAATAATAAAACATTACTGATTAAACTTGTGAATTAAATAAAATATCAGAGCAAAAGGAGGCTACAGATTTTTGGTTATTGAGTAGCGCTACTACTCGTGGGAAAAAAACTGTTTTTATGTCTGGCTGTGGCAGCTTTGACAATCCGGAGTCGCCTTCCAGAGGGAAGTGATTCGAAGAGTTTGTGGCCAGGGTGAGAGGGGTCAGAGATGATCTGACCCACTCACTTCCTGGCCCTTGCAGTGTACAGTTCGTCAATGGAGGGAAGGTTGCAGTAAATAACCTTCTCAGCTGATCGGATGATTCGCTGCAGCCTCCAGGTGTCGTGCTTGGTGGCTGAGCCAAACCAGACCATGATGGAGAAGGTGAGGACAGACTCTACGATGGCCGTATAGAATTGGACCATCATTGCCTGTGGCAGATTGTGCTTCCTCAGCTGCCGCAGGAAGTATATCCTCTGTTGGGCCTTTTTGACTGTGGAGTCGATGGTAGCCTCCCACTTAAGGTCCTTGGAGACGATGGTTCCCAGAAACTTAAAAGGCTCCACAGATGTGACTGTGGTGTTGTTGATGGTGAGTGGGGTGAGGGGAGGGGGAGCTCTCCTGAAGTCTACAATTAATTCCACTGTCTTAAGAGCATTGAGCTCTAGGTTGTTGCAATGGCACCAGGATGCCAGCTGTGACACTTCCTGTCTGTAGGCAGATTCCTCCCCATCCTGGATCAGTCCAATCAGGGTTTTGTCGTCCGCAAACTTGAGAAGCTTGACAGAGGTGTCAGTGGAGGTGCAGTCATTGGTGTAGAGAGAGTAGAGGAGAGGGGAGAGTACGCAGCCTTGCGGTGCTCCTACGCTGAGGGTTTGCGGGTCCGAGATGTGCTTTCCCGCCGCACATGCTGCTTCCTGTCTCTCAGGAAGCTGGTGATCCACCGACAGAGGGGTTCAGGCACAGTCAACTCGGAAGGTTTGGAGTGTAGTAGCTCTGGCACAATGGTGTTGAATGCAGAGCTAAAATCAACAAACAAAACCCTCGCATTGGCCCCGTGGCGGTCTAGGTGCTGGAGGATGTCGTGCAGGCCCAGGTTGACTGCGTCATCCACAGATCTATTGGGCCGATATGCAAACTGCAGGGGGTCCAGCAGGGGGATCGTGATATTTTTCAGCTTGGCCAGCACAAGCCTTTCAAGGGTCTTCATGACTGCAGCCGTCAGTGCGACAGGTCTGTAGTCGTTAAGACCAGTAATCCTTGCCTTTTTGGGTACAGGGGCAATAGTGGAGACTTTGAAGCAGGCAAGGACAGTACATGTTAGCAGGGACTGGTTGAAAATGTCTGTGTAGACTGGTGCCAGTTGTTCGGCACAGAGCTTGCGAGAAAAGGGGGAAACATTGTCCGGTCCTGGTGATTTCCGGCTTTTCTGTCTTCTGAACAGCATCTCCACTTCCTCTATTTTTACTGTTGATGATGGAGGTGATGTTGTGCAGCATGGAGGGTGTGGGTAATTGGATGTGAAGTGGTGATTGGAGAGGAAGGGTGGGAAAGGGTCCAGTCTTTTCAGACTGGAGTCTTGGTTTAAGTAGGTGTGAAGTGGTGAATGGGGAGGCGTGGGTGCGGAAGGGTCCATTCTTTGCAGACTGGGGTCTGGCTGTGTTTGTTGGGGAGGGGAGGAGGGGGTACCAGGGTTCCGTTTCTGCTTGTCAAACCTGCAGTAGAACTCATTCAGGTTATTGGTGAGCTGACGATTTTCCAAAGAGCGAGGAGCTTTCCTCTTGTGGCTGGTGATTTCTTGCAAGCCCTTCCAAACTGAAGAAGATTCACTAGCTGAGAACTTGCTCCTCACCTTCTCAGAGTACCTTTCCTTGGCACCTCTGATTCCTCTTCTCAGCTTGTACTTGGCCTGCCTTGTAGAGGTCTGCATCCCAGCTTCTGTTGGCCTCCTCTTTGGACTGTCGGAGCTGTACGAGTTCTGCATTAAACCATGGCTTGTTGTTGTTGAACCAGGTCCGGGTCCTAGATGTAATGCAACTGTCCTCACAAAAGCTGACATATGATGATACAGTGTCTGTGTACTCATCGAGGCTTGTGGTTGCTTCCCTGAACACATTCTAATCCGTGCAGTCAAAGCAGAATTGTAGGTTCTCAATGCCCCCGCTTGTCCACCCTTTCGCTGTTCTGACCACAGGCTTAGCAGATGTTAGTTTTTGCCTGTAGGCCGGAATAAGGTGAACTAGACAATGATCAGAGACAATAGACAATAGGTGCAGGAGTAGGCCATTCGGCCCTTAGAGCCAATGTGATCATGGCTGATCATCCCCAATCAGTACCCCGTTGCTGCCTTCTCCCCATATCCCCTGACTCCGCTATTTTTAAGAGCCCTATCTAGCTCTCTCTTGAAATAATTCAGAGAACCCGCCTCCACCGCCCTCTGAGGCAGAGAATTCCAGAGACCCATACCCGCCTGGGGAACAGAGCGATATGGGTTCTTGATTGACGTGTAACAGTGGTCAAGTGTTCTCTCCCCTCTGGTGGGGCAGGTAACCTGAAGTCTGTATTTTGGAAGGTCACAGCTGACGTTAGCTTTGTTGAAGTCCCCCAAAACAATGACCATGGAGTCCGGGAAGTCACTCTCTACCCTCATTACCTGGTCAACGAGCTGCATTTGTGCCTCACGTACACAGGCTTGGGAGGGAATGTAAACTCCAGCGAGAATAAAGGAGTTAAATTCCCTCGGAGAGTAGAAGGGTTTGCAGTTTATAAAGAGGGGATTCTAGGTTGGGAGAGCAGAAATTTGACAGTACCGTGATGTCGCTGCACCAGTCCTGGTTTGTATAGAAGCATATTCCACCGCCTCTTGATTTCCCCGCTGCCTCCACTTCGCGGTCCGCTCCGAGAAGTTGGAAGCCAGCCAGTTGCAGCGCATTGTCCCGGGTCGACTCACATAGCCAGGTCTCGGTGAAGCACAGGGTAGCGGCTCGGGAGAAGTCCTTGTTTGTCTGGTGCAGGAGTTGCAGTTCATCCACTTTGTTATTGAGAGACCGTACGTTTGCCAAGAATATGCTCGGGAGTGGTGTGTGTGATCCGAAGTCGGGTGAGTGCTCCAGAGCACTTCCCACGGGTCCTCCTCTGTCTCAAGGCCTTGAACGCAGCCACAGCGCCGCCGATGAGTATGTCCAAATAATCCAGCGAGTGAGAGAAATCCGGAATGATGTTTGGAGGTACTGTATGGCCGATGTTTATGAGTACCTCTCTCGTGAAAGTAATCTTTGTAGGGTTTTCACAGACGACACAAACGAACAAACACATACAAAACATCAAGGAGCAGTACACCGTGGCCGCCATCGTCGGCTCCAGCAGCAGCAAGCAGCAACTACACTGCAAGCAGCTACATATGTTTAGCTAATGCTTGAGATAGTAGATTAAAAGAGCAGCTACTGCATTTTTCTGACTGATACGAGTCTCTAAACACACATACAATAATTTGATTATTAATTAAAACAATAATCACCCATGATATTATTTATGTGCCATTGATTTTATGCCACAACTATAATCTAAAAATAATTTTCTGTTATTTTTAATTTCTCTGTGGAATATCCACTTCCTGTTTATTTTTCATTGCATCCTCATTGATGTGATTTCATCCTTGATTGCTCAGTTTATTATCTATATCACAGCCACCGTACCTTGCCTCTACCATTTTTCTCATCTTGTGGACCTTATGATCAGGTGTATTTGTTCCTAATCTTGGCAAACATTGAAGAAATTGCCACTAAGGGATTTCCTACCATGTTGAACCTGCTCTCGTTATTCTGTGAATTTATCGTTTCATACTATCACAGAACGTAGGTTTTTTAGTAGCCAGATACCATCATCAATCCTTTCTCTATGTTATTATACTGCTAAGATTTTGTATATTTTTTATTTTTCTCCAGGTACATCCTTTAGTCTTTCAATTAATCCATTCACTATCATTCCTTGATTTTATTTTGAAATAATTATTAGTAATCATTTAGCACGGAAACAATTCTACGGCAACCATCAAGCAACTAGTACATTTACATTTATCTGATACTAATGCCATTTTATTTCTCCACCTTCTCTTCAATTCCCTCAGATTCTACCACACCTACACAAGTAGCAATTTATTCATGAACCACCATGTTCTGGGAGGAAACAGGAGGACCCAGAGAAGTCCCATGCGGTCACCAAGAGAACATGCAAACTCCACGTAGATAGTAACATAGCTCTAGTTTGAACCTGCGTCACAAAGTAGGACCTCTCCCTGTTCACCATCATGCCGCCCAAATACTAAATCAATAACACTGTACTTTACACCCAGTCTCTTGTATTTTTGACTGGTTTAAAGTGGTCAAGGCCCAGGTCCCCTATCCTGTGATAATCTATTCTTCCCACTGGAACACCACATGGTTCATTTGAAACCAGTCCCAGTGTAAAAGTCATCTCCTGTGCCAGTATTGTGACTGGTGTCCTCGGACATACTTCCCATTATATTCCTTCAGACACTTTTTTAAAATTGTGTTAGTTCCAGCATGGACAACAATGAATGAATGCTTCCACCCCCTCAATCTCTGGTACCCGAAAGCCAGAAAGGAAACATGTCATGTGGAGCTTACTTACAGACAACGTTCTACATGAAGAAGGGTATCGACCCAAAACATTACCTATTCCATTTCTCCAGAGATGCTGCCTGACCTGCTGAGTTACTCCAGCTTTTTTTGTGTATCTTGGGTTTAAATCAGCATCTGCAGTTCCTTCTTATATGTTCTACAACCTCCTGATGTGAAATCATTACACTATCACATTATAATTCACAATCTCTCGTTTTCCCGGAGAGCAGCCCGACTGCTACCATGGCCCTTTTCTAGTTGTCTTTCTTTAGATTTTATTTATCCTTATTCTTACAGGTAGCAAGTAATTTATCTCTGAAGATAAACACAAAAAGCTGAAGTAACTCAGCGGGACAGGCAGCATTTCTAGACAGAAGGAATGAGTAAAGTGTCGAGTCGAAACCCTTCTTCAGACTGATAGTCACGAGAAAGGGAAACGAGAGATATAGACGAGGATGCAGAGAGATATAGAACAAAGAATCAAAGATATGCAAAAATGTAACGATGATAAAGGAAACATGCCATTGTTAGCTGTTTGTTGGGTGAGAACCAGAAGCTGGTGTGACTGGCATTTTCTTTCTTTCATCTCAATCTATTACACCAACATTCTGTGATCTCTGAGGTGTGATTGAGGCCTGGAGAATATTGCCTCTCTCGTACGTTTTGCATTCTCTCCAACTCAGAGGCTTTGCAGTGGAATCATTGACGATACAAGTGTTTTCTTCAATTTCTCTTACTCTCCACAAATTCTCAAACATTGCAGACCAAATCTACAATCTGCTCTGCATTATTATATCTAACATTTTCCTCTTTAAAACTTAAATGAAATCACTGATGTTCATTAAGCATTAAAACACCACCCAATTTTAGGTACTTACATGAAATTTAGGAGGCAAAAACAAAATCCTCCCTTTATATATCTTTGATCCATACTTAAATTACATCTATTGACTCGGCTTCCTACTTGCTGTAATTACTCATGATTCATAGGCTTATTGACACATAACATGGAAATAGGTCTTACCAAGTCCACACTGATCATTAACCAACCATCTATCTATATATTAAAAAGTCTGATCTTGACCGCTTTTGGCCCACTGTGGTGCGATTTCCGAGAGAACGCCGCCATCTACGGCCGTCATTTTTGGCTACCTCGCTCAGAGCCCACGTCTGCCTTCCTGGACCAGAGGATTTTTCCCATTGATGAAAAATCAGAGAGATATTAATGTTTTAAAAAAAAATCACCATTCTCTCGGCTGCCCCTGCTGGAGGGAGGGGGAGGGACTATAAAACCAGGCAGTGTGCCTCACTCAGTCTGCAAGATGGAGGAAGCCAGAGGGGCACTCCTGCAAATGGTGGTTTGGGTGTTTTGGCTTGAGGTTAAAAGGCACTACTGCAAATGGTGGTTTGGGTGCTTTGGGTAACTTCCTGGTTGCACTGTATATTGATTTTAGATAAAACGCTACCACTTACGGCTGTGATTTTTGGCCATCTTACTCAGTCCCCCTACGCTCAGCAGGTGCAGAGGATTCTTCCCATCAATGAAAAATAAAAGTGTTATTAGTGTTTAAAAAATGTTGAGAATCTCACTCCTGTCAATCACGCCATGAAGGCCACACCTTTTCCGGTGGAAGGGGGAGGGGTTATAAAGCCCGGAAGTGTGGGTGTGGCTCAGTCTCTGCATAATGGGGGAGGGAGAGGTCACAACTTTGTCTGAGCTGTGAATCAACTGAACGCACTGAATGTCTACTGAACTGTGAGTTTGGTGTTTTGTGTGGTTTTATGGTGGTTTTATGGTGGTTTCACCCTGCTTGAAATGGTATGAAACGGCATTTGAATGTGGTGGCCTTGCACCCTGCATGAAATGGTATGAAACTGCATTTGAATGTGGTGGCCTTGCACCCTGCATGAAATGGTATGAAACTGCATTTGAATGTGGTGGCGTTGCACCCTGCTGAAAGTGGTATGAAACTGCACTTGAATTTGGTGGCCTTGGATCCAGCTTGAAGTGGTATGAAACTGCACTTGAATTTGGTGGCCTTGCACCCTGCTTGAAATGGTAGGAAAATGGATTTGAATTTGGTGGCCTTGCACCCTGCTTGAAATGGAATTTCAAAGAATAGCCATGAGTCAACTGCCAGCCCACCAGCTGTGAGTGAGCTGCCAGCACATCAGGCTTGAGGGACTGAGCTTCCACCCCAAGAACCCATACCAGCGCTCCAGAAAGCCCCGCCACTGGCCACCAATATTGGAATTGGTGGAGAGGTGGAATATTGCGTCGGGGGACCAGCCCTCCCGTGTGAACATGGGACCCAATGGGTCCCACTTAGCTCTGATCTTGTGCTCTTCCGGTTTGTACGGTTTTTCTATTTGTGCAAAAACGGTATGCAATAGCACTACGATGTTATGCCAGCTCACTCGCTGTTCTCCTGTGCTGCGAGTGCAATAAGTTTTGTTCCGATCGGTAGTATATTGTAAAAGTTAGCGAGATTTTAAAATCGTAAAAACCGCGTGTGCGCGGATCGATCTCTCCTGCCAGTCAGCGTCGCACGGATTAGTCTCTTCTCCTCTCACTTCCCGGGACGGTCCGCCCCTTCCTGCACCATCGCGTCTTTACTGGAGCTGAGGGACGCTCTGGATGGCCGGCGGAAGTCTCCAACCGAACACAATGTTCGGAGGGACCATCGCCAAGCGGAAAGCGTGAATCCGATTCCAGCGGAGGAGAGCGTCCAGCGCCCGCTGTGTGTCCCAAACGCACCACCATTGCAATGCCCCGCAGCTCCAGCCCCTTCCCCTCTGTTCCCCTCGCTGGCTCCTGCCCCCTCCCCCGTGATACCCCGCTCTCCCCCATGGCTCTTCCCTCGTCTTTTCTCCGAGCTGTAACTCCCACCCCCCCCCCCCCCCACACACCTCACCCGCCGATGCGGCCGTAGCCTCTGGTGTTTCCAGACTGATCCAAGGCCTGGCTCAGAGGGCGCCGACGGCTGATGCTCCTCCAGGGCACGAAGGAAGGGAGAGGAGCGGCAACCTCGAGATCCTGGGGGGGAGAGTGGGGGAGGGAATAGAGGGAGAGGAGGGGGAGTGGGGGAGGTAGGGACTGGGGAATAGAGGACAGGAGGGCAGTGGGGGAGGTGCGGAGGGGATGGGGGGAGGTGAGGAGTGGGGGAGGTGGGGGATGCTCTTCATAGACTATAGCTCTGCCTTCAACAAGATCATCCCCACCAAGCTCACCACCAAACTCCACCTGCTAGGCCTCAGCTCGCCGATATGCGACTGAATCCTGAATTATCTGACGGAGCGACCGCAGGCAGTGAGACTGGGCCCGCACCTGTCCTCCACTATCACCCTGAGCACCGGCACACCACAGGGCTGTGTACTGAGCCCCATGCTCAACTCCCTCTTCACACACAGGGCCGGATTTACGTATAAGCTAGACAAGCTTAAGCTTAGGGCCTCGATAGTGGCGTTGTTACAAAACCTACCATCGGTGGCGCTGTGCTTACGATTCCGGAGGCTTTGAAGGGGGGGGGATTAAAATGCAGGTGAGGTATATATTCGTTGTGGAGAGGAATTTGCTCCAAAGATCCTTGGAAGTGCAGGACAAAGCAAAAGGTATGTCGTTCATTTAACCCTTTCCCCCCGCCGAAACTCGCTGCCGTACCGGGGGCCTACCCACCTCCCTGCCGCACCGGACCCGTCGAACCTCGCCACTCCACCGACCATCCGCCCACCGGGACCTCACACGCTTTGCCCGTTGACCCTCGCCACTCCATCGCCCTCCAGCAGCCCGCAGCCGTCGCCTTACCTACAGCCTGGACTCAGCACCGGGCTTGAAGTTTCCACGCTGCAGATTCCCACTCCCCTGGGTTTGACTGTGCTGAGTCCTAGTGCTAGCCCCCCAGCCCTGGTAACCTCAGTGGCTGTTCCACTGGGTCTTCCTCATTCTAGCAATGTTACAAAATTTTGAGATTTTAAAAATCAAGTCTGTAATTTATCCCATCAGATAAAGCATAAAAAGAAGTTTAATTTGACACCTAATTCACTTTCATATCTCAAGTATTTAAAAAGTTATGGCCATTTTCATACTCGGAAATGAGCATCTTGTTCCCTATTGATTTTCTATGGACATAACAAAAAAGCTGTGATCGTGAACAGTCAAAAGCCCATAACTTTCTTAAAAATTAAGAGAACTGAATGAAATTTTCAGTTATCATAGATTGAAGCATTCTGAAACAAATATAAAATAATCTTACTTGGATGACCTGAAATTAAAGCATATAATTAGTTAGTTACCTAATTGTAGCTAATTTCAGACTTCAATTACTAGATCTAAACATCTATCCATTTCTTAATAAATGATTAACATTTTTAAATAGCCTAAATGTCCAAATAATATTCACAAATAATTCACAATAAAACATGATTTTAAAATCTCATTTACATTAATTTATAGGCCAAATGGAAGGAATTCAGTGTTCAATTGCTGTAAATAAATGCCCATTTAAATCAGCTTTCCAGTGGCTCCCTGTGGAACGCGCTGGTTTAGAACGTTCACATTGCGGTAGATTTGTGCCCCAAATGCCGAGAAAAATACTGCGGGATTTAATGGGCCCAAAATGAACTACTCGCAATATTAAACTTTGTATAAAGGGATCTTTAGAAGCCCTTTTTAATGTAAAAATAAGCTACATACCTTCTGTGGTTTGCTTTATGAGACCCTGCGGTTGCTGGTGTTCGCGGGTTTAGAGATTGATTTTTAAACTACTATAACTATTATACGAGGCCTTTAAAACTAATAATAGCTTTTGCGACGGGGTCTTCCAGCGATTTTTCGTTAATAATTAACTAGGCTGAACATCTTCGATTTGAACAGCCTAGAGAAAATCGCGTTTTAAACCTGCCCACTCTAAACGGCGCCAAAATCGCGCACACCCGCAGCGGCAGATTTTCAAAGACGCTTCAGGTAGGCTTTGCAACATACCTACTCATTCCCCTCAAACTATGTGACCCCAGCTCTTCCCCACCCACACTACAGTCCTCATACCCCCCAACCCCCTGACCACCCACCACCCCCCCACCAGACATCGCCTTGACCTCAGTCCACTCACCTGCCTTCCTCCGGCCCCAAACCCCATCCCTGCCATGTGTTCACCATCCCCCCCCCCTGACCTCCCCTCTCAGAATGGTCTGTCCACAGCAGAGGCCTCACCTTTGTCCCCCTCCGTACCAACCTCAATGAGTTCCGCGCCCTCCGCGATTTGGAGCTCTTCTTCCGTCGCCTCCCCCTCATACCGGTCTTCCATGGGAACGATTCCTCGCCCCCATTGATGATCCCTATTCCCATCTCCAACGGACCCCCTCCTATTGGACCGCCCCCTCATGGCCGTCTTCCGGCCTTAGACCATTTTATTTTAAACTGCCGGCGGGACATCAACCGCCTCAACAGTATACAATGCCATGTAATTCTGTGTTCAGGGAAGTGGAGAGAGGACAGCCAAGTGTCTGTGTTGCTCACTTGGCTGGGGTTTGTTTTCCTTGCCATTTCCATCGGCCGATAATTAGTAAAGTTTTGAATTGGTCTACCAAACTGCTTTGTGAGTTGTCTGTTTATTAAGAAGTGAACCTGTTTGTTTAGTTATAAGTTAGCCTTTTTCAAGCAGATTTGATTCAGATTTGAATCGGTTTTTGCAATATAATTGTCAATAAAGAACAATTCTTTAAGAAATATTTCCCAACTATTATACAGGTCAACAAGCAAAGGCCACCTTGCCAGATGTTAACTACAGAACTGTCACAAGGAGACAAAGAGTAAGGAAATGGCAAGGAAATGATGGAAGTGCACCTGGTCCTGATGCTTTAGATAAACTCTCTTCAAGAGATAAGTTTAGGATAAAATCCTTTATTCCTATACTAGATGCACTTGAAACCAATTTAAAAAGAAGAGGTACTGTGTACAGTGAAGTTGCACAAACGTTTTCCTTTCTTGCTAATCTGACCGCATCTAAGCAAGAAATTCAGCAAGGTGTTGAACTGTTGATGGAAGCATACCCAGAAGATGTTGACCTGAAACTTACTGAACTTTTGCACTTTCACTCGTACATGAGACAAAGTCATGGGCATACGGAAGAGCACTCTCTGTCTCATACATACCTTTATCAAATAATATACAAGGAAACGATTCAGATGGCCTTCCCTAATGTGGAAGCAATTTTGCGGCTGTTTCTTAGCTTAATGGTCACCCACTGCTCGGCAGAGAGGTCTTTTTCAAGACTCAAAATCATTGAAAATGAATTAAGGTCCACAATGTCTCAAGAGAGGTTGTCTGCACTGAGTATTCTGTGCATTGAGGGTGACAAACTTAGACAAACAGATCTTGGTGAACTTCTGGATGATTTTGTTATGAAGAAGGCGAGAAAAAAACATTTTTGCTCTAAGTGTATTTGTAGTTTCGTTATTTCTTAATATTCCACATTCAATTCATGAGACACTTATTGTCACATGCACCAATTGGTACAATGAAATTTGGGGGTCACCATCCGACGTCGGAACGGGGGAACATTCTCAGCGGCTTGGACTTCCGAATCGGCCACTTCCTACCAGAGACCGCGGCTCCCGAAGTCCACAGGCTGAGCTGGGTGGAGATTCACGCTGGCGGCCCTCGGCAAAGGGATCCCAGGGCTCCACGATGTTGAAATCAGCGAGGCCCGAGGCTGGAAGCTCCGCAAACCACAGCTGTTGATGTTGAAGCAGCAGGCCCAACACTCCAGAGCTTCAAACGGCAATCCAGGTAAGGCATCGCCCGCTCCGCGGTGAATCCAATATGTATTTTAAAACCAACTGTTTAATGACAACATACAGTAGGATCTAAAAGTGTCACACTGTCACTGTCGGGTAGTCATGGTCCTCTAGTCGTGGGGGTGGGGGATTGGGAGGGGGTGGGGGGGCCTCACAAGTGAAATAGCTTAGGGCCTCAGGAGTGATGATTAGTTTAACCTGGCAATGTATTCAGTGTGGACATTGTAGGCCGAAGGGCCTGTTCTTGTGCTGTACTGTAATGATTTTGAAATGTATTTAGTTGCTTCATGGGGACTTTAAAACCCTACGGTCAATGCATGTTTTTTTCTGCAGTTCCAATCACATTTCTTCTCATCTGTACAACCAATCTTCTTATTCCACAATATTCCTCCTTACTATTATTCTTCATTTTTGTTGTAGGAAGACTTGATAATATACATCTATTGAATCCTGTATAGTTGCACACAGGGCAAGAAGTATACTTTGCGGTTGGATATTTTATCTCATTCATCCCTCACTCACTTTTTTCCTTACTTTAGTCAATCACATAATCCTCCCCAAAAATATTTTTCATTACTCGACTTAGTGGACTGTTCTTACTTAGTTTCACTTTTATTTATTCAATAAAATCTGTATTATCATTCCTTAATTACTGGCATTATTACCATTTAAGATCTCGGACAATCTAAACTTGGGCTACTCCTTTTCTTCAATACCTTCTGTTCCATTGTAATGTTGTCCGAAATCAATGGATGAGCAATATTATAAATGCAGATGATGCCTAGTTTAATTCTCCACAGCTTTCAATCTCACCTATATCAGACTACATTATGAAAATATTGAATACCATTTGTTGTCATTATTATACTTGTATAATAATTCTTATATCTTGAGTAATACAGTACCATATGTGAAAAGTCCCAAATTTTGCAACTTTCACATATTGCTTATTTCTATCAGTTACTGGACAAGGACTGCCATGTTATGGGGATAATGTTGATTTCACTTTAAATGTTTTGCTAAATGTTGATAGTTTTTCAGGTAGAATACTTAAGTTTTTCTTATTGATTATTCAGAATACAAGTGCTACAAAAGATGCAGTAAGCATTTAGCACTGAAGAAGATTTTTCCCACATTGGACCATGAAGGTCTACCTGAAATTAAGGAGTTTTACGTCTTTAAGAGGCACTTTATTACATTAAACATGTAGACTTTTATCTTTCAACCATATGCCTCTCACATGAATGTTTATAAGTGCCTTTCCTCTATAAGCATTAAAGTATAGCACTCCACTTAAGTGTATACTTATTGAGTGTACAGTATTTTTAACAGACCAGATTCTTCTCATTTGTTTATATGAAATCTATTTTGTTAAGTGCACAATAACAAGAGCATTTATTTTAAGTGTATAATGTCACAGGCCGAATCCAAGTCTTGTCTTTTTGAAATATGGATCCGTTAATTGTTAGCCTCTATCCTCGAGCTAGTCTAACCCTTGAGAGTGTCATACTAAGTGCTTGGTTTGTCTATTATTGTAGCAATACTGGAAAATCGTTTGAAATTAAATGCTTGTATTGCAAATTTTAACTTGTAGAAACAATATCATTATACCACTGTGGAAGAACAGGCAGCCGATCTGTGCCTGAAGGGTCTCAACCTGAAACGTCACCTATTCCTTTGCTCGAGAGATGCTGTCGGACCTGCTGAGTTACTCGGCTTGTGTAGGAAAGAACTGCAGATGCTGATTTAAATCGAAGGTAGACACAAAATGCTGGAGTAATCCAGCGGGACAGGCAGCATCTCTGGAGAGAAGGAATGGGTGACGTTTCGGGTTGAGACTCTTATTCAAACTGATGTCGGGAGGGGGCTGGACAAAGATCGCTTTTGTCCCACCCCCTCCCCTGACATGCCTGAAGAAGGGTCTTGACCCAAAATGTCACCCATTCCTTCTCTCCAGAGATGCTGCCTGACCCGCCGAGTTACTCCAGCATTTTGTGTCTATCTTCAAGTTAGCTTTTTGTGTCTATCTTCTGTGCCTGAATCATTGCTCAGTCAGTCCCTTTCCTCTGCTCGTTCACAATAGTCCTGAACACTTTTAATTTATCTATCCATGACTACATTGTATTCCAAGTCATAACACCACACTCATTCCAAGTGTTTTTTGCCAGCAATTATATATTTGTGTCCTGTGAATACATATACCCTTGCCTGTGGAATTAGTTTAAAAAGAAGTGGTCATTTGAAACCAAAAACAAGAAAAGACTTTATAAAGCTAATAAATCCACGAAGGAGCATTGTTGGAACATTGGAGGTTTCAGTGAGATCTGATAGAGGAACGCTGAAGATGAAGGTGGACAGAGGTTGCTGCTGTTTGTGGAAGGAGCAAGATCTCAAGGACATAAATGAAGGTGATTGGCAAAAAAACCCGAGTAATGACGCGAGGAAAACCGTTCAGTGGTTATGGTCTGAAATGCACCACGAGGGTTTGTAGTGGAGGCTAATTTAGTTGTAGTGTTCAGAAGGAAGCTGGATAAGTATATGAAAATAAAGAATTTTGAAGCGTTTTTGGGAGAGGGTGGGGAAATAGAACAGGTTGGATTGCTCAAAAGGAGAGACAGAATGGATTCAATGGGCTGAATGGCCTCCTTTCATGCTGTAACCATACTGTGATTTTGTTATTTATTAATATCCTAAGGAGAACAGTTCATCACCCCTGCGTGGAATGTACATGTTCTGATCAATTCTAACCTAAAAGACCACTCAGCAACTGCAATCTGCATAATAAACTAAATCTGAAACGGGCAGATAAGCAGTGTCTGGTAGATTCTATCCAAGTGTTGCCCTGTGCAACATTAAAGGTTAACAAGCTGCCTTGGTTACTAACTTCTGAAGCTACTGCTTGGTTAACTCTGGGTGAAATTGATACGATTGTTAGAGTCAGGCCATACCACAAATAAGGGATAACTTGTGAAATTGGTTTTAATTGGATAGTTTGCATTTTACAAAGTATCAGATTGCATCCGGTGTTTATTATTAATAATGTTTAAATGAAGAATGACAGTTGAGCGTTCAAACTTTTTCAGACCGTGAAATTAATCAGATTACAAGCAAAATAATGCTGCACGTGTACTGTAATAATTTAGTGACTATGGAAATATAGCCACAGAATATTTTTCTGATTATAGGTTATATGGACAATATTGATAAATATACAAAATGTACAAATTAATTGTATATTTGAATTTTCAAAATAAGGGAGTTAAATGAGTTAGCAAAAGATAAATTGCAGGAAGAACAAAGTGCGTCAGGCAGCACCTGTGAATGGAAATGTTTTTAGGGTTGGGATCCTTCTTCAGACAGGAGGAAAAGTTGCTTTGGTATCAGCGAATCACTAATATGTGGCATATTTTGACGAATATCTTCAAGTGATGAAGGTGAAAGATGTCCTTATTTGTGAAAGAGCCAGTAATTTCTTTAGATAGACAAAAATGCTGGCGAAACTCAGCGGGTGAGGCAGCATCTATGGAACGAAGGAAATAGGCAAGTAGTAATTTCTTTAAATATATCTGGTATAGATAATTGAACGTGTTGGCAGATTAATGCCTGATACAATTAAACATATCTCAATACTGCAGTAGGTGGACCTATCCAATGTCATACCAAACTGGTGGCAGGGAGAGGTGCCTTATGCCCCTGTCCCACTTAGGAAACCTGAACGGAAACCTTTGGAGACCTTGCGTCCCACCCAAGGTTTCCGTGAGGTTCCGGAGGTTTTGGTCACTCTCCCTAATGGTGGAAAGTGGTTTCCGCGTAGTCGAGGCTTCTCATATGTTCCTGCGATTATTTAAAAAAAAAAAAAAACGGCCTCGACTAAAAATAGGTTGCCGTTTGGTCGAAGCCAGTGGAGTGGGGTTGCTATTTACTTACAGGCAGTCGAAGGCAATCTCCTTCGCTGACCGGCCATTTTGATTGGCTTATTGGAGTTTTCAGCAAAGATCCTGTAGGATCTTTGGTTTTCAGGACCTAGACAATACGCCGGAAGGTAAAATGCCCGCTAACTTTATTAAACTTCTTAAAACTGTCTCCACTCCTTCTCCCCATTAGTTGAGGCAGCTCACACTTCGGTCAAGGCTTTCCAGGCAAGTGACCAAAACCTCTGGCGACTCATGGAAACCTAGGGTGGGGCGCAAGGTCACCAGAGGTTTCTGTTCAAGTTTCCTAAGTGGGACGGGCATTAGTTTAATTTAGTTCAGTGATACAGTGCGGAAACAGGCCCTTCGGCTGACTGAGTCCACACATTAACACTATCCTACACACACTAGGGACAATTTACATTTATAGATTCAAGTTTCAAGAGAGTTTATTGTCATGTGTCTCTGATAGGACAATGAAATTCTTGCTTTGCTTCAGCACAACAGAGCATAGTAGGCATTGACTACAAAACAGATCAATGTGTCCATATCTATATATATATTACTAAATCTCTGTTCTTGACCGCTTTTGGCCTTCTGTGCTGCGATTTCCGAGAGAACGCCGCCACCTACGGCCGTCATTTTTGGCCACCTTGCTCAGAGCCCCCCTCCGCCGCATGTGTGCCGAGGAATTTTCCCGTCGATTAAAAATGACGGAGATATTAATGTTTTTACAAAATTCCCCATTCTCTCTGCTGCCCCTGCTGGAGGGAGGGGGAGGGACTATAAAACCAGGAAGTGGTGTGCCTCAATCAGTCTCTCATCAAGATGGAGCTCTGTCAATTAGTCTCTGTCACTCTGAGCTCTGAATGACACTGAACAAATTTCTTCACACCTGTGAGTAAGTACCCTTAATGTGGTTTGAAAATGAAAATATGGTTAGTTTGAAATAAAAAAGCACTGCCTGCAAATGGTTGTTTGGGGGGTTTGGGTTGAAGTAAAAAGGCACCCTCTTTCTCTCTCTCCCCCCCTCTCCTCTCCCCCCCAGCCTCTCCTCTTCCCTCCACCCCCCCTCTCTCCCCCCCTCCCCCCTCTCTCCTCCTCCTCTCTCCTCCCCTCTATCCCCCCCGCTCCCCGCTCCCCTCTCCCCTCTCCCCTCTCCCCTCTCCCCTCTCCCCTCTCCCCTCTCCCCTCTACCCTCTACCCTCTACCCTCTACCCTCTACCCCCTCTCCTCTCCCCCCTCCCTCCCTCTCTCTCTCTCTCTCTCTCTCTCCCCTCTTTTTCTCCCCCTCCTCCCCTCCATCCCCTCCCCCACCGTCCCTCCCCTAAACTCCCCTCCCCTCCACACACCCCTACCCCCTTCCCTCCACCCTCCCTCATCCTCCCTGCTCCCCACCTCTCCCCCTCACCTCACCCCCCCTCTCAGCACACCCTCTCTCTCCCCCCTCCCCTCCACACCCCTACCCCCTTCCCTCCACCCTCCCCCTCCCTGCTCCCCACCTCTCCCCCTCACCCCCCTCTCAGCACCCCCTCTCTCTTCCCCTCACTCTCACCCTCTCTCTCTCCTCCCCTCCTCCCCCACCTTTCCCCCGTCACCCACCCTCCCTCTTCTCCTCCTCTCCACCCCTCCTCCCTCTTGCCCCTCTTTCTGTGTTTCTCTCTCTCTCTCTGTCTCTGCCCCTTCTCTCTCTGCCCTCACTCTCTACCCCCCCCCCCCCTCTCTAGGTGTGACTGCAAGTTGAGGGCTATGCGTCAGTAGATAGGGTGGTTATGGGGTGAAAGGAGCAAATTAATAATATTAATATAATAACAAGGGGGGTAATTAGCGTGAGTGCGCGGGGGGGGGGGGATAGTTAGTGTGTGTGACGCTGCGTGCCGCCTCCCCTCCCCCCCTCCCCACAACCGCACGTTGGGGGAACAGGCCCAACGGGTCTGCACTTGGTCTAGTACCATTATATAAATATATACACACATGAATAAATAAACTTATACCAAGCCAATTAACCTACAAACCTGTACGTCTTTGGAGTGTGGTATGAAACCGAAGACCTTGGAGAAAACCCCGCAGTCACGGGGAGAAGGTACAAACTCCATACAGACAGCACCCGTAGTCGGGTTCGAATCCTCGTGTCTGCCGCTGAAAGACCTGTAAGGCAGCAGCTCTACCCCTGCACCACTGTGCAGTTGGTCAAACAATTGCTAACATGTTCCAAATCTTCTGATGTGTTTGAGATTATTGGCTTGGTGATAGAAAGTAGAGGGAAGTGATGGATGGATGTTGTTTGGCTGGAAGTCTGTAACAGGGATCAGTGCTGGTACCTTTGTTGTTTGTTGTGTAAATAAATGATTTGTATGAGGATGTAGGAGGATATTACCTATGAGGAGAGGTTGGACAAATTTGGATTCTTTTCTCTGGAACGTCAGAATTGGAGGGGAGACCTAAGGTATGATTTGTACGTTTGCAGAAAATACAAAAATCTGTGGTGTTGTACACAACAAGGGTTGTCGAAAGATTCAGCAGGACATAGATCAGCTGGAAAATTGGGTGGAGTGGCAGCAGATGGAATTTAATCCAGATAAGTGTGAGGTAATGCCCTTTGGAAAGTCAAATTGTTGTTGAACTTATAGGGTACACGACAGAGAACTTAGGAATGCTGAGTCAGAAGAAGGGTTCAAACCCAAAACGTCACCTATCCATGTTCTCCAGGGATGCTGTCTGACCCACTGAGTTACTCCAGTACTTTGTGTTCACCTTAGGAATGGTGATGTACAAGGAGACCAAGAGATGCAAATACATAGCACACCGAAAGTGGCATCACAGATGCACAGGGTAGTTGAAGAAGGCACTTTATAGGCTTCAAAAAAGGAGAGCTGATGGTGGCTCAGTGAGTCAGGAAGCATCTGTGGAGGGAAATGGAGAGTTATGTTTGAAGTGGAGACCCTTCAACTGGATTGAAAGAGTAGAGGGGGAATAGTCAGTATGAAGAAGTGAGTAATGTGTAAGAAGGAACTGCAGATGCTTGTTTTAACTGAAGGTAGACACAAAAAGCTGGAGTGACTCAGTGGGACAGGCAGCATCTCTCGAGAGAAGGAATGGATGACGCTTCGGGTCGAGACCCTTCTTCAGACTGGTTAGGGATAAGGGAAATGAGAGATATAGATGGTGATGTGGAGAGATAAATAACAATGAATTAAAGATATACAAAAAAGTAACGATGATAAAGGAAACAGGCTGTTTGTAGGGTGAAAATGAGAAGCTAGTGCGACGTGGGTGGGGGAGGGATAGCGAGAGAGCTGGGGCTACCTGAAGTGAGAGAAATCAATATTCATACCACTGGGCTGTAAGCTGCCCAAGCGAAATATGAGATGCTGTTCCTCTAATTTGCGTTTAGCTTCACTCTGACAATGGAGGAGACCGAGGACAGAAAGGTCTGTGTAGGAATGGGAAGGAGAATTAAAGTGTCCAACAACCGGGAGATCAGGTTGGTTCACGCGGGCTGAGCGAAGGTGTTTCACGAAACGATCGCCCAGTCTGTGTTTGGTCTCGCTGATGTGTAAGGGTCCACATCTTGAACAACGGATACAGTAGATGTGGTTGGAGGAGGTGCAAGTGAACCTCTGCCTAACCTGAAAGGACTGTCGGGGTCCCTGGACAGAGTCGAGGGAGGAGGTATAGCGGTGGAGGTGGTGTTGCATCTGCTGCGGTTGCAAGGAAAGGTACCTGGGGTGGGGGTGGCTTGGGTGGGAAGGGATGTTAACCAGGGAGTTGTGGAGGTAACGGTCTCTGCGGAATGCGGAAAGGGGTGGAGATGGGGAAATCTGGCAAGTGATGGGATCCTGTTGGCTGATGGGGTGGAAGGTAAGGACTAGGGGACTCTGTTTCGGTTGCAACTAGGGGGTGGGGGAGCAAGGAAGGAGCTGCAGGGTACTGAGGAGACACGAGTGAGGGCCTCATCTATGATGGGAGAGGGGAACTCCCGTTCCCTAAAGAATGAGGACAACTCAGATGAAGAAGTGAGATGGACAGGGCATGAGCTTGCAAGTGCGAGGTAAACACAGGAGAGGAGGGATTGTGTAGGAAATAGAGTCATGTGGGGGAGGGAAGGATGGAGATACTGGCAGAGGCTGGGAGTTGATACGTGGAGAAAAAAAGACTGCAGATAACACTTCCTTATCAAGTGAAGCGTTTTGGGCATGGGCACCAGGTTTGTGCCACGTTATTGAATAATGGTGTAACACGGTATCCTCGAACACATACAAAGTTCCTGTCTGTTTCTGAGTTAACTGTTATATTTTTAGTTCAAAAATAGATTACATGTGGTCGTAAATGGAGATTGTAATGAACAAGCTTGCTAAATCCTCATGTTTTTGAATAAGAGGCTTTACAGATTAGAGTTGACAGCAGAATGGTTTTGTTAGGTTTCCATAATATGTCTGCCTTTACAAAGAAAACGAAGCAATTTTAGGTTGTGTTTAGATTTCTATAATTAGTTCCATTTTGGCCCCAGATCTCTATTGCTTTCACAAAGTAGTCTTAAATGCTGAAAGAATTGAACCATGTCTACATTCAGTCAAAACAAAATTAAAGTGGCACCCAGGACCTTATTATTGGGAGCATTCCACTACATTTTGTCTTGGTTGATTCACCATTATTTTTTTGTAAAGATTAGTATGAGTTGACATTGTCAAATAGACCAAACCAAAACTAATAAATGTTACAAAAGGTAGTTTATCTACATTTTGAATACACTATAATAATAAAAATGGTATATTTTGAACTAAATTTGTACAAGATAATTGGCAACATAATTTTTGGAAGGTAGAAGTGTTCATTGCAGCATATTTATCTACTTTCTATTTGAATATGGTGTAGTCATCACTGAATAAATGTACACACTTGCTTCAGTCTAGCTCCTTAATGGAAATAGAAGGTGATGCAAACAAATATCTCATCATTAAGATATTTGGGATAAATATCTTTTTTCATTCATTTGATCTGAGCATTACTAGTTACTGCCTCATATGATGTCTGTTCAAGTTTAACTGAAGCGATCTGAATATTATGTTAAAAAATATATAAATAATATAACCACAATTATATCTGGACCGCATTGACTTTATCAAGCAGATGCAAAAAAACAGGGTACAGGTTAGTGAAGACCAGGGAAGTTCATTGGGAGTTTCCAATATAGCTATTGCTGTTTGTTGGAATTTGCTGTAATATTTCAATTCAGATTTCTAACTATTGGAGTTTGCTGGGGGAACAATTGTTACAGCACCTCGGGAGTAGTTTGTCGGCTCTAAAACATTTGTAGACATGCTGAAACCATGAATACGACTTGGCAAATGTGCCTATCTGTTTATCTCTCTTATCCTCACACTTTCAGATACCAACTGAATACATGACTGAATTCTTCTCAATGCAAATGCAGGCAGTATTATGACTGCAGGTTAACTTTATTTTTACCCATTTTTCAGTCTGTTTCTTCATTATTTACTAATGCCAGAAGCATGATGTAGAAATTATATAAAATCAATCATATTTACTTCAAATATTTTCCCCAATTTATAATGGCCTGTACATATGAACAAGCATTTAGGAGACCATTGGGATGGATTTGCAGGGCTGCAGGCATCTGCCGGGTGAGAACTTTCTAACTTGCAAAATGTTATGTTATGAACAGTTGTCAAGAATGGAACCCTTGACCTGGGGTGGATCTGTAGGTAAAAAAATGGATTGATATTTTTGCTGCTTGGGCAAGTTCTAATCCATACACAACTTTATAAATATACTAAACCAAGTGGGACCTGTTGGGTCCCGTCCCCTCGGTTGCGGGGGGGGGGGGGCCTGCGGCATCACCACACACTAACAACCCCCCCCACATACACAAACAACCCCTCACACACACTAACCATCCCCTTGATATTATATTAATATTATTCATTGGCTCCTTTTACCCCATACCCACACTATCCACTGACGCATAGCCCCCAACTCGCAGGTGCGTCTAGAGAGGGAGGGGGGTAGAGAGTGAAGGCAGCGAGAGAGGGGGCAGAGACAGAGAGAGAGGTGAAGAGACAGAGAGAAGGGGGGGAGAGAGGTTGGAAGAAAGAGGTGCGGGTGAGAGATGGGGGAGAGAGGAGGGGGGAGAGGAGGAGGGGAGCGGGGCGGCAGCTCATGGGTGGCGGCAGCTCGTGGCCTGGAGGCAGCTTGCGGAGGACGGCAGCTCGCGGGGGGCAGCAGCAGCTCGCGGCCCAGGGGCAGCTCGCGGGGGGTCAGCAGCTCGTGGCTGGGGGGAAGCACGCGGAGGGGAGTAGCAGCTCGCAGGGGAGTGGCAGCTCGCTGGGGGGCGGCAGCAGCCAGCAGGGGGGACGTCACTTTTTGCGCAGATGCAGAGCCCGCAGCACGCAGAGCCATTGTGACGTCATTAGCCAAAGCCACTGTTTTTTTATTTTCAAAGACATTTCAGATATGTGAACATTTTCATAAATAACTCAAGAAATAAAGCATGAATTTTTCAGATAAGACAATTTTGGGCTCCAAGGGATAAAACTCTACAGGAATATGTAAAAATGTTCCCGTTCGCACGTCGTTTTTTTGAGTAGATGTGATCACACCCAAACAAATAAATACACACACACACGCACACACATCCAAGATCAGAGTTTTATAGTTATAAGGATATATATGTCCAGTAAACGCTATAAAATTAGTTAAATTGGGTCGGCTTAGCCTGTTTTTTTAGTTCAGCTTTATTTAGTTTTAACAGACTTTGTATGATGGATGGTATAATTGATGTTAGCATTGCCGGATCAGTTTAATGTTCTTGTTCCAGTTAATTTAAGCACTGGTTTCAAGGGGATAATTTTGATGTGCAATTTCTTAATCTGTTAATTATTTAATCAAAGTTTAATTTGTTACATGATATAATAAATTAGTTCCTTGCCTTCATCATGAATGGCTGCTTTCTATTATGAGCATTCTTTGAAGACTGGGTCAGGTTCTCGGAACATAAGGCCTACATAATTTTTCTCAATTTGAGCTTGTGATCTAATGATGTTTATCGCACAGCTTGTATCTAATTCATATCTGCATATCCCTAACAGAAAGCAACTATCTATTTCACAGTAGATTAATCTACTGAATAGTGGATTTAATTTGCATATTATAGAACAATCCACTTATATAAGAATATTTAAAAAATATTAGAACAGAGGAACAATAAAAGTTTTTTTAAAAGATACAATTGAGCTTGGAAAAAATTCTAAACATAGAGCAAAACACAGAGGGCTTATAATGTGGTCTGAACCAGAGCATGTTCCCATGCCATTCCTATACATTTCCAGTAGAGGCTATTTGTTTGAAATTGCCATCACATTTGCCGAATGGCCTACTCTGCACCTATTTTCTATTTAGTTTTACTGCGTGGCCTTGGATCATTGGAAGTTTATTTTAAAGCAACATTATGACATACCATGGAGTTTTGTTGGCATATAAAATTTGAAGCATAGTGATAAATCAGAAAAAAATATTCTCTGAGAAAAGACACTATTTTGCACAGATAAATGAGGATTTACATAGCATGGGGCTCACCAATTACTTAAAATAAATGTAAAAATGGCACATTGAATGAAACTTTATGAACTTTGAACCCTCACTCCAACATAGATTTGCTGTTTGCTTCTAACGAGTCCCAGTAGTGGTTAACAGATAAAGGCAATTTTATTCCAGGTGTCATATTTGATTTTTAATAGCTTGGATAACATGTTTGATTATTGTTTCTTTTGTGGCTTTGGTTCGCTATCCGTGCGTTTAAAAATAAGACAATCTAAGAGCTGCCGTTTGGGTGTTGCATTTTATCTGCAGTGAACAGGCAATTTCAGTGTGATAAAAAATGTCTGAAAGCTGATGACAGATCTATTTTTGCAAACTCCTTAACTGTAATATTTAAAAAGAACTGTCAGTTTAACCAGCCATGAAGCCATGTATGACTAATCTGATAAGCACCATATATTCTGAGCCATAGTCCTTGAAAGGAAAGTTATTCCTTATTTAAATTTTGTGCATATTCTTGGTTTCATCCCTTTGCTACTTCCCTCCAGGCCCTGCACCAACTTAGACTGAGTGAGAAGGTCAACAGGCGACACGCTCCGGGTTTCTTCTAAAAGTGTACTGAGCCAGCTATTAAGAAATCTATTAAGCTGAACTAAGTTGAGTTCAATTTGCCATCACCTGCAGTCACAGCCTCCGTGCAATTACCTGAGCCAGATAGTAGGGTACCGTACCAAGCAGACCCTCCACATGGGAGAGGGGCAAGTGAGTCACTTGACTTCAGGCAGTATATCCCTGACAGTCCTTGAAACGAGGGAGATTTGAAGGTGAGGCTTTGTCTTCTAGCAAAGTCAGAGCTTGTAATTTAAAAGTATCCAATATTCAGGACATTTTGAAAATTATTATGATATATGTAAGTAATAACAGCATCTCAAACATTCTTACAATGTTTAAAACCCAAATACATAACTTACCTTCATTTTTTCCTTCTAAAATCTAGGCATTAAATCCTGCCATTTGGTATTAGAGATGCCTGGAATAAAGCTAGGCAATCCCAGTTAGGTAGAGCTCCATTGTTGGACTGAGTCCGACAGTGGAACAGTGACAGATAAGCGGATATCTGTCACTCTGCAGCACTCAGACACTCAACAATGTCTTATACAACTGTAATATGACCTCCCAAATTCTATCTCAATACTCTGAGTGACTGACAAAGTTCCAAAAGCCTTTTGACCGCCCTATTTAGCTGTGATGCCACTTTCAAGGAACTATGTACCTACACTCGTGGAACCCTCTGCTCTGTAACACTCCCCAGAGCCTGACCATTCAGAGTGTAGGTCCTGCCCTTTATAGACTTTACAAAATGCAACTCTTCTCATTTCTCTGCATTAAATTCCATCAACCATTCCTCAGCCCACCTGCCCATCCGATCAAGATCCTGTGGCAATTTTTGACAACTTTCTTCACTGTCTACAATACTATCCACAATAGTGTCATCTACAAACTTGCAAATTATGCCCGTACGTTCCCATCCAAATGATTGATGTAAATGACAAACAGTAACGGGCCCAGCACCAAACCCTGAAGCACACCACTCGTCACAGGCCTTCAGTCCAAAAAACAACCTTCCACCATCACCCTCTGCTTCCTTCCATGAAGCCAATTTTCTATCAATGCAGCTATCTCTCCTTGGATCCCATGTGATCTCATGTTCCACAGCAGCCTACCATGCGGAACCTTGTCAAATCCTTTTCTGAAATCTTTAAAGTACAGTCAGATTCATGAAACTCGATCACCCATGTACAGAACCGTGCTGACTATCCCTGATCAGCCCTTGTTCATCTAAATGCTTGTATATCTTATTCCGCAGAATACTCTATAGTACCTTTCTAACCACAGATGTTAGGCTCACTGGCCTGTAATTCCCAGGGTTTTCCCTGCAGCCCTTCTTAAATAGAGGCACAGCATTTGCTACCTTCCTGGCACCTCATCCGTATTTAATGACGACTCATAAATCTTAGCTAGGGCACCTGCAGTTTCCTCTGTAGCTTCCCATAGTGTCCTTGGATTTATCTGATCAGGCCTGGGAGATTTGTCTACTTTCATGTGCATCAGCATTTTCAGCACCTCCCATAATACTAACCATAATACTAACTGCCCTCAAAACACTTCCATTGACCGCCCCCAAGTTCCCCAGTCCTCGTGTCTCTCTCCATGGTAAAAGCAGAGGAGAAATACTCATTGAGGATCTTGTCCTCCTGTGGCTCCACACAAAGTTGATTCCCGAGGGGTCTTTTCTCTTTCTGGTTATCCTTTTACTATTTATGTACTTATAACATATTTTTGGGATTATCCTTAATATTAAATGCAGAGCTATCTCCTGTCCCTTTTTCCCCTCCTGATTTCCTTTCTTGGCTTGCTCCTCGGGCTGAAGCAATTTTCCGCAGCTGTATTCTAATCGATGACCTTAATCAATTGCTCTGTTCACTTTACACAGACGTTGCGTGGACTGCATCCAGCAATTTCTGTAATATTTTACTTTAAAGCAGTGTCCTGTGCCTAACCATCTTCAACAGCTTCATAAAGAATCCTCCTTCCTTGCTTAGTGAGATGTCCAATTCCACTTGTGACACTTCAGATAATTAAGCATGACATGAAAGGTTGCAATGAATATTTTGTTCCAAATGAGAGCCAGAAAAGTGACCACCTCTAACAAGTAGTAGTCTAATTGCTTCCCTTCAGCATCATCATCATTGCATGTAATCACCATTGCTCAGTCCATTACCATTAACCAAAACTTTAACTGAACTAGCCACATGAATATTGTGGTTATAATATCATGCCTGAAGCTCAGTATCCTGCCTATCTGATTATTCTTCTGTGCCTTTACCCTTGATTTGGATTCTCCATCTCTGTGTTTGCTTACACATGATTTTTAATGAATGCATTCAACTCTCAAGTTCACCACTTGTTCTTTTTAAAGCACTTGAACAGTACAGCACAAGAACAGGCCCTTCAGCCTACAATGTCTACACATAATCAATATTCCTTCATTCTTTGCATATGTGCCCATCCAAAACTCTCTTAAATGCCACTATAGTATCTGCCTCCACCACCCAACCCCAGCAGTACCTTCCAGGCACTCGCCACCTTCTGTGTGAAAATAAAAACCCCAACTTGCCCTGCATATCTCCTTTAAACATTGCCCCTCTAACCTTAAAGCTAAGCCGTCTAGTATTTGACATTTTCATCCTGAGAAATAGATCTTACTGTCTACTCTATCACAGATATACTTCTATCAGGTCTCCCTGCAACTTCAGCGCTCCAGAGAAAACAATCCTAGTCTGTCCAACCTTTCCCTGTAGCTTTATCCCCTCCAGTCTGGGTTTCATACAGGTAAACCACCTTTGCACCCATTCCAAAGCCTGGATGGACAAGATCCTCAATGAGTATTTCTCCTCTGCTTTTACCATGGAGAGAGACACGAGGACTGGGGAAATTGGGGCGGTCAATGGAAGTGTCTGAGGGCAATTATTATTATGGTCAGGGAGGTGCTGAAGGCGCTGATGCGCATGAAAGTAGACAAATCTCCCAGGCCTGATCAGATAAATCCTAGGACACTATGGGAAGCTACTGAGAAAATTGCAGGTGCCCTAGCTAAGATTTATGAGTCGCCATTAAATTTTCCATGAATTTGGGGCAACCAGAACTACACGCAGAAATCCACATGCAGCTTAACCAAAGTCGTCTGAAATTGTATCATATAATTGACTCTTATACTCAATGCCCCGATCAATGAAGGCAAGCAAACCATATGCCTTATTTACTTACTGTGCACAGTTCCCTGAAAGTGGAATCTCATGTAGATAGGGTGGTAAAGAAAGCTTTTGGTGTGCTGGCCTTTATAAATCAGAGCATTGAGTATAGAAGTTGGGATGTAATGTTAAAATTGTACAAGGCATTGGTGAGGCCAATTCTGGAGTATGGTGTACAATTTTGGTCGCCTAATTATAGGAAGGATGTCAACAAAATAGAGAGAGTACAGAGGAGATTTACTAGAATGTTGCCTGGGTTTCAGCAACTAAGTTACAGAGAAAGGTTGAACAAGTTAGGGCTTTATTCTTTGGAGCGCAGAAGGTTAAGGGGGGGACTTGATAGAGGTTTTTAAAATGATGAGAGGGATAGACAGAGTTGACGTGGAAAAGCTTTTCCCACTGAGAGTAGGGAAGATTCAAACAAGGGGACATGACTTGAGAATTAAGGGACTGAAGTTTAGGGGTAACATGAGGGGGAACTTCTTTACTCAGAGAGTGGTAGCTGTGTGGAATGAGCTTCCAGTGAAGGTGGTGGAGGCAGGTTCGTTTTTATCATTTAAAAATAAATTGGATAGTTATATGGATGGGAAAGGAATGGAGGGTTATGGTCTGAGCGCAGGTATATGGGACTAGGGGAGATTATGTGTTCGGCACGGACTAGAGGGGTCGAGATGGCCTGTTACCGTGCTGTAATTGTTATATGGTTAATTGTTATATGGTTACCGTGCTATCTACATGTGTTGCTACTTTCAGGGAATTATGGACTGGGAACTCAAGATCCCCCTGTACATTAATTCTGTTCAAGGTCATGCCATTAACTATATGTTTTCCTCGTACGTTTACACTCCCAAACTGCAAAACCTTGCACTTGCTTGGATTAAACTATCTGCCATATCTCCACCCATTTCTATAGCTGATCTATAGCTATACATAACTAAAACTCTGATCTTGTTATCTTCCGATTTGGCGGTAATTCTATTTGTACAAAAATGGTACACGATAGCGCTACGATTTTTCGCCAACTTACCGTTCTCCTGTACTGTGCTTGCACCAAGTTTCATTCAGATCGGTGGAAGCTAGTAAGAGTTATCGAGGTTTAAAAATCTTTAAAAACTGCCCGTGTGCAGATCAATTGCCTCTCCTGCCATTCAGCGCCGCGCGGATTTGTCCCTTCTGCTGTCACTCCACCCCCGGACTCTGCTGACGGTCCGCCCCTTCCTGCGCCATTGCGTCTTTCCTGCAGCTGTGGGAGGCTCTGGATGGCCAATGGAGGTCTCCAACCAGACACAATTTTCGGAGGGAGGGACTGGAAACTGCTCGGCCTGGCCTGACCCGACCCGTCCCTGGCCTGGCCTGACCCAATCCAACCCGGTCCAGACCAACCCAACCCCACCCGGCGCGGAGTTAGCCGATGTCGCCAACCGGAAAACGGAGACTCTGATCCCGGCGGAGGAGAACGACCAGCGACCAGTGAAGCGGCCAGCGACCAGCACCCGCTTAGTCCACAGCAAGTAATTCTTAGTAATGATTGGAGGTTTTTCAGTGGATAGAGATTTGAGCTGCAGTGCTTGTTATCTACGCAACAATTTTGTTGTAGCGATCAAGCCAGTGTAAAAAGTTAGAGTAAAATGATAGCAGGCGCTGGTCTGTCAAAACTATTGTGAAATTTTTCCCCCTGTTTGGGGGAACTGGGCAAAAATAACTAACTGTTTGAGATATCAGTGCCAATGCAGACAAATCTATCCTACAGTGCCTCAGGAATGTTGCGAAGAGGACTAGGATTACTTGCTTAGTTTTAAGAATTAAACACGTGTAGGAGGAATTAAGAAAGAGTGCAAAATACAAGTCCAAAGCACTGTTAAATCTGGGATCAAATATTACAAGAATGCTTATTAGTTTAACTTTTTTTTGGCAAGCTGAACATCTTGGCTGATACTCACAATGGCACATTTTTGTATAATGTATAAAAACAAAACTGGAGTTCTTGTAGTACTTCATAATGAATTGTAAGACATGAATTGTAAAAACTTAGCAACAGTGCGTACTAAGAACTATTTTAAGTGTGGCACTATTATCAGCCAATTCATTTGTTTTGACAGAATGCATTCATTTATATTGATTTTCTATGGAAGGAAAAAGGACCTTTGTGTCCAAGCATGCCCTGGTTATTTTTTCAAATCCCAGAAGGGAACCGTATTTAACAAATGGTGGGAAATGATTTTATGGCTGTCTAGGCTTTGTGCAGCCAAGTCAGCAATCCTTAAAGGGACTGCTGCAGGCTATTCCACAAACAGGTAAGCATATGTTTTGAGGATGATTTTAATGGAGCCTGGAGGAGTTCCCAGTATGGCCCCCATGTTTCCCCTCCCTATTCCCTCCCCTACATCCTGGCACCCCTCCATAAACAATATCGAACCTCTGGCTTGGCTGGCAGGTTGGAAGACATATCAAGTGCTATTGTTGTCCAAATGAGGCTTTGTTGTCGTACCACTTGCTGAGATTATTGGATGGAAGACGGTCACACGGGAAAGCTGTCCTAAGTAAAAATTGCCCCTTCAGTGTAAACCCAGTGCAAGGATGATTAGCATTCATACTGGAAGTGCTTCAGCTTTTTGTCATGTTCACCACCTGATTCTGATATCCATGACTTTAACGGAAAGGCAAATCAGGAAGGGAACATAGCAGACAGCTAATCTCTTTTACAGCCAAGGAGCTGCAAGTTATATGCTCCAAAGAATTTAAACTTGAACACGGATTGCAACACCATTACAATAGCACTGAGCAACAGCCACTGCTTTCCTCATGAGGATAAAAGGATAGTACATAAACAATCTCTTAAAGATTCTGTCTTAAAATGTGGGTATTCGCTGCATTTGATGAAATTACAACTATTAAAATGGGGTCCAATAGTATTTAAATGGAAATTCCCATTTTCATGTTCCATCTATTCTTTAAAGGAGTATACTTTAACCCCTGATGTTATTTTGCACTGGCATCCTGAGAAGACAAAGGATTTGTTGAAAATCAAGTAACTGCAGATATTAGAAATCTGAAAAACAAAGAACAGAAAATGCTGGAAATGCTCAGTGTGTCAGGTAGCACATGGGAAGAGAAATTGATTTAATATTTCAAGTTGAACTGAAAAGAAAAGAAAATTATTTATGGTATTAGGTTGGAGAGGGATGAATCAGACACCGATAAAAGAAGTAACTGAGACAATGAAGCCAGTTGTACTGAGCATAAACTAAGGTAAAGGAATGTGAAAGCAGTAATATGTAAGGTTGCAGGACATACCTGCCTGGCCTGGCTGAGCTGGTAGAACAATTGAGTCTGGGATGCAGATAAAACGCTGAAAGGAATGATAACTGAAGAGTTGGTCTGTTTAAGAGTTAGGGGAACAGTTAATGCAGTAATTTCTCTCATCACATAAAATCACGTCAAGAAAAGTGACAAGTTTCAACGGTATAACTGCTTCCTGTTTTCAAAAAAAGTTTCCCCCTCCTCCCAACTACAATGCTTTCAAATTATAATATGTTTTCTGATCAATAGAAAGCAGGGCACTAAAGTTGATTAATTTGGCCTCATCGTTATGTTCAAAAGTTGTAGAAATGGGAAATTGTTCCCACAAGTATACTATTTTATCGTGTGATTATTTGGAAGTCTTGTCAGATGTCGTTTATTCCAAATAGAGGAGGAAGGCACCATGCAGCTCCCTGCAGTGTAACTCTCTACTGCTTGCTCTTTGAAGCCTGTGCCAAATTATAGTGCCAAATCGCAATGGCAGGTTGAATGATGTGCCCTGTTTTGTTCTTCAGCTCTGCAAGGTTGTGACATTTGCAATTATTTAAACAGTCACAAAAAAGTTTTAAATGGCTGTGTTTTGCATTCAATTGAAGGGGACATTCAATTCAATTAACATTTCCCATACTCTGTGTGGATAAACAAATATGCTTTTGTCCCATTTTGACATATAAGCAATTATAAAGACCAATCAACACAAATCCATGCACAAATTCAAAATCTAAATGGATTAGAAATTTGCTAAAGATCACAAAGCATTCAATGTATCTAATATTGTAATAATAACAATGGCCAAGATGGAAAAACATTAAAAAGTTGAAATAGAAAATGTAAATAGCGTGGTGATTGCAGTTTGACAACATGGAAACAAGTTGCTCATCCCAGCGGATGGATCTATGCTGGTGTTTTTGCTCCATCCATAGCAGTGCCCCCTTGACTTCATCTCACCCCATCAAAGTTCTCCTGAAATTTGACAAAATTGTCAACGGAGGAAAATCTGAATACAATCTTGAATTCAGTCAAGCAAAAATGAAATTTGCATTTTAAACATTTATTCAGGGTAATTGGGCTTAAAAGGTTGAGCAAGCATTTAATTGCCCATCCCTTATTGCCTTTTGAGAAGGTGGTGGTGAGCTTCCTTCACAAATCACTTCAGTGCTTGTGGTGTGTGTGTATCCACAGTGCTGATTGGGAGGGAGTTTCGGGACTTTGGCCCAGTGACGGTGAAGGAACAGTGATATATTTCCAAGTCCAGATGGTGTATGGCTTGGAGGGCAACCTCCAGGTGCTGGTGTTACTACACTTTTGCAGCCTTTTGTCCTTCCAGCTGGCAGAGTCATGGATTTGAAAGGTGTTGTTTGAGGAATAATGGTGAGTTGCTGCAGTGCATCTGAGATGATATCAACTGCTGCTGCTGTGCATCGCTGGAGTGAGTGAATGGTTGGGAATGGGCACCTACCAAGTGGGCTATGGCTTTCTGGATGGTGTCAAGCTTCTTGAATGTTGTTGAATCTGCACTCATCCAGACAAGTGGACAGTATTCCATCATACTTCTGACTTAAGCCATATAGTTAGGGGGTGAGTTACTCTTTCGTGAGAGGGTGGTGAATCTGTGGAATTCTTTGCCACAAAAGGCTGTGGAGGCCAAGTCAGTGGATATTTTTGAGGCAAATATAGATAGATTCTTGATTAGTACGGATGTCAGACGTTATGGGGAGAAGGCCGGAGAATGGGGTAAGGAGGGAGAGATAAATCAGCCATGATTGAATGGTGGAGTAGACTTGATTGGTCGAATTGCCTAATTCTACTCCCATTCCTTATGACCTTACTCGCTGCAAGATCCCTAGCTTCCTTCCAGCTTTTGTGACTCTTTTAGCCACATTGTAGATAAGTCTACTCGGGTTCAGTTTTTGGTCAATGGTGTGTTGATAGTGGAGGATTCAGTGAATGTCAGGGATTGCCATTTCTCTTGCTGGATATCATAATTGCCTAGCAGTTAGGTGGCAAGTAATATTCACATCACACATCAGCCCAGACTTGGCTATGGAAGGTTTTGTTATATGAGGAGTCACAAACAATGCTGAATATTGTGCAATCATCATCGACCAGCCCTATTTCTGATCTTGATGAAGTAGCTGAAGATTCGGCCAAGGACACTACCCCGGAAATCTCCTGCATGGATGTACTTGTGGCTGAGATGATTGACTTCCAACCAGCACAACTATCTTTCTTTATGCCGGGTACTATTCCAACCAGCAAAGGCATTGAATGTCTTTTATTTCCCAGAATCACTTGCAGTTGTCACCTCTCCAGATCCTTTTGTGTTGCTTGTAAATTCCACCAGGCATACTTGGGCATGAGCCACCCTGGCATCCTGCTGTAATTGCACATCAGAGCTACACGGGATTATGTCACACCTGTATTATGTTCCTTTGGAGCATTACAGTGAACTTTGAACATGTTGTTCACGGGATGCCTATAAATTCCACTCATTTTTCTGTCAAGACTTTGACTATTTATTGCCCATCCTTAATCACCCTGGAGAAAGTGGTTTTTGCCACCACCTTGAACCACTACAGTCCTTCTGTTGAAGGTAATCCCACAGCACTATCTGGTAGACAGTTGCAGCATTTAGACCCAGTGACCATTAAATAATTTTGATACATTACCAAGTCAGGATGTATTGCGGTACAATTTGTAGATAACCTATGCTGCAGCCAAGTTGCACCTGTGGTGGAGGGATTGAATGTTTAGAGTGGAGAATTGGATGTCAACCAGGCAGACTGAATGCTATTGACCATCCTGAATGTTGTTAGAGCTGCACTTATCAAAACAAATGCAGAATATTCCATTAGATTCCGGATTTATGCTTTGTTGATATGGGAAAAGATTTGAGGTGTCAGCAGATGAGTCATTCACAACTGGTAGGTAGTGCCATTGGTTTATTATTGTCACATGTATGGGGAGACACCAAGAATGTTGTTTCTCAATCTTTGACCTGTTATTATAGCCACAATATGTTTCTGTTCAGTAATACACAAGGTAGTAAATTTAATGCAATCAGTTATCGAGGCTTGGTGATAATCTATTTTTTGGAGATGGCCATTGTTTGGTGAAGTTTTTGGCACTCATGTTAGAGTCATAAAATCAATTAAATTGCCACTTATCAACCCATGCCTGGCTTGCACACACAGGCATGAACTGCTTCATTTTCTTAAAAGTCATAAGTGAAACTAAACATTATTTAATTACCCCAAATATTTTAATTTGATGGAAGGAAGACTATTGATGAAGCTGACTTGAGGAACTCTCACAGTGACCGTCTTGGGACTGGGTTAATTGACTTCCAAAATTCACAAGAATCTTTTTTTGTTTGAGGTATGACTCCAAACACTGGAGTGTTTTGCCTTTGATGCTTTGGTTCCTTTATGCCACACTTCTTCAAATGTTACCTTGATGTGAAGGGAAAACACTCAGCTCTTTGATTCATGTTTAACCAAGGCTGTGCTGGGGTCTATAGCTGAGTGATTCTGGTAAAACGGAACAGAGCATAAACGCTAGGCAACCTTTAAGTGCTGCTTGATAGCAATGTTGACGACATCTTCCATCAATTTACTGACGATGAAGAGGAGATAGATTGTCAGCAATTAATCCCAAATTGAGTTTGGCTTGCTACCACATTGCTTGTAAAGTTAACAAATATGAGTATCCAAGTAATTAATTTCACCATCGAAATTAGTGAGAAATCAAATTATGTTTTTGACAGTGCTACAAGAAAGAGAAAGGAAATACATTGTTTAGTGTGGTTGCCAGTGTATTTGCCACAATCTTATGGAGCTCTGACGTTGTGTTGTGTTAAACAATTCCATGTTAAAATGGTATAGTCATGGGTCATACAGCGTGGAAACAGGCTCTTCGGCCTAACTTGCCCACAACAGCCAACATGTCCCACCTACATGAATCCTATCTTCCTGCATTTGACCGATATCCCTCCAAACCTGTCCTATCCATGTACCTGTTTAACTGTTTCTTAAATGTTGCGATAGTCCCTGCCTCAATTATCTCCCCTGGCAGCTTGTTTCATACTCCCACCATCCTTTGTGTGAAAAGGTTACCCCTTAGATTCCTATTAAATCTTTTCCCCTTCACCTTAAACCTGTCCTCTGGTCCTTGATATTCCCTACTCTGTGCATCTATTTGATCTACATATATCTCTGATATACACCTCTATAAGATCATCCTTCATCCTCCTGCACTCCAAGGAATAGAGTCCCAGCCTACTCAGCCTTTTCCTAGAGCTCACACCCTCTAGTCCTGGCAACATCCTCATAAGTCATCTCTGCATCCTTTCCAGCTCGACAACATCTATCCTGTAACATGGTGCCCAGAACTGTATACAATATTCTGAATGTGGCCTCACCAACATCTTACATAACTGTAACATAATCTCCCACGTCTACACTCAATACACTGACTGATGAAGGACAATGTGCCAAAAGCCTTTTTGACCACGCTATCTACTTGCGACTCCATCTTCAAGGAACTATGTACTGTACCTGTACTTGTAGACCCCTCTGCTCTACCATACGCCCCAGAGAGCTACCATTCACTGTGTAGGTCATGTCCATGTTAGACTTCCCAAAATGCAACATCTCACATTTCTCTGTATTAAATTCCATCAACTATTCCTCAGCCCACCTGCCCAATCGATCAAATTCCTGCTGCAATTTTTCACAACAATCTTCACTATCTGCAATACCACTTTTGTATCATCTGCAAACTTGCTAATCTTGCCATGTACGTTCTCATCCAAATCATTGATATAGATGACAAACAGTAACGGACCCAGTACCGAACCCTGAGGCACACCACTATTGCCACAGTACTCCAGTCCGAGAAATAACAAAAGCTTTCCACCATTCCTCGGTACACTTGACAATAAAATAAACTGAACTGAACAGATGTTAAGCTCACTGGCCTATAGTTCCCAGCATTTTCCCTGCAACCCTCTTGAATAGTGGCACAACATTTGTTACCCTCCAGTCTTCTGGCACCTCTTCTCTTTTTAATGAAGACTCGTAAATTTCAACCAAGGCTCCCGCAATTTCCAATATAATTTCCCACAATGTCCTAGGATGTATTTGATCCGTCCCTGGAGATTTGACTACCTTCATACACGATAGAACCTTCAACACCTCTTTGACCGCAACACTGACTACTCTCAAGACTTCCATTGACTGTCCCAAGTTCCTCTGTCCTCCTGTCTTTCTCCTTGGTAAAAACAGAAGAGAAATACTCATTGAGGACTCGCCCATCTCCTGTGGCTCCACACAGAGGTGACCTCTTTGATTCCTGAGGGGTCTCGCCCTCTCTCTAGTTATCCTTTTACCCTGACGTATTGATAAAATCTCTTGTGATTGTCCCTAATACTATCTGCCAGAGCTATCTCCTGGCCCCTTTTTGCCCTTCTGATTTCCTTTTTAGTTTGCTCCTTAGTTCCTGAAATTCAGGACGGCACGGTGGCACAGCGGTAGAGTTGCTGCCATACTGCACTTGCAGCAACAGAGACCCGGGTTTGATCCCGACTACAGGTGCTGTCTGTACGGAGTTTGTACATTCTCCCCGCGACCGCGTGGGTTTTCTCTGAGATCTTCGGTTTCCTCCCACACTCCAAAGACATGCAGGTTTGTTGGTTAATTGGCTTGGTATAAGTGAAAATTGCCCCTAGTGTGTGTGTGGAATAGTGTTAATGTGGAGGGATCGCTGGTCAAAATGGACTCGGTGGGCCGAAGGGCGTGTTTCCACACTGTATCTCTAAACTAAACTAAACTAAATTAAACTAAATACTTCCAGAGATACACTTGATCCCAGCTACATATAACCTGTCCCATGCCTCCTTCTTATTCTTGAACAATGCCTCAATTTCCCTCATCGGCCAAGCTTCCTTACGTCTGTCTGCCTTGCCCTTCACTCTAACAGGGACATGCATATTCTGAGCTCTTGTCAGCACACATTTAATAACATCCAACTCTACCGCTTCTTTTCCCTTCCAAAAAAGCTGCTCCAATCAACTTGCGCTAGACCACTCATACCTTCACAATTGCTCTTGATAAACAACAAAACTGTCAAAGGGTATTACCATCTGCCAGAATGGTTGTATGATGAGTAAAAATCACAAAGATCTCTCATTTTTGTGATGAGTTTAAGTTAAAGTTTATTGAGTGAGGTTGGTTATCTATGGTGTTCCTATGCTAACCACTAATTCAACAGCTGGATTCATTTAAGCTGTACCATGTCATCTATACAAAAGCTTCTATCACAGTATGTGGAAAAGTGGAGTGAAGTGCTTAGTACCATATTGTTTGGCAGAATGACTGCCGGGTTACTAAAACTTAATCCAAATTCATGTTTTGAAAAATTAATTATTAAGTAAGATTTCATTATGATAGCTGCCATTTAAAATATTGTTTGTTTAAAATGTTTCTTTCTCAGTATATGAAGATTTAGAGATAAGGATTGGTGTAAATGATTGCAGAAATAAATACTATGAGCTGCCATTTCCCTGTTGCATTTTTTTGTTACTGGTGCAAAAGGGCAATTTTACTCTCCCTGAGCTTCCAGTCGTACCAGATGTTGTCAAGCTGGAAAGGGTGCAGAGAAGATTTATGTTTCCAGGACGCAAGAGCCTGAGCTATAGAGAGAGCACGCTAGGACATTATTCCTTGGAGTATAGGATAGAGGAAAATAAGATCACAAGAGGAATAGATATGGTAAACGCACTGAGTTTTTAACCCAAAGTAGGGGAATCAAGAACCTGAGAACATTGATTTAAGGTGAGGGGAGAAAGATTTGATACACAAAGGGTGCTAGGTATATGGAGCGAGCTGCCAAAGGAGGTAGTTGAGGCAGGTGATGTCACACATTTAAAAAAGATTTGGACAGATACCTGAATAGGATAAGTTGAGAAGGATATGGGCCGCAGGCAGGCGGGTGGGATTAGCGTATATGGGGCATGTTGGTCAGCATGGGTGAGTTGGACCGACAAAAGGTATGGGTCAAAGAGACATAAAGTGTATCATCCACACTGTATGACTAGTAGAATAATGTTGGAATGCAGGAATGATGCCATCAAAAGTGGCATACAGGATAAATTCCACTGGGTGTAAAGTTTATGTATACTTCTCTGGCTGTAGATTACTTTGGGTTATAAGAGATTACAAGAAGCGTTGTGTAATTTCCTTTGGCAATGTGGCTGCTTGCAACAATTATGCCCTCAAAGTCTTCCTCAGATACCCTAAAAATGCAAGGACCAATATTCCCTCTGGATAAGGATCTAGAGAGCTGTCAGTCTCCTGGTGTTGAAAGGTAGACACAATGTTGGAGTAACTCAATGGAACAGGCAGCATCTCTGGAGAGAAGGTTCTCCAGAGATGCTGCCTGTCCCGTTGAGTTACTTCAGCATTTTGTGTCTATCTTCGGTGTTAATCAACATCTGCAGTTCCTTTCTACGCACTCCTGGTGATTAAACACAACTTGGGCTTACAATCAGAATGTAGAAAGGTTGAATGGTAGAACATTAAAAAAACACATGCTACACCCCAGTATTTCTCCAGGAAGCTATTAACATTGGAAAGCTTACTTACAACTATATGTGAAGAACTCAAGTGGAAGGCGGACATGCTCTAAACAGTTTCATTGATTAACTATCATTTCTAACAGGTAGATTTTCCTTTTTCTCATTTGAGTTCATTGCTTTCAGATAGCTTTGGAGGTGTTTGTACCTTATGCATTGTGCCCAGCGTGTGCTTTCTCCAGAAAGGGTGGGGATTCACACTGAAGGATGCACTTATAAGAACTATTTTTCCTTGATTGCTTTCAATTTCATAACCATAAAGTGTCAATAAATTGTTGCCGAACAACTGCTGGAGTAGGTTTGGCTACTGCTTATAATTAAAGTTATGAAATATTTCTGTAATTGTTGACCAATGTGTTGACAAGTTATTGTCATAATGATTCAGCACGGAAACTGGCCTTTCAGCACATCTCATCCATTCCGACCAAGATGCCCTACCTACGTTAGTTCCATTTGCCTGTGTTTGGTACATATCCCTTGAAATCTTTCATATCAATCTTCCTGTCTAAATATCTTTTAAATGTTGTTATTGTATCTGCTTCAACTAGTTAATCTGGCAGCTCGTTCTATTTACCCAATACCTTTTGTGTGCAAAAATTTCCTATTCAATCATTGCATTCTCACCTTAACCATATAGAAACATAGAAAATATGTTCAGGAGGAGGCCATTCGGCCCTTCGAGCCAGCACCGCCATTCATTGTGATCATGGCTGATCGTCCCCATAACCCGTGCCTGCCTTCGCCCCATATCTCTTGATTCCACCAGCCCCTAGAGCTCTATCTAACTCTCTCTTAAATCCATCCAGTGATTTGGCCTCCAGTGCCCTCTGTGGCAGGGAATTCCACAAATTCACAACTCTCTGGGTGAAAATGTTTTTCTCACCTCTGTCCATTTGCCCAGCTAATCATGTTCACTGTCTGCAATCCAACCTATTTGAGTGTCATCTGCCTTGTGCATTCTCTTCCAAATCCTTGATATGGATGACAAACAGCAATGTGCCCAGAACCAATTCCTGAGGCACATCACTAGATGCAAGCCTCTAGTCTGAGAAACAACCCTTCACCACCACCACCACCACCCTCTGCTTCCTGCCATGAAGCCCTGGTACATGCCAGTCATCCTGCTCGTAACCTGCAATTCTTATTATTTTTCTTTGAAGGAAGATAAGCGACTAAGGGAAATTGTCAGTTTGATTTTATTTTGTAGTAAAATATCATTGAAATATTGTGATTACTTTTCAGCAATAGACTCAATGTTCAAGGAGTGATTTAGTAAATGCAGATACAAAACAAATCCTTTCAGACTTTGGCATTTTTGTTACATCTTTGCTATAGAAGCTTTTAACTAATACTCTTGACTGTATCAATTTCCAGTCTGAAGAATCAGTCAGAGAATCAAACATTGTTTAGAAAGATATTTTATATTCCAGGCATGAAGAAAATGTGAAAGGAATATGTTTATTTAACAATAGTTATGTATATTTTTGTGGGTTTTACCAGTTTGTAGTGATGGTCTGGCTTCAATGAAACTACTTCCATGGTTGTAAATAATACCTTTCAAAGCATAATTGGTTGATTCTTTTCACTTAGCTATGTGAGCAAGATTAAGTTGTATGCAACACAATTATCTCTAGCAACCCCTGAGCAATGGCATAGGAGATTTACTGATAAATTCAGTACTCAGTGCATTCATTATAAGGTGGGCGATGGTGAAGATCTGAAAAAACATCAGCAATGGGAATGAAAATTGAACAATGGATGCATAACTCTGTTTCTGACCAGCCCTCAATCTACTACTTAGCACATGGTTTGGAAACTCCAGTTCCAGTGGAATGTTGCTTGTGTAGATGTTGAACAGCGTTGGCAAACATAATGAGCCTCATTGCATGCTGTTGTGGAGGGATAAGGGTGAAATAACTTTATTTCCCAAATGAATATTTGCTGCCAATTGCTCAGCACCATCAGTTTCAGTTATGTTGTTTTAATGCTAGCAATGGCAATTGGAAGCTTCAGCGTAAGCTATTGCAAACATGTCATAGGCATAGCAGGTCTACAGAGGCCGCTTTGGACTTGGATTTCTTCTGAGTAGCTTCAAAATTCTCTGCAAGATTCAAAATTCTGTTGCAGCAAATCCTTTTAGGACATAATCCTGTTTGGCCCTGGAAAAAGTCTCAGTGAGGCAATTGATTCTCACTGTGGGTGCCTTCTATAAACTTACAGCATGTACATAGGAATGACATAAGGTATCGCTCTCGAGATGTCAGTAGAGTAGTCATATAATGATCTCTCATCTAATATTGGGGTAGATCCTAATTTCATCATTGTGGTTGAGGAATGGATATTAGTCAAGACACTAGGAATAACTCTTGTTTTCTCCAATATAATGAAACTATATTTTGGATGTAATGTATAAAATAAGTCAATAACCTATCTGAAAGATGGCACCTTGGAGAGAGCAGTATTCTATTTCCTGCCTGGAACTTTTCTTCTCTTTTCTGGAGTGGACTTGAGCTAAGAATGTTATGACTCAGAGGCAAATTTCGAGTCATTAAACCTACAGCGCAAATCTCATCCATGCCAATTATGCCTATGTGCGCTCATCCTATTTGCCTACATTAGGCTTGAATTGCTCTGCTCTTTTCCTATCCAAGTACAGGACCTGGCTACTAAATTCCTTTTCAATTCAAATGTTTATCTCATCTGCACTCTTTCTAATTGTTTGTGCATTTACTACCTTCTTCGACAGCTTGTTCAATATCAACGTCTATCCATGCTCATGCTCTAGACTCTCCTATTTTGAGAATTACACAGCCTATCTATGCCCTTTGTAATCTTATAACCATCTGTAAGGTCACCCCACAGCCTCCTACAATTTATTGAATATAAAACAGTGTTGCCTTCCCTATTTCAGCAATGTAACATGGAACAGTACAGCACAGAAATATGTCCTTCAGCCTACAATTTCCATCCCAAACCTCATGCCAAGTTTAAGTAATTTTCTCTGCCTGCATGTGACCCATATCCCTCCATTCCCTGCATTGGAGGAGGAGCCATCTTGGGGAGCAGCTGCTAACCAGCAGCCGTCCGTTTACTTCGCTTTTTAAAAAAAGTTTTTAGTAAGTCCTAGTAAGTCCTGTGTTTCGTCCGTTGGAGAAATTGACTTTTTAATGTGGGGGATAGGGGGCAATTTTACTTCTAGGTCCCTACCTGGTCGGTGAGGCAGCTTTTTCTCCGGGCTGCCCATCGACCCATCCTCGTGGCCTACCAGCGGGCTTGGAGCGCCGTTTCCTGGCGGGGACTGCCCAGCACCTCGGCCTCGGTGGCGGCGCAGCGCTGGGGTGCTCTCGCGGAGCGGAGCGGGTGATGCCTTGCCTGGGTCACTGCGCTGGATCGCCGCGCTGGAGCTCCGGTGAGCTGTGTCCGCCGTGTTCGACACCTCCGGGCTGCGGGTCTGCGGAGCGGAGCGGGCGGCGCCGATTTCAACATCGGGAGCCTGGGAGCTCCAGGCCGGCACGGCCTTGTCGGCTTCGGAAGCCGCGGTCTCCAGCTAGGAAGCGGCCGTTCCAGGTGGCCCAGCCGCTGAGAGGACTCTCCCAACGCCGGGGCAAGATCACCCGGTGAGAACGGCCAGGAACATCGGGCCTCCGTAGAGGCAATTGCAATGGCCTCAATAGGCCTGACTTTGGGTGAACTTGGGGTTGGGGACTGGACATTGTGCCTTCCCCCACAGTGGTATCCATTGTGGGGGGATGATTTTTTTTTTTGTCTGTTAGTAATCCTGTTAGTCTTTGTCCAAGATGGCTGTCGGAAGGGAGAGTGGACGCTGGCGCGCTTTAACTGCCGCTGCCCTTTTTTCACATTGTGTTTTTGATTTTTTGTTTTTGGACTGAATTCTGTTTTTAATTTGTGTTTCTGTGATGTCTTTATTATTTATTTTATTCTGATTATATGTTTTTTATTCCTGTTAATCTCTGTAAGGTGTCCTTGAGATTTCTGAAAGGCGCCCAAAAATAAAATGTATTATTATTATTTATTACCTCCACGTGCTTACCTAAAAGCCTATTAAATGCCACTATTGTCTCTGCCTCCTCCACCAACCCTGACAGCCTGTTCTAGGCACCCATTACTCTCTGAGTAAAATAAACTTGCTCCACACATCCACTTTAAACTTTACCTCTCTCACTTCAAAGCTATGCCCTCTAGCATTTGACAGTACCCCTGCTGGGAAAAGAAGTTTCTGATTGCCTAACTCTCACGATTTTACATACATCTATCAGGTCTCCCCTCAAATTCTGATGTTCCAGAGAAAGGAATCCAAATTTGTTCAACCGCTCCTCATAGGTAATACTCTCTTATCCAGGCAGTATTCTAGTTAAAAAAAAAGACAAAGTGCTGGAGTAACGGGTCAGGCAGCATCTCTGCAGAACATGGATAAGTGATGTTTTGGGTTTTTCTTCCTTTAGACTTTTTAATTCTGGTAAACCTCTTCTGCATCCTCACCAAAGCCTCCATATCCATCCTGTAATGGGACAACCAGAACTCCACACAATACTCCAAATGCGGCCTAATCAAAGTCCTATAAAACTGCAACATGACTTCCTGACTAGTACTCAAAGCTGTGACCCATGAAGGCAAGCATACCATGTGCCTTCTTTACCACTCAAGGAGTTATGGTCTTGGACCCCAAGACTATAACTCTGTACATCGTGCTGTAAATAGATTTATCATTAACAGTATTCTCTCTCCAAAGTGCAGCACTTCAAAATTGCATGGATTAAACTTTGTCTGCCATTTCTTCCGCCCATTTCAGTAGCTGATCTATATCCCTCTGTCTACCTTGGCAGCCTACTTCACTGTCCACCAATTTTGTTGTTGTCTGCATACTAATTTAACCGGGTGGCAGGGTGGCGCAGTGGTAGTGTTGCTGCCTTACAGTGCCAGAGACCCGGTTTCAAACCTGACTGCAAGTGCTGTCTGTACGGAGTTTGTACGTTCTCCCTGTGACCTGCATGGGTTTTCTTTGGGATCTCCGGTTTCCTCCCACACTCCAAAGAAGTACAGGTTTGTAGATTAATTGGCTTGGTATAATTGTAAATTGTCCCTAGTGTGTGTAGGATAGTGTAAGTGTCGCAGTCGGCACGGATTTGGTGGGTCGAAGGGCCTGTTTCCGCGCTGTATCTCTAAACTAAATTACCTATCTCCATTTTCGTCAATTTCGTATATACATATATTCTTCCCTTGATCCTCATTTATTCAGGCCAATCTTTGAGTTTACGTGTATAGGAAGGAACTGCAGATGCTGGTCCTTCTCTCCAGAGATGCTGCCTGTCCTGCTGAGTTACTCCAGCTCTTTGGGTCTTGTCTTTGCTTTTACACTACTTGGCCATAAATTATGGTGCACAACATGATTGGATTAATCCATGTTGAATATCATAAATTTGTATGCACTTTCTGGTAAGATTTTGCACAGTAAGCTACTATGAATACATTTATAATGGGAATGTTCAGATTAAGTTGATGAATTGTAATCACATTATTCTGCTTTTGAAAGTACTAGAGCTGCATAGAACTTGCATATGCTCCACTATTTCCATCTGTCATGCTTTACTATCACTAATATTAGACGTAGCCCTGACCAAATCCTCAAGGTTAATCTCCAAGATAGGTGGTGCTGTTGCCTGTTTGCTATCTCACATATTTTAATCTCCCCCCCCCCCCCCTCCCCCCCCCACCCCACCAAATGATTGCCACCTCTCTGCCCCAACAAACCTCAAGCATTGCAGCTGCTATGTTCCCCTCTGTGCCAGGAGTCTCCTCCCCCACACTTTGACATCTAACCTGACCTTAAGCTTTATGCGCCTGCCCCCTGTGGAGTTAAATGCTGCATTCTGGCCTTCAGTTCTTAAAGCAATTTCAACACTTTTAAATTTAAAAGTGCTGAAATCCTTTCAAGTTGTTTCTCACCGATGTGCAGAAACACAATTTGCCAGTTTTTTCAGCCACAAAGAGGTCGGCTTATACCAGCAGGAGAGAGGGCAATGGTGAGCGGGTTGGGGGTGGGAAGAATTGATTCAAAAGATGAGGAAATCTGTTTTATTAAGAGTTTTCGCCCTAGTCACCTTTGAATGAACTTTTTTAAGAAGACTTTTCAATACTGCCACACTTGTCATTAAATTGTTATTGCAGGGAGAGAGAGAGAGAGAGAGAGAGAGAGAGAGAGAGAGATGGAGAGACCTGACATCCAACTACTAACCTGCATTAAACCTCAGAAGTCCTGATGAGAAGTGGGCCAAAATAGAGAGGTGGGGGTGATATGCAGCTTGAGAGAGGAGAGAGAAAGCATTAATCTGGGGAATGCATAAATTAATGCTCAATTGCATTTTGTGGAAAGGGGAACAGAAGAAAATTTGTTCAATTGAGAAGAAAGTAAATCGGCACAGGACTTCGGTTGTTGATAGAGAAAAAGCTCCATCTGGTAGAAAGCTGTGTTAGTCTGGGGAGGAAACTGGTGGTAGAGTGTTATAGGAGTCCCATGAGGAAGTTAACCCTGGGATCCTTGATGCGGTTCAGGAGGAGGCGGGAGTGGAGTGGGAGGTGAAACCAGGAGAGCAATGTTGTTGAATTGAAGTTGGAATAGACAGTTGAGGACACACTGTATAACTCGGGTTATAATTGGCAATTGTGTTCTCTGGGCATCCACAGTAGCTGCACAATGTTGTACCCCAGCACTGATTGTTCTAAACAAATGTTTTATTTTGAACAGTAGTGCAAGTTGTTAATTCTGAGAAGGAAGTTGGTAAATACATGTAGATGCATCACCTCCATGAATTAATTAATATCTCACCATCTTTACTGTCAGAAATTCTTATAGTATGTATTAAATAGAAACAGAAAATGTTTGTTTTCTTTCAAATGTGCAGAATTAAGATTATCCCTAAAAGTAGGTACAGAGTAAACTATTGGTTGAACTACTCTGATCAATTGTTTAATAGTTACCTGCCTCACCTTGGGTAACCATGATAAATGCTGCAATGCCATCAAAACTTTATCAAGTACTAGATAAAAGTTTAAATAATGACGCTAACAGAGTGAACCGTCATTATTGCTAAAGTCCTTTGACCGTGAACTGTAAGCAAACCCTTTGCAAAGTGATCATTGTATGAATAAAATTATTGTAATCTTTTTCTGTGCCCTATTTTGAAATAATAACAGAATATGTTAAAAAATAACCTTACATGCACATTTTCAAAAGATATTGAGCTAAATTTAATGCTCTTAACTTAAATTATTTCTCCAACTTTTAAATTGAATGATGTTATTCTTGACACCTTATTTAGCACGGAAATATTTCAGGCCCTGAAATAACAATATAAAATGCTAGAAACATCTAGCTGATCAGGCAGTACCTATGGAAAGAGAAACAGAGGAATGGTTCTACTTCAAGACACTTCATCTTCAACATAAAATGTTAAAACTATCTCTCTTTCTGCAAATGGTGCTCAATTTGTCGAATCCAGCATTTAGTTTTTATTTTGAGTTTTGAGTATTCTTCATTTATTTTTGATTTTCCTCGGGTTGCTGATTATCATGCAAATTAAGGAAGGTCTCCACCTAATTAGGGAGCATTTCAAAACACTCTGAACTGATGCCAGGATGACTACTTGAATTGAGTCCTTGGTCTTTAAAAGTTTTGAACTTAGTATATCAGTGCACAGTTTGCTATTTCTCTGTGTTCTTCTGTAGAAAAGGATTCAAGGAATGAAAAGTGTTCCCCTCTTCTCATCTGCCCAGATAGCCCTAACCCATTCTCCAAATCCCCTGCTGTGTCTCCCAATTCCTTTCCTGGTCTTTCACCCCTCTATACTCCAGGTGTAATATTTTTCACTTCCCTTACCGTAACCTGCCCCTTCCATACACGATCCCACCCACTAGTTCAACATTTCACTCCCCATCTTACTTCTGGGTCGGGCTTGAAGAAGGGGATGGGTCCAAAACGTCACCTATTCCTTCTCTACAGAGATGCTGTCTGACCCACTGAATTACTCCAAAATTTTGTATCTATCTTATGTTACTAGTTAGCTTCCTTATTCAGGTTGATGGGAATAAAGATGTGAAAATGATGATGAACACATTGTTTAGTGTTCGTCTCTACATTAATTTAGCATGGGGTTTTAAATATATATATTTATTGTACAAATAAAATGACTATCTACTGCCTTTGCTTAATTTTTGATCCCCCAGTATTTTAGTTTCAGGAGTGCCTATTAAGTGTCTGCCAGTTATCACCACATTTTACATTCATTTAAATACAGTAAACCCTCTTTATAACGGATTTCAGTATTAGTGGACTGACCTTCACCGCCAGGCTGGACTGCCGACTCCAACCTAGGCCCACACCGCCTCCCAGCTGCTTCCAGGCTGAACCTACTGCCGCCACTGCTGGCCCACATAGCTTCATCGGCGTCTTCTAGGCTGCGCCTGAGACCACCACCGCTCCTTTCCCCGAACTCCAGCCGCCCTGCGGGCTGTGACTAATGACCCCTCCACGACCACCAGCAGGCTGGGGCAACAAACTCGCCTGGATTCCAGGCTCCATTCCAGACTGAGAGTCTGAAGAAAGGTCCCAACCTGAAATGTCACCTATTCTGGTTCTCCAAAGATGCTGCTTGACCCGCTAGGATACTCCTGCACTTTGTCCCTTTTCTGCATTAACCAGCATCTGCACGTCTTTGCTTCTACTGCAGCACTTATACAATGATAATCCCTAACTGGGTTCTAGCAGACATTCTGCAATAACGGACACCCCACCCCACCCCCATGGTCTATAATGAGCGTTTACTATAATTCAAAGATTGGTAGGAAATTCATTTTAGTGTGGGTAATCAATAGCACTATCAAAAAATAGCTGGACACCATAATCGGCAACATTGGGTAGATTAGTGTCATTGTTCCCATTCTCATCAGATCCCTGATGTTGCTCTTTAAGAACTCGTAATTAATGTGAATTTTAAAATATAATTGTATCTCAGACAGTTAAACACGTATAGCATAGTTACATTTTAGTTTGACATGAGGCAGAAGAATATTTCTATTAAATTCAGTGTTATGCTGAAATCCAATTAAGTATCTTTCAAAAAAGTGAATGCTGGAAACAATCAGTGGGTCAGGCAGTATCTGTGGAGGCAACAGGTGGGAGTGAATGTTTTGGGTCGAGAACATGCATCCAGGCTGAGTAAGAAGAGAACATACTGCCAATATAGAGCTCATAGAGATTATTTTATTAATTACATCTCAAAGTAAGTATAATCTGGTGAGTATAGGAGCAAAGTGGTCCTTCTGCAGTTGTACAGAGCCCTAGTGAGACCACACCTGGAGCATTGTGTGCAGTTTTGGTCCCTTAATTTGAGGAAGGACATTATTGCTATAGAGGGAGTGCAGCGTAGGTTTACAAGGTTAATTCCCGGGAGGGCGGGACTGTCATATGCTGAGAGAATGGAGCGGCTGGGCTTGTATACTCTGGAGTTTAGAAGGATTAGAGGGGATCTTATTGAAACATATAAGATTGTTAAGGGTTTGGACACGCTAGAGGCAGGAAACATGTTCCCAATGTTGGGGGAGTCCAGAACCAGGGGCCAGTGTTTAAGAATAAGGGGTAAGCCATTTAGAACGGAGATGAGGAAACACTTTTTCACACAGAGAGTTGTGAGTCTGTGGAATTCTCTGCCTCAAGTATTCTCTAGATACTTTCAAGAGCGAGCTAGATAGGGCTCTTAAACATATCGGAGTCAGGGGATATGGGGAGAAGGTAGGAATGGGGTACTGTTTGTGGATGATCAGCCATGATCACATTGAATGGAGGTGCTGGCTCGAAGGGCTGACTGGCCTATTCCTGCACCTATTGTCTATTGTCTAAGATATAGTTAAGTTCTTGAGTCAGAGTGCCAATCACAACCAGCCTGTATCTCAGGCCTGATTAATTATCACCGTCTGGAATTCTGTTATACCATTCCACCACCATTATACAAAACTGGTTATCTCGAGTCTGTTGTAGGAATGTAATCAGCCTCTTTTTTTGATGCTTTCCTGTTTGTTCCCCAATTCACTGCATTTTCTATTATGCTCTAATGTTCGGCACGGACTAGAAGGGCCGTGATGGCCTGTTTCCGTGCTGTAATTGTTATATGGTTATATGATAGAAAAGATTGGCACTGTGATTTGAGAGTTGGTACTTAGATGCATGATTTAATTTAAATCTTCAAATTGCATGTCTCATTTGGACAACCAGATATAGTAACTAACATGAAAAGGCTTACAGTTAATTATTCTGATTGTTGAATGATCTTCTATTGTCTGCTGTCGTTACTTAATCAATCCCAAGAGACAGAGTTTTCAAAGGAATATGTAAAATGTCAGAAAATACACCTATTCAATTAAGACATTGATTCCATCTCCTGTCTTTTTGCAAATTGCAGTATAGAGAACACACAAATTTGGATTATCTAGAGTTTTAGGTGTCTTTAGCGTGCACTATTTTTTCTCAAAATTTCAAGAATCCATAGAAACATAGAAAATAGGTGCAGGAGGAGGCCATTCAGCCCTTCAAGCCTGATCATCCACACGCAGTAACCCGTGCCTGCCTTCTCCCCATGCCCCTTGATTCTCATAGCCGCAAGAGCTCTAACTCTCTTTTAAATGCATTCAGTAAATTGGCCTCTACTGCCTTCTGTGGCAGAGAATTCCACAAATTCACAACTCTCTGGGTGAAAAAGATTTTCTCATCTCAGTTTCAAATGGCCTCCCCTTAATTCTTAGACTGTGGCCCCTAATTCTGGACTCCCCCAACATTGGGAACATTTTTCATGCATTTAGCTTGTCCAGTCCTTTTATAATTTTATATGTTTCTATAGATTTCCTCTCATCCTTCTAAATTCCAGTGAATACAAGCCCAGCCTTTCCAATCTTTCCTCATATGACAGTCCCGCCATCCCAGAGATTAACCTCGTGAACCTACGTTGCACTACCTCAATAGCAAGGATGTCCTTCCTCAAATTAGGAGACCAAAACTGCACAATATAATCCTGATGTGGTCTCACCAGGGCCCTGTACAACTGCAGAAGGACCTATTTACTCCTATACTCAAATCATCTCGTAATGAAGGCCAACATGCCATTAGCTTTCTTCACTGCCTGCTGTACCTGCATGTTTACTTTCAGTGGCTGGTGTCCAAGGACACCCAGGTCTCATTGCGCTTCCCTTTTTCCTAATCTGGCACCATTGAGATAATAATCTGCCTCCTTGTTCTTGCCGCCAAAGTGGATAACCTCACATTTATCTACATTATACTACATCAGTCATGCATCTGCCCACTCACTCAGCCTGTCCAACTCACCCTACAACCTCCTAGCATGTTCTTTGCAGTACACACTGCCACCCAGCTGTGTCATCTGCAAATTTGCTAGTGTTACTTTTAATCCCATCATCTAAATCATTCATGTAAATAGTTGCGGCCCCAGCACTGAGCCTTGTGACACTCCACTTGCCGCTGCCTACCATTCTGACAGGGACCCGTTTATTCCTACTCTTTGTTTTCTGTCTGCCAACCAATTCTCTATCCATGTCAATACCCTACCCCCAATACCATGTGCTCAAATGTTGCCCACTAATCTCCTGTGTGGGACCTCATCAAAGGCTTTCTGTAATCCAGATACACTACATCCACTGGGTCTCCTTCATCAATTTTACTTGTCACATGCTCAAAAAATTCCAGAAGATTAGTCAAACAGGATTTCCCCTTCATAAATCCATGCTGACTTGGACCAATCCTTTTACTGCTATCCAAATGCGGCGTTATTACTTATTTAATAATTGACCTCACCACCGATGTCAGGCTAACTGGTCTATAATTCCCCGTTTACTCTCTAGCTCCTTTCTTGAATAGTAGGATAACATTAGCTACCCTCCAATCCAGAGGAACTGATCCTGAATCCATAGAACATTGGAAAGTGATCACCAATGCGTCCACGATTTCTAGAGCCACCTCCTTGAGTATCCTTAGATGCAGACCATCGGGCCCTGGGGATTTATCAGCCTTCAGTCCCATCAGTCTAACCAATACTATTTCTCACCTAATGCAAATTTCTTTCAGTATCTCTGTATCCCTAGTTCCTCTGTCCTTTAGCACATCTGGAAGATTGTTTGTGTCTTCCTTAGTGAAGACAGAACCAAAGTACCTGTTCAATTCTTCTGCCATTTCCTTGTTCCCCATAATAATTTCACCTGTTTCTGCCTTCAAGGGACCCACATTGGTCTTTACTAATCATTTTCTCATAACATACCTCAAGAAGCTTTTACATGGAAAATATTCATTTGATTCATAAACAAGTGAAAATAGATAGTCACTGTCTCACTTGGATATATTTTTATATTCTGCAAAACAATTTACATTTTCTATTCCATGTTTTGAATTACTTTATAGAAATGGGTCCTGACATTTATGACAGAGTCTTTTATAAAACAGTCTGATGAGGAGCCTCAACCTGAACGTCACCTATTCTTGTTGTCCAGAGATGTTGCCTTACCTGCAGAGTTATCCCAGCACTTTGTGTGCTTTTGATTTTATAAAACTTCAAGCTCTCTTATTGATTACTTGTACCTATAGATGATTTTGACATTGGCCTTGGGAAAGATGCTTGTTCTTTCCAGAGAAGGATCAACTATCATCAATAGCTTAAACCTATTCTGGCAGACAAATTGATTTTATGTCAAGGGTCCACACTAAAATATCATTGAGATTCCATCTTGCTCAAGAATACTTGCCCATCTTTGGGAAATCAGGGGGTACATCCATTCAGTCAGCACCAAGTAGGTCTTTAACAAAAGATTCTGTACAACAAAACCATTGTCTTTTTCTTGTGGGACTTGCATTCTTTTTAACTGAAGCTTACCAGATTGAGTGAAAGAGTACGTGCCATTGTAATTACATCCCATGAAGAAAATCTTCAATAAGAATTGTTATTTTTCTTCTATTGCTATATCATTCCAAAAAGTTAGCTTTCAAAATAATGATAGTCATTGAGCGATTTTATCAAGCTTTAGAAAGATGTTAAAAGGCATATTGCATGAAATGCACAAGGCATATGATGAGGAGGTGTATGTGCAATTGTGAAAAAAAACACACTTTGATGGAAATACTTAGCTATTTCAGTTTCATTATTTTCTGGTCTCCTTTCTTCTATTTTCTGTCTCAAATTCAGATAAATTTGCAAATGCCGTGCTGATGCATCCAGATATATATTTTGAATTGTATTTTTTTTAAATATTACAGAATAGCCCCATTTGATAATTTTATGGAGTAATTATTTACACATAAAGTGCTGTAGTGATGAATTTCTATTCTGGAAAACATGTTCTTTGATTGCTCTTAATTGAACTGTATTTTAAGCAACATCCTATCCAATGCTTAACAATATTAACTATAGGAAAACTCAATGAAAATTTTCTATAGAGAAAAACTCCATGACAATATCAAGCAGATTCAATGAAAATTCTTCATTTATTTAAGCAAGAAAACAGACTTTATTAAGTATCAGTTAATATATTTCTCACCTTTCCCTCCATCCTTACCTATGTCTGAAATATTCCAGTACCTCTGCATAGTTATTTAACAACAGTTGAACATGGCAGCAACCATCCACAAGCTGGGCAGGGTCAATGGAGAGAACAGACATTTTAACATTTCAGTTGTATTTCTCACAACAGTTGAAAGATCCTCATCTGTAAAATTAATTTATTTGTTCTCCACAGAAAATGTTTCCCGACTTCCTGCACATGTGCGTGTGTACTGAAGTGTGAAACTATTACCTCTCTTAAGCCTTGTCAGTTTATCAACTTGCCCTGTTGAAATTTCTCGCACATGATTGCCTTAAGTTAAGAAAAAAAATAGCAGTCACTGGAAATCTGAACTATAAATGGAAGGAACTGGAAACAGTTAGCAAGTCAGGCAGTATTTGTGGAGAGAGACACAACATTAATATTTCAATCACTGATGAAGCTAATTCCAGAATCTTTTTTGATGGAAATACTCAGCTATTTCAGTTTAATTATTTTCGGGTATCCTTTCTTCTAAAGATCTTTTCTGTCTCAAATTCAGATAAATTTGCAAATGCTGTGCTGATGGATCCAGATATATATTTTGAATTGTATCTTTCCAATTTAATTCACTTTCCTGTTTGCAAGTATGCAAACAACGGCTTACTTAAAGGAATCTGGCTCCTTTGTACAATTGCCATCTGTCCAGTATATGCTCTCATATCCTTGCGATCTAAAATGCACCCCTGTATATAATTCTTGAAGCTAGTCAGGTATAAGACACAGGGAGTGATCCCTTATTGTTCTGCTCTTTTATTTAATTCTTCACCTTTCAAACCTGATCTATCTTATGTCACAGAATTTCACATGAGTGATCATCTCTGCCCTCCTCCCCTCCCCTCCCCGCCTCCCCCCCCCCCCCCCCCCCCCCCCCCCCCCCCTCGCCAAAGTCAGGAAGTTCATCCTGTCCTAAATTTCCATCAGTAAAACCAAGCAGGAAACATGCTGTCTAGAATTCATGCTTGGAATTGCAGGGGGCCATTTGCTCCTTCTGGCAATGTAGTCATCTGGTGCCTTTGCCCTTGAATGTTATGACTGCCTCCATCTAGTTTCCTTTGGTTTTAGTTTATTGTCACGTGTACCAAGGTTTGTTGAAATGCTTTTATTGCATGCTAACCAGTCAGTGGAAAGACAATACATGATTAAACCAGTCAACGGAAATTTCAACCACCTCCAACCACTAGCCACATTTTTCCGTCTCCACCACTTTCCGCCTTCCGCAGAGACCGTTCCCTCCGCAACTCCCTGGTTAACTTATCCTTTCCCACCCAAACCACCGCCTCCCCAGGAACCTTCCCCTGAAACCACAGATGATGCAACACCTGTCACTACACCTCCTCCCTCGACTGTCCAGGGACCCCGACAGTCCTTTCAGGTTCGGCAGAGGTTCACTTGCACTTCCTCCAATCTCATCTATTGTAGCCATTGTTCAAGATGTGGACTCTTAGCGAGACCAAACGCAGACTGGGCAATCGTTTCACGGAACACCTTTGCTCAGCCCGCGTGAACCAACCTGAGCTCCCGGTTGCTGGATACTTTAATTCTCCTTCCCATTCCTACACAGACCTTTCTGTCCTAGGTCTCCTCCATTGTCAGAGTGATGCTAAATGCAAATTGGAGGAACAGCATCTCATATTCCGCTTGGGCAGGTTAGAGCCCAGTGGTATGAATATTGATTTCTCTCACTTCGGGTAGCCCTGGCATTTCGTCTTTCTCTATCCCTCCCCCACCCAAGTCTCATTAGCTTCTCATTTTCACCCGACAAACAGCTTATCATCGTTACTTTTTTGCATTTCTATCATTCATAGTTCTTTATCTCTCCACATCACAGTCTATATCTTTCGTTTCCCTTATCCCTAACCAGTCTGAAGAAGGGTCTCGACCCGAAACATTGCCCACTCCTTCTCTCCAGAGATGCTGCCTGTCCCGCTGAGTTACTCCAGCTTTTTGTGTCTATCAACGGAAAGACAATACGCGATTAGGTAACTAACTATTTGTTTAAGAAGGAACTGCAGATGCTGGAAATTCGAAGGTAGACAGTCTGAAGAAGGGTTTCGGCCCGAAACGTTGCCTATTTCCTTCGCTCCATGGATGCTGCTGCACCCGCTAAGTTTCTCCAGCACTTTTGTCTACCTAGACAACTAACTATCACTCCTTCCCTCACGTAGGCACATGATCCCAAGTGCCATGGTACTGGTGATTTCCCTGACGCACCTGAAAGATTAATCTTTCTTCGTGAAGCTTGCAAGTTACACTGTATACTGACTGATATGACATTTTTGAGCAGGATCTTGATAAGCCTAAGAGTAGCCACGAAATGCACCACATGTTCTAACTCTCACTGTATTAATCTTTTCAAATTACAAATAGTCTTGTTTATAAATTAAATAATGCTTTGTGATTATCGTGAGTGTACAGATTATGTTACCACTCCTAGGAAAGGACTGATAACTTTAGGTGTTACTTTTATGGGATACATAAAGAGAGCAATAAAGTCAACAACCAAACATCAAGCATTATTGACACTCAGTATGTTAAAGGGATGACATATGTTACATTTACAGCACTATACACAAGGAATTATATTTTCGATTTGAAGAGATTTTTGCTGACATGGAATGAATAAAACCAGATTAGGGAAGTATTCTATCATTTTAATAAATGTGATATTCTTTTACTCAGCCATTTAAACTACTTTTAGGAAATATGAATTAATTTGACCATCTTGGAAGCTCATCATCCATCTTATTATTTAAGAAAACCAGATCCAACCATTTACTCTGGCTGTGTCTCCGGACATGCTGCATCTCTTCACCTCTTTTCACAGAGGGTTATAACTAAAAAGATCACGTTTAGCTTTTTTTAAACTGGCAGATATCCCGTTGGCCTGAAGCCAGATCCTGTAAGCGTGCTGTTGACATTATTTACACTGCAGTGCTGAAAACACCAATGCTAGCTGGCAACATATAATTTCACCGATCATCATCTGCTAATGTTAACTATGCTACATTAATGGAATAACTATACAAAACAAAATAATATTTTATATGCTACTGAATTCTTCACAATTTCTTCCCTGTAGGTATGACATCTGCACGTATAAAAATAAACCTTGTGGAACCCTGGGTAAGATTTTACTGCTGAAACTAATGAATGTTTGGAAATTGTTTCCCATTAGTCTTATTGATCTATTGAATTTCTTTTAATTTTGATGCCAGTTTTTTTGTTAAACTGCAAAGATAAAACAATTTATTTAGGAGTATTTTATGTGATCTTTTAGGTTTGCAAAGCACTTAAAGTAGATGAGGTATCGTTTTCCTTCGTTACAATAGATTTCTGTAACAGAAAGTACAACCTGTTATGTTTTTTTCAAGTTGGTGCATTGTGCTAATATAAACACAATAACCTTGTACCATACACTCTTTTCAAATATATGTGTTCATGGTAATAACTGTTGTATCCTCCCATCCTTGACATATCATGTTCAAAAGACTATCATAATTGAGTGACATCTTAATGATACCTATTATCGAGCAAGCTGACACATTATGTGATGCAAACATGTAAACTGAAGCACACCAACTTAGTGGGGTGGGGTGGGGTGGGGGGGAATCACATTATAGGCACAAACTACTTGATTTCCATTGATATAATTGAAAATAATTTTTACTCGCCAGGCGAGAATATCATTAAATTACTACTTGTTGCAATGTCGGTTCTTGACTACTGCAGTTTGTTACAGCGCAAACTAATTGCATGTCATTTGAAAATAATTACAACACATAAGACGTTATTTTTACCAATGGTATAAATTATCCACATGTAATCAAAAACTGTTGACTATTTCTTTCTACTTCTGTACTTGGTCAACATTTTTAAAAATTCCTCCTTCCAAGATACTTAAATGCCATATTGCAAGTTATATGTGGTTTAAAATATATGAATCTCTTTTGGTCAGGACTTAGATATTTTCATGTCTCTAATTCATTAGTTAAAATATGAGCCAGAAATTCTTCTGAACTGCAATTCTGAATTACATATGAGCCATTTTCCTCTATGTATAAAACAGAAATTCAGATGTGTTAAGATAACACTTACCTATTCAACAGTTCGTTGCAATATAAACAAATTACTAATCCAAAAAAAAAACTTGCTATACAAAAACTACATTTAACTTTTTGCTAGGTAAGAATAGAAAAATAATAGAAATGTTGATTTTAGTTCCCTCTTCAGGCTCAAATTTCAGGTGGTCCCATGTTACCAGAAGTAAATTTATAAATCTAACCCCTAGTCTAGACATTTTCCAGCGCTGGCTGCAGCTCAGAAAAAATTAATGTCTGGCCTGTAAAGTGCAATTCCCTCCAGTAAATTTGCAAATGACTATAAACTTAACCTTGTGCCAATTATTCCTTCCGTGTATGTAGGTTATATAGATGTGTATTAAAAAAAAAAGAACCTAAACCACTATAACAAGAGTATTTAAGACTGAAACACCTTGGCTTGACCCTTTGTGTCTCCCTCTGTTTATTTAGGCTTGGCCTCAGTGGCTGGAATGTGTGAGCCTGAGCGGAGCTGCAGCATCAATGAAGATATTGGCTTAGGTTCAGCATTCACAATTGCACATGAGATTGGTCACAAGTGAGTGAATTAAAAGTAATCCCTATTCCCAATTTTAAAATGAATTCTTTGTATAACTCTGCCAAGTTCACAGAAATGCAGCTTTTAGTAACTTGAAGTGATATTAGTTTATGAATCCTAACTACAAATGTCAAAGAAATGATATTTCCCCCTTTTGTGCCTCTTTTCTGCAGTACAGTAGCTGCAAATATTGCGAGCTGTCTGAAATGTTTTTATAATGTTAATGCTTCATTTAGTTTTGCCACAACCCACTCATTACTTTCCTCATCCCTTTTCCATTTGGCTTTGCCCGCAAAGTGCACTATTAAAGTTGACTGTTGCAATCGCCGCACCTGATCAGTAAGAATTGCACTGGCATGAATCATTCAATAAAATTGATTCATGTGGAACAGTAATAAGTCTTCACCATTTACTTTCCCACCACTGATGATTAAATTTGCAGAACATATTCCGTTAACCAAAAGGACCCGTTCTGTACTGTGCTATGTTTTGATTCAATCAAACTTGAAATTCCTTAGTTAGAGGAACAGCAACAGGAATGCAAGTCTTACTCTGCTGCAACACTACCTTGTTACATTGCCAACTTCATCATCCAAATGATTTCACGTGTGTACACAAAATAAAAAAGGTGGCTAGCTCTGCACCTTTTATTGGAACCATTATTAAATTTGGATGACAAATGAAATTGATGGATGACAAATAATATTGAAGGTTTGATCAGGGAAGAAAGAATGTACAAGGCAGATATAGGCAACTGGGATCAAGGGACTTTCTTGAGAAATATAGAGTTATAATAAATTCAAAATAGGGCTTTGAAATATCTTTGGGAAGTAAGTTTAAGGAGAATTCCAAGACCTGCTCTTAGTGTATCTGCGACAGGGAAAACAAAATAACAGTGGAAAGATTGAGACTCATTTAGGATCTAAGGAGTAATCCATGTGTGAAGACAGGGGATGTGGGTGAGGTCCTAAGTGAATACCTCTCATCTGTATTCACCAAACAGAAGGATGTAGAAGAATTCAGAGAGGCGTTCATGGATAATGTGCTGCAGGTCAACAAAAACAAGGAGGCGTTAGATGTCATGGGAGTCATAAGGGATGATAAATCTCCAGGCTCGGATATCGTAGGTTGCTTTGGGGAAAAGAGGGAGGCCACAGCTGTGGCCCTGACTGAAAATTCTGTATTTATATTAACCGTAGGTGCCAGTAGACTGTTCCTTTATTTTAGAAGAGCAGCAAAGATAAGTCGGGCAACTACAGGCAGTGAGCCTGACGTAACTTGTAGGGAAGATAGACAAAAAACGCTGGAGTAACTCAGTGGGACAGGCAACATCTCTGGAGAGAAGGAATGGGTGACGTTTTGGGTCGAGACCCTTCTTCTGACTTGTAGGGAAATTGTTGGAGAAAATCTTAAGGATAAAACAAATGTACACTTGGAAAGGCAGGTCAGATGAGAAATAGTCAACATGGCTATGTGGGGAGGAGGGGAAATCCTGCCTCAGTTATAGTCATACAGCATGGAAACAGCCTTCCACCCAACTTGCCCACGTCAGTCGACATGCACCATCTACACTAGTCCCATCTGCCTCTGTTTGCCCTTATCCTTCTAAACCTACTGTATTCTGTCCAATTACCTGTCTAAATGTTTTTTAAACTTTGTGATACTAACTGTCTCAAATACCTCCTCTGGCAGCTCGTTCCATATATCTTCCACGTTTTGTGTACAAAATAATGTTGTGCCTCTGGTTCTGATTAAATCTTTCCTCTTAAATCTTAAACCTATGTCTAGGATCGCCAACTGTCCCGTATTAGCCACAAAGTCCATCGCCCGGGCCAAAACTCCTCAGCTAGTCCTCAGGCTGGACTTTGTGTGCCGTCTAGCACCCGGACCAACTTATCATTCACCCAGCCACGGCCGAGTCGGTCAACAAATTCCTGTCGGGAATGTGGCCCTTATTTTGACCTTTTGTTCCTTATTTGGGAGTGAGAAAGTTGGCAACCCTACCTATGTCCTCTGATTCTCGATTCCCCTACACTGGTTAAAAGACTATGGACTTAGCCAATCTAAACCTATTATCTTATCCACCTCTCTCAGATCACCCCTCATCCTCCTGCACTCCAAGGAATAAAGTCCTAGACTGCTCAACCTTTAGAGTTCAAGCCCTTGAGTCCTGGCAACATCCTCTAAAGCTCTGCGTCGTGTCCAGGTTAACGACATCTTTCCTATATCAGGGTGACTAAAACTGAACACAATACTCTAAATGTGGCCACACCAATGTCTTGTACAACTGTAACTTAAGCTCACAACATCTATACTCTACAACATCTACAAATCCCTCAATGGGCTTGCACCCACCTACATTAAAAGTCTTCTCACCCACTACACCACCTCCAGGTCCCTCAGATCGGTCGACTTGGGGTTGCTGAATATCCCGCGGTCTAGGCATAAGCTCAGGGGCGACTGCGTCTTTGCGGTTGCAACTCCTAGTCTGTGGAACAGTATCCCTCTTCCCATCAGAACTGCCCCCTCTATCGACTCCTTTAAGTCTAGACTAAAAACGTATCTGTTCTCCCAAGCCTTTCCTGACGTCCTCTGAGCGAGGGCTATTTGTATATATGTATGTAGCTTGCTTGTGTATACTATTCCTATAACAAATGTAAAGCACTTTGGTCAACGAGAGTTGTTTTTTAAATGTGCTATATAAATAAATGTGACTTGACTTGACTATACTCAATGCTCTGACTGATGAACGCCAATGTTCCGAAAGCCATTTTGGACAACCCTATCTACCTGTGACACCACTGTCTAGGAACTATATACCTGCACTCTGAGATCCCTCTGCTCCACAACACTCCCCAGAGCCCTGCCATTCACTGTGTAGGTTCAGTCCCGGTTAGAGTTCCCAAATTGCAGAACCTCTGTATGAGTGTTGCAGAGGTAACATTCTGTATTCAACTACATCAAAGTCAAAAGTAGCCTTTATTGTCATTCAGACCTTGCGGTCTGAATGAAATGTTGTTGCCTTGCAGTCCTACATATAGTAAAAATGACAAAAACACACAATAAACACAAATTAACATCCAACACAGTGAGTTCTCCAGACACCTCCTCACTGTGATGGAAGGAAAAAGTCATAAGTCTTTGTCTCATCCATTCTTATTCTCCCTCTGCGCCGAGGCGATCCAGGCGATACATTGACCATTCCTCAGTCCACCAGCCCAACTGATCAAAGTCTTGCTGAAATGTTTGACAATCATGTTCACTAACTACAATACCAGTCACTTTGGTGTCATCTGCAAACTTATTAATCATGCTCGTACATCATCTAAATCATTGATCTTTCTAGATGACAAACAGCAATGTGCCCAGCATCCAACCCTGAGGCACACGACTAGTCGCAGGCCTCCAGTCTGAAAAACAATCTTCCACCATCACCCTCTGCTTCCTTCCATGAAATTCTCTGCCTCAGAAGGCAGTGGAGGCCAATTCTCTGAATGCTTTCAAGAGAGAGTTAGATAGAGCTCTTAAAGATAGCAGAGTCAGGGGATATGGGGAGAAGGCAGGAACGGGGTACTGAATGTAGATGATCAGCTATGATCGCAGTGAATGGCGGTGCTGGTTCAAAGGGCCGAATGGCCTACTCCTGCACCTATTGTCTATTATCTATTGCCTATTGAAACTAATGTTCTATCCTGTCGGCTATCTCTCCTTGGATCCCATGCAATTTTAACAACCAGAGCAATCTACCAAGCGGAATCTTGTCAAATGTCTTGCTGACATCTATAATGCCTACAGCGCTGCCCGCATCAATGTTTTTGGTTACATCTTCAAAAAATGCAATCAGATTTGTAAGACACTATCTCCCATGTAAAAAACTGTGCAGACTATCCCTAATCAGCCTTTGTCTACCTCCATGCATATATATCGTATCCCTCAGAATACTCTCTAGTAACTTCCTAACCACTGACTTTAGATTCACTGCCCCATCGTTTCCCAGGCTTTTCATTGCTGCCCTTCATAAATATAGGCGCAACATTTGCCACCCTCCAGTCTACTGGCACCTCATCCGCATTTAATAATGGTTCGTAAATCTCAGCCAGGGTGACTGTAACTTTCTTCTGTAGCTTCCAATAGTATCCTCAGATATATCTGATCATGTCCGGGAAATTTGTCTATCTTCATTCATATAGGATCTTCATCATCTCCTCGACCATAATACTGACTGCCCTAAGACACTTCCATTGATTGCCGCAAGTTCCCTGATCCTCGTGTCTTTCGTCATGGTAAAAACAGAGGAGAAATACTCATTGAGGACGTTGCCCATCTCCTCCACATAGAGTTGACTGCTATGATTTCTGAGGGGCCCATTCTATCTTTGGTTACCCATTTTTCCTTAGTGTAGTTATAAACAGAGGAACAGCTTCTTCCCGACAGCCATCAGGCTATTAAACACTACAACGTCATAAGCTTTGAACTACAATAGACTATTATTATAATTATTATTGCACTGTTATTGTTTGTTCTATCTTTTCTGAGTTTTTGTTATATTATTTATTATGATTACATATTCTGTTGTTCAGCAGTAAGTAAGAATTTCATTGTTCTCTCTGGGACATATGACAATAAAACACTCTTGACTCTTGACAATCTCTTGGTCCTTACACTTAATATTATCTGCCAGTGTTATTGCCTGCCCCCTTTTTGCCCTCCTGAATTCCTTCTTTAGTGCTCCTCTGTTCCCGAAACTCCTCCAGGGATACACTTGATCCAACACCTGCCCATATCTGTCCCATGTTGCTTTCTTATTCTTGACCAGAGCCTCACTTTCTCTCATCATCCAAGCTTCCTTGTGCTCACATGCCTTGCACTTCACTCTAACAGGAACATGCATGCTCTGAACTCTTGTCAGCACACTTTTAAAAACATCCCACTTTCTGGACTTTTCCTTTTATTCAAACAACCTGCTTCAATCAACTTGAGCAAGTTCCTGTCTAATACCTTCAAAGTTGGCCTTGTAGAATTTTAACTTGTTGGCCAGCCCTGTGCTTATTCATAACTATCCTAAATCTAATAGAATGGTGTTTGCTGGTCCCACAAGGCTCATCCACAATCCAAGGCTCATCCATTTACCCTTCCCAATTTCCAAAGACTAGATTAAGCATTGACCTCTCCTGTGTAGGGCCTCTGCATATTGCCTGTCGAAACCTTCCTGAACACATTTGACAAATTATGCCCCATCTAAACCTTTTCTAGTTTGACAGTTCCAGTTAATATTGAGCAATTTAAAATCCCCTGCTACGACAACCTTAATAGTATTGTAGCTGCCTGCAATCGCATGGCATATTTGCTCTTCTAATTCCTGTGGACTATTTGGGGGCCTGTAGTACACTCCCAACAACGTGATCATCCCTTTCTTATTTCGCAGCTCCACCCATATACACTTAATTGCCGAACCATCAGCAATATCATCTCTGGCGACTGCTGTGACATCCTCTTTAATCAAGAAAGCAACACCCCCTCCTCTTATACCCCCACCTCAATCTCTCATGAAGCATCCGGACCCTGCAACTTTAAGCTGGCAGTGTTGTCCTTCTCGTAACCAGGTTTAATGACTACAACTCCCCAGTCGCACGGACCTATCCATGTCCTAAGTTCATGTGTCTTACCCATCAAGCCTCTTGCATTAAAATAAGTGCAATACAAAGCAACAGTCCTTCCTTGCTAGCTGCCATTCTCCTGCCTATTCTGTCCATTTATTTTTTTTTCATCACCATCAGCCACAATTTGATTTTTTTTTGATGAGGTAAGATTAATGAAGTCTGGCAGTAGACCTATATTTAAGAGGGAGTTAGATGTGGCCCTTGTGGCTAAAGGGATCATGGGGTATGGAGAGAAGGCAGGTACGGGATACTGAGTTGGATGATCAGCCATGATCATATTGAATGGCGGTGCAGGCTCGAAGAGCCGAATGGCCTACTCCTGCACCTATTTTCTATGTTTCTATGACCTTGTCTGTATAGACTTTAGTATGGCACTCAACAAGGTCTGCTATGATAGACTGGTCCAGACATTTAAGGCACATGGGATCCAAGATGAGCTGGCGAATTGGATTCAAAATTGGCTTGGCGATAGGAGGCAGAGGGTAGAGGTGGAAATATGCATTTGTGATTGGAAGCCTGTGACTAATGGTGTAATACAAGGATCAGTGCTGGGATTCTGTTTTTGAAATATATTGTAAAGAAACATAGAAACATAGAAAATAGGTGCAGGAGGAGGCCATTCGGCCCTTCGAGCCAGCACCGCCATTCATTGTGATCATGGCTGATCGTCCCCTATCAATAAACCGTGCCTGCCTTCTCCCCATATCCCTTGGCTCCACTAGCCCCTAGAGCTCTATCTAACTCTCTCTTAAATCCATCCAGTGACTTGGCCTCCACTGCCCTCTGTGGCAGGGAATGCCATAAATTCACAACTCTCTGGGTGAAAAAGTTTTTTCTCACCTCAGTCTTAAATGGCCTCCCCTTTATTCTAAGACTGTGGCCCCTGGTTCTGGACTTGCCCAACATTGGGAACATTTTTCCTGCATCTAGCTTGTCCAGTCCTTTTATACTTTTATATGTTTCTATAAGATAACCCTTCATCCCTCTAAACTCCAGTGAATACAAGCCTAGTCTTTTCAATCTTTCCTCATATGACAGTCCCGCCATCCCAGGGATCAATCTTGTGAACCTACGCTGCACTGCCTCAATCACAAGGATGTCCTTCCTCAAATTAGGAGACCAAAATTGTACACAATACTCCAGATGTGGTCTCACCAGAGCCCTATACAACTGCAGAAGAACCTCTTTATTCCTATACTGAAATCCTCTTGTTTTTGCTTTCTTCACTGCCTGCTGCACCTGTAAGCCAACTTTCAGTGACCGGTGTACAAGGACGCCCAGGTCTCGCTGCACCTCCCCCTTACCTAACCTAACCCCATTGAGATAATAATCTGCCCCCTTGTTTTTGCCGCCAAAGTGGATAACCTCACATTTATCTATATCATACTGCATCTGCCACGCATCTGCCCACTCACTCAACCTGTCCAGGTCACCCTGCAACCTCCTAACATCCTCTTCACAGTTCACACTGCCACCCAGCTTTGTGTCAACCGCAAACTTGCTAGTGTTGCACCTAATTCCCTCTTCCAAATCATTAATATATATGGTAAACAGTTGAGGCCTCAACACCGAGCCTTGCGGCACTCCACTCGCCACTGCCTGCCATTCTGAAAAGGATCCGTTCACTCCTACTCTTTGCTTCCGGTCTGCCAACCAATTTTCTATCCATGTCTACACCCTACCCCCAATACCATGTGCTCTAATTTTAGTCACCAGTCTCCCGTGCAGGACTTTTTCAAAGGCTTTCTGAAAGTCTAGATACACTACATCCACTGGCTCCCCTTCATTCATTTTACTTGTCACATCCTCAAAAAATTCCAGAAGATTAGTCAAGCATAAATCCATGTTGACTTGGACTGATCCATTTACTGCTATCCAAATGTCCCATTATTACCTCTTTAATAATTGACGCCAGCATCTTTCCCACCACCGAAGTCAGGCTAACTTGTCTGTAATTCCCCGTTTTCTCTCTTGCTCCTTTCTTGAAAAGTGGGATAACATTAGCTATCCTCCAATTCACAGGAACTGATCCTGAATCTATTGAACATTGGAAAATGATCACCTATGCGTCCACTATTTCTAGGGCCTCTTCCCTGAGGAGCCTGGGATTTATCATCCTTCAGTCCTATTAGCCTTCCCAATACTATTTCTCGCCTAATGAAAAATGTCTTTCAATTCCTCTACCCCCTTAGATCCTCTGCCCTCCAGTACATCTGGGAGATTGTTTGTGTCTTCCTTAGTGACGACAGATCCTTAGTGAAGACAGATTCAGCTCATCAAGTATGCGCTACTATTCAATTATGACTGATCTATTTTTTCCTTTATACCCCATTCTCTTGTCTTCTCCCCATAACCATTGGTGCCCTTACCTATCAATCTCCGTTTAAAAATCCCCAATGACTTGGCCTCCATAGCTGTTTGTAGTTGAATTCTCATGAATTCCACAGATTTACCACCCTCTGGCTAAAGAAATTCCTCCTCATCTCCATCTTAAATGTACGCACTTTTATTCTGAGATCGTGCTCTCTGGTCCTAGATTCTCCACTACTGGAAGCATCCTATCTACACCCACTGTATGTAGGCCTTTCATCATTCAATAGGTTTCAATGAGATCTCCCCTCATCCTTCTAAACTTCAGTGAGTTTAAACCCAGAGTCATCAAATGCTCCTCATACATTAACCCAATCATCCCCAGGATCATTCTCGTAAAATCCCTTTGGACCCTCTCCAACGTCAACACATTCTTCCTCAGGGTCCAAAACAGTGCACAATATTCTAAATGTGGTTTGATCAATGCCTTATAAGGCCTCAGCATTACAACCTTGATTTTTATATTCTAGAGCTCTCAAAATGAATGCCAGCATTGCACTCTCATAGCCTATGCCTTTATTCCTTCTACCAAATGCATGACCGTACACTTTGCTATGCTGTATTCCATTTGCCACTTCTTTGCCCACTCTTCGAACCTGTCCAAATCCTGTCCAGACTCCCTGCTTCCTCAACACTACCTACCCCCTCCACCTATCATCCGCAAACCTGTTCACAAAACCGTCAATCCTATCATCCTATCATCCAGATCAGTAACAGATAATGTGAAAAGTAGGGAAACCAATACTGACCCCTGCGGAACACCACTAGTCACCAGCAGCCAACCAGAAAAGGCCTCATTTATTCCCACTCGTTGCCTGCTGCCCTTCAGCCAATCTTCTATCCATGCTACTACCTTGCCTCTCATGTCATCAACTCCAATCTTGTTTCGCAGGCTCACGAGCAGCACCTTATTAAAGGCCTTCAGAAAAATACCATGGATAAGATGGCCAAATGGCATGTTTCCGTGCAGAGTAGCTCTATGACACAATTGCTCTATGAATGCTGGAGGCATAATTCAGAAGTTTGTGAATGATAGAAATGTTTGTGGTGATACAAGGAACTGCATAAGTTGGTTTACAAAGAAAGACACATTGTGCTGGAGTAACTCGGCTGCTCAGGCAGCATCTCTGGAAAACATGGAGAAGTGATATTTTGGATCGGAACTGAAGAAGTGTTCAAGTATTAAGTGATGCATTTTGAGAGGTCAAATAGGAATAAGGCATATACAGCAAATGGTAGTATGCTATGCAATATGTTCATTATCAGAGGCACCCTGGGGTTCATACTGTAGTTCCCTGATCACCGATTAGATGGCATTTGCATTTAGTTTTGATCTCCGCACTGTAGGCGGGATATAGTTAGGGTACAGAGAATGCAGAGGAAATTCACGAGGATGCAGCCTGGATTGAGAGGCTTTTAATTATGAAAGATTTGATTTTCTGTGAAAGGAAAAAAAGGCTGAATGGTGACCTGATACTGGTATATAAGACTGAGAGGCATAGATTGGCATAGTCAGAATCTTTTTCCCATATTAGTGGTATAAAAAAAAGAGAGTTTAGATTTAAGATGAGAGGAAAGAGGATCTGAGAGGAATTTTTTTTAATGCAGAATGTAGTTGATATCTCTATCTCTCGGCTATAGGACGTGGTGGAGCCAAATACAATCACTGTTTGAGAGATATTTATGCAGACACTTACATAGGTAAGGTGTAGAGGAATAAGGGTAAATGGGATTGGTGTAGATGAACAAAAGAATTAGCATGGGCATGGTGTGCTGCATAGCTCTATGGCTCGAGTAGTCAGGATCGAACCTGGGTCTCCGACGCTGCAAGCGCTGTAAGGCATCAACTCTACCGCTGCGCCATCGTGCCGCCCTTAAGAGAATTAAGGACATCCTGATTTCTACAAAAATCTGTAAATTCCCTTTATGTTATTGTGCATCCGATTCAGTGCACCCATAAGAATGCAAAACATCTGATAACAGACCTTGAAAATCTCATCCATGTTTCCATAAGGCCTTCACAGCTGCTCCAGCTATATCACATGTATGCTAATGCCACCTCAACTGACTGGCATCCTAAAGCAAGCATCGGACCCTAATCTTCTCCCTTAATTGAAGCACCAATTCTTCCTCTCCACAAAACTCTTCTGGCTTCTCGTCCCCACTGCATTCCTCCCTCCCCCAATCACAGGCAACCTCTCGGACCCAACACCTACTTGTGATGAGGATTGACATGATTTACGCTGGAAAGTTTTCTTTTTTTTTGCCAAGATACACACGAAAAGCCAACAAGGAACCCATTAGCATTAAATATGAAGAATTAAATAAATGCACCCATCCTATCCAGTTTATCCTTGGCACTGATTGTGGACTATCTGTCTGAAGTAATCATTGCGCAATACCTCTTCCGAACACTTAGAGAAATTTAGCACGTCCAGATATTCAAGTATTAAGAGCTGCTTTAATGAGACTGGTGTATATAATATGGATGTGAACACAGAGTCCGAGACTTTCATTAAAAGCAAGGAAATCATGCCAAGGATGATCCCAAAAAAATCACATTTCATGTTGATGTTATTGTGGGCAGTCAATTTCATATTTAAATCTAGGACATCTCATCCAAAATGGGTCTGTTGACAACCATACTCTTCCATTCATTCTCTTGCTGACCACTTCTTCCTCCTTTCCCACCTTCTACAGTGTCATGCAGCAGTTAAAAGTCAGTCTTCAGACAGCTGGCTTAAGCTGTGTCCCTGAATTAAGCCAGCTGTCAAAGGCTAGCAAAGACTGCTAGCTGCTGCTGCTGCAAGGTTGCACCAGGAAGGTTTCTTGTCAGCAGGGTTTGTTGACAGCAGCATTTGTCATTAGTTATGGATACTATCGGGACTTGTGGCTAACTCTGAAGGAGTCCGTCCCCTCCAGTGGTTTTGGAAATTTCACTCAGTAAGTTTCAACTTATTTTTGAGGACAACTGCGAGAAAATGGGATGCACCATTATCTTTAAAATCTTGACCAAGTTTTTCCTGGATGGAACTCACCCTTTTTAGGTTTTGTGTTTGCATCAGGAAAATCATTAGGAAAACAGGGTTTGTTTGGCAGTATGATACAGGACAGCCAGTGCTCCTTTTAAAACTAAGTTGCCTCTTATCTATTTCATTTCCAAACCTCTCAACTTTAAAAAGGCTTCTATTATCAAAAGAAGTGCATGCTCACACACACACACACACACACACACACACATATATATATACACATACACACACACACACGTACACACACACACACACACGTACACACACACACACACACACACACACACACACACACACACACACACACACACACACACACACACACACACACACACACACACACACACACACACACACATATTTTCACATGCACATGATATAGTCCCAGTTACTTGCTTTGGCATATCTTGGAACATGGGGACAATTTGATGCATTCTGATTCATTTATTTCTATACTTCCCACGATATGCTCCATTGTCTGAAGACAATTTTGCTCAGCCTACAGATGTCCTTATATTCCTTATTGACTCAGCAGGATGGACTGCTCTTAAACAAAATGGAAAAGGTTACAGCCATCACGCAGTTTCCTCACTCCGATTTTGCCACTCCTAGACTGAGTCACCAAGAGGAGGCATTATCGAGTGTCCTGCCAGTTTTTCCTCCCTTCCCCAGATGAATTAACTTTTATTTTCCAGAGCATTGGTTATATGGTTTTCAGCTTGGAGACGCATGTTTTTAAAGGCTTGATGAATTTATAGTTCAGAACTTTGGTGTTTGTTGAGATAGCCATGGCTATAAATTAACAACTTTTGCAGGATATTTTCAAAGGAGAGATATTAGTCAACGCAGGGTAAATGAAGACTGGGGAATAAAAACAGTAAAGTCGGACTGTATATTTTGAGAGAGTTTCCAGTTTTTGGATGTATTTAAGATTCAGGGTATCAGAACTAAAAGAAAAACGACCACGTAGAATTTTATAAGGAATAATGAAGGAAGTAGAAATGGGGTGTGAGGAAAATACAAAGGGAACAACCTCATCTGGGAAGGTAAAGATGGCCACTATATAGTGCATATGTAGCATGGAGTTCACTTTTCTCCCTTTGGTCATCTGCTGCTATCCTCTCTGCTGCTCGGTCATTCCCCTTTCTTTCTCCTGTCTGCTTCTAAATTCTTGTTTTTCTTTGGATAGCAAGGCGATGTTACATCATAATATTCCACTGCCATCGTTCTGTCTTGCTCTTTATTTTTAGTCAAAAGTTATATTTTGAATTTACAACCATTCCCCATCCACTTGCTGTGCCTATGACTGACCTTTCAGCTGCATTCTGGTTCTTGGCTAGGATTCCATGTTTATGGGCCACATTTAAATACATTTTATTGCCATTTCTGGATCTTGTGGTGACCTACAATGTCACTGCTGTTTGTTTTCCAGCCCTTTGCAAGCATCTGTTTACATGAGTCTTCAATTTTCCTGGAGAAGGGAGGAAAAACTGGCTGGACACTCTAAAATGTCATCCATGAATATGTCCTCCAATATCCTACTGTCTTGGATTTCATGTGCCAGCTACCTGTTTCTAAACTTGCACAAACGCTTACTGATGTTCCAAACTCACTTTACTTCTGTCAACTTTATCGCATTGCAGGACGCCTCCCTTATTTTACCATTTAAAGTTACCTTGAAATCAGGTTATAGTTAAAGGGGAGATTGGATAGTTTAGGTTTATTCTCACTGGTCCCAAGGAGGCTGAAGGGTGAACTTATATAGATTTTAGAAATTATGAGGGGCATTGACAAGATAGTCTTTTCCCCAGGGTAAGAGAATCTGGTACAAGATGGCACAGGTTTGGGATTGGAAGAGAGAAATTTAAAGGAGGGAAAGGGGTAAGTTTTTTACTTTGAGGATGATGATTAGAATGAACTGCTCAAAGAGGTGATGGAGGCAGATACAATTTCAACAGTCAAAAGGCATTTGAACAAATTGTTGGATAGGAAAATCATAGAAATGTTTTTTCAAGCATTTTGCCACTTTTCAAGGACTTGCATCCCAAGATCTCTCCGTACAACAGTCATGGTTATCTAGCCCCATCCATGTTTATTACCTCCCCTTTATCATCTTTGTCTCCCCTTGGTGAAATCTTGCAGAAAATCATATCATTTCAACGTACATTCACAGTAGTACATTGATCTACCCAATCACCACCATATAACAATTACAGCACGGAAACAGGCCATCTCGGCCCTACAAGTCCGTGCCGAACAATTATTTTCCCCTAGTCCCATCTACCCGCACTCAGACCATAACCCTCCATTCCCTTCCCATCCATATACCTATCCAATTTATTTTTAAATGATAAAATCGAACCTGCCTCCACCACTTCCACTGGAAGCTCATTCCACACAGCTACCACTTTTGACTCCTTCACTGTATCGGAACCAGCTTGAAAGTATCTCCTTAGAAATAGTGAAAATCATTTGTGTTTTTGTACATAAACAGAATTGAAAATCATTTGTGTTTTAGTACATAAAGAGAATTGTTACTCTCGTTCTCAGCTATAAACGTATTGTGACTTCTTTGCATTGACATTATACATGAACATTATTTTTAATTGTTCTTCACAGTGACTTTGTCACAGACAGAGACTAAGCAACAACGTTTATGATAGGGGCTGATGAGAATTACATTGTTCTTCTCACCATGTAGTTGGAAAATTGTTGTGCTCATCCAGTCAGGCAGTTCTCACAAGTTGGTTCTCATTACTTGCATTATTTTGGGTTGAGTTTTCTTGGCCTCCAGAAAATTTAAACTCTTGATTAGAGAGACTGAAGATTGCCAGGAATTGAAACTCAGACCTCATGGGCAATGCAATAGTTAGCATTGCTTTTATACAACGCCAGATACTTTGGTTTCAAGTCAAGTTGAGTTTATTGTCATATGTATAAGTATGGTGAGGTACAGGTACAATGAAAATTTGGACCTCCGATGTCGCCCATGTGGAGTTTGTATTTTCTCCAGGTGCTGCATGGTCTCTGGGTGTTCTTGTTTCCTCCAACGTGGCAAAATGTATTGGTTGTCAGGTGGCTGCTGTAAATTATCCCAGGTGTAGATGAGGGATCAGAAAATCAGGGGTGAAGACGGGCATGCAAAGGATGTACGTGACAGGGAAGTATGTGGGAGCATGGGACCGACGGGAATGTTCTGAATGCTGGCGAGCATAAATCATGAAACCATAAATCATAAATCATGCAATGTGCACTTTGCTTGGCCATGACCTTCAAGCATTGATGGGAGAATGACTTGAGACATGATTGGGATGAGAGAGGATTAGGGAACACACTCGTAGACTAATTTTATCAAGGAATACTTTAGCATTCTTTAGTCCCTCACTTACCATACATAATAGAGACTAACAAGAAATGTTGATGCTCAATTGGGATGTTATGGTAGCAATCTGCTAAACATCTGCACATATTGGGCACAGGCCAATGGATATATATACAGTGGTAATATATAATCCGTATCACAAGAGATGTACCTCGTTCATGGAATGAGCCATTTTCCTGCTACCTCTTACACTTCATCTGTCCGTCACCGAACATATACTAAATTCTCCTTTTGCTGAAGAACAAAAACTACAAATCAACTGAGTGCTTTAGTATGAAGGCAGATGGGAATTGAAAATGTTTTGAGAATAAATGTACATCAACACACAGAAATCAAGCAGAGTCAAATCTCAAAACGTAAAGCGGTCTGAAAGCCTTTTGCTGCTGAGCTTGATGCTTTGATTATGAGAGGGTGGCATGTTGGATAGCTGTCCACATTAAGCTAACACAATATTTCTTTCTTTATAGTTTCGGCATGAACCATGATGGAATTGGAAACTCCTGTGGGACGAAGGGTCATGAAGCAGCAAAGCTCATGGCAGCTCACATTACTGCCAACACCAATCCATTCTCCTGGTCTACATGCAGCAGAGATTATATCACCAGCTTTTTGGAGTAAGTGCCTAGTAGCACAGAATATTAGATTATCAGATTTATAAAGAAGGTAGCCACTATTACCCCCCAAAAAAACATCGAGTTAATTGATATAATTGGATTTGAAGCTTACTGAAAGGTTTAGTTTAGCTGAATAAAATGGATATATACTTGATTTTTGACATTTGTTGATCCATTTAGAGTAACCGATATTTATAAGAAAGAAAACCAGCTGAAAACGTTTTTCTTCGTTTAGTCTTTATTTATCCTGTTAGTTTAACTTGTCAGTTAAGGAGAGAAATATGAACATTAAAAAAATGTTGTTTATTTATTACCACATTGTACAAATATGTCCAATGGAATCTGAGATGTTTTGCTTATATTGTTGTTGATTTATCCATTGCACGTTATCAGGTTTGAACAAAGCCTTGAACCAATTAATTAACCAACCATTGATTGTGAGTCTTGGCGAAGATCATGGGATGTGTTCAAAGCATAATAAATAGATCAACATTCTATATTTTGAGGAGATTTTGCAGTGAAGCAGCCAAAATGTGTAGCAAGGAACTGCCGATGCAGGTTTACACAGAAGATAGACACAAAATAGACACAAAATGCTGGAGTAACACCAGGCAGCATCTCTGGAGAGAAGGAATGGGTGACGTTTCAGGTCAAGAAATGTCTGAAGAAGGGTCTCGCCCCGAAACGTCATCCATTCCTTCTCTCCAGCGATGCTGCTTCTCCCGCTGAGTTACTCCAGCATTTTGTGTCTATTCCATATTTTATTTTGTGTTACAAATTTTGTAGAGTATAAATGGTTTTTGTAATTATAAAAAAAAAAAAAATTCTATTTAATTATCGACAGTAATGCACGTAAAAATAATGCTGGATATTCTGACGCTCAGCCTCACATTCCCATTGGTTTTGATCGCGACAGAGCATAAAACCAGCTAAATGGTTTTGGCTCCAAAATGTTGGTTTCCATTATCAGCCGGTGGGAGCCTGTGCAGGGATGAGTTATAACGGCTTGTTCTGTATTGCTGACATGTGGAACTGATATACCGCCTTGTATAAATAATAGCTTACTGCTCCTATGGGGGTTTTATGCACATTGGAAACAAAGTGGGGGGTAATCACTGACTTTATTTTTCACCCGGAATGAAGTGACATTCTGAGGAATACTCAGATCTGCCTTTAACACTTGTCCACAGACTCAATGTCTTTTTTTTATTCCCCTAAGTGGAAAAATCGACAGAAATCTTGAGAGCTGTCCTTAATAAAGCAGCAATCCAGCTGTGTGCATTCCCTTAAGACAGGGGCAATATTTAATGTTTTCTTCCAAAACAGATCATTGGCCCAAAACCTATCCTGGTGATCAGATTGATGTTTTTTTTACACAAAATGTGATGCTAAAAGAATCTAAATACTGAAGTTAATTATTTAAATGAAAAGATAGCTCTGCCAATATAAAGTAGCTGGGACAGAGCTTAATCTCCAGACAATAAGGCTGTAAGCACATAGATTCATAAATTGATTTAGAGCCTAATTATCTAATTGGAACATTTGTGACAAGAACATTTCAGCAGTGGATTTTGTCTGTCCAGTTCTTTTGTGCCAGCCAATGAACTTTCCACATTGTACATTCAGGGTTAGATCCCATTAGATTCTGCCAGCAATTGTTTCTGTTTTTCAGACCAAATATTTAGTGCTGCTATAGGCAATCAGAGGCCTGCAGCAACATTTCTCTGCTGATACATTTTTGGTGGAAGGAATTTCTTCAATGCTGGAAGCTGGTGAAATACGCACATGGGATACTTGCCTTCGTTGTAAAGTTATGTTGTAGTGCGTGGGTCTCAAAAGGAAGCACGAAGTCCAGTGTTTTGAGAGGCACCTTTTATTATGTTCCTCCCGGTTGTAGGGAAGACCAAACAAGAGAAAGATGGCACCCAAACCCCTGCCTTTAAACCCTCTGGCTAAGGGCTGCCTACGGACTGAACCACTCCCGTGCCGAGGGGTTCGACAGTATGATGGCACGACCCTTGGGAGCCGCCACAGGACCCCCCCCCCCCAGAACCAGAGGCACGAAACGCACCGGCGGGTGCACGACCCGGCCGGCCCGCGTGCGGAAGTCAGCCGATCGTGGGGCTTGCGGAGGCATAGGTGGAGGGACTGGTCGAGGGACCGGCGGGAGGACAGGTGGAGTGACAGGCGGAGGGAGCCGTGAAGGGGGGCGCCCTCGAGGCCGAGGTTGGGCAACCAGCACCGGCTGGTCAATGTCCAGGTGTGCCGGCTTCAAACGGTCAATCGACACTGCCTCCGGCCGGCCCCCATGTCCAGGACAAAAGTCGACTGCCCGTGTTCCAGCACCCGGAACGGGCACTCGTACGGCCTCTGGAGTGGCGTCCGGTGGGCATCACGGCGCAGGAAGACGTACGGGCAGTCCCTGAGGGCTGATGGCACGTGTGGGCGAAATGTCCCATGGCGGGACGTGGGGACGGGTGCGAGCCTACCAACTCGCTCGCGAAGGCGCTTTAGGGTGGATGAGGGCATTCCCTGCTGCCCTGGCGCCGACGGCACGAACACCCCGGGCACCGTGAGTGGCGACCCGTACACGAGCTCCGCCGATGATGAGGCCAAGTCCTCTTTGGGAGCAGTCCGGATGCCCAGCATGACCCACGGCAACTCGTCCATCCAGTCCGGGCCGGAGAGTCGTGCCTTCAGTACTGCCTTTAGCTACCAGTGGAACCTCTCCACCAGACCGTTAGCTTGCGGGTGGTAAGCCGTGGTGTGGTGTAGCCGCATCCCCAGCAAGCGAGCCATGGCTGACCACAGCTCGGAGGTGAACTGTGGCCCCCGGTCTGAGGAGATGTGCGCCGGCACCCCGAAGCGAGCAATCCAGTGCGCGGACAACGCACGAGCACACGTAACCGTTGATATATCGGCCAGCGGAATGGCCTCCGGCCACCGCGTGAAGCGGTCCACCATTGTCAGAAGGTGGGTGATGCCCCGGGACGGCGGGAAAGGCCCTACAATGTCTACGTGGAGATGGTCGAACCGCCGGTGAGGTAGACCAAACTCCTGGAGAGGCGCACAGACATGGCGCTGGATTTTTGCCATCTGGCACGGAATGCAGGTGCGAGCCCAATGGCCAACCTGCTTGCGCAGACCGTGCCACATGAAACGAGCGGCCACTAGTGCCGTTGTCGCCCGGATTGATGGGTGAGCCAGTCCGTGGATCACCTCGAACACCCTCCGGCGCCAGGTGGCAGGGACGATGGGGCGCGGCTGACCGGACGACACAGCGCACAGGATTGTCACTCCCCCAGGACCGAGAGGGACATCCTCAAGGCGGAGGCCGGAGATGGCAGTCCGGTAGGCGGGCACCTCATCGTCCGTGAGCTGTGCCTCTGCCAGAGCAGAATAGTCAATTCCGGGCGCCACCTCGAACACGGCGTTGATAGCGGGGCGGGACAATGCGTCGGCCACCCGGTTCTCTTTCCCCTCGATGTAGCGGATAGATGTTGTATACTCCGAAATGTAGGCCAATTGCTGCTGCTGTCGTGCGGACCAGGGGTCGGAAACCTTCGCCAGGGCGAAAGTGAGCGGCTTGTGGTCCGTGTAGGCGGTGAACTGGCGGCCCTCCAGGAAGTAGCGAAAATGGCGCACTGCCAGGTACAGAGCCAGGAGCTCGCGATCGAACGCGCTGTATTTCGTCTGCGCACGGTTGGGGTGCCGGCTGAAGAAGGCCAGGGGCCGCCAACCTCCGCCCGTCAGTTGCTCCAGCACAGCACCAACCGCCGACACCGAGGCGTCCACCGTGAGAGCAGTCGGGGCATCTTCCCGCGGGTGCACTAGCAGTACGGCCCGAGCAAGGGCCTCCTTCGCGCCGTCAAAAGCTGCCCCTGCCTCGTGGGTCCATTCAACGTTCTTGTTCTGCCCACCCGCCAGAAGTTGATACAGAAGCCGCATGATGTGGGCCGCGGATGGCACGAAACGATGGTAAAACGCCACCATTCCGACAAACTCCTGCAGGCCACGCACGTGCGTGGGCGGGGAAACCGACGGATGGTGTCGACCCTGTCAGGCAGGGGAACCGCGCCTAGCGCAGTCACGCGGTGGCCGAGGAATTCAATCTCGGTTACACTAAAACGGCACTTGTCGAGGTTGATGGCCAAACCATGCTCGCTGAGCCGCTGAAAGAGCTGGGGCGCAGTGCTCCTGCCGCGAGCGGCTGGCCACCAGGATGTCGTCCAGGTACACAAACACGAAATCGAGGTCGCGACAAACCCCGTCCATTAGGCGTTAAAAGGCCTGCGCAGCGTTCTTGAGGCCGAACGGCATCCGCGTGAACTCGTAAAGTCTGAATGGCGTGATGATCGCCGTCTTGGGTACGTCAACCGGATGAACCGGGATCTGGTTATAACCCCGTACCAGATCCACTTTTGAAAATATTGTGGCCCCAGCCAAATGGGCGGTGAAGTCCTGGATGTGGGGTACGGGGTATCGATCCGCTGTTGTTGTGGCGTTCAGCTGTCGGTAATCCCCGCAAGGTCGCCAGCCCCCGCTCGACTTAGGGACCATGTGGAGTGGGGACGCCCAAGGGCTGCTCGAAGGGCGGACGATCCCCAAGGTCTCCATTGTGCGGAATTCCTGCCGTGCCAGACGCAGTTTATCCGGCGGCAGTCGGCGTGCTCGTGCATGGAGTGGTGGGCCAGTAGTCTAGATAAAATGTACCACTCCGTGGCTGGGGGTCGATGATCGAAATTGTGGGGTCAGAATGTCTGGGAACGCGGCCAAGATCTGTGCGAAGCGGGAGTCCACGGACGCCAGGGGCCGTCCCACCGGTTGATACAAACGCAACGTGATCGGCTCCATCGTAGCGGCATTGACCAAACGCTGACCCCTGACGTCCACTATGAGGGAATGCGCCCGGAGGAAATCGGCCCCGAGCAATGGCTGGGAGACGTCGGCAATGGTGAACCGCCACGAGAAATGTCAGGAGCCGAACACGATCGGAACCATGCGCACTCCATATGTGCGGATGAGGCTGCCATTCGCCGCGGTGAGGACGGGCCCCCGCTTACCGGAACGAATGTCGGCCAGCGAAGGGGGCAGGACACTGAGCTCCGCTCCAGTATCCATGAGGAAGCGGGTCCCGGAGCGCCGATCCCAGGTCAAAAGGCGGTGAATTTGGCCGGCCGCCGCGGGGACTATTGGCAGCCGGCCCAGGCGTTTCCTGGGAATGTGCACGGCTGGCGGCATTGTCGTGCTGCATCCGTGACCTCTTCAACCGTGTCCTGGTCGAGGGCCCCCACCAGGTAATAGAAGCGGGTGGCATCGACCATGATGCCCCGCAGGTTGAACTGGGCCTCCACCTGCTGGAACCAGATGAGCGGCCGGGTGGTCCAGAAGTTGGGCAGTTTCACCGAGACCGCGTCCAGAGACAGGGCCGGGCCGGCCTGTGAGGAGGTAGGGCTTTCTCTTCTCTCCATCATGATGCCAATGGAGCGTCGGGGGTCACCAATGTGGTGCGTGGGTCTCAAAAGGAAGCACGAAGTCCAGTGTTTTGAGAGGCACCTTTTATTATGTTCCTCCCGGTTGTAGGGAAGACCACACAAGAGAAAGATGGCACCCAAACCCCTGCCTTTAAACCCTCTGGCTAAGGGCCGCCTCCGGACTGAACCACTCCCGTGCCGAGGGGTTCGACAGTATGATGGCACGACCCTTGGGAGCCGCCACAATGTCAAACATTGGAGTAACTCTGCAGGTCAGGCAGCATCTCAAAGATGAATGTTTCTCTGTCTCGTTGCATGCAGGCATGGACTGCTTCATTTGTTGCATAGTTTTCAATAGGTTGGAACCATGTTGCACCATCAATAAAACATCCCTTTTTCTAAACCTTTGATTGATGCCAAGCTGTTAATGCATAGGCTTAAAATGGTTTAAGCCAAAACACCACACTTGCGAACTCTTGCGATAAGTAGTCATTCTCAGATTTGCCTGTGAAATTCAACTCTTTGGTACATGCTTTGATAAACGGTACTAGAGAAATCCAATTTACGCATTGGTTCGCAAGCAGATTGTGTATATTTCTGCCATTGTTAACACGTATCCCAGTTTGAGCAATTACAGACCCACACAACTTAATGCAGAATATTATCAGTGTGAAGATGGAGTTTCTTCCAATCTTTTTATATCTGACTCTGACAGGTTTGCAATGAGGGTGAGTTTAAGTAGATTTATCTCTTCTGTTGGTTTGCTCATTATCCATTGAAGACCAGGAAACAGCTAAATCCTCTGGTAATTAGTGAGTACTGTCAGTGGTAATGTGACAAAAACATGCGTTCATGGCAATTGAAACGCTATTCTGTGTTCCTGCTACTTTCTGTGTTTCTTCCAAATGTTTTGAACACAAAGGTGCACTGCTCCAGCACCTGAGGAAGGCTAAAGGTGGCGCAGCGGTAGAGTTGCTACCTTACAGTGCTTGCAGCACCAGATAACCAGGTTTCGATCCCGACTATGGGTGCTTGTCTGTACGGAGTTTCTACGTTCTCCCTATGACTGCGTGGGTTTTCTCCGAGATCTTCGGTTTCCTCCCACACTCCAAAGACGTACAAGTTTGTAGGTTAATTGGCTTGGTAAATGTAAAAAATGTCCCTAGTGTGTGTAATGTGTGGGGATCACTGGTCGGCGTGGACTTAGTGGGTCGAATGGCCTGTTTCCGCACTGTATCTCTAAGCTAAACAAAAGGATAGTAATCAGAAGGAATTCCCAATCCCACTTTTGACCTGATGCCTTGAAACTGAAAGAGCCTGGGGTCCATAACATCAGGCATCTTAAGTCTAAATTTAGACAGCTACCTCATTGGTCAATCAACTATCACCTTGATACAGTCATGCTCAAATAATTATGCTTTACAAACAATGTGTCAGACCCATTCACTGCACTCTTGGGTACATCCGTTCCCAGTGGCAGGATAGACTCATTGGAGTTGGCACTTTGATGTTAACACATGTAGAAAGCAGTAGTTGTGGGAGGAGGTAGTTGAGGCAGGTTCTATCGCAATGTTTAAGAAACATTTACACAGTTACCTGGATAGGATAGGTTTAGAGGGATATGGGCAAAACACATGCTGGTGGGACCAGTAAGAATTTCATTGGGACATACATGTAATGTATTCATGCATTTTCATGTATATGCTAATGAGTTGGTGTTGTATATGTAGGGGATGTTGGGTAATAAATCTCTCTTGTGATCCAGCCAGCCTGCGTGTAAGTTGTTATTCATTCTGCTGTCGGGAATATAACAATACAGTATGACAATAAAACATTCTTGACTTGTGGATGGTACATGTTGACCTGTATGGGCAGGTTGGGCCAAAGGGCCTGTTTCCACACTCTAGGACTCTATGGCTTTAAAAGTGATGCACAATTGCAAATACCATCAGCAGATTGACAAGATCAAACCCAGAGGAAAGAGATCTTACAATTATGGGAGTTGCCATTGTCATAATAAAATAGACCATTGAACAATAATAATAGCCAAAGCCACAGGAGATAAAGAGATGACATAAGGTACCTATGCTTTAAGCTAATACTTCCTCATTTGTTCCATTTCCTTTCATTTCACAACCACCCGAGATTTAAGAGAGACATTTTTGAGTATGCGAGTCCTTCCTATTTTGCCTCCTCCCCAAAAAAAATCACCTTACCTGCATTCTTATATACATATTTATGGGAGGCCAAGAAATCTCTCCTGCCATAAGTGCTGGTAGGACTATTCCATGGCAAATTGGAATAATCTATCTCATTGCTTGATCTAATAATGACTGTCACCAGCTCAGACAATGGCCTGTACATCATGCAGCTGTCGGATTTGAGAAAGCATCTATAAACGATGGCTCTCCAGGAACAAGTTGGCTACAAGTTCTAAGTCATAGTCATATAACACGGAAACAGGCCCTTTGGCCCATCTTCCCCATGACAATCAAGATGTCCCATCTACACTATTCCTATCTGCCTACATTAGACACATATCGCTCTAAACCAATCCTATGCATGTACCCATCTAAATGCATTTTAAATGTAAGTTGAAGGGTAAATTTGGATAATGGTTCTGGTATTGGTTGCTCAGCTTGGTAATGTCAGTTATTTCTGGGACTAGTTGCTCAAGATTATTAGGTGGGTTTATATCATGTGACAATGCGTGAAGTTAGTGCTGCATAGGTAAGGAATGTGAATCACTGATCGTGGTCAAATGTGTAAGGTCGTTAAACTTCCTGTGCTGAGTTTAGTTCCTCACAACTAGACTCCTGGCACTGACCTCCACTGCAGTCTCCTTCCGTCATCACTGGACAGTACGCTTTGATATCTTCTTGCCCCCATGTGGATGGAGAATGTCTTCACTTCGCCTTGCTTTCCGATGCCTCCAGAGTCGGCGTGTTCCCTTCTGAAGCCCAGCATCACCTGCTGGTGCAACCTCCCAGATGTAGAATGACTTAGTCACAAGCATCAGCATATCAGACTGAGTTGGATTATTGCTGGTTATTTCTAACTGCAGCTCGGGACTTCAGGCATCAGGATACACAAATCAATTTCAAGACGTGGTTGCTACAACCATACCATAGAGTTCTGGCCACAAACCTTCTGTGAAACTTCCACAGGCTCAAACTGCTGCTGGCTAAATCCAGAAAAATCTCACACCAATTTTCTATCCAAATTCTCTCCTAATTCGGGTTTAAATACAAGAAACGTCATAGTTAAAGCACACAACTTTAACACCTAGAAACTAGACAATCTCCTGCTTATTTATAGCCATCCATTTACAATTTAAATTATCTTTTTGCACTGAAGGGGTTGCTTCACTTGTAGCTTTCCATGAATAGATCTTTGGTAGAGTTGTGACCTTTGGTAACATTAGGCATACCTGTTACATTGTGTGTGGGGAGTTGGGGGATGTTGCTCAGGAACTGTTGAGTGTAAATCTGTATAAAGTCTGCCTGAATGGTTTAGTTTTTCAATGTGCAGCTGTGTGTTTTACCTTTAGTCTCACTTTTAATCATACAACCAGATGTAGGTATGTTTTGATTGAAAACAAATAAAGGAACCTTTTTGGTCAAATTAAGATTATGTTCTATATAGTCTGGAAAATTGTTTCACATGTTTCTTGGTTTGGGTGCAATTTCTGCCCCTATCTATCACGTCTGGAGATTATGTGGAAGTTAGTGGATGGTCTTCTGTGGTATATTATTTCCAATCCACATAAATTAATGAAATTCAGTACCATCATCATAACGTAATGGAGAATCATAATTTAAAAAAATGTTGGCATAACTTGATTTCATTAAGAGTCTTAATGAACTGATAAAAGAAATAAACATTGAAGTGTAACATGATAATGGTTATTGGCTAAATGGAAATAATATTATTTATGTTTAAAAGGAAATGAATCAATTTCATGTGACAGTTGGAATAATGGACTGAGTGAATAACCTATAATCTAGTTTAGCTTCCAGATCTTTCTATAAAGGGTAGGAGAGAGTAACTGGTTTATTATGAACTATGTGGTTAGATTGCAGTCTTAAATTCACTGTCAGGTATTTTATACATAACCTTTTATAGTTATGTAGTTTCAATACCATCTGTTTTTTTCCTAATTTGATATTATGCCCAATTTTCGATTTCACCAATGCAAATTAATGACCTAAGTTTAATAATATATCTTGAAATTAGTTCTTGTGCATGGAAATACTGTGTTTTATAAAGATAACAGTAAATTGAAATGATAAAAATAAATAACCTTAAAAGGTCAATGTGTAAACCTATATATCATTTTGCATAAATGTATATTTTGATTTATTTTAGAACAGGTCATTCAATGTAATTCTGTTCATTTTCTAACAGTTCTGGGCGTGGAACTTGCCTGGATAATGAGCCACCGAAGCGTGATTTCCTTTACCCAACAATAGCACCAGGACAGGTGTATGATGCTGATGAACAATGTCGCTTCCAGTACGGTACTACATCACGACAGTGTAAATATGGGGTAAGATCTGAATTCTAATATTGCTCAACGACCGTCTTTCATGAGTTTTAACTTTCTGTAAACACAGTTCTTGGCATTTCCCCACAGTACTACCAACAACTTGCACAATATATAAGTGCACAAACCAATTTTTACTCTCTATCTTTCATAAAATCTGGTCATTGCTTTGTATTATAATGACATAGTAGTTTTGAGATGTTGATAAAATTCTTGTTATAATATTGGATATTACCACATACCAGTACCCAAGAAGAGCAGGGTGGCACTCAAGTCCATTGTGGTGGAATATTTTGAGGGGTGAGTTATGAATCCTTCCTTAATGTAGAAACAAAGAACTGCTGGTTAATACACAAAAGGATATAAAGCATTGGAGTAACTCAGCAGGTCAGGCAGCATCTCTGGAGAACATGGATAGGTGAAGTTTTTGGTCGAGACCCTTCTTCAGACTGAAGAATTTTGACCCGAAACATCCGGAGAACATTGATGGGTCAAGCCCTTTATTCAATCCCGAAATGTCACCTATCCATGTTCTCTGGAGATACTGCCTGATGCGCTGAGTTAATCCAGCGCTTTGTGAACTCCTGCCTTAGCATTGAAGTAGTCAATTTGCCTGCTGCCGCATCAGATCAACAATGGATACATTCTGGAGAAACTCAGCGGGTGCAGCAGCATCTATGGAGCGAAGGAAATAGGCAACATTTCGGGCCGAAACCCTCCTTCAGTTTCGGCCCGAAACGTTGCCTATTTCCTTCGCTCCATAGATGCTGCTGCACCCGCTGAGTTTTTCCAGCTTTTTTGTGTACCTTCGATTTTCCAGCATCTGCAGTTCCTTCTTAAACACAATGGATACAATCTCGCTGGCTCTCCACTCTGCACTTGACCACTGAGACAACAGGAACTCACAGTTCTATTGACTACAGATGATCAATGCCATCATTCCTACAAAACCCACCTTCAAATTCAGGGAACAGGTTCTCCGCTCCTCCCAATGCAACTGGATTGACTTCCTTGTCAGCAGACCTCGATCAATAGGGATTGGCAACAACAGCTCCTCCTCGCTGAGTATCAGCACACGGGCACCTCAGGGCTGAATGCTCAGTTCCTGCTCCATTCTCTATACCCATGACTGTCTAGCCATGACACATCTCCCACGACTACTTTAAATTTGCAGCCGATACCACCATCGTTGGACGAATAACGGGTAATGATGAGTCCAAGAGGGAGATAGATCATTTGGTTGAATGATCAGAGGCCAGAACAGTCCTTCTCTCTCGTTAATAACACTAAGGAGCTGATTGTTGACTTTAGGAAGGAAAAGATGAAGGACAGAAATTCGAACGCCCAAGAATTAAGGAGGCTGCAGAAAATGGTGGGCGTTGCCCAATCAATCACGGGTACTGACTTTCACGTCATTGAAGAGATCTGCAGAAACCGCTGCATCATGAAGGCAGCTAATATTGTCCAAGAACCACAAAGAGCTCTCTTCTTGTTGCTACCAAATGTAAGAAGGTGCAGGAACTTGGGAACGATTACATCCAAGTTCAAGAACAGGCTCTTAAACCAAAATATGACACAAAGTGCTCGAGTAACTCAGCAGGTCAAGCAGCATCCATGGCGAATGTGGAGAGGGAACATTTTGGGTTGGGATCTTTCTTCAGACTGATTATGGTAGTGGGGAGGGGGGGGGGGGGGGTTGTGAGAGAGCTGGAAGAGAGATGGGGCAGGAGAAAGCCTGGCAAGTGAGGCGAGTTTCAGAGATGAAAAGACTAATGGTGTGAGACTAGGATAGTGAAGACAGAGGAAGAAATGTAGTTAGAAGGGGAGGAGTGTGGAAGAAATAGGTGTGAATCCAGGTGGATCACAGGGAAGAGAAGGGGGGGGGGGGGGGTAGGAGGGTGAAGGATGGGGAGGAAATTTGGTAAGTTACCTAAAATTGGAGAATTCATTGTTCATACCGATGGGTTGCAAGCTACCCAAATGGAATATGAGGCGCTGTTCTTCCGCCCAGACAGTAAGGTCAGTATGGATTGGAAGGAACTGTAGATATAACATATAACCAGATGTATTTTATATCTTTATACCAAAGATAGACACAAAATGCTGTAATAACTTAGCAGGTCAGGCAGCATCTCTGGAGAAAAGGAATAGGTGACACAAAATGTCACCTGGCTGATGCTGGAACGGTTAACAACCAAGAGTTCCAGCAGGCCTTGGCACAAGTGTTCGGCAAAACAGTTGCCAAATCTATGCTTGTGTGTTGCAGATGCAAAAGAGGCCACATCAGAAACACCGGATGCAGTAGATGAGATTAGAGGAGGCGCATGTGAACCTATGTCTTTATCTGGTAGGATTACTGGGGTCCATGGATGGATTTGAGGGAGGAGGTATAGGGGCAGATATTACATCTCCTGGGGTCCTTGGTTCTTGTTCTTGGTTTCTTGGTCCTCCAAAATATTCCAAATGGAATTTAAACTGGAGGTGGTGGAGGGAGGACTTAAGCCAGAAAGGGTTATTGGGAAGAAAGAGCTACCTTAAATTTAGTTGCATCTGGTTGGGTAACTATAGTAGGGTGGAGATTATTCCATGCTTTAATTGTGTGGGGGAAGAACGAATTGCTGTACACATCTGTCTTGGTAGCTGGAATCACAAATTGGATCGAATGTCCTTGTCTGCTCCTAATTGGTTGCAAGGGAAAATGCCAGGGGAGGGGTTGTTTGAATGGGAAGGGATGAGTTGCAGAGGGAGTGAACTCTGCAAAAGGTGGAAAGGGGTGTAGATGGGAACATGTGACCGGTGGTGGGATCATGCTGGAGGTGACGGAAATATTGGAGAATGATGTGTTGGTTGCTGAGGCTGGTGGGGTGAAAGGTGAGGACCAGGGGAACTGTATCTTTGTTCCATCTGGGGAGGGAGAGCAGAACTATGGGACACAGAGGAGATGAGGGTGAAGGATCCATCTACAACAGCATGTAAATCATGTTTACAGAAGGAAGAGGACAACTCGGTTGTCCGAGAATGGAAAGCCTCATTTCAGGAGCAGATGCGGTGGAGACAGAGAAATTGAGATTAGCGGATAGTGTCTTTGCAAGTGGTAGGGCGGGAGGTGGTAGTCCAGATAACTGTGGGAGTCGGTGTTTTGAGTAGCCATCAGTCGCTAGTCTGTCCCCTGTGATGAAGACAGCGAGATCAGGAAAGGGGAGAGAGATGTCAGTCTAAGTGAATTTGAGGGCAGGGCGGACGTTGGTGTCAAAGTTAATAATATCTCCTCAATATCTTCATCTTTAGAGTAGGCAGGACTGGAAAAATAGTAGGTAAGGATTGTAGACACAAATCTTGATTACTTAAGTATTGATCTGCCAATGCAGATGCAGAACTGAAAATGCTCAGCAGATCAGATAGCATCTGATGAAAGTTTATGACGTAAAACATAATTTCTCTCTTAACGCAGCGTGGGAATCAGGCAGTATTGTGCTGAGTTGCTCACTCAGTATGTTTTGCCAGAAGGCAGAGCCGGGAATGGAAATTTGCCTTGTATCACATCTGCAATGTTTTTACGTAGGAAGGAACTGCAGATACTGCTTTAAACCCAAGACAGACACAAAATGCTGGAGCAACTCAGCAGGTCAAGCAGCATCTCTGGAGAATAGGAAGAGGTAACGTTTAGGTAATAGGGTCGGGATCCTTCTTCAAACTGAGCCAGGGGAAAGGGAAATAGAAGAGATATAGAAGTTGATACCACCTTCTATATCTCTCGTTTCCCTTTCTCCTGACTCTTCAATTTGAAGAAGGATCTCAACCCGAATTGCCACCTATTCCTTTTCTCGTGAGATGCTGTCTGACCCACTCCAGCTTTTTGTGTCAATCGGCAATGTTTTTTAAACTGTTTTTAAATATCTACAGTTAAAGATATGTGAAGTGCTTATAAAATTGTGGCAAATATTTAAAGATACATATATAATTATTAATTCTTTTTCAGAAGTAAAGTTCATTCAACGCTTATTAAAACACTGAAGCATCCCTGAATTGTTAAACTAAAGTAATATAATTAAATATATTAACTTACTTTCCCTATTCCCCAGTCTGAGAATCTAAATTGAAAAGAATGTAGACTTCGACCTAATGCCATGTCAAACCTGGCACAGGATCCAAGTGGTAAATCCCCAGCATAATGGTGGGGAATCCTGGCAAGACTGTGCACCACCACATCTGTCGCAACCATCTGTTGCTCTGTAAACCTCTGAGTAATGGTGAATACATACAGTTCTAAAACTGACTTTAGTTTCCAAAACCAGGAAGTTTCATTTCTTTATTCCATGTCAAATATGGAATAGAGAAATAAACTATTTTGTTACACGGATGAAAGCAATACCTTCTGCATTGCACTTTTAACATACTGTAGATATTAGAAAATAACTTCAATCCCAGATTATAGATATGACAAATATTCCGTAGCTGAACTGAGCTCTTTGTTTTACGTTCATCTGTCAATGTAGTATTATTATTTATTTTTTGAGTCCTGCCTTTTCTTCCTCCTATTAATATTGATTCATGTTAAAATGAGAGGCAGTACATTGCAGACATCTGTTAGAATTGCATACCTTCTGTTCATGGATGGCTGCAAATAAAAGCATGCAGGATCATTCATCCTTGTGCTATTCTTTCCCTATTTCAAGAATATTTAAAACTTGGTTGATACTTGACAATTAATGGGAAATCTCACTGCAAAAAGGCACGGCGAGATGTTAGCATTCCAGCAACCTGCACTGCAGCATGTAGAATGTCCAGTGCATGACACTCATTCATTGAGCAAATCTCTTGCAATTGGGGAATATTAAAGAATATGCATTTGCTGACTGTCAAGTTGGAAACAATTTTGCTGCACAGTGTTCTAAGATAGGTCATAAGTTCCAGGAGCATTAAATCATTCTACTATTCTTCATCAAGTCTACTCCGCCATTCAATCATGGCTGATCTATCTATCCCTCTCAACTCCATTCTTCTGGCTTCTCCCCATAACCCTTAACACCCTTACTGGTCAAGAATCTGTTAATCTCCACCTTAAATATGTCCATTAGAACATAGAAACATAGGAAAAATAGGTGCAGGAGTAGGCCATTCGGCCCTTCAAGCAAGCACCGCCATTCAATATGATCATGGGTGATCATCTAAAATCAGTACCCTGTTTCTGATGATTCCCCATATCCCTTGATTCCTTTAGCCCGAAGAGATAAATCTAACTCTCTTGAAAACATCCAGTGAATTGGCCTCCAGTGCCTTCTATGCCAGAGAATTGCACATTCACAACTCTCTGAGTGAAAATGTTTTTCCTCATCTCAGTCCTAAATGGCTAATCCCATATTCTTAAACTATGACCTCTGGTTCTGGACTCCCCCAACATCGGAAACATTTTTCCTGCATCTAGCCTGTTCAATCCTTTAAGAATTTTATATGTTTCTATAAGTTCCCGTCTCATCCTTCTAAATCCTAGTGAATACAAGCACCGTCATCCCCATCATATGTCCGTCCCGCCATCCCTGGAATTAACCTGATGAACCTACGCTGCACTCCCTCAATAGTAATAATCACCTTCCTCAAATTAGGAGACCAAAACTGCGCACAATACTCCAGGTGTGGTCTAACCAGGGCCCTGTACAAATGAATAGGACCTCCTTGCTCCTAAACTCAATCATCTCTCTATGAAGGCCAACATGTCATTAGCTTTCTTCACTGCTTGCTGTACCTGCATGCTTACTTTCAGTTACTGATGTACAAGCACACCCAGGTCTCGTTGCAGCTCTCCCATTCCTAATCTGACACCATTCAGATAATAATCTGCCTTCCTGTTTTGCCACCAAAGTGGATAACCTCACATTTATCCATGTTATACTGCATCTGCCATATATTTGCACACTCACTCAACCTATCCAAGTCACCCTGCAGCCTCATAGCATCCTCCTCGCAGCTCACACCCAGCTTTGTGTCATCTGTAAACTTGGAGATGTTACATTTAATTCCCTCACCTAAATCATTAATATATATTGTAAATAAAGGGTCCCAGCTCCGAGCATTGCGACACCCACTAGCCACTGCCTGCCATTCTGAAAAAGACCTGTTAATTCCTACTCTTTCCTTCCTGTCTGCCAACCAGTTCTCTATCCATGTCAATGCCCTACCCCCAATAAGCGAGTTTGATATTCCGAAAAACGCAAGGAATCAATGGATTTGTCAAAATTCATTTGAGGGAAAAAAAGCGAAAGGGGGTGCCAGGTAGCGGGAGAGCGGGGTGTAACAGAGAGAGAGAGAGAGAGAGAGAGAGAGAGAGGGCAGATGCGAGTGGGTGACGGGGAGAGACTGGACCGGCGGATAGACGGTGAGAGGTGGGGGAAAGAGAAAGGGGGTGAAAGACGTGTGTGTCTGTGATTTGCTCATGGATGTGTTTAGTTTAACATCTGCCAGCGTTTGAATGTTGGTTGCGGAGGCGGACATTGTCCCCCAGTCCTTCCCTCCAGTGCGGGTGGGGGGGTGGAGGGATTGTCCTAGTGCCAGGGAGTTCTTGCAAGGATGGGGTTCCTCTCTCCCCATCTCTCTTCCCATCCCTCTCCCCATCTCTCTTCCTCATCCCTCTCCCCATCCTTTTCCTCATCCCTCTTCCCATCCATCTCCCCATTTCTCTCCCCGCCGCCTCTCCTTTACCTGCGGACAGGCATCGCTCTGTTGGAAGGAACTGAAGATGCTGGTTTACACTGAAGGTAGACACAACGTGCTGGAGTAACTCAGCGGGACAGGCAGCTTCTTTGGAGAAAAGGAATAGGTGATGTTTTGGGTCGAGACCCTCCTCCAAAGATGTTGCCTGACCTACTGAGTTACTCCAGCATTTTGTGCGTATCTCCGTTGATGACTGGTGTTCGGCTTTCGCCAGCACCGAGGGGGTTAACCGACAGCCACTGGATAAGGCAAGAGGTGCAGCTGACAGTCCCCGGCCCGTCGGGGAACAGATTCCTTGGGAGTTGGAGCAGAGTTGAGCTGGAGTTAGCGCTTCTTCTCCACGCTGGCTGTAAGCCTGGGGCCGCCATTGCTCCGGGCCAGTGTCCTGTCAGTCCAGGGTCACTCCGGACATTTCTGGCCGCCCCCCGACAAGGAAGGGACACTCGGGAGGGGACGGGGATGTTGAAATCTCCCATAACCACAGTGGCATTACCTTTGTTACATGCCAATTTTAACTCCTGCTGCAACGTGCACCCTATATCCAGGCTACTGTTTGGGGGCCTGTAGATAACTCCCATTAGTGTCATCTTACCTTTACAATTCCTCAATCCTATCCACAGCACTCTACATCGTCAGTCCCTATGTCGCCCCTCGCAAGGGACTGAATTTCATCCCTCACCAACAAAGCTACCCCACCTCCACTGCCCACCTGCCTGTCCTTTCTATAGGACGTATAATCCTGAATATTCAAATTGTCTCCCCCCACTATTTAGTTTAAGCCCACCCGTGTAGCAGTGGTAAACCTGCCTGCCAGAATGCTGTTCCCCCGCCTTTTGATGTGCATCCCGTCCCTTTTGTACAATTCACCCTTACCCCACGCTGCAGAATCTCTTTCCTCTTCTTCCCAACGTCATTTGTGCCGACATGCACTACCACTTCCGGCCACTCACTTTCACCCTTGACCCCAATTCAGGACCCTAATTTCTGAATTAACCGTATCACTCTCTATCCTAATGCAGAATTCCACCATATTATGGTCACTGTTGCCCAAGGGGCTTTGCACTACAAGATCGCTAACATCCTTCCTCAATACACAATACCCATTCTAGGATGGCCTGCCCTCTAGTCGGTTCCTCTACATATTGGCTTAAAAAAACATCCCGATACACTTCAGGAAACCCTCCTCCTTAGTGCTGTTACCAATTTGGTTGGTTCAATCTATACGTAGATTAAAGTCACTCATGATAACATTGATTTGGCCTGTCTGTGGCAATAAATTCTACAGATCCACCACCCTCTGACTAAAGAAATTCCTTCTCATCATATTTCTAAAGATACATCCCTTTATTCTAAGGCTATGGTCTCTGGTCCTAGACTCTCCCACTAGTAGACACATCCTCTCCACATTCACTCTGTCCAGGCCCTTTCACTATTCGGTAAGTCTACTCCAGCGAGTGCAGGCCTAGTGCCTTCAAATGCTCATCATTTGTGAACTCATTCCTGAGATCATTCTCGTAAACCTCCGCTGGACCCTTTCCAATGCCAGCATGGTGTTTCACTGAACTTGGTTGAGTCTTGTGTTTAACTACGGAGACATCTCAGCTTTGGAAAATACAACAATTTCAGTTTAACTCTCATCAAGAAAAAGTGAGACCAAATTAAAAGATGATGTTCTCAAGGCAGCCGTCATAGATAACCTGATGGGCACTTATAAGGAGATTGTGTCCCCTTTTGGTCAGGGAATGCTCCACTTCTCAGCAACACCAATAAAGGGGAAACGGAATAAAGAGTAAGATCAAAATAAGTTGTCATATTGCATCTGTTTATTTTTGCAGTAGTTTATTTTATTTATACTGTCAGAAAGACTAGACCTCTTTAATCCACATATTCAAGTCAATGAAGTTTTACAGGCTTAGACCACTAAATAATTGAAGGTCTAGTGATGACTGCCAAGACAACATAAATATTAATGCAAAGTTTCAGTTGCTACAGTCAATTCACATGATATTCTTCATAGTGCAATAATCAAATTACCATTGGAAAAATCATGTGAAGCAATACCGTGTTTAACTCTGAATAACATTTGTTTATGCAAATAGACATGGCTTTAAAAAGCTTTTTTCATATCAAGGTAGAAACAACATGAGCAGTAAAAGTACAACCCTTCCCGACTTCTCATGCTAATAGCCCTGTCCCACGGTACGAGTTCATTCCAAGAGCACTCCCGAGTTTGCCCTGATTCGAACTTGGAGATTTACCCTTTACAAGTCGGAAAGGGTTGTACTTTTACTGCTCATGTTAATATTTATGTTGTCTTGGCAGTTGACTTGAACATGTTGAAAAATCTCCACGAGTCTTCCCGTGCTTACCTGCCGTTAGCGAATCTTCCCGAGTACTTGCCGTTAGCGTTACGAGCCGCTAAGAGACGTCCCCGAGCTCCGACGTACCTGCTACGTGCTTACCACGAGTTTGATTTTTTTTAAAGTTCGGGAGAGCTCTTGGAATGAACTCGTACCGTGGGACAGGGCTTTAAGCTGTACATATAAGAGGCAATTTAAGACACTATGTCGATGGGTATTTTCTATGCAGCTATAAGCAGCTTTTGGCTTGGTTAAAGTTTAATTAGGTACCATTTTAACCACGGTAAAAATGTGTTGTGTGTTGGTTTCCTTTATTATTCTTCTGCACTTGACTGATTACTCTGCTGCTGGACTCACTCAGCACCAAGTCCAGGAGCAGAGCTTGAATATCCCAAGCTCTATGCACTTCATTGGTGCATGCAGAACATTCCCATTCATGTGAATGGGATTGGAAGCTTGATTGAAAAGATAAGTACAGGTTTGTTTGTTTTTTCTCTTTTACTTTATCTTAGTGTTTTTAATTGATTTCCAGCATTTAAATGTATTTTGCAAGTCCTAAAATCATTTTATATTGTATTTATTTAAATCCATTTGAGTTGATTAACCCTCTAACATTTTAAAGCAGTTCACAGGTCATGTAGTGAGGTGTCTAGGTGGTCTCGTGTGTCTCAAGCCTGGCCACAACTCATGAAACTGTCCAGCTTGCAGGATAGCCTTAGCAGTGTAGTATCATCAGACTCATTGAGCCACACAAATTAAGTGCAGGGACAGTTCAGTGAACATCTCAGACATCCAGAAACAGCTGAACGAAAAATAATTGCATTTACCTGATGGCTTTCATAACCCAAGGCCATCCCAAAGTACCTTACAGTCAATGGAATACATTTGAAACCAATTCACCTTTCTGATGTAAGAACTCAGGTCAACCAATTTGTACACGTTTCCACAAATCAGCCACTTGACTGGGACCAAATAAGTTGTTTCTAGCTCTCAGTTGAGGGATACTTATTGGCTGCAAATCAGCGATACCTTCCATGGTCTTCCCTGAGATGGTGTCAACAACATTCCACTCCCCCATTAAGTGATGTGCAAGATGACGGGCATCTTAATTGCTGCAAAGTTTGAATTCTCAGTTGAGAATTACATGCTGTTGTATCTGCTCACTCAAAGTTCCAGCATAGGAAAATTACTGTGATGTGCTGTTATAATCATCCAAGGATTCATTCCAAGGCTTTTTTTAAAATCTTGAATACAGATACTTAATGGTTTAAAGGGATATTCTCACAGTGGAATTTAGGTCAATTATAGCTGCAGTCATGAAAAGGAGCAGAGAATCATGGCATTGTAATTCGTGCAAATCTCGAGCTTCCTCCTTAGGTAAACTAGAAACTGCATTGTCATAAAGTCATACAGCATTGAAACAGGCCCTTCAGACCAACTCAAACATGATGCCCCATCCAAGCTACTTCCATTTGCCCGTATTTGGTCCATATGCCTCTAAACCTTTCCTATCCATGTACCTGTCTAAATTGATATTGCAGTCATTCTTCCGCCAAATCTGTTTGTGTTGAGTTGGTGTTTGGTCTGCTCGCAATCCTATTGTACCTTTCTGATTGTTGAATGTAGAAAATCTGTCAAGTTGTAGAACCATTTGCTGCACAAGACCTGAACATATATGTGGTGGTTGATAGCACATACAGGTTAAAATGTTATTCTAATCAACTTGCTTCTGCATTCTTTCCCAGGAAGTGTGCAGAGAGCTGTGGTGCCTCAGTAAGAGCAATCGATGTGTAACCAACAGTATCCCTGCAGCTGAAGGTACCCTCTGCCAGACAGGAACTATTGAAAAAGGGGTAAATAGACAAATTTGACAACACTGTTATTTGCCTGCTTGTTAATAATTTATAAAACGGAGCTCTGTTAAAATTTGTATCCGCACTGACAATCTACTTCAACTCATTTGATGTCCTACCAATGCTAAATATTTGAATTGCTCATTGCTGGGGATTTCTGTGCAGACAATGGACTGCTAAAGTACCTATTCAGTTCTTAGATAGTATAAAACAATTAACGCAGGGTCATGAGATGCTATCACTGGAATCTTATTTGCCTTTCTGTTTCCAATCAACTTTACAACTAGAATGATAATGATTCTGGAGTAACTTGAGTTAGCTATTTCCTTTTATCTTAATGCCAAACATTGAAAAGGCATTCAAGGAACATGACATGAAAAGTTTTACATTGCACTTGATTCAATTCTGAATACAGGTGGTAGTGGAACCTGTAGAATACAGGTGGTAGTGGGACCTGTAGAAATGTTTTCAGGTTGTTAAGTGTCTTCAAGTGAGAAGATAACTAGAAACCTTTCTTACTGTTTAACTCATGCAAACTGAATTAAAATGTTAATTTTGGGGGTTCTTTGAAGGTTTGTAAGGGTTTGAGGGTTTGTAAGATTTGGATTATTTCTTTTTGCTTCCAACAACCATGTAAAAAGGTGAAAATAAGAAGGAAACCAATGCAATATCAGATTAGGCCAAGTTCTAGCTGAGTTAAACCAATCCAGAGATTTAAAACGGTACATTTTCCCGATTCTGCCACTATAATTGTGTTTGTTTTTTGAGCTATAAATACCACTTTAAGTGTTGCAGTTAAGTGGGTATATAGAGTTATTGTAAGTTTAATAGGTATCAAAGGGCTTGAATCCTGGCATGTTGGCAGCTGTCTCTTTTTGAAAATAAGTGAAGTAACTATGCCATTCCTGAAGGTGTTCCCATACAAATTGTGCAAACAAACTGAACTGAGTGTTTGCCCTTCCAAACAGTTCTTAAGCTTTACACTTTTTCTGTTCGGTTTTGATGATTTTGGAAGCAGCACCTGAAATTTTATTTCCCATTTTTACAAGGAAGACTGGGGAGACTGCAGTTGGCAAACTTTGAGAAAAGTCAGCTAAGTGTTGGAATATATCAAACTGTCAGAAAATCTGGAAAGCATATTGAAACAGTTCCAGGAATTTATCAATCATTTTCCAAACAAATTTAACAGCAAATGTGATTAAACTGTAAATGTAAGTTAAACAATTAGATTCTGTGTGCACTTCAACAAGGAACTGAACTTTGCAGGCTGGCTGGAAGACACCATCCGCAGTCTCACTGATAATCAGTATGCATGCAGAGCAAGTTTTAAGGAAGGCTAATAAAATGTTGGTTATTTTATACGTGGAATGGAGTATAAAAGCTGTAAAAAATGCTCATAACTGTCCCCTACTCTCTCATCAAAATTTCCCAAATTCAAGGAAGAATACACATCCATTTGGAGTCAGTGCAGTTTAAATTCACACGATTGATTCACTATACGAGTAAGTTTTGAGATAGTTTTTTGGGGGAAATATTGAACAGATTGGCACTATAATGTTGGGCTTTAGAAGAACGGCAGTGGTGATGGGCACCAGCAATAGCAATAGAAAATAATGCAAAAAAGGAATGGGAGTATCTGAAAGCAATATGTAAAGAAGTTGTACAGTAATTGATTGGAGCAGACCAAAAAACTCAAATGCATGATTTGAAATACACCAATTGTGTAGTTTAGAGATCAAAATGTGGCCAAGGACACTCACCTGGCCTCTCACTACACCTGTTTTATTTTGGGATATGTGGATCAGTCTTTGTTAGAACAGAACTAGTTAGGGCCCACCCCCTCATTTTTTTCCAGCACATCAACATCTGCAATGATGCTGCTTTCAGCACTCACACAGAACTCACCTTTCTGCTCTCACCTTTATAACAAATTTCCACCCTGCTCTCACTTTTCAGTGGTCCATCTCTGACTCTTCCCTTTTCTTTTTGGATCTCTCCATCAGGGAATAGGATAGTCGCCAACAAACACTACAAAGCCAGAGACTATCTTGAGTGAAGTTCTTGAGTGAAGTTCCTCATGGCCTGCCTACCGCAAGGCTACACTCCATTCTGTCAGTTCCTCCATCACCATTGTATTTGCTTTGATGATGAGATTCTCTGCAAAGGATATCATCTGAAATGATATCCTCACTTTTGATTGATTGATTGATACTTTATTATCACATGTGACACCACTCTCTGGCATTCTGCACGGTTATAACCCACCCAACAAACTCCAGAAACAGCACCTCATCAACCATCTGGACATTTTCTAGCCGTCCCGGCTAAATATCAAATTCTACAACTTTTGGTTACTCATTATTTTTGTCTATCTGTATCAGAACTTGCCATTTTCTGCCAGTCACCCATCTTTGAATTTTGATTACAATTTTTTCTCTCTCTATTAATATAGCTTTGTTGTCTGGGCATGTCTCACGGGTCTGCTATTAACAGCGTCATCTGATTCTAACTGCTAAATTCACTCAGACATACCATTCTCTTTGTTTTACCCATCCCTCCCTCACCTTTTCTGCTATAGAAAACCAACATGTTTCCCCCTTTCCCACTTCTGACAAAGGGTCTTGGATCAAAACAGTTAACTCCATTTCTCTGTCTGCGGATGCAGCCTGACGACAGCAATATTGTGTGTTTCCAGCATGTGGTGTTTTATATTTAAGTGTAGTGAATAATTTAGTTGAGCTGCAATGGCAAATAAACTTGTGGAATTATGTTGCTACTATTACTGAACATGGTTGAAAAGATGACAGGACTGGACATATAATATTCCAGGATTCAAGGTGTTCAGAAACGATAAGAGAGGAAACAGTGTGGGTGGCAAAGCTAATTAAGGAAGATATATTGCTGGAGAGGGAGCGGTGTCCTTGAAATGTCAAGTACAAAATCCATTTTGTGAGAATGAAGAAGCAAAAAGGGAGCTATTATGTTGCAGGGGTATATATTCTAAAGGCTGGCAAATAGGTAAGAATGGAGTGGGAGATAGAGAGGCTATATTTGTAGGATAATTTCAAATTATAAAGTATATTCAAAAGGTGATATTTAAATGTACTGCAGCCATAATACAAAAATGTTCAAGAACTGTGGAGAGGTGATCATTGGTGTTTCATATGTTCCAGTATTCATTGGAACAATGTTAGTGAGGGACAAAGATTGGGATGATTTTCTGATATATGGCCATCATTTCAAACAATCTTTCCTTGCACACCCCCCTGGATTATTTTGCTCAAAATCTTAAGTCTATGCCCATATTTTAGAAAACGTTCCCATTTCCTATTTACAATAATATTGGAATAGTTGAAACCCCTCACTGTATTGCACTTGCTACCCTGCGGATTTTCTTTCTCTTTCTCTCTTTCAGTAAAATATTTTCTTCTCTCAGAGTATTGCGAATCTTGGGAATTCTGTACTGCAGAGAGCTATGAATGCAAAGTCATGAAGTATACTGAAGCCTGAGATAGATTTTTGGACCGTAAAAAAATAAAAAATTACAAAGATCACTCGGGGAAATAGAGCTGATGCCAATAGTCAGACAAATGAATATTATTATATAGTGAACTTGGTCCAAGAAGCTAGACTGCTCTCCTATTTCTGATATTCTGATGTCATGTTATTTTTGAACTGAAGCAGAGAGTGAAATTAAAGAGTATAATTTTACTTCGGAGTCACGTGAGTGACTACGTGAAGAACCCCGCCAGGACGCATGCGTGTCATATCGCTACACACATTGCAACGAGTCACAGCAGGGGGAACGATGTTCCCCTTAGCGGCAGAATTTAAAAGCCGGGAACAGCAGGTAAGGAGACTCTGCGTTCTTTCGACTTACTTAACAGGTGGAGGCATGGACAGATCCACGAGAAACAAGAAGGCTGCGAAAAAGCTGGCGGGGGAGAACCGCGGAGTTGCGGGCAGCCAGCAGCGGCCAACGGCACACCAATCTCCCGTAATGGGAACAGCTGTGCCCGACTTCGCTCCCGCACCGGCCAAATCAATACCGCGGCCGGGCGGTAAAGCGAAGCAAAAAACTGACAGAGTCGTTGACTCCGATGAGTCCGACTTTGAACAGCCGCGAGCGGCCAGTGCCCGTGAGCATTGGGGCCGGTTGGAGCGGCTTCAGGAGCAGCCGCAAGCGGCCAGTGCCCGTGAGCATTGGAGCCGGTTGGAGCGGCTTGAGGAACAGGAGCAGCCGCGAGCAGCCAGTGCCCGAGAGCATTGGAGCCGGTTGGAGCAGCTTGAGGAACAGGAGCAGCCGCGAGTGGCCAGTGCCCGAGAGCATAGGAGCCAGTTGGAGCGGCTGTTGGAGCAAATACTCCAAAGTGACAGGCTCCGGGAGATGGAGCCTAGTCACAGTGGGCAGCTAGTAAGTCCTACAGCAGTACCTCTTGTAGGGCTGCACAGTGTTTCTCCCTCATCAGAGGGGAGTACGGGGGGTCAATTCTGGGCTGACCCTGAAGAGGGGTGTGCAGAACATACCCCTAGTGTGCAAGGGGTGCAAGAAAACCTATTGGATATGGTGTCCCAGTTCATTCAACCCGACCAAACTGGCCAAAGCCTGGAGCCTAAATAGCTGCAAGTATCGACTACATGCCATTCAACCAGCTACAAGGACAGGCATTATTGGACACCACAGCAAGACACTTACCACCAGGGAACTGCAAATCACTAAATGTTCCCAGTGTCAACAAGTGTATTTGGAAACATGTCGGAGCATCGATCAGAGCCAGGGACTTGAAACTACAGAAAGTTCTGAAAGTCCTAACAGCGGGAATTACGGCTTTCGCCCGCACATTAAACGAACAAGACATGACACAAGATCACCAGGATGCACTGGCTTTATTTTGCAACTCCCAATACGAGTTAAATAGTATTAGGAAGAGTGCCATCCAACCGGCTTTAGACCCCAAATTTGCAGGCCTGTGCAAACCTGGAACCTCCAAACCACCAATATTACTATTTGGAGGTGACTTATCCAAACAGGTAAAAGAACTTGACGAAGAGGCTAAAACCCTGGGGCTCATTAAAGCAACGTCCAAAAACTACTTCGGCCAGAAACAGCACCCCTATGCACCCACCAGTCAGCCAAGACAAACTGGTGAAAGCTCGAAGGCCAGGAACACTCAACATCGGTCTTTTTTAGGCCATGGCCCAGACCGGCCTTCCTGGAAAATGCGCAAACCCTCAACACCGACCCAACTACAGACCCAGACACCGGCGCCTCAACGTCCACGGAGGATGCCGAAAAAGTAACAAACCTACCACTGGTAACCATGGAGGTAGGTGGGTCTGGTTCCTTACGAATTGAAGGGAGCATGGAGGTTGGTGGGAGATTACAATTCTATCTGGATGCATGGAATAAGTTAACTACCGACACTTATATTTTAAGCAGTATCCAGGGTTATACCTTAGAACTTATACAAAAACTTAACCCTCCAGTTCAGCATGTACCGAACCGAATGTTCGTGCTTACAGGCAAAGAAAAATCTAAAGCACATGCTGAACTACAGCGGCTTTATAAAAAAGGAGTAATTGAGAAAACCCTACACGAATCACAGGAATTCGTGTCCAGTATCTTTATCAAAAACAAGAAAGATGGTGGTTGCCGCATCATCATAGATTTGACTAATTTGAATACTTTCGTACAATATATTCATTTCAAGATGGAAACCTTTGTTACTGCTAAGCAATTGATTTCCAAAGATTACTACATGGCAAGCATCGATTTAAAAGATGCTTACTATACAGTACCCATAAGAGGTGACCACAGATGTTATTTAAAATTCAACTGGATGGGTCAGCTCTGACAGTACAGGGCACTACCTAATGGGCTAACATCAGCCCCCAGGCTGTTCACTAAAATTTTGAAACCAGCCCTAGCGTTTCTGCGGAAACAAAAACACATGGTAATGGCATATCTAGATGACATACTTATTGTGGGCAAAATTTGGAATTGGCTAAACAAACGGTAACAGCCACAAAACAATTATTTGAAAAACTGGGGTTTATCATCCATCCAGTTAAATCTAAATTAACGCCTTCAACCACAATGGATTATCTGGGGTTCACCATTAACTCAGTTCACATGTCAGTGACTTTGCCGAAAGAAAATGTTACAGCCTTAATAGAGGCTTGCAGCAAAATCATTGACATCACTAAACCATCCATCAGACTGGTAGCAAGAATAATTGGCAAAATAGTGGCTGCGTTTCCAGCCACACAATTCGGACCTTTACATTATTGAAATTTACAGAGGGCTAAAATACGAGCACTCAAGATTAATGGTGGTCATTTTGACAGACCAATTAAGCTACCTACAGAGGTCATAATGGAACTAAAATGGTAGATGCCTAAAGATAACAATGCCTAAAGATAACATTAGGCATTGTTCCAATCCAATCATTATCAGCAACCCGTCTATGGTACTACAAACTGATGCCAGTGCACTTGGTTCGGGTGCTACCAATTCCATCTCCAGCTGTGGAGGGAGTTGGAATGCACAGGAGGCATCATTATTACAAACACTGGGCATAAACTACCTGGAAATGTTAAGTGCATTCCATGGCCTTAAGTCATATTGTTCTGGGTTATATCACCAGCATGTTAGACTACAAATTGACAACACCACCGTGGTAGCATATATCAACCATATGGGTGGAAACAAATCGACATCATGTGACAATCTGGCCAACACAATTTGGCAATGGTGTATCCAGAGAGATATTTGGATATCAGCTACCTACTTACCAGGTAAACTAAATTTAGTGGCAGACACCAGGTCACGCAAATTCAATGAAAACACTGAATGAATGTAGGATAAAAATGTATTTGCTGAAATTACAGGTATGGAACACCAGATATCGATCTATTCGCATCCAGGCTCAATCACCAGTTATCGAATTATGTTTCATGGGAACCAGACCCTGGGGCAGCGGCAACAGATGCGTTTTCGCTGCATTGGGGGAAATTGTTTATTTATGCATTCCCTCCTTTCTGCCTCATCAGTCGGGTATTAAGGAAAATACAGCAAGACTCTGCGTCTGGTATTTTGATAGTACCCGATTGGCCTACTCAACCATGGTTCCCGGTGATACTCGACATGGTATTAGATCCATGCATCACCATCCATCATAGACCTAATTTACTGGTTCATCCTGTAACAAGGGAAAGTCACCCATGTCATAATTATACAAACCTATTAATTTGTAGAGTTTGAAAGCACCTCTACTACACCTGGGACTGACGGACCGAACAGTGGATATTATTTCAGCGGCCCACAGACAGTCCACCAAAAAACAGTACTTGGTGTACATCAAGAAATGGGAAATGTACTGTCACAACAATAACATCACCCACAGCTCTATGAACATCCCGTCTGTTCTGGAATTCCTGGCAAGCCTCCATTACGATGAGGGGCTCAGTTATAGTGCCATCAACTGCGCCAGAAGTGCTCTGTCAACATACCTGTGGCAAGGAACAGCGGCATTCTGTTGGGACACACCCCCTGGTAACCAAACTCATGAGGGGCATTTTTAATGTTAATCCCCCAAGAACCAGGTACTCCCAAATATGGGATGTGAGCATTGTACTGACCATGTTAAGAAACTGGTCTCCAGCTACAGCTCTGTCCCTACAGAAACTGACTATGAAAACAGTCATGCTGATGGCCTTGGTCATGGCACAAAGGGTCCAGTCGCTACAGAAACTAAGGCTGGACAACATGACTATTTCATCTGGAAATTTAACTTTTCACATCAATGAATTAGTCAAACAGAACAGACAGGGGTCAGCAGGCCTAAAAATAGAATTCAGGGCCTACCCGACAGATGATCGTCTCTGTATTTTTTTTTTTTTTTTTTTTTTTTAAATCAAAAATATTTATTCAAATATTAAAATAGTATTGACACTAAAATAAAAACAAAACACCACCATAATACAAGACGAACAAATATGCTCAGCAACTGATAAACAATTATATTGCAATCCTTGTCAAGGATACATTCAACCCCCCTCGGTGCCCAGCGGTCCCGGAACTCCCTCAGGGTGCCCGTAGACAGGGCGTATTCCCTTTCCATCCGCACCCGGGCACGGACGTATCCCCGGAAAAGGGGCAGGCAGCTGGCTTGGGTAGAGCCCTCCACCGTCTGGCGCCGTGACTCGCGGATGGCCAGCTTGGCCAGGCCCAGGAGCAACCCAACCAGGACATCTTCAGCCCTACCCTCTCCCCTACGCACAGGGTGTCCAAAGATGAGGATGGTGAGTGAAAAATGCAGCCAGAAGGCAAGGAGCAGCCCCTTTAGGTATTGAAACAGTGGCTGCAGCCTCACGCACTCCATGTACACGTGGTACACAGACTCTTCCAGCCCGCAAAAGTGGCAGGCGGCTGGCGAGTCTGCGAACCGCGAGAGAAACAGGTTGCAGGGAACACCTCGGTGCAATACCCTCCACCCCAGGTCCCCAATGTAGAGGGGGAGAATCCCTGCGTAGAGGGACCCCCACCGGGGACCCCTCTCGCGACCGGAAGGGAACACCGACCGCCACTTGGTGTCCGGACGGTGGACCAGGGCGAGGAAATGCAGGGTGTGGAGGAGGAGCCTGTACAGGACACGCCTCCCTGCGTCTCGGAGGGAGACGAAGGGTGTCGAGGAAAGGCGGCTCAAATTGTGTGGGACCGGCTCCCGGGATGGATTACGGCGCCTTGGTCCGATGAGTACTTCCGGCTGAGCGGGGGCTTGCTCAACCACCAGTTCTCCACACGTTTGAGCCCCCCGGTCACCCGATGGGGCGGGACAGGGACCGGCTGCTCTCAAGCCCGGGCCGTCACCCTCCGCCGGTGGAGGTGGGGCCTGGTCAACGGCAACCAGGTTCCAGACTCTCAACAAGTTCCTGTAGAAGCCAGGCATCCCCATCAGGACTGCACGGCTGACCCCCACCATCGGGATCCGCGTACCTCCTTGAAGGCAGCGGCTCCGTTGGAAAAAGTGCGTTGCCAGCACGTGCCACCTGGGAGGATGCCCTGAGTACAGGTATCTCTGCAAGGTCCTGAGGCGGAGAGCCGCCACCTTGGTGCGAATGCACACCATCGACTGACCGCCCTCCTCGATCGGGAGACTCAGGACCGCTGCAGAGACCCAGTGCTTTCCGTTGCCCCAGATTCGTCTCTGTATTGTCACACTTACTATTATATATGGAGTATACTAAGATCATCAGAGGCAAAGAAATGGCACTTTTAATCAGCTACAAACAGCCACACAAAAAAGTGACAGTCCAGACCATCTCGAGATGGCTAAAACAAGTCCTAATAAAGGCTGGAGTAGACACTAACATTTTAAAATCTCACTCCACCAGGGCTGCAGCTACATCGGCAGCTATGAAGTTGGATGTTCCTATGGACCAAATCCTCAAGACAGCAGGATGGTCAACGGAGAAAACTTTCCAATGATTTTATAACAAACCAGTAATTGAACCTGGAACATTTGCAGAAACAATTTTAAGTTCTGTAATATAATTTTACCCCATAAATAGGGGCTATAATTTGGTGTTAATAAATTTATCGTTGTTTTTTCAATATCGTATTGATGTCTAATGATGTTAACACTATTCTCCCCATAATCAAGGCAGATGTGATGCATGGACTCGTTTCCACGGCATGAAATCACAGAGCTTTAAAATCTTCACGTAGTCACTCACGTGACTCCGAAGTAAAATAGTAAGATTAAACGAGAACTTACCAGTTTGAAGTTTGATCATTATTTTATGAGGAGCAACGTTGAGGGAATACGTGCCCTTCGCTCCCACCCTTGATCATATACTCAACTGGTATCTCTTCTCTAATCTTACTATGTTTAGTCATTACAGTTATCTGTGATTTCACACCGCTGCTTTGAAGAATGACACGCATGCGTCCTGGCGGGGTTCTTCACGTATTCCCTCAACGTTACTCCTCATAAAATAACGATCAAACTTCAAACTGATAAGTTCTCGTTTAATCTTACTATTAAAGAGTACAATTCCAAGGCCCATTTGGAGGATTAGCATAGTTAGTATAACAGAAATGTACAGCAATGTTTGTAGTCCAGGACTTGCCTGATATTAGGCGTCAAGTCTCATTAGCAAATTTCGAACAAGGAAAGACTCGAACGTCATGCTCTACTGACCAGGAAAGAGTCATCGGTGATCTGTCATAGATCTGTGGAGCTGAGAGGTCAATTAAAAACAAAATCTCACCTTTCATGTGGTGTTTGCAGTTGATGAAAGCCTATGTGGAATCGACCTGTGGTCTACACCATGCAACTGAGCAAGTTGTAGAGAGAAGATAGACACAAAAAGCTGGAGTAACTCAGCAGGACAGACAGCATTTCTGGAGAGAAGGAATAGGTGACGTTTCGGGTCCAGAGATACTGCCTGTCCCGCTGAGTTCCTCCAGCTTTTTGTGTCTATCTTCCATTTAAGCCAGCATCTGCAGTTCCTTCTTACACAAGTTGTAGAGAGATCTTTGAATCGTTATTAGCACCCAGCCACTCTTGTCCATGTAATCCACAACACTCCCTCTCTCCCCACCCACTACCTTTCTGCCACCTTGCACATACTCACACCCTTGTGCAAGGAACTATGCACCAGCTTACACCACTAGTATTATGAGTAAATTATTGACATTAGACTGCAGGACTCAACCTTACAACATGAATCATTTATGATGGAAGTTTTACATCTGGCAAACTGGTGAAGCAGAGTCCAATTTCAAGGCCAAGAGAGTGCACCTATAAATGATTAATCACAAAGTCAGCACATCTAATGCACAAAAAAAGTGTTTTTAGTCAATTTTTTGACAAAATACATTTCTTCCTGGATGCCATCAGTAGAGTATTTCCATCATTTTTTGTTTTTATTTCAAATTCCAAACAACTGGATGATCATAGTTTCTATGTTCATACTTGTTTAATGTTTGATCTTGTTTGGTACACACAAACGTTTATACCCTAGCAAGGTCCCAGCATAAACTACAGATCAGGGGCTGGTTGATGTCTCAGCCTCATTCCTTGATCCTTTGGTCATCCTGACACTGGATTTATGACTGGATTTTACTGGAAGGACCATGGATATTTAGATGTAATGTTTATTTTAAAGCATGAACAGTTCAAAGGTCAGACCAGATCACAATTGAAGCCATTCACAGCTGCATAATGCAAATTGACTGAAGACTAAAACAGACACAAAGTGCTGGAGTAACTCGGTGTGTCAGGGCTGCATCTCCACTTTGTAGACCATCTTCTGAAGTTCATTGTGTCTTGACTCAAGACATCATATGGTTTAATTAAATGTGGTTTGTAATATTGGGGTTTTATTACAGCTATATTTTTAGTTAATGGATAATAATGCATGATGAATGGAAATAACGTCATTGTTAATTGGAAGGATTATATTTTATTAACTTAAAAATTATTTGTAAAGAATATTTTTTAAATTCTTGCATAAAAGTGTATTTTCTTATGAAATCTGGATACATTATTCTGCATGTAAACAAATAATATTGATAACAAATGCAATTAACTTAGTTGAAACTGATATTAAAGACCCAAGCTGTAAAGAGTGCAGAGAATACTTAGGAAGAAATTGCCAGGACTTAAGGGCCTGAGCTATAAGGAGAGGTTGGGCAGGCTAGGACTCTATTCCTCAGAGTGTAGGAGGATGAGAGGTGAATTTATACAGGTGAACAGGATTATGAGGAGAATACCTAGGGTAGATGCACAGAGTCTTTTATCCAGGGTAGAGGAATCAAGAACCAGACGACCTCATCTTTTCTCCCCGTATTGCCTTTTTAGCTATCTTCTGTTGCTCTTTAAACGTTACCCGATCCTCTTGTCTCCCGCTCATCTTTGCTATGTTGTACTTCTTCTCTTTCTCTTGTATACTGTCCCTGACTTCGCTTGTCAGCCACATTTGGACAGGTACATGGATAGAAAAGGTTTGTTGGGACATGGAGTGAACGTGGGCAGGTGGACTAGTGTAGATGGGGCACCCAAGTCGGCATGGGAAAGGTGGGCCAAAGGACCTGGTTCTGTGCTGTATGACTCTGTGACATTGTTCATCATGTATATATCTAGACAATATATTTGAATTATAAATGGCACAACTAATGATTTTTTAGCGAATTATATATAGGATGTATTCATCACTGACGTGGCTGATCTTGATTAATCATTGCTAACAAACCTTGAGGAGATGGTGATGAACTTCTTTTTTAAACTGCTACATTTTCATTTATTATTATCACGTGTACCGAGGTACAGGGAAACATATTTGTTTGCGTGTTGTCCAGTCAAAGAAAAGATTATACATGATTACAATCAAGCCGTCCACCTTGCACAGATAAAGGACAATGGGTACAATATTTAGTACAAGATAAACTCCAATTTAGTCCCATTAACGATAGTTCAAAGATCTCCAATGAGGTAGTTGATGAGAGGACCATTCAGTTGCCTGATAACAGCTGGGAAGAAACTGTCCCTGAATCTGGAGGTATGTGTTTTCAAACATCTATAACTCTTGCCTGATGGGAGAGGGGAGAAGAGGGAGTAGCCAGGGTGGAGACGGGTCCTTAATTATGCTGGTTGCCTTGCCGAGGCAGCGTGCAGTATGGATGGAATCAATGGAAGGGAGGTTGGTTTGCATGATGGTCTGGGCTACTTCCGCACCTCACTGCATTTCCTTGCGGTCTTGGATGGAGTTGTTCCCAAACTATGCTGTGATGCACCCCGATAAAATGCTTTCATCAGCGCAGCTGAAGTAGTTGGTGAGGGTTGTTGGGAACATGCTGACCTTCCTAAGCCTTTGTAGGCAGTAGAGGCATTGGTGTGTTTTCTTGGCCATAGCTTTGATGAGGCTGATGGGAGAGGAGAGAAGAGGGGATTGGCCAGATTGACACTCATCCTTGATTATGCTTCTGGCCTTGCCGAGGCAGTATGAGATATAAATGGAGTCAATGGAAGGGAGGTTGGATTGTGTGATGGTCTAGGCAGTGTCCACAAATTGCTGCAATTTCTTGCGGTCTTAGATGGACCTGTTCTCAAACCAAGCTGTGATGCATCCTGATAAAATGCTTTCTATGGTGCATCTGTCGATGTTGGTGAGAGTTGTCGGGCACATGCCAAACTTCCTAAGCATTCTAAGGAAGTAGAGGCATTGGTGTGCTTTCTTGATCATTGCTTCAATATGGGTGGTCCAGGAGAAGTTGTTGGTGATATTGATTCCTCGGAGTTTGAAGTTTTCAACGCTCTGTACCTCTCTATCTCTCTAGCTCTAGCACTCTTCCACTTTTTCCTGCCAATTTTTTTTTAAGTTTATTTTTTTCCAGCAAGGTGGCTACACTCCCACTCTGTCTTCAACTTCTGAAGGAAGGAGAAAAATCTCTCACCGATACTCTACTTTGTTTCCCTTGTATTTGGTACTCTGCCTCTTGCTCGGCCGATGCCTGCTTCAATCTATGTCCTGCCTCCTCAGTAAGTAACACACTGAACAGCAAATAAAACAAAACTCTCTTCTCAATGTTTTTTTTAAGTAGATTTTTTCCCAGCAAGATGGTTATACTCCCGCTTTGTCTTTAGAATTAGATCCTTTATTTGTCATTCAGACCTTACAGTCTGAACGAAATGTCGTTACCTGCAGCCATACATACAATAATAAACAACAGAACAGACAGTAAACACAAATTAACATCCACCACTGAGTCCACCAAGCACCTCCTCACTGTGATGGAGGCAAAAATCTTAGGGCTGCTGTCTCATCCCTCCTCTTCTCCCTCTGCGCTGAGGCGATACCCCACCGGGCGATGGTAAATCAGTCCCGCGGCTCACCGAGCTCCGCGAACGGGCCGGTTCAAACTCCGCGGCCCGGGGGTGGTCGAAGCTGCTGCCCTCCAGTCCAGCGGACGCAGCTGTTCACGATGTCGTCCACTGGCCCGCGGCCGCCGCCGCCGCCAAAACGCCGTCTCAGCCACCGGAGAACCGTTCCAGCCCCGAGCCGGGTCGCCCTCACGTGAGCGCCGTTCCACCCTCGAGCCAGGCCGCCCTCACGGGAACGTCTCAACCCCGCGCCAGGCCGCCCTCACGGGAGCGCCGTTACCCTCGAGCTGGGCCGCCCTCACGGGAGCACCATTACCCTCGAGCCAGGCCGCCCTCACAGTTCAAGGGAGCGCCGTTACCCTCGAGCTGGGCCGCCCTCACGGGAGCGCCGTTACCCTCGAGCTGGGCCGCCCTCACGGGAGCGCCGTTACCCTCGAGCCAGGCCGCCCTCACGGGAGCGCCTTTACTTCTAGAGGTAGAAAGATATCTCTCCCTGTGAATAATATATTTCCAAGCCAGGATAATATGTAATTTAGAGTGGAGCTTGCAGGTGTTGATGTTCCCATTCCTTGCCTTCTGGGTAGAGGTCTCATATTCAGCAGATAAGAAGTTCAGCTGATTATATCAGTTTGATGTAAAGAACTGCACCAATGGGAATGTCATTGATCTTGTCCAGGAAACCTAATGGCATTCCTGTAAAGGCCTGGGTTCAGTTTAGTTTAGAGATACAGTGTGGTAACGGGCCCTTTGGCCCACCGGGTCCGCTCCAACCAGCGATCCCCGCATATTAACACTATCCTACACACACTAGGGTCAATTTTTACATTTACCAGACCAATTAACCTACAAACATGTACGTCTTTGGAGTTCTCGTGCTAGAAACTGCCGCAGTGATATAGCTCACTTACAGACAATCCGAGGCTAACTGTTCAGCAGCATTTCAGATGTGACATTAAATCTGCTTTAGGTGAATATAAAATGTTTCAAGGAAGAGCAGAGAGTTGTCCTATTGAGTAAGTATTTAAGAAAGAACTGCAGATGCTGGAAAAATCGAAGGTAGACAAAAATGCTGGAAAAACTCAGCGGGTGAGGCAGCATCTATGAGCGAAGGAATTGGCGATGTTTGCGGGTCGAGACCCTTCTTCAGACTGACGAGAGTAAGTAGTCATTTTTCTATCAGTTAGCACCGACAACAATAATAATTGGTTGTTAGCTGTTTCCTTAAGAGTTTTTTAAAAATTCTGTCCATTATCAGGCTTTGGCAGTGGCTGTCAAAATGACTGTGCATGAGGTTTGGGAATTTTTCCAGCCGTGAACTAGAAATATTGCAGAGTAATGAACAAAGTGCTGGAGGAAAGTTGAGGGTCTGGCAACATGTGGGGAGGGAATATAAAGGAAATGTTTCAGGTCTGCATCCTTTTTCAGATTGTTAGGATGAAAGCTGGAAAAGGGAGGCAGGGGCAGGTCAAAACCTGGCAAGTGATGGGTTGATGCAGATGAGGGGAGGGGTAGTGATTGGCAGATGGGTTAGACCAGGTGACAAAGTCTAAGGTGATAAGTGTAGAAGTCCCCAAAACTCTTGGATGTAAGACACTCTATTACATATTTAAATCAGGAATTCATCAGGAATCTTTTATATCATGTAAAACATTTTTTCTTTTACAAAACAGAGTTTCTTTTTTAAATATACTTTATTCATAAAACTAGCAATACAGGTGACTCCTGCATCACAGTAGTGGGGTGGGGAGTACATTAACATACTGATTGCCCCAACCTTTGTACTCCATTGCGTGCAGAGCCAGGAAGATGCTGGAGGGTATCTGCTTATTAACACATTGATTATCATTTCCTTTGTACTCCATTGTGAGTGGAAACGAGAAGTCGCGGCTTTGGTATAATGTAAGAGTAAAGTAACGGATCTGATAATTAACACCTCACCTTTGTACTCCAGCACTTGTCATCTTTTTGGTGTATAAATATTCTGTTGTATCAACTAATGTTGGAGACGTGATTGTGTAGGAACTGCAGATGTTAGTTTACACTGAAGATAGACACAAAATACTGGAGTGACGCAGCGGGACAGGCAGCATCTCTGGAGAGAAGGAATGGGTGATGTTTCGGGTCGAGACCCTTCTTCAGACTGAAGTCAGCAATTCTTTCCTACACATGCTGCCTATCCCGCTGAGTTACTCCAACATTTTGTGTCTATCTAGAGATGTGATCACAGCCTTTAACTTAAACGCCTCTCCCCTTGCGCATGTAAAATAAACCAACGGCTGATGGTTAATGATTTGAGTCGAGTCTTATTTCGGGTCAAGACTTCGACATCATCAGAGGCAAAGAGGAGTGAAATGTAAAGACGGGGAGGAATGTGGATGGAAGAGGATAGGGGGAGGAAAAAGAGGGAGGTTAAAAGGCAAATGAATGAATGAATAAGTTTATTGGCCAAGTATTCACATACAAGGAATTTGCCTTGGTGCTCCACCCACAAGTGACAACATGACATACAGTGACAGTTAAGAATGATACATAAAATATTAAACATTAATAATAAAATGGGTTGTGATGAGTACATGAAGGAGGGAAAGGAGCAGGGTGACTGAGAGGTGTGTGCAGTTTGGGCGATGGTGGGAGAATAGGGGTGCACTGGGGTGGGGGGTATGGGGAAGAAAGAGGAAATATAGGGTATTATTTGAAGTTAGAGAATTCAATGTTGATACCATTGGGTTATAAGCTACCCAAGCGGAACATGTGGTGCTGTTCCTCCAGTTTGCATGTGACCACCGTCTGGCAATCCAGGAGGCCAAGTACAGAAAGGTCGACATGGGAGAGGGAAGGAGAGTTAAAATGGTTAGAAGTCAAGAGTTCCAGTAGACCTTGGCATTGAAATATATTTGCAGAGTCTCGCAATTGTTGCTGATAGTTTCTATTCACACAGAACTTCCAACATATCATTGTGTTCAAGTGGGATGCAGCAGGTCGTGAGAGCAAAATGAAAAACAGAAAATGCTGGAAATACTCAGCAGGTCGGGCAACACTAACAGATAGAGAATTAGAACCACAGACTATCCTCTGAATCACAGCAGGAAAGGTCAATGACTGATCAGTGCTCCTCCCACAATGACCCCAGGACGCATTGAACACCTCCCACATTCCCTGTCACTACACCAGATGTGGCTAGTTCTGACAGAAACTAGAAAGGTAGGTTATTGGAGATTATGGAATTTAATGTCGAGTCCTATGAGTTTCAGATGGAAAATGAGATTCGCTTGCACCTCTTCCAATTGGGCGCACTCAGTGCTCCCGATATCATCTTCTTTGCACAGGAAAATTGGCTGCCTGTTTTCCCCCGTCACCTTCATTCATTCTGCGCTTGTAACACTGAGCTTTCATTTGCCTTTTGGTTTCAATCCTCAGGCCGCTCCAACTTTCTGACTTTAGCTTCTTACTCTGTTGCAATGATGCCCAAAATTAGCCACGGGGAACAATATCTCACCTGTTGTTTTATGTTTCCGACTCCTTTGTTCTCCCTATATTTCCACCTTTCCAAAACAAATTGACAAGCCCTCTTCGCCATCTCTGTCAATCCCAGTTTGTGTCATCCAATTTTACTTGGTTTCTTGGGCAAATCCCTCGGTTTTCCCCACTGTTCCCCCCCCCCCCCCCCTCCCCCCCTTCCGTACAACCTAAAGCGTTAAGCCAGAGCAAGGCAAGTGAATTGAATGGCAGGGTTATGGAATGGCATTGTTGAACAGAGAAACCTACATACATAGATCTCTGAGAATGGGAACAGAGGTAGACAGGGTGGTAAGGAAAGCATGTGGCATGCTTTCCTTCATCAGATGCAGCATTCAGTATAAGAAGTAGAAGCAAGAATCTGTAGATGCTGGTTCTGCTGCAGACTCTGAAGAAGGATCCCAACCTGAAACGCCACCTATCCATTTTCTCCACTGGTGCTGCCTGACCTGCTGAGTTACTCCAGCATTCTTGCGTTTTTCATTCAGTATGAGAGTTGGATTGTCATGTACAGTCACGTGAAAAGTCAGTTAGATAGGCCACACTTGCATAGTTGTGTGCAGTTCTGATCACCATACTATAGGAAAAACATGATTAGGCTAGAGAGGATTCAGAAAAGATTCATGAGGTTATTGCCTGGGATGGAAGGATTGTGTTATAAGGAGATATTGGATAGGCTGGGTCTGTTTAACTTGGAGTGCAGGAGGTTGAGGGTGACATGATAGAGATATATAAAATCATGAGAGACATAGACTGGGCATTTTTCTCATGGTAGGGATATCCATAACAAGAGGAATAGGTTTATGGTGATTAGGAAGAAGTTAGGGTGGTTAGTATCTGGAATGAGCTGCCTGAGGAGGTGGTGGATACAAGAGCAGCGACAGAATTTTTTGATGCATCTGGACAGGTACTTGAATGCGCAAGCATAGAGGGATATGGAATTAATGCAGGCAAGTGTGATTACTGTAGATAGGCATAATGGTTGGCATGGGCTGAAGGACCTCTTTCTGTGCTGTACTATTCTCTTTATACTTTATGACAATATGATGCATGTGAGAACTGCCCTGGTTTGGAGCTACCTCCATAGCGCAGGTCATTGGTTGAAGTCAGATGCCAGCATTAATTGGTGATCTGATGATGTCCCAATTACATTTGAAGCTCTGTGGTGAAACAAAATGTAGCTAATGGAAGAGGTGTGAGAACAATGCCAAAATAGAAGCTATCACGAAACAAGCATTCTAAACATAATTCACAAATGAAATAATGGCACAACCATACAGTGGCCAATTGATCACTCTTTTGGATATCAGTGCCAGTTTTTTGTCTGCTTCTGGCTGGTGCAATGTTCTTACACAGTGCCAAGCCTTTGGCAGAGATTTGAATCGTGGATACTGCAAATGACCTTGGATGACCTCAAAAGATTCTTGACCCTGTGTCTGGCTATAGCTGCACCATTTGCTGTGAAGGTCTATGTGCAGGGCTGCTGGCTGAAAGGCAACAGTAAGGGCAGGTTCAGGAACAGTTTCTTCCTGACAACAATCAGGCAATTGAACACTATGAACTCCCACTAAACTCCAAAATACAAACTGCCTGTGTTGCACTTGGAACATTGGGCTTTGTTTTATTTTTGAGCTATATTGGATGTTTTGCGCCTTGACCTTATTTTTTAATTGTTTATTACTTTATCTATTAAATACTGCATTTACAACTTGCTGCTGCTTCAAGTAGGAATTTAATTGTTCCGTTTCGGTACAAATGACAATAAAATGTTCTTGATGCTGATGGAGCACTCTTCCACATTGTACCGTTATTCATTTCCCAGGTCAAATTCAGCAGAGTACATGCCCGCAATGAACCATTCCTTTAAGAGAAACAAACTATATTCAGTGCTTGCCATTAATAATATTAGCCCCTGTAAATGTGTTCAGCCAATGAATAGTTTGATCTGTGCTGGATACGCACTGCATTCCTCAAAACAAATTGGCAACATGATCTATGTATTGTAATGGACTATGCAATTTAGAACACAAGGCCTAGAGATTTGATAAAGCAGCATAGTATTGATTTGCACCACAGCACGGAATTAATTCAAAAATAATTACCGAATTGCCATCTGGTATAAAATAGAATGCAGCATTGGACTCATAAAATTAGGACTACTTTGCTAAGGACTGCCTGTAAACAAAATGATAGAAGATGCAAAATAATCTCCTTTGATGCAGGATAGTTATAGAAGAAGAATTGTCCAAGAATATTGGAAACCTAAAAGCCTGTAGGCATCATGGCACATTGCTGCCTTGGTATGGTATGGCATGACATGGTATGGTACTTTATTTGTCATATGTACTGAGGTACAGTGCAATTAATATTTGTGTACAGTTCAGTACAAGTGTCGGTATACATAAGCACTTCGACAGATCAGATAATCATCTCAGATACAGTTCAAATATATAGCAGTAGTACACTGAGACAGTACACAGAGTCTAGATAGACAAACAATGCTGGAGTAACTCAGCAGGACATGCAGCATCACCGGATAGAAGGAATTGATGATGTTTGACCAAGAAGGGTCTCTTCGGGTTAAACCAGCATCTGCATTTCCTTCTTACACAGTATACAGAGTCGCCAGTTTGCCGCCATTTCCCAGTTGTTGTAAGTACAGGGTTCTTGATCTGACTATTAAGGTCTGTTGTCCTGGAGGCATTGCAGGGTCGGCCTGGCCAAGCGTAGCCATGGTGTCCTCCGCCACTGCTCCACCGCTGTAGGCCGCGTCCGGTCCATGTGGTCAGCCTCTTGGAGCGGCGCCCAGTCCAACCGAGCCCCAGGCAGCTGCAGGGCCTCCAGCGGCCCACTCCCACACCTTCATAAACAAGAGAGCACGTTGGAAATCTAGTTAATAGCCCACAGAAAGGACACTAATTGCTAGTTATGACACCCTGTGGAGGAATGTATTCAGAGAATGGTAAACTTAACATGACCCAAGAATCAAAACTGGCAGTATTAAGATCTTTGAAATGAAGAAAAAAGCAAAGCAAATTAATTGCTCAACATAACTTTGGAATAATATAATGCTTAGCAAATCAGCAATACCTCTCTAAAATCAAGATGATCAATTGAAACTAACGTGACAAATAGATTACTTAACAAATAAAATAGTGATTAAGAGGAAAAATAACTTTTTTCTGAAGATAGACACAAAAAGCTGGAGTAACTCAGCTTTTTGTGTCGATTAAAACTCCAGTATAGGAGCAAAGTGGTCCTTCTGCAGTTGTACAGAGCCCTAGTGAGACCACACCTGGAGTATTGTGTGCAGTTTTGGTCCCCTCATTTGAGGAAGGACATTCGTGCTATTGAGGGAGTGCAGCATTGGTTTACAAGGTTAATCCCCAGGATGGCGGGACTGTCATATGCTGAGAGAATTATGCAGCTGGGCTTGTACACTCTGGAGTTTAGAAGGATGAGAGGGACTCTTATTGAAACATATAAGATTGTTAAGGGTTTGGACACACTGGAGGCAGGAAACATGTTCCCGATGTTGGGGGAGTCCAGAACCCGGGGCTACAGTTTAAGAATAAGGGGTAAGCCATTTAGAACGGAGACAAGGAAACACTTTTTCTCACAGAGAGTTGTGAGTGTGTGGAATTCTCTGCCTCAGAGGGCGGTGGAGGCAGGTTCTCTGGATGCTTTCAAGAGAGAGCTGGATAGGGTTCTTAAAGATAGCGGAGTCGGGGGATATGGGGAAAAGGCAGGAACGGGGCACTGATTATGGATGATAGGCCATGATCACATTGCATGGCGGTGCTGGCTCGAAGGGCCAAATGGCCTACTCCTGCATCTATTGTCTATTGAAATACATCTTGCAGACAAAGAGGCAGAATCTGCATCAAACTGCCACATTAACCCATTCAGTCTCACCCTATCAGAGATATTCCCTTTCTTTTCTCATCTTTTCTCCACCTATTCTGCCTCTATACACTTAACTTGTTATCTCTCTTTCTCAGTTCTGATGAATTGACTGTGATTGAATTTGCAGCCTTGGACCTAAAAACATTAACACTGTATCACTTTTCACAGATGCCGGTTCACCTGCTGAGTGCCTCTGGTATTGTCTGTTTTTATTCCAGTCTCCTCCTCTTCATCCATGGTCTCCTTGTGTACGGTTGCAGAAGCAAGATGCCTACTGAAGCGGATCACAGTATTGTGGTACTCAGGGCTTCTATTGCTTCCAAGCAGTGGAAGTGTTTTTTGAGTATGCCTAATGGTTCAAGGTGCTTGTCAAGGTGCTAATGTGCTTATCCCCATCAATAAGCACAATCGCCCCAGTCAGTAAAGAATGTACAGAATAGCCTACTGAGTCCATATGCAACATGTGCCATTTTACAGTCTCAGTTGCAGCTGCCCACAAAGGACAATCCTGCTATATTTGCAGGATGTTCTTTCATTTTATGTTATTGGGAAGTAATTAGTAATTATGTAATTTTAAATGTTTCTTAGTTTTTGTCTCAAAATGCTATTGAGATTTGGCAATTCTCTTGTGGAATTGAAATCCATTTGATTCCACAGAGTTGATGTGATCAAGCTTTTCCCTTTGAGAATAGGGAAGATTCAAACAAGAGGACATGACTTCAGAATTAAGGGACAGAAGTTTAGGGGTAACATGAGGGGGAACTTCTTTACTCAGAGAGTGGTAGCGGTGTGGAATGAGCTTCCAGTGGAAGTGGTGGCGGCAGGTTCGTTGGTATCTTTTAAAAATAAATTGGATAGGCATATGGATGAGAAGGGAATGGAGGGTTATGGTATGAGTGCAGGCAGGTAGGACTAAGGGAAAAAAGTTGTTCGGCATGGACTTGTAGGGCCGAGATGGCCTGTTTCCGTGCTGTCATTGTTATATGGTTATTATATGGTTAATATGGGTATTTAGAAAACCCACCCCAGTGTTTCAGTGACCTTTCAGCATGAAGTGATGGGAGATTCACAACTAATATGCAAAAATGGTATTTTCCCATCTTCTATTCCATCACTTTATTTCCTGCAAATGAATGGAAAAGCTATGGAGCAAAGTTCATGATATTAATTTAAAATGATTAGCTGGATCTTTTAAAAACATTTTTGATGTATTGTACTTGTGTCTGTTAAATGGATTTTGAGATGGTGCAATCATTTTTGGAAAACACTTTTTTAGAAAATGTTTTGAATTAAATTGTCCATATTTGTTTATCATATGATTTTCATTTGGGAAAATGGGTGATAGTAGGGAACAGCACTCACCCAAAAGCTTGTGCTTGAAACTATTTTAGAATAATGGATTAACATAGTTTGGCATTGAATTAAGAAACATAAACAAAACATAAAAATTAGGAACAGGAACAGACTATCTGAGTCTTTACACCAGCTGCAAATGTTCATCAAGACTGGAATGGAAAAACAGGAGAAAGAGTTGGCCATATAGTGCTGCAAATTCAATCACAGTCAATCATCTACATCAGTACCACCTTGCAGTGCTCTCTCTAGATCCTTGATACTATTATGTCAAGAACTTTATTACTTCTTCAAAATATTCATGACGGCCTCCACAAACTTCATATTCCATACTTTCTCCAATCTCTCATTGAAGACATTTCTCCTCATCTCGGTTCTGAATCTCTTGCCCTTTAACCAATTGTGATCCTTTATTTTCATTTAGGAGAAACACATACAATCTGTCTAAACCTGATAGAATTTTTATATTTTCAATTAGATCACCTCTCATTCTTCTAGGTTCTAGTGAACTGCCATTGGTTCTATTCAGTCAGCGGAAAGACTATCCATGTACCTGATTACAATCAAGCTGTCCACAGTGTAGGGGAATAATGTTTAGTGCAAGATAAAGTCCAGTAAAGTCTGATTCAATATGGTCCAAAGATCTCCAATGAGGTAGTTGGTAGCTCTCTCCAGTTGGTGATAGGGTGGTCCAGTTGCCTGATAACAGCTGGGAAGAAACTGTCCTTGAATCTGGAGGTATGCGTTGTCACACTTCTGTACCTCTTACCTGATGGGAGAGGGGAGAAGAGGGAGTGTCCGGGGTAAGATTTGTCCTTGCAGCGTGAAGTGTAGATAGATTCAATGAATGGGAAGTTGGTCTGCGTGATGATCTGCGCTGCATCCACAACTCTCTGCAAGTTCTTGTGATCTTGGGTGGAGTTGTTGGGGACATGCAAACTTCCTAAGCCTTCTAAAGAAGTGGTGGTGTGAGGGGGTTTCTTGGCCATTGTTTTGATATGGCTGGTCCAGGCCAAGTTGCTGGTAATATTTACTCCTAGGAACTTGGCGTCATTTTCTAAGTCCAGGTTGCTTTAACTGCAGCTGGCCATAAAGGCCCATTGTCCTGATAGCATTGCATGATCGGTCTGGCCAAGCAAAGCTGCAGGCGTCCACCACCGTTGCTCCACCGCTTTGTGCCGCGCTCGATCTGCTGGAGTGGCGCCCAATCTAATCGAGTCCCAGGCTGCTGCAGGGCCTCCAGCCGTCGCCTTGATCCAGATCGACCAGTATTCAGCCTTTATACTCGGGGGCACCTCCCATACCAAATGTGATCTCACCAAATCTCTGTATAATTGTAGCAGGACATCCTTGCTTCTCAAATGTGGTCATCTTGTTGGTAGGCCAACATATCAATTGCTTGGTAGACACAAAATGCTGAAGTAACTCAGTGGGATAGGCAGCATCTCTGGAGAGAAGGAATGGGTGACGTTTCGGGTTGAGACCCAGCATCTGCAGTTCTTTCCTACACATTTCAATTGTTTGTTTCACCTCTGCGTTGGGTGTGTAAGGAGACCCTTTGTCCATCTATACCTTCCAATTTAATTACTTTTATATGTCACTTTTCTATTTTACTGCCACATCTTTATTTTTCCAAACCTAGTCTTCAATCTAAGCACCATTATCATGCACTATTCAAAAATCCCTCAACTGCCTTTCAATACTCAGAAATCCTATCAGTCTCTCCACCCTTGGTTTATTGATATTTTTCCAAGCAGTATTTTTGTTTATTCTTCCTCCCCGTCTGGTCTCCCATGATGACAGCATTAGTCATATGGCACTTTTGAAATGACTGATTTATGCCATTTCCAGTATTATAACTGCTACTTGTTAACTGACAAATACTTTCCACTGATATTTACTGCCCTTTTTGGTTTCTTAGCTCCACTCAAACTGATTCTAAAACTACATCTTGATCTACTGAGCAAAGATCATTCCTCACTGCCCCGCTGATCCCGTCCTTTGTTTACAGTGCTACCACTTCTCCTTTTCCTTTTTCCTGTCCTTCGTAAATGTTGAATACCCTTGGATATACTGCTTTGATCACTCTGTAGCCACGTTTCCCTAATGGCAGTTGGATCATCTGCCATTACTTCTGTTTGTGTTTTGAATTAATCTGCCTTGTTGTGAATGCTGCATGCATTTAGATTTAGCAACTTTAGCTTTGTCCTTTTAATGTTGACTGTACTTTGACATAATGTTACTGCTTGCCTTTGTTTCCCCTATTTATTTTACGTGTTTCTTTTCCATTTCACTGACCGCTTTGATTCTCTGCTCACTGCATTGCTCCTGCGATTTTTATCCCCCATGCCAGGCTAGTTTAATCTTTTCTAATAGGCCCTGTGAGGATATTGCCCCAAATCCTACTGAGGGGTAACCAGTCAAACTTGTACAGGTAGGTCGCACTTGCCCAGAAATGAAGACACAAGGAACTGCAGACGCTACTTTACCACAAAAAAAACCACATTGTGCTGGAATAACTCAACAGGTCAGGCAGCCTCTCTGGAGGACATCGATATGATCTCAATGACTCAGAAGTCTAAAGCACTTGCTCCTGAGCCATTTCTCCAGCCACTGATTCATTCCCTCTATCTACTTATTTTTGTTCTTGTCAGTGCAGGGCTTAGGGAGTAATCCTGAGATCACTCCTTTTGAAGATGTAACTTTTAATTTTTTTTCCAAGTTCCCTAATATCTGCTAAGAGGACCTTGGCACTTTTTCTATCTATGTTGTTAATACCAGAGTTCAATGGTTCCTTTATTATCACATACTATCTCAGAGGCCATATATGGTTACTGCATAAGGTTCTACTGCAGTTGTACAGGGTATTGGTGAGACCACACCTGGAGTATTGTGTACAGTTTTGGTCTCTAAATCTGAGGAAAGACATTCTTGCCATAGAGGGAGTACAGAGAAGGTTCACCAGACTGATTCCTGGGATGTCAGGACTTTCATATGAAGAAAGACTGGATAGACTCGGCTTGTACTCGCTAGAATTTAGAAGATTGAGGGGGGATCTTATAGAAACTTACAAAATTCTTAAGGGGTTGGACAGGCTAGATGCAGGAAGATTGTTCCCGATGTTCGGGAAGTCCAGAACAAGGGGTCACAGTTTAAGGATAAAGGGGAAATCTTTTAGGACCCAGATGAGGAAAACATTTTTCACACAGAGAGTGTTGAATCTCTGGAACTCTCTGCCACAGAAGGTAGTTAAGGCCAGTTCATTGGCTATATTTAAGAGGGAGTTAGATGTGGCCCTTGTGGCTAAAGGGATCAGGGGGTATGGAGAGAAGGCAGGTACAGGATACTGAGTTGGATGATCAGCCATGATCATATTGAATGGCGGTGCAGGCTCGAAGGGCCGAATGGCCTACTCCTGCACCTATTTTCTATGGTTCTATGTTTCTATGTTACAAGATACTTTTCTGGCTCCTAATGTACTGAATCTCCCATCAAATGTTCCCTCTTACTCTCCCTGTCCTCTTTTGTAGTTGAGCCACTGTAGTCCCATCTCTGACTACACTGACTGAACATTGTCCCCACAAGTGTACAAAAGTGAAAATCTGACATGAAGGACAAACGATACAATAGAACTTTATATATGATTTGCCAACAGGTGAGCAGATCATAATCTGCCAACAGTCATAAAAACACAAAATACATGAAACATGAAGAGTGGAAAGGATTGGAGATGTGCAAAGATTGGGGAGAGATTGTGGAATGGTGGAATTACTACAGTTATCCCAGCTGCTGATCAAGTCCTGTAACCTGGAGTCTAAGCTACTGCAGCTGAAAACATTCCCTATGCATAGCTGCATAGATGTCTATGAGTTCCACCGCATGACATGTTCCACTCAACAGCTGACTGGCCCTTCCATACCGTGACAGCTGATCATTTATAAAGCAAAAATTAATCGGTTGGAAATATGAATTGCCTATCATGTACCTGCCTTCTACTGAAGTCAGTTCTGAACACTAATGTCATACTTTTCAGAGCACGGCCTGGTTTAAGTCCCACATGTTGCTGCCCAGATCCATCCCCTCACTGACATCTCAAACTTTATACCTGCTCACCAGTCTCTCACTCCCCTTTTCCACTTGCCTCCATTGTCTCATTGACGTTGACAGACTCATTTAGTTTAGTTTAGAGATACAGCACGGAAACAGGCCCTTCGGCCCACTAAGTAAGCACGTACATTATCCTACACGCTAGGGACAATTTACCGATGACAATTAACCTGCAAAACTGTACACCTTTGGAGTGTGGGGGGAAGTCTGAGCATCCGGAGAAAACACAAGTGGTCACAGGAAGAAGGTACAAACTCTGCACAGACAGCACCCTTAGTCAGGATGGGTGTATGGCAGCATCTCCACTGCTGCATCACTGTGCCGCCTCTCATCTTGAGTTTGTGCATGTTTTTATCTCATCTTAGTTCCCGTGGATGTTCAACAAATCACAGAATTATATGTTAAATATATTTAACACTATATTTGGAGAATTTAATAGGATGACTGGAATGGAAAATAAAAATATTTACACAGTTGTAGAAACAAGTTAATTTCTTAAATTTATGTTAAAGCACCTTGCTGAGATAATCTAGAATGAATGTTAACTGTTACCTGACAGCTCAGTAATTGATGCATTTCTGATGCTGATACAATGTGGAGAATATTGTATTTATCATAACCAATTTCCTAAAAACTTATGCAAGAAATTAACTGAAATGCAATTATAGCAATCTTGAACAAGATTATTTTCTGAATATACAGATTCAAGGAACTGCAGGCGCTGATTTGCTAAAGTAGACATAGTGTTGGAGTAACTCAGCAGGTCAAGCAGCATCTCTGGAGAACATGGATAGGCGACATTTTGGGGCAGAACCTTTGTTCAGTCTGAAGCAGAGAAACTGCCTGACCCACTGAGTTATCCCAGCACTGTGTGACATAAATTTCAGTATGTTACTCAACTTTATCATCATATAAAACAAATGCAAACTAGTTTACTTGCATATGCTATAACATTTTTCAGTCAAATTAGAATTTTTTGTTTCTTCTAATAATTCAACTCTGTGACTCAAAATTGTTTTACAAAAGTGTTTGACATTTAAATCTATAGTTTACATTTTCTTAGGAATATTTATTGCTCTAATTCATCATTGCTTAATATGTAGGACTGTTTGCATAATGTCACTTAAGCTAATTATGTGCTTTCTTCTCTCTTACAGTGGTGTTATCAAGGCGAATGTGTACCTTTTGGTACTTGGCCTCAGAGTGTAGATGGGGGCTGGGGACCTTGGTCCATATGGGGAGAATGCAGTAGGACATGTGGGGGAGGAGTCTCCTCATCTCTGAGACACTGTGACAGTCCAGCGTAAGTAACTAAAGTAAGCCAGAGCAAAAAGATATACTTGAAAACTGCACGATAACTTTGTTTTATGTATTCATTATAAAGGTTTCAATCAAATAACAATATATGGAAATTCTAATATTCAAGGATAACACTTGTAAATTATACTATTTATCTTATGTTTCTCATTGAAGACAATGGTTACATTATATGAGTAGGATAACATATCAAATTGTATTTTTATCAATGAAGCAACTTGCGTCATATGTATGTATTGTTTAGTGAGCCTTACTAAAATAGTGGGATATATCATCATCATCAAAGAATATATACATTATAAAATATTCATATATTAATATGGAGAAACTATAGTTTAACTGGACAAGTGACACCTATACATTTAAAGTAGACAAAAATGCTGGAGAAATTCATCAGGTGAGGCAGCATTTATGGAGCGAAGGAAATAGGCGAAGTTTCGGGTCAAGACCCTTCTTCAGACTGCCAGTCGCCTATTTCCTTTGCTCCATAGATGCTGCCTCACCCGCTGAGTTTCTCCAGCATTTTTGTCTACCTTTGATTTCCCGGCATCTGTAGTTCCTTCTTAAACCTATACATTTAAAGTCAACGTTTAAAGTAAAAGTTTGATGCAAGAAACAGTAATGTGAAGGAAAGAACTGCTGATGCTGGTTTAAATCGAAGGAATGTGTGACGTTTTGGGTCGAGACCCTTCTTCAGACTCACTAACGCCTGTGTTAGAGGCCGTTCATTGTCCAGATCTGCATGACACACTGGTGTTGATTTACCAGCTGCTTGGCCACAGTGGAGAGATGGCAGCAGTTTTAAGACTTGGCCTTATTTATACTGAACCACAGATCTATTGCACCATCCAACGCCACTCATCTGATTATATTTGGCCACAATGACTAGAACATTTAACTGGGCTTGACTGTTAAACATTGATTTAGATCATTGTTGATCGGTGTCTCAACTTTATTTACCTCTCTTTGCTGCAAATTCATGATACAAAAACATATTATTGATCTCATTGTTTAGAAAAGTTCATTTGATCTAACATTAGGAACTTGTTTTCAGACCAAGTTCTAGATTTCACTATCCTTTGATTGTTCACATGCAGAAGTAACCAAGTTGTTGAATAACACTTATGCCTCTTGTTCTGGATTGCCCCACCTATGCTCTTTGCTTGGCTTCCATAATCTATTGTCTTTAAACGGATCAGAAAGCACCACCCAAAGTTTCAAACCAGATGTTGGGGTCTTACAAGAAGTAACAAGATTATCTCAACTGTTCTTCCCCTGTGGTAAAACTTTCCAAATGTATTTTCAATATTTGAATTAACCGGATGGAAGGATAGGGTTAAGTTTAGTAATCCTGCATTGAAACAGTTACCACCCATTAGCACCATTTTAAACAAATTAAAGTCTTCTAATGAGTCATGATGAGCAGGCGGAACTGCTGTCAACACAAAGAAATATTTTGTCCTCAAAGGAAATAAATGATCTTTTATTTTTCCTCAATAAATATAAAACAGATCTGGTCTAAAATAATGTTTCTTGTTAGTGATTAGAATACAGAGGGAAAAAATATTCTCTGAGCCAAGGGAACAATATCACAGAATCTGATGGAACATATCCAAGGATCTCGACAGAAATGCTAGATGTTATTGATGGTGCAAGAATTTATGAGGTAGATTTGTATTGGTGTTCTCCTATCTTGACAAAGTTGGAGAAATGAGAAAGATGGTGTTCACATAGTCTGGACAAATAGCTCACCCATTAAAGTTTGGGATGCCATTCAGTATGCATGTCAGGGGATTTGACACTGGTGAATCGAATTTAACCTTTTAAGAGCAAATCCTGAATTAACTGAAGTAAATGCAGGACATTTGTATCTGGATTCTTCCCTGGGAAAATGTTGACTCTTCAGGCATTTTCTTAATGATATCTTGATGATATCTTGAAATACCTGGATGAAGTAAAAATTAAGGGACATTGTGCTTACATTTTTTTTTTAAATTTGAAAAATATATATATTTCTGGTGGAATACAGTGAACGTGGGGAAAGTGAATTTCCAGAGTCCGTGTGATGAGTCCATTGGAGAAAGTGGGGGAGTATAACATTAAGAAAGATTCACAGAGACTTGTGGGCTAGGGTGAAATTTTGGTGTGGTGTAAATAGATGCTGTAGGATTGGCAAGATATATAATGCTTGATTAATAATGCTTGCCTTGCATTTGACTACAAATCAGGATAACGTTTGAGGCTTTGCATCTATCCCAATATTGCAGAGAAACATTCTCCCCACAATCTACCTTTTCCACGAACATAACTAATATGTACAGGTCGTTAAAACAGATAGCTGCAAGAAACAAACTAGACCACTAATTACTAATCAAGCTATAACGATGTGAATAAAACTCTGATTGTAATAGGATGGACGATCACTCTGGCCAGCATTGGGGCCGAGTTAAACAAGAGCCAGGAGGTGCTTACGGAAGGAATAATATCCCTCTGGAGGAGCAAGGAAATACAGTTGCTGGTTTACAAAAAAAGACACAAAGTGCTGGAGTAACTCAGCAGGTCCGGCAGCATCTCTGTAGGTGATGTTGTGGGTTAGGATCCTACTTCAGATTGATTGCGATAGGGTTGGGGGAGCTGGAAGAGAGGAGGGGCAAATCAAAGCCTGGATAGGAAAATGCATGTGAGTGGGGATTTTGACTGAGCAAAGACCATAGAAGCAAAGACGATAGGTGTGAGATTAGGATTGAAAGGGTGCGAGCTGTGAAGCTGGAGGAAGGAATATGTGGAGGTGGTGAAAGAGGGGAGAATTGGGTGCGTGTCTAGATGGGTCGCAGGCCTAAACGTGCACCGGTTTCTTAAACCCCCCCCCCCCCCCCCTCCATTTTCCACATACATTTCTTCCCCTATCTTTACAATTTGGCCATCTTCTATCCTTGTGTCTTTTCATCTCAGGCCTTTGTCCAACCTTCTGCCAATCACGGCCCATTCCGCACCTTTATTCACCTATCCCTCGCCAGGCTTTGTGGAGACTCTCCGCCCCTCTTCTCTTCCAGCTTTCTCCTCCCCCCTACCACCTCAACCACAATCAGTCTGTGGAAGGCTTCCTGACCCGAACATCACTTATATATTCTCCAAAGCTGCTGCCTGACCCGCTGAGTTACTCCAACACAAAATATCCCTCTGGCCTCCAATTAAATAACTTGGTTCACTACCATCCTCATCTGATATTGCTATGGCCCAGGAATTCCATTTCCACATACAATTCTACGGTCCTGTATCAGTTTCACTGTCATCCTTTAAATGATCCCAGCCAGCATGGAGAATCCAACCTAGTCTCTTGTTCATATCACATGTGTTTTGTTATCTGCAGCAAAAGACTGGTGTAAGGAAGCTGCAATATTCTACTGCAATTACAGTAATAATGGTACTTATTTGGTGAGATTAAAAACTGTATTGAACTGCGTTTTTAGCACTACTAGGTGAAAAATTATTGCTTTTCAGAATGGAATGGAATTTGTATTTTACAGTCGCCTAAGTTATTGCAGAAATTACAACGTACACCTTATAAAGATTGGAACTTGTACAAATAAGGCGTTTTCTGTGTGGGACATTCACATAATGAAATATATCCTTGTGTGGTGCTTTGGAGCATGGCAGGGAGAAATTAGTCTCTGATCCAAATTAAATCAGTTCTTGATTAGCCATGAGCGAGGCAGGCTTTCATGGTATTTTTTGCCGTGCAGCATCACACTTAAAATACTCAAATTTCTGTGTGCCACTGCGTAACATTCTGCTGAGTCTCAACTTATGGCAGTTTACATGGTATCTTTACTATGTACAAATAGCCTGGGATCTTGCTGGAGGAGGTCCAGGAGGAACTTCTCTCTGCAGGCTGTAACACCGTGCCCAAAAGAGTATGCATGAAACCGCACTCCTACCATGACCTATTTCAAGGAGCATTATCTCTGAAAAAGGGTCTCGACCCGAAACGTCACCCATTCCCTCCTCTCCAGAGATGCTGCCTGTCCCGGCTGAGTTACTCCAGCTTTTTGTGTCTATATTAGATTTTACTAGGCATTTGTGACCTCTTGCATCAGCAGGTTCGACCCTGCACCTTTCCCTAGGTTGCGCTGCCCACTGAAGTCACTGTCATTTAAACATCCTAGCCTTTAAATTGTTCAGGCCAGAACAGCTGATCTATGCCATATCTTGCATTTTATATTTCCCTGCAGAATTGCAGAGGCCCCTGATGCTCTCTATCCCCTCTTCCTTTTGCAGCGAATGAGAAGCTGAGTGAGCATATGAATCTGCCAGTATTGCAGGCATGGTCAATTTCAGGTATCGAGAAAGTTTGTATAACTCCTCATTGCCCTGCCTGCCATATTTCAAAGACAGCACAGCTCCAAGGGCTGGACTTTAGGGAAGTAGGACTATCCCATCCTTTCTTGCCATGTGACTGTGCACTGTTGTAAGGAAACAAATATATCACTTGTTGGGGATAAACAGCACGACCTCAGCATTTGTTATCAATGGCCAAGCTCTTGGTGAGCTTTTGTGACTTTTTTCCTTTTCATCTCCAGTGAACTTCACATGGAGAAGTGATCAGAACATGACATTCTTGTATACAGAGAAGCTGTATTTCAGAAAATTACACGTGCCCATTAGAGAGCTTTAATAATATTATTGTCAAAGGCAGGGTGGTAGACATTGCCTACATGGACTTTAGCAAAGATGGCTTGGTGGTAGAAGCCAGAAGGTAGGATTAGAGAGTTGTATGTCACATTAGAGGCTTGTGATCATGTACAACAGGATATAGCTAAACTGGGAATGTAGACCAAGAAATGACAGATGGAATTTAACTCAGACCAGTGTCAAATGTTGCATGTTAAACCAGGGCAGGACAAAATACAGTAAATGGCAGGGCCCTAAAGAGTGTTATAGAACAGAGAAATATTGGGGTACAAATGCATGGTTCTCATGAAAGTTGCAAGGTAGACAGGATGGGGAAAAGGTATTTGGCACACATGACTCAATTGGTGAGGATATTGAGTAAAAGTCAGGACATAATTTTACAATTGTACAATATGTTGGTGAGTCAACACTTGAAGCATTGCGTATAGTTCTGGTTGCCTAGCTTATAGGAAGGATGTCGTTCATCTGAAAATGCATCCCCCTCCCCCCACCCCCTCAATGGTTATTCTTGCAAAATCATTTTTTATGAAACAATATTCAGTTGATATTTTAAATTCCCTTCCGACTATAAACATTTTGGCTCTGTGATCAAACGTAGTAAAATACTGCATGAGTTTCCATATTTCATTTAAGTGATTGCTTAGGTGGTTTTATTGTTTATTACTTGTTCTTTTGTCGAATTCTCAGTCCTGTGTAGGAAAATAGAGACCATTTCATGAATAATTTCTTTTAAAATTGTAAAACAGGCCTTCTGGTGGAGGGAAGTACTGCCTTGGTGAACGGAAACGTTATCGTTCGTGTAACACAGATGTAAGTAAAACCTTTGCCATTCACTCACAATGGTACTGGATAATCATTTAAGGTTTAATTTCTGCAATTATTGTGATATTCAATAAATATTATTCACATGTTAAGTACAGAATGCTCTGAAATACACATTCAGCTAATCATAATCAGCACTAGAACGATAATCATACAATTTCCATGGGATGTTTCCATTATAATTGTTCTGAAGAAGCAATATGTTTTGTTAATCTTTTATATTCCTGACATTTAGTTTGCATTTGCTTCAGATTTCCAGTATTCTTGGTGTCTCTTTTTGATTTTGGAATAGCACACTCAATTTGTGTTTCAAATTATCTTTTGTATGAAACATCTAGGGCGTGACCTTGAAATACTTACTGTGCATTGCACAGGAGATGTGATGGGGAGGGAAAGGCCCAATAGATGTTTTGTAGGTAGACCTCCTCACAGTCCAAGGTTGTGTGCAATTGATCGGACTCTGGGTGTACATGTACACACATATGGCCTTCTTCTGAGAGTTGCACCTGGTGGACGAAAACAGAAATGGCTGGTGGAGACAAAGACTGGGAGGAGTTGAGGAATGCTTGGCTAGTGGATAGGAGATCAGGATGGACTTGCTCATGTGAGGCAGAGATTGTGACACTAAGAGCAAGGACCTAAGGAGTCAGAGTTCATTACTGTGGGTCCCGAAGGACATGCAGCAAGAGAGAAGTTGCAACTGAAAGAAAATGAATAACATCCTCAAGGGGATCCATTTGTAGGTGGATCCATACCCCAGACACCATGACCAAGGATGGTACCCTTTACCTTGTGTGGAAGCAGGTCTTCCTTTGGCTTAAGAGATTCTCCTTCAGAAATGACCCATACAGTTCACTATTTGGCTTTTCATTAAACTCCTTTGTGTAGTGTATTAAAATGTTATGTCGTGTGAAAGAATTTCTAGGCCAATGTTTTTAGTTATTTGAATTGTTCCCCAAACAAAAGACGCAGCACTAAACACGAGGCAGCTGCAACCTTACACAAGGTGGCCTGTCCCTGCCCTTGTAGATAACCAGTCATCTGTGGATTTCTTCACTGAAATATAATATTAGAATCCAGAAACCTTTATAACTTTCTTACAATGAGAATTACAAACGAGGCTTTGTTCAAGATTCACCATTTGGTTGAAGCATTGAGCAGCCTTGAAAGGTTTATGGACAGCTCAATTCAAAATGTGTTATTTGTCCTTTGAGATTGCCTATAGTAATAGCAGTCAACAATATATACCCAATGATAAATATATACCCAGTGACTATTAATGTCCAACATCAAACATCACAGCCTTCTTGAATATTATCCTTTCATCCTCTATATATTTTTAGTGACCCCTAAACCTTTTCAAACATTTAAATTGACACTATTATTTAAACATAATGGATCTGTAGATTAGCAGCAGGTGCACGGTTTAAGAAAAGAGACCCAAATCTCTGAAAATATTCCAAGCTAGTTCAAAATGTTTTTAAAAAGTCTCAGGTAATTTGAATCGGGAGCTCGAAACAATGTTTGGGATCAATTTATTGTACTTTTTAATATTGTGTTGCTGCCAAAAAAACAAAGAAAACAGTTAGGTATCAGTCAACAAATGAGAAAAATGCCACCTTTTAGACAATAAGCTTTCAATGTGTGGGAGTCATTGAGTTAATTACACAGCAATCTTGTGGTAGAAAAAGCAGTATATTTCTGTGTGCCTGGTCTCTATAATCAGTGAAGGTTACTCATTATAATGAAATGCGCTTCAGAGTTGTGTATAGTTTGTAAGTTTGGTTTGACCTGTAGCTTTGACCTTTTGGCGGAAACATTCCATATGGGCAGTCATTTTGAGAGCTTGTCTCGTGACTTGTTGCACTGGTGCTCCACTGACTAACTGCCAAATAGACTATTTCAAAAATTCACAAATATTTTGAGTGACTTCAGCCAGAAGCCAGGCCATTGTTGGATGCACCCTGACATAATTTTGCACTAAGGCTGTGGATAGTTTAATATGTGGAGTTTCTGCCTATCATGAATAAGGGCATTGTGATAAGAGGGGCTGAGGACTCACTGCAGCAGGAGTACCAATATCTCGATGTCTTCGATCAATCCCATGTCAAATCCCACCTACAATTGTGCCACCCTCCCTGAGGCACAAGTAAGGCAAAGCTCAGTTACATTGGTATACATAACTGTCTCCAGTACAGTCCCACCATAAGGCCAGCGAGTATGTTTTGATGGGATGAGGTACAGTTGAAGCAAAGGGCAGGGGTGCAGTTGTGCAAATTATCTGGTCGTGAATGCAACTGGGGTTCCTTTCTTATGCAAAGTTTTTTGGGGCTTTTTTTTAATGAATAACCTCTTCCCACCCAACAGAAAAATGGGAGCAAACTAGAGAGTTCTGCAACTCTGGGTTTCATGTACAGAGGCCAGCATTGATGTGTATATTGACACAAGCATACAGTGGGAATGGAATCCTCCTTATTCGGGTGGTCCTGGTACCAGACCTGACTGACTCTTGTAATTCCTTCTCCTAGCTGACTCCTGAACTTTGCTGCAAATGGAATGAGCAATTGCCAATGGTGATTTTTTTCTTGCTGTTGGTGGTCAATATTGATAGTTCGGAGAAGATGCATCCTGTCACTTACACCTGGATGTCAACTATTGGGATTTTCAACCTCAGTATAATTCAGAATAAAGATACTCTTCCTGACCATGGGGTACCCATTTTAACACCATTCTACTCTCATCCATTTCCTTCTCCCTATATTCCCAATGACCATCCCAGATTCTACCACTCATCTGCATACAAGGGGCAATTAATCTACTGGGTCGTGGAAGGAAATTGGAGAATCCAGACAAAACCCATGCAGTTACAGGAAGAACTTGCAACCTGTATAGATTGCACCAGAGGTTAGGCTTCAACCTGAGTTACTGCAGCTGTGTGGCAGTGGGCCTCCAAGCAGCACTATTGTGCCACTCCTATGGCAACCTACTGTAATAAATCCAATCAACCAAAATACTGTTTAGCTTCAGATTAGGTTTGTAAAAAGCATATTTGATTTAAGGGGAGTTGAAATTCCACTTTGAGTTTTATTGTCAGTTGTATAGCTAACTCGGAGAGTTGTACAACACAGAAACGGACCTTCAGCACACCACTTCCATGCTGACCGTTTTGTTCTTCTGCACTAATCGTATTTGGTCCTAGATCTGTATTCATGCCTTGCTTATTCAAGTAGCAGTCTAAATGCCTCTTAAACACTGTAATTGTATCTGATTCCCTCATCTCCTCCGGCAGCATGTTCCAGATATCAACTACTCTCTGTGTGAAAACATTCCCCTCCCAAGATCCCCTTAAAAACTCCTTCTCACCTTAATCCTTTACCCTCTTGTTTTTAACATAGAAACATAGAAAATAGGTGCAGGAGTAGGCCATTCGGCCATTCGAGCCTGCACCGCCATTCAATATGATCATGGCTGATCAGCTAAATCAATATCCCATACCTGCCTTCTCTCCATACCCCCTGATCCCTTTAGCCACAAGGGCCACATCTAACTCCCTCTTAAATCTAGCCAATGAACTGGCCTCAACTACCTTCTGTGGCAGAGAATTCCACAGATTCACCACTCTGTGTAAAAAATGATTTTCTCATCTCGGTCCTAAAAGACTTCCCTCTTATACTTAAACTGTGACCCCTTGTTCTGGACTTCCCCAACATCGGGAATAATCTTCCTGCATCTAGCCTGTCTAACCCCTTAAGAATTTTGTAAATTTCTATAAGATCCCCCCTCAATCTTCTAAATTCTAGCGTTTACAAGCCGAGTCTATCCAGTCTTTCTTCATATGAAAGTCCTGCCTTCCCAGGAATCAGTCTGGTGAACCTTCTCTGTACTCCCTCTATGGCAAGAATGTCTTTCCTCAGATTAGGAGACCAAAACTGTACGCAATACTCCAGGTGTGGTCTCATCAAGACCCTGTACAACTGCAGTAGAACCTCCCTGCTCTTATACTCAAATCCTTTTGCTATGAATGCTAACATACCATTCACTTTCTTCACTGCCTGCTGCACCTGCATGCCTACTTTCAATGACTGGTGTACCATGACACCCAGGTCTCGTTGCATCTCCCCTTTTCCTAATTGGCCACCATTCAGATAATAGTCTACTTTCCTGTTTTTGCCACCAAAGTGGATAACCTCACATTTATCCACATTATACTGCATCTGCCATACATTTGCCCACTCACCCAACCTATCCAAGTCACCTTGCAGCCTCCTAGCATCCTCCTCACAGCTAACTGCCCCCCAGCTTCGTGTCATCCGCAAACTTGGAGATGTTGCATTCAATTCCCTCATCCAGATCATTAATATATATTGTAAATAGCTGGGGTCCCAGCACTGAGCCTTGCGGTACCCCACTAGTCACTGCCTGCCATTCTGAAAAGGACCCGTTTACTCCTACTCTTTGCGTTCTCTCATTGGGGAAACTGACTATCTTTTCTATCAATGCCTCTCATGATTTTATATACCTCTATCAGATCATCCCTCAGCCTCCTTCGCTCCAGGGAAGACAAGCCCAATCTATCCAATCTCTTCTTATAACTAAAGTTTTCCAATCCAGGCAACATCCTAGTGAATCTCCACAGCATTTTCTTCAGCGCAGCCAGGGGACCGAGGATCTAGTGGGAGGGAGGAACTGAAGGGAATCCACATTAGTCAGGAAATGGTGTTAGGTAAACTGTTGGGGCTGAAGGGAGATAAATCCCCAGGGCCTGATGGTCTGCATCACAGAGTACTCAAGGAGGTGGCCTTAGAAATTGTGGATGCATTGGTGATCATTTTCCAATGTTCTCTCGACTCTGGATCAGTTCCTGTAGACTGGAGGGTAGCCAACGTTACCACTTTTTAAGAAAGGAGGGGGAGAGAAAATGGGGAATTATGGACCAGTTATCCTTACATCGGTAGTGGGGAAGATGCTTGAGTTGATTATTAAAGATGTTATAGCAGCGCATTTGAAAAGCAGTGATAGGATCGGTCAAAGTTAGCATGGATTTATGAAGGGGATATCGGGTTTCACTAATCTTCTGGAATTTCTTGAGGATGTAACAAGTAAAATGGATATGATAGAGCCAGTGAATGTGGTGTATCTGGACTTTCAAAAAGCCTTTGACAAGGTCCCACACATGAGATTAGTGTGCAAAATTAGAGTACATGGTATTGGGGGTAGGGTATTGACATGGAAAGAGAACTGGTTGGCAGACAGGAAGCAGACCAGGAATTAATGGGTCCTTTTCAGAATGGCAGGCAGTGACTAGTGGGGTGCTGCAAGGCTCGGTGCTGAGACCCCAGTTATTTATAATATATATTAACGATATAGACGAGGGAATTAAATGTGACATCTCCAAGATGACACAAGCTGGGTGGCAGTGTGAGCTGCGATGAGGATATTATGAGGCTGTAGGGTGCCTTGGATAGGTTGGGTGAGTGGGCAGATGCATGGCAGATGCAGTATAGTGTGGATAAATGTGAGGTTATCCACTTTGGTGGCAAGAACAGGAAGGCAGATTATTTTCTATATGGTAGACACAGGTTGCATCTCTGGAGAAAAGGAATGGGTGACGTTTCGGGGGGAGGTGCAATGAGACCAGGGTGTGCTTGAACATCAGTCACTGAAAGTAAGAATGCAGGTACAGCAGGCAGTGAAGAAAGCTAATTGGCCTTCATTGCGAGAGGATTTGAGTTTAGGTGCAAGTAGGTCCTACTGCAGTTCTACAGGGCCCTGGTGAGACCGCACCTGGAGTATTGTGTTCAATTTTGGTACATTTCCTAATTTGAGGAAGGACATTATTGCTATTGAGGGAGTGCAGCGTAGGTTCACCAAGTTAATTCCCGGGATGGCAGGACTGACATATCATGAAAGAATGGGTCGATCGGGCATGTATTTACTAGAATTTAGAAGGATGAGAGGGAATCTTATAGAAACATGTAAAATTCTTACGGGTAGATGCAGGAAAAATGTCCCCGATGTTAAGGGAGCCCAGAACCAGGGGTCACAGTGTAAGAATAAGGGGTAGGCCATTTTGGACTGAGATGAGGATAAACTTTTTCATCCAGAGAGTTGTGAATCTGTGGAATTCTCTGTCACATAAGGCAGTGGAAGCCAATTCACTGGATGTTTTCAAGAGAAAGTTAGATTTAGCTCTTGGTGCTAAAGGAATCAAGGGATATGGGGAAAAAACAGAAATGGGATACTGATTTTAGATGATCAGCCATGATCATATTGAATAACGGTGCTTGCTTGAAGAATAATATAGATGACTAAGTTGAATCCTGCACCTATTTATCTATATTTCAATGTCTTCAGTCATATTCTGTTGTTGTCATCAAAGGTGAGCCAGTAGGTTTGGATTCAACTTAGTCATCTATATTATTCTGACAGGTATTGGGTGGCCTCTTATATTTTTCGGAACATCAAGCATTTGCTTGCATCATTTTCAAGTCTCATGTATATAGGGCCACAACTAAAAACATAAGTCAATATCCAATTTGGTTTCAACAGCAAAAGTAATAAAAATTGACTGGATAATTCACTTCATGGTGGTTTTTACTCGCATAAAGCACATGTCCTAGTTAAACACTCTTACATTTAAAATCAATTGTTAATCACAATTGTCTATTGTGATTATCCAACGTGCTCCTATTTGATTCATTAACTGTGGACAAGCTGAAAAGTGATCCTTTTGCAGTGACAATAAGATGTGGTCTGTAATGAAATTGTCACAATAGACTCGTTATTGGGGATAGATACGTTTTGTGTAGTTTTGCTTCAGGCTTCGGCATCAATACGACCACATTCTAAACATACTTGATGATAGGTACCCAGGCTACAATTTGATATTTAAATAAGATAATAAGGCATTTGTACTGCTTTGGTTACACATATTTAAAGCTAGACTTCAGAAGTTCAAGATTAGTACATGGCCACATTTTAAGAAATGTTCTCTGTTTGAAAAATAATTTCTTTATGTACAATATGTGCATTCAGTGACAATTGACATTCAATTCCTGTGGCATGTGATGATAAAAATGTAGTTTTTCTTGGGAGAAAAATTATGTCAAAAATAAGAAATTTGCACAAAATAAACCAAAAAAATGTTTTTATCTTCCCCAACCCCTTCATTCAGTCATGTCCGATTGGATCGCGAGACTTTCGTGAAAAGCAGTGTGCAGACTTTGACAACTTACCTTTCCGTGGCAAATATTACAACTGGAAGCCGTACACTGGAGGTTGGTGTGATGATCTGTTACTTGGGTTTTTTGTTTGCTATTTATCTTATATTTGTCCCTTTTTCCCTCAGCAGTGTTCTTTGACCAAGTAATTCTCAAACAATTGGGGCAAGGAACTATTAGTTCCCTTGTCAATCCAACTCTGTAATTGATCCGAGGATAAAATGTGAAGGAACTAAATACTTTTTAGCCTCCCTTATTACTAGATCTTACATCTGCTCCCTGTGCCAACAAAGATAAGCACAGAAACAAACATGCCTTACTTTGTTGTTGTAGCTTTGAAGTTCTGTGTTATTCTACTTTATGTTTACATGTATAAATACTGATGAAATCAAAGAAGCCAGTTCTTACTACTCAATTTCATTTAGTATTAGTAACAAGCAATGTGCCTATGAAACACATAAACCAGAATTCTATGACTAACAGCAAGTGTTTGAAATGTGTTTCATTTGACGCATTTCAACATCCCACCCTTAGACAAAATTCCTTTCAACAATGAAAACTTGGGTCTTAATGTCAGTGAGTGGTTAAACACCAGCTGCCTAATATACACCCTGTCTGACTTACTGCTTCCTTGCCTTCAACTGCTTATAGTCTTCCACTTGCCAATAGTTAAAATCTGTCACTGGTTGTTTAGGCTTGCAAGTGATGAAATGTTATTTGGATGAGAGATTAGGAAGATGGCACTGCTGTAGCTAAATCCTAGCATAAGTTATAGGTTCTAAACCAGGTAGAAGAAAATTACAGACAGAATTAGTCAAAGTGCTTTAATTTTCGTATCATATGGACATTTATAAACTCAGAATATTAAAAACTAAATATACTGTCTGAAATGTTGCTTTTCTGATTTTTTTTTTTTTTTAGCCTTTGGAGAATATTACAGCACCACTGATTTCTCTTGCATTTTGTTTTGTCTTTTCATTCAACAGGTGGTGTTAAGCCATGTGCTTTAAACTGCTTGGCTGAAGGATATAACTTTTACACTGAACGGTCTCCTGCAGTCATTGATGGAACTCGCTGTCAGGCAGATTCACTGGACATCTGTATCAATGGAGAATGCAAGGTTCAATATACCTTACTGTTAAACCATTTAGAAGTAGTTCTATTTCCTCATGACATTTAAGCTTTTCATGAATAGCGATGAGAATATATTGTGCGAGGTAATAAACTTGTGAAGTTTGTGCTCTTTGTTAAAAATGAGGTCAAATCCGTTAAAAAAAAGACAAATTAAATAAATCTACCTTTTTTGTAAATTTTAAGAGGTTCACTGAATCTGGAAACATTAGAGGAAACTACATTATTTTCATTATAAGAGAGAAAGCCAAGAGGGAAAGGCAACTGATAGATAAATTCAAAAGAAGGCTGCTAGGATTCCTGGAGTCTGCAACTCCTGGGTTTGCTCATCCCTTCCCATCCAACGCACCTCATTCCAGGATACATTACCCTGTGACCGCAGGGGATGTAACTATACAGAGACGGAAACCGCTGTCAAAACATGGAGAGGACCGGGGGACACAATTTCTTGGCGGCCGCGCGCGCATGCGCACACTCACACACACACGTGAGGCATCGGAAGCTTCAGCCGTGCGCCCTGTGAACGGTAATTTGCTTGGGGTTCTTCCAGTTTCCAGCCCCGCGACGTGGATGCTTCTACTATGGGGCCGTTACCGTTAGAATGCGTCAATTGCTGCAGATCTGTACCACAGATTTAAAAAACACTGGAAATCATGCTGGACAACATAATATAGGACAGGACACTTTCAAGCTGCTTGTCCTGTCCTATATTATGTTCTCTATTGTCCAGCATGATGTCCCTTGTTTTTTAAATCTGTGGAACTCGTGGACGCAACTTAGCGACTCGTGGCGCTAACGGCAGGTACCCAGGAAACTTGTTAACTCTTGAAAAACTTTAAACATGTTTAAAGATTTCCACGAGTCAAATTTACTCTTGAAGTTAAAATTTGAAACATTTAAACTCATTGTAAGAACATAGTGGCCCGTGAGTTTACCCTAGTGACTCTCAAGTTCAAGTTCAAGTGAGTTTATTGTCATGTGTCCCTGTATAGGACAATGAAATTCTTGCTTTGCTTAAGCACACAGAAAATAGTAGGCATTTACTACAAAACAGATAAATGTGTCCATATACCATGATATAAATATATACACACATGAATAAATAAACTGATAGTGCAAATAACAGAAAGTGGTTGGTAATAATCAGAGTTTTGTCCGAGCCAGGTTTAATAGCCTGATGGCTGAGGGGAAGTAACTATTCCTGAACCTGGTTGTTGCAGTCTTCAGGCTCCTGTACCTTCTACCTGAAGGTAGCAGGGAGATGAGTGTGTGGCCAGGATGGTGTGGGTCTTTGATGATACTGCCAGCCTTTTTGAGGCAGCGACTGCGATAAATCCCCTCGATGGAAGGAAGGTCAGAGCCGATGATGGACTGGGCAGTGTTTACTACTTTTTGTAGTCTTTTCCTTTCCAGGGCGCTCAAATTGCCGAACCAAGCCACGATGCAACCGGTCAGCATGCTCTCGACTGTGCACCTGTAGAAGTTCGAGAGAGTCTTCCTTGACAATCCGACTCTCCGTAATCTTCTCAGGAAGTAGAGGCGCTGATGTGCTTTTTTGATGATTGCATTAGTGTTCTCGGACCAGGAAAGATCTTCAGAGATGTGCACGCCCAGGAATTTGAAGCTCTTGACCCTTTCAACCATCGACCCGTTGATATAAATGGGGCTGTGGGTCCCCCTCCTACTCCTTCCAAAGTCCACAATCAGTTCCTTGGTTTTGCTGGTGTTGAGGGCCAGGTTATTGCGCTGGCACCATATGGACAGTTGCTCGATCTCTCTTCTGTACTCTGACTCATCCCCATCAGTGATACGCCCCACAAACGTTGCATATCCATTCCCTCCTTGAGTCTACCGTGGGTTTGGCCTGAGTGCCAGAAGTGAAATGTTGAAGATTAGTCATCTCCGGAGAACTTGGATGGGTGAAGTTTCGGGTCGAGACCTTTCTTCAAACTTTAGACACTTCTTTCACCCGAAACGTCACCCGTCCATGTTCTCCACAGATACTGCCTGACATGTTGAGTTACTCCAGCACTTTGTTTTTTTTTCGTAAACCAGCTTCTGTAGTTCCTTGTGTTCCAAAATGTAATGCTTTATAAATGTCCAGAGATGCTGCCTGTCCCGCGGAGTTACTCCAGCACTTTGCGTCTGTGTCCCTGGAGACCTCGTTTCCCACGCAATGTGACATCTACCGTGCATACATTGCCAACTGTTGTTTTGGTAGCAGCAACATAATCTCCCGGTTAGTACACTCAGTGTTGCTGAGGCCTAGTTTATGTAGAGACAAGAAACTGCAGAAGCTGGAATCATGATCATAAAACACACACAAAGTGTTGGAGGAACTCACACAGCACTGGAGTAACTCAGCAGGACAGGCAGCATCAGCGGAGGGAATGGACAGACGTTTATTCGGCTTGAAAAGAAGGGACCCGATCCGAAACGTTGCATATCCATTCCCTCCACAGATGCTGCCTGACCCGCTGGCTTACTTCGACACTTTGTGAGTTCATTTTATAGGAGCAGAATTAGGCCATTCGGCCCATCGAGTTGCTCCAACGCTTTGTGTTTCGCTCAACATGCCAGCATCTGTGGTCCCCCATGTCTCCATTTGACAGCTGAAAGAACTGAGCGGGTCATGGAGTCTGAAGAAGGACCCTGACCCGAAACCTCGCCCGCCCGTTTCCTTCCACCGATTTCATGTAGTCACTTTTCAATAAAACCCCACTGCCCCAGTTATTCCAAGTCCATTTAATTCCGCGTGTCTCCATTTCATTCATTAAGTCGCCGGTACTGTCACATCGTTCGTTTTCGGTCAATACAACAGAACAGTCTGAAGAAGGGCGACGATAGACACAAAAAGCTGGAGTAACTCAGCGGGACAGGCAGCATCTCTGGTGAGAAGGAATGGGTGATGTTTCAGGTCGAGACTCTTCGACAGACTGGTAAGGGAAACGAAAGATATAGATGATGATGTATTGTAGAGAGATAAAGAACAATGAATGCAAAAAGGTTACGATGATAAAGGAAACAGACCTTTGTTCGCTGTTCGTTGGGTGAAAATGAGCAGCTGGTGCGACTTGGGTGGAGGAGGGATAGACAGAGAGGGAATGCCGGGGTTACTTGAAGTGAGAGAAATCAATATTCATACCACTGGGCTGTAAGTTGCCCAAGCGAAATATGAAATGCTGTTCCTCCAATTTGTATTTTGCCTCACTCTGACTGGAGGAGACCTCGGACAGAAAGGTCAGTGTGGGAATGGGAAATGTTTGGCAACCGGGAGATCGGGTAGGTCCAGGTAGCAACCGGGAGAGTCGCGATCCGAAACGTCACCCATTCCTTCTCTCCAGAGATACTGTCTGACCCTCTGAGTTACTCCATCTTTTGGTGTCTATCGTCGAGGTAAACCAGCATCTGCAGTTCCTTCCTACACAGCAGAACAGTACGAGGAGCGGTTAATGTTAGAGGCTGCTCACTATCCTCACTATGTTTACATCGTCCTCTCTAGCAATGAATAAATATAATTTGGTTACCGTATTATTGACTACAACCGCCCGTCTGAATGCCTTCTCTTCAAACATTTCCGCATTGGACCGTCAGACATTTAGATGTTCACAAATCAGCCTCCAAAGTTCAAATGATAATTGTGCCCGCGCCTGACATTTTTAAATGCATCTCCCATTAATTTTATTCAAAGGATGCCACATTAAAAACAAATACATATTGATATAGATATTCTATAGCAAGTATTCCAAAAAATGCTCCATATTTTTCTCCATTAACCTACCACAATGCGGGGGACTGTTCATTCAACAGCAAAGTTTGTTTTGGTGAAAGAAAGGTTGAAGCAGTTGATATTTTGAATGTTTGGCACAAGTGAGGAAAGGTCACATTATAATTGCTGTTCGTAAAACAGTTCCCTATCAAACACGTATACATGAGGAGTAAAGGGCAAAGGTTAGATCTTTACTCTGAAATTGTCAATTTATTTACATAATCATTCGGTTTAAGTGCTGAATGATGCAGTTCAACTGAAAGCGGCTGAAATCTAATTTGAAAAACTTTCAAATGCCACTTTTGTTTGAAAAAATGAAAGGGTTTACGTGTACAGTAGTTGAAGAACTTGATTTATAGAGGTTAACACAGGCAGAAATATTGTGCCTGATATTCTGTAATATGAAGACTTTCTTTACAGTTGATTTTAATATAGTTTGTCTGCATGAAATATTCTTAAATAGATACTTTAATTTCAATTGGTGTTACTGCAATGTTAATGTTTTGTTTCTCATAATTCTTTCCCTCTAAAGCATGTGGGCTGTGATCACATTTTGGGCTCTGATGCAAAAGAAGACAGATGTCGTGTTTGTGGGGGTGATGGAAGCACTTGTGAAGCAACAGAAGGTTTATTCAATGATTCACTGCCTCGTGGAGGTTTGTGCACAATATTTCCATTTTGCGGTACAGTAAACCACAACAATTTCTGTTCTTGGGTTTTTCTTAGGTTTAAATAACTTACGGTAGCCAGCTCATTTTCTGAGTACGAGAATGCATTTGTACTGTAGCAAATGTACATGGGTTTTCTCTGAAAAATTAATGAATTTCCTTAGACTTTACTTCAGACTTTAAAGATACAGCGTGGGAACGGGCTTTTTGGCCAACCCCTACTATCCCACACACTCGGGACAATTTACGATTTACAGAGGTCACACCGGCCAACATGTCCCAGCTACAAAGGTACACAAAATTGCTGGGGAAACTCAGCGGGTGCAGCAGCATCTATGGAGCGAAGGAAATAGGCAACGTTTCGGGCCGAAACCCTTCTTCAGACGTCCCAGCTACATTAGTAATGTCCCAGCTACATTAGTCCCACCTGCCCGCATTTGCTCCATATCCCTCCAAACCTGTCCTATCCATGTACCTGTCTAACAGTTTCTTAAACGTTGGGATAGTCCCAGCCTCAACTACCTCCTCTGGCAGCTTGTTCCATTCACTTCCCACCCTTTGTGTGAAAAAGAGGCTCAGAGACTCTTTTTAAAATTTATCCGGGCACAATGAGTAAGTTGTTTTGTTACTAATAGAAGATATGAGCATAGTAGCAGGTAAAATTCTAAGTATATTTTCTGAAGAGCAGCTACAGTTTGGCTGCATTCGGGTGACCTTCCTTTGGTCATGTTGAATGGTAGCTGTGTCTAGGTGCAAACAGTGCCTGTGTGCTAGCTAACTTTCAACTGTGATTCAGTTTTAAGGTTTCAGACCTGTCTGGTTGTCCATAATTTAGAACAGTACAGCACAGGACATGACCTTCGGTCCACAATGTCTGTGCCGAACATGATGCCAAGATAAACAAACCTACACATGGACCATATCCCTCCATTCTCTGCATATCCATGTGCCTATCTAAAAGCCTCTTTAAACCACTATTGTATTTGCCTCCACCACCATCCCTGGTACACACTACCCGTTGTGTAAAAAAAAATGCCCTGCATACAAAGCAATGTTCCTTTGACATTCTCACTCTTGGAAATAGGTTCTGGCTTTCTGCTCTATCGACGCCTCTCATAATTTTGTATACATCTCCTCAATTTTTTTATCACTCCAGAGAAAACAATCTCAGCCTGTGCAACCTCTAATACCCCTAATCCATGCAGCATTCTGGTCAATCTCTTCTGCACCCTTAGGTTTTGAAACTTCCCAAAAATTTCAAAACATCTCAAGAATGGAGAAAGCCTTCCAACACATTCAGACTGGAAATACCCTTGAGTCCTCTATTTCTTACACCCAGTCAGTTCCTTTTGAATTGAATACTTATTGTGCGCAAAATTTGTGTTTTTTCATCTCCCTTTTTAACATCATTGTGATGCGAAATATATGATTTTTAATTTTATTTTATAGTATAAAGTATAACTGCAGTACTGAGCCAGCACATTGTCTGGTATGCGTAACTTGATACACTTTGTGTTAGAGTAATACAAGTTCATGCTATGCATAATATGATCTGGTCATTGTCAAGTAAGCGGCTGAGATCAGGGAAGTCATAGCACTAATGTGATTTATTTTAGAATCCACAGCATTGAGTTCAGATTCAGAGAATACACAAGGCAGGAAATTCAGAGAATGGGTTTCATTGCAAACGTTGAGTTCACAGAACAGCCTATGGCAGACCAAATACATTCTGAGAACCCACTGGAGTTCAGGGAATGGACTGGATTAACAATAGGTCCAGGGAACAGAGGATCCACACTGGATGTTAACACCATTTACTGCTTCGCAAACATTATAGAATTCAGAAAATGTACATTGCTAACACTATCACATTCAGAGAATTCATAGGAGCAGCACAATAGAATTCAGAGAGCAGATGTTGCCAAAACTGAGTTTAAAGTATGCACAGAGCTAACACCAGAGCGTTTAGGGATCTCAGAAAATTACAAATACTAAAATCAAGCTGCAACACCACCAATTCCAGTAAATTTATATAGGGGGACACAAAGTGCTGGAGTAATTCAGCAGGCCAGATAGCATCTCTGGAGAATCCAGAGATCCTTGTTCTCCAGAGATGCTGCCTGACCTGCTGAGTTACCCCAGTACTTTGTGTCCTTTTGTGCATTAACCAGCATCTGTGGCTCTTTGTTTCTACAAATTCACATAGGGCGTTGAGGGGGGAATTTAAAATCAAGGCTTTCTAGCCAATTTAGTCCAGCAAGCACAATGCAATGCAAGATTGCAGCTAGCTATTATCGGAGATGTCCAACAAAGTGTTGAATGATTTTTTGTGCTTGAATATCTCCAATATAATGTCATGCTCTGTTGGACTAGTGAATCCAGCCCTTTCTGTAACAAATGTCATTCTCTGGAATTTGACCATCGTAATCTATTCATTGTCATCTTGACCTACAAGTAGCCTCCAACATAGTTCGTCTATCCTTCTTGTCTTGTTCAGTTGGATGGAACTGCATAGTTTAATTTTCCAAATCATACCTAGTAAACAGCTGTATTGGCTCCTTACCCCATCTCTGGTGGCCAAGGAACTATCCTTAGCCTCCCCCGACATCACATCGATGTACTATCCCTCAGCAGGTTATCATGGTGGTCAAGTTACTGGACCAGCAACAAAGTTCTGAACTATCAATCCCGAGATATGAATTGAATCTCATCAAGGCAGCTGTGCAATTCAAATTCAAGTAATTAAATAAATCTGGAAAATAAAGCAAAAAATAAGATTGTCCTTAAATCCATCTGTTCACCAACAATCATCTGGGAAGAAAATCTGTAATCCTTTCCATGCCATAAGAACATAAGAAACGGAAACAGGCGAAGGCTGTTCAGTCCCCTCACGCCAGCTCCAACATTCTATAAGAATGTAGCTGAACATTTAGCACCGCCTCACTTTCCCTTACTATCCAAATAGTTACCATTCATAAATCTACCAATCGCTGTCTTTATTGTATTCAGTGATTGGGCCTCCTTAGTACCTTTTGGGAGTGAGTTAAAAAGATTCACCACCTTTAGGTTGAAGAAATTATTTCTGTCCTGCATGGCCAACCCCTTAATTTGACACACTGGCCCCTGTTTCAAGTGACCCCAGCCAAGGAACACATCATCCCGACATCTACTCTGTCAACCCAAGTAAGAATCGTGTTTGTTTCAAACGGTTCACCTTGTAGCAATGTTACAAAATTTTGAGATTTAAAAAATCAAGTCTATAATTTATCCCATCAGATAAAGCATAAAAAGAAGTTTAATTTGATACCCAATTCACTTTCATATCTTCAATATTTAAAAAGTTATGGCCATTTCATACTCGGAAATTAGCTTCTAGTTCCCTATTGCTTTTCCATTGACTTAACACAAAAGCTGTGATCGAGGACAGTCAAAAGCCCATAACTTTCTTAAAAATTAGGAGAACTGAATGACATTTTCAGTTGTTATAGATTGAAGGATTCTGAAACAAATATGAAACATCTTACATGGATCACCTGAAATTAAAGCATACCATTAGTTAGTTATCTAATTGTAGCTAATTACAAAATTAACCGTTGTGACGGAAATAGTAATAAACACCCAGACTGCCTTGAAAATTCAAAAATGTGATATTCTCAAGATAAGAACTTTAATATTATTGTATTATATGCTGTAAGTCCGTAGCAGATAGGTAAATCAATTACAATTTCTAGCAATAGACCAAGTCTTTATGGAGAAGATCAGTTGCTAGCTGGTACATTGGCATATCATAATCAGCAGCATCATCATAATCCTCAGATTGTAACCAATAAGCAACTCTGTTCACCTTGTTTTTCCTCAACTTTTCAATTTTGGCATTGTAAACTACAAGTTTTTGTTCTTCAAACCACACATGTCATGCCTTTCTGCCCACTACTTTCCCATTAAGAATGTCCTGTAGATCATCACATTTGGAGAAGTCCAAATTTGGATAATCTCTGCGAATGCTGTCTAAATCAGTCTCTTTTGCTGGGCATTTGGATTGACAATTTTGCATTTCTTCTTCGGAGACATCTGTTTAAAATGTAAAGGGAAAAAAACACTGAACAGCATTAACAGAAACAAGTTATTATTTGCAGTTTTAGAAAAAAGGTAGAATTGATAAAGTTAAACGCTAAAACAAATAGTAAATACCCAACAAAAAATTCATATTCATCAGTTTCATCAAATCAATTCATCTAATCAATTAAATTCAGCTAAATTCAATCACTAGATCTAAACATCTATCAATTTCTTAAGAAAAGGCTAATTTTTTTAAATAGCCTAAGTATCCAAATAACAAACTAATCCCATTCACACAATATAACATGATTTTTAAATCTCACTGTCATGAACATATGCCAAATGGAAGGAATTTAATGTTTAATTCCCATAAATTAATCTAGAAGCATCCAATCTCAATATAATCAAAATCATTATTTTTTGCACAATACATGTGACTAAAACTGTTGTGGATATTTAGTATAAATATATTGATTATGGATAGACAATTACACAAAATATAGACGATTTATGACATGAATGTCCAAAAAAAAGAGAATTTTAATCAAGATGCGAGTGGGTGTTTCTGTAATGCGATCGATTGGAATATTGCCGTTGCCGTGAATTTTAACCCCATATTGGCGGGCAAGACATGGCAATTTCGCGTCGTAAAATTAGACTAAAGCCACCCCAAGAAACAAGATTATATGTGAAATACACGGCTTACCATTTGTTTTGTCCTGATATTGCAATCCGTCACGTTGAAGGTGTTGAGAGCGTTCGAAGTCGCCTTTTACTTTCATCCAACTATTAAATTGTCCAGCTATTTAATAAATAAATTAAAAAAATTTAAAAAGGGAACGGAAGTCCGATCAATTTTTCTTCATCGACTAGCAGCCCGAGGAAATCACTCTCCGACAAGTGATACAAACCTGCATTTTAATCCAGCCCCCCCCCCAAAGGCGCCGTAGTTGCACACACAGCCAGTGGCAGAGCTGCAGCGCCGCTGAAGGTAGGTTTTGTAACATTGCTACTCCTTGCATTTGTCTAAACTAAGGTTCCTTCATCTCTCCCCATGGAACAAACGTGTCATTCAGGAATCGATCTGGCAAACTTCATTGAACCATATCTCATTCATGGAGATCAGACCTACACACAATAGTCCCAAGAGCCCATAGAACTGTAATAAGATACATTTTCTCTTGTACTCAGATCTTCCTGCAATAGAGCTCAGTGTTTATTTCACTTCCTAATTAATTGCTGCAACTTCACATTAACTTTCAGTGATTTGAGTAACATAGTCTATCTAAAGGACCTTTTAAATCTTCTTTGTTGACTGTATGTTATGAACCTTTAATATCCATACCATAAATTAAAGTCAGTTTAAAATCGCAGAACAAGAGCATTGAATCAGTCAATTGAAGAAAGAGTTATCCCCCAGCAAAGCCATTCTTCTTTGTGAATCATAAAATGTAAGTCACAAAAAGAGCCATTTGATGCATCATATCCACACCAGAAATAAAGAATGTGCTGTTCAATATCAATTGATTACACTGTGCAATTGGAGAAGAGATGTGTGGTAATTTAGGTGTTTGTTAATGAGTTTGCAAAGAAACTTGAGTGAAGTCCCCCAATACATTCTGCAGGCATTCATTGCCAATTGCACCTTTACTAAATACATTGGTATATGGATAGGTATATGGATGGGAAAGGAATGGAGGGTTATGGTCTGAGTGCAGGTAGATGGGACTAGGGGAAAATAATTGTTCGGCACGGACTTGTAGGGCCGAGATGGCCTGTTTCCGTGCTGTAATTATTATATGGTTATTGGGGGAAATGGTGTGGGTCAGGAAATAGTACAGGTGGGAAATATTTAGCAGGGGTGGATTGTGGAAGTGATTAGGGCTGACCAAGGTGGATATTAAGGAAATTAATCTGTTATGGTGGGATCTGCAGAGATTGACATAGGTCATAGGGACAATTGAACCATTTGGCAAGATGATCATGAGGTAATGGTTGCTTCAGAATAAATTGGAAGGCTTTATTTATCTGAAACTCAAGACACGCCTTAAAATCTAGAAATGTACCTTTAGCAGAGTTAAAACAGGTGATAAAGTAGTGCAGAAATAAAGTTTTCTGTTGGAATTATTGGAATTATCTATGTTGGAATTATTGGAATTATCTATGAAGATATACATAAAGTGTTGGAGTAATACAGCGGGCCAGGCAGTATCCCAAGAGAAAAAGAATGGGTGACATTTCAGGTCATAACCCTTCATCAGATATGAAACTTCAGACTTTAAACATTGTCCACGTTCTGTTAACTTTATAATCCAGAAAAGATATTCTATTCTTTGGTGTGGTCTTTCTGGTGATGTCACTAACTGAACATTAATGCAAAAAATATATATTTGTGACCTTAAACATGATCCATAACTAACAACAGGGAAATAAAGGAGAATCTATACCCTCATCTCAGCTATATTCTCATTCTCCCTCGTTTCTTCCTGAATCCAGCCCACTCAGAAGCAGACTGCATGTTAATGCCAACCATGGTTTCACAATGACCTGGGAATTGATCTGTTTTGGCTCTTCTAAAGGACAGTGTTAACATTAGTACAATAATCATTTCAGTGCATTGACTTCACAGATCATGTGTTAACATCAACAAATTAATTTTCTGCCTCACACCACCAGTCCTTTGCAGTCCTTCACTCTGTCCCACAGAGAAATGTGCAGTCAAAGCAGATACCAGATGCAATAGTTGGTGATTTGAAAGAGATTGAGATAAATCCTCATAAACAACCCAGATAAATCTTCTTAATCTAAAACAAGCACCAGAAATGCCTGACAGTGGGGTGCAATGTTTGTTGGCCGAGTGACTAATAATCTTGGGTATACAAACAACTTTGTCCTTCCAGCAGATGCAGTGGAAGTCTTTTCATAACTCATTAGTTAGAAAGCAAAAACAAAAATGTAATACCCCAAACCACAGAAATTGTGACATTCTGTAGATTTATTTTTATTGATCATGATTAATGGTGAAAACTGGAACAAGCTAATCACCTGCCAATGAATGCTGTGCTGAGAAAATATAAACTGCAGTAAACTAGAACCTGGTGAAATTAGGTTAATCAACAAATTATTAACCAAGAATGTGGCTTAAACCACGAAATGTTCTGCTTTAGGAAATATTTATTTATCTGAAACTCAAACAGATTTGTATGTACACACATTAAACTCTGGTATAATAACTGTCTTGGTGGAGCTGACGAATACATAGCAGATGGTAGTTAATGCAGAATTAAATAAAGCTTTCTGTAACAATGATTGGGATTGCCTATCTTTTGTCAATATAGTAGATATATGTATATATCACCTTTACACCAATAACTTGCTTCATTAGTGCTGGTTTGATTGTGTCATTGACAGAGACCATTAGAGACACGGGGAACTATTTAGGCTGGTGCAGTGGAGAACACGGGTTGGAATTGAGAAAAACATAGAAAGAGATCCAATTAGCAGCTGTGTTCTCTCTCTTTGTAAAATCCCAGAATTACAGATTATGATCTGCTTTACCCAAACTGTGCCAGTAACTTGTTACATCTGCTTAATTGCCTACTTGAAATAGCTGTTAAATTCCTTAAATGGAAGATGTGAAATGTAGGGCCAAAAGGATGAAATGTTTTGTCTCAGATTCTATTTAGTTTTGACAGGCTTTATAATGTGACCAATGATCCTTAAAAAAGTCACTCAAAAGAATTGATTCAGATAAATGTATGAATTAAAAGCAAGTGTAGAGCACTCAGCTATTCAAGCCTTTCCATCCCTTCAATAAGATTCCAATTGATATGATTATTAATTTAGTTCCATGTTCCCACCACACCTGGTAATCTTCCAATCCCTTCCTTATCAAGAATCTATCTATCTCTGCCTTAAAAATGCCATGTACATTTGCTTTATGGAATCTTACAAAAACAATGTCTTTTGCAACTTTTGCACAGCTGCCATCCCACTCCATTTAAAAAAATAGATTGAGATGCAAGAAATTCAATCTCAAAGCAAAGGAACCATCGTACAGAAACTCAAAACCAGCAGATGCTGAAAATCTGATATGTGAAATAAACATGCCAAGGGATATTCAGCCAGTCAGCCAGCATCTGTGAAGAATTGTCATACTTCAAGCTGATGACATTTATCAGAAATGGACCATCACGCAACCTTCCTGCTAAAAGAGTGATCGATCCTAATACAACAAATAGAAAAGGTCTCGTTTCTACCTATGAGTAATTCTCACAATGACCACACAAATAAAGAGAAGGCACCTTATGAGAAATAGTTCAGGCCACTGGTGCAAATAAACATTCACACACAAGAGGATAGGTCGTTTGAAAGAGTTAATTCCATCACGGAAATGAAGGGTATCATTGGAAAGAAGCTGAAGAGAATGAACTTGTGTCAGTTAGAATTTAGGAATTTATTTACATAGAAGGATATGTTCCCCCACAGCATAAAAACAATAAACATAAGTTTTCTAAAGACTATTTGGTTTATTGTGTTACTTTACTCACATGTTTTACATTAGAACGTCTTTCAGATCAGATCCTTCTGAGGTAAGCTGCAATGGTGATTGGAAGTACATTTTTTATTTGGCTTATACAAAATTCAGTTACTAAAACTATTATGTTTGTTTTTATGAATAAATGGGATAATTTTAAAAATGCTTATTTTCAGTCTTTCCACCTATGTGAAATAATTTTGGATGCAAACATTGTGCTTTCAGGGTATCTGGAAGTCGTTCAAATTCCAAGAGGATCGGTCCATATAGAAATCCAGGAACTAGCAATGTCAAAAAACTATATTGGTGAGTGTGAGTATGGAGATGGGTTGACTGCTCAACTTATTTGACATATTTCTTTACAAGGAATAAAACCGAGTGCCAATCTTGTATATTTTAAATAAACTATCAGATGTTTTAAAGCTTAAACTGATCTGGTAAAAGATTTTTTAAGCAATAAACCAAACATCAGTGGGAATTGAAGTATAAATTGAAAATGCCGGAAACACTCAGTGGCGTATGGCAAGATTGACCTGAAATGTCATCCTCACTCTCTCACTCTGTCTCTCACTCTCTCGCTCATTCTATCTCTGAAGAAGGGTCTCGAACCAAAATGTCACCTATTCCTTTTCTCCAGAGATGCTGTCTGACCCACTGAGTTACTCCAGCTTTTTGTGTCTCACTCTCACTCTCACTCCAGTTCAGTTTAGTTTATTGTCATGTGTACCGAGATACAGTGAAAAGTTTTTGTTGCGTGCTAACCAGTCAGCGGAAAGACAATACATGATTTCAATAGATCCATTTACATGATGAGGGAATATTGTTTAGTGCAAGGTAAAGCCAGCAAAAACTGATCAAGGAAGGTCCGAGGGTCACCAAAGAGGTAGATAATAGTTCAGCACTGCTCTCTGGTTGTGGTAGGATGATTCAGTTGCCTGATAACAGCTGTAAATAAACTGTCCATGAATCTGGTGGTGTGTGTTTCACACTTCAATACCTTTTGCTTGATGGGAGAGGGGAGAAGTGTGCGACTCGTCCTTGATTATGCTGCTGACACTCTCTCACTGTCTCTCTCTCACTCTCTCATTCTCACTCTCTCATTCTCATTCTTTATCTCTCTCTCTCATTCTCACTCTCCTTACTTGATGTCTAACCCACCGAGCTCTTCCAGCATTTGGTTGCAATTTTAATGTGAACGCCTTTATATTACATACAAAACTACATGCATTTATTATTTTCTTTTTTGTTTTGAAGTTGTTAAATGCTTTGCTTTAAGAATAATTTGAAACATTTTTACTTGTAGCTTTGAAATCTGAAGGTGATGACTATTACATAAACGGTGCCTGGACCATTGACTGGCCAAGAAAATTTGATGTTGCTGGCACAGCTTTCCATTACAGGAGACCTGCAGACGAGCCAGAATCTTTGGAGGCATTAGGGCCCACCACAGAAAATTTAGTTGTTATGGTAATTCATTTAAAAAATCTGCATGAATTTATTGTCTTCCTAATTTTTCTGTCTGTTTCACCCTTTCCCTTTCAAAAGTCTCTACAAGCAACATAATGCTGCAGTGTGGTAATGCTGATGCCTCTTAGTTCCAGTGGCCTAGGTTCATCCTGATCTCCAGTGTTGTCTGTGTGGAGTTTGCTCATTCCTCCCGTTCCCATGGGGGTTTCCACCAGATGCTCACTTTTCTTTAATGTCCCAAAGATGCGATGGGCTGTAGCTTAATTAACGCTGCATGATAGATGAGTGGTAGGAGAAGAAGGGCAGAGTTGAAGGGCCTTTGAAAGAAAATGGGTTATAGGGAAATTAGTTGAAGAATGGGATTGCTCGGAGAACTTAATGGGTCAAATTATCTCCTTCACCCTCGTAAGAAAATATAAAAAACTTATTTTGTTCAATTGTTTGATGGACTGAGAATGAGTATCTGCAACACCAGAGCCCATTCTGTCTTTATTTTCAAACAGTAACTGGAATTCTAACTGGACCACCAATGTATATTGTGGTGCTCTAATTGGTACCCAAGCTGAAATCCGGTAATGTTAGAGAGAGGGTGAAGATCAAACCTCTGCCTGCTTGAATCGTATAGTCTATCTGCTGACCTCTCAGTGCTCTTCCTGATACTGAAGCAATATCCATCCATTTAAAATTGATTTTTATTGGATTAACTTTTTATTTGATTAACTTTATTTTAATGATTTAGATTTTTTTTGTTGCATTTAAATTATTTTTATTATAAATAATTGTTATTATTTTTTAATTATTTCAATGTACCCAATTACTTTTTCAAATGTTTTCAACTATCAGAAACATTTAGAAGTTGTTACATAGGTAAAGTAACAATTTACATAGATTATGTTCAGGTTGAGGATTAGGTCAGGACAAATCTGTTGTACTTGGTTTTACATAGGTGCAGAAACGACTTGGCTCTCAATATACTGTTTCGGGTATTCGCCTCGTGAAGATAAAAATTAATATTTTTCCAGGAATAGAATTATTTTACATCAAGCAAAAAAAGTTTGGAGATTACTTATAAAACATTTGTAGCCTCTTTACGGGAGTATTATCAACAAAAAATGTCCATCGTACTCATTGAGTCTATAATTGCTGTGCTGTTAAATATGAGGTCAGTTTTGCAAAAGAACACGATCTTAACATTGGCTGATGGTCACAATGTGTTGACTTTGAGATGGGTTAGGCATTATTTTCAATGCATTTTCTCCTTTTCACTTGATGGTGTTTTGGATAAATCTTGAGAAGTACTTGTTTTGTTTTGGAGTCATGGGGAATAATGTAAAGAGACAAAAACAAGCACAAGCTTGGTGGATTATATTTCAACAACATTTATACCATCTCTTCCGTCAATTATTTTTGGATTAATTTAAAAAGGTTGAAGATTTAGAACTCCGCACACTTCATGCTTAATTACATATAAGAAACTGTGCATCACCTCTGTTTTGGTAACGCTATGATCTCAAAATTGTAAAAAGCCGCAGGCTTAGGGGATGTCTTGTTTAATTGATATCCTATTGAGTTGAGGTAGATAAGCGACTAGATCTAGAGTTTTATGAAATTGATAAATGTGTATTTAGCCTTTTAAAACTTCTGGCCATCACAGTGATGTGAAAGAAAGTGGCTACCTGTATTTATGTGGGGCCTATCCAAACCTCTTTACAACCAACTGAGTTCTCTTAAATTTACAGCTGTGATAAAGTAAACATGAGTTTCAGTTGTCGCGGGGCAGTGACAAGATGATCTGTTGTCATGGAATAGGTTGAGGGCCAGGTGTTGACCACTATAAAAAGAGAACCCTATGAGCCCTTGACCCTTTCTGGTCTTGAGTATATTATCATCATACAGAGAGGGAACAAGGCAATGTTTTCTAAATAACTCAATTGCTAATTCTCACCATATGGGGCTGAAAGTGCTCCAAAAATTCCTTGTATTTTAGATGAAAGGCTAAAATGTGAGGACTGAGGAGCGCGGGAGGGAGGGAGAGAAGGGGAGAGAAGGACAGAGAAAGGGGAAGAGAAGGGGAGAGAGAAGGGGGGAGAAGGGGAGAGAGAAGGGGGGAAAAGGGGAGAGAACGGGGGGGAGAAGGAGTGGAGACAGTTTTAAGAAGTTTAATAAAGTTAGCGGGCATTTTACCTTCTGGCGGATCTTCCAGGTCCTGAAAACCAAAGATCCGACAGGATCTTTGCTGTAAACTCCAATGAGCCAATCAAAATGGCCGGTCAGCGAAGGAGATTGCCTTTGACGGCCCGTAAGTAAATAGCAACCCCACTCCACTGGCTTCGACCAAACGGTAACCTATTTTTAGTCAAGGCCGGTTTCGTTTTTTTTAAAATAATCTCAGGAACATAGAAGAAGCCTCGACTACGCGGAAACCACTTTCCACCATTAGGGAGAGTGGCCGGAACCTCCGGGAACCTCACGGAAACCTTGGGTGGGGCGCAAGGTCTCCAGAGGTTTCCGTTCAGGTTTCCTAAGTGGGACAGGGGCATAACTCGCTTTTGAAAAACTCTCCATGTTCTATGTAGATGCCTAGAACCTCTTTCTTTTGTTTTACTAGCACACAATGTGATGACAGTCATCAAGTGAGAATGCATCACTAGATCAAATGCTAAGCCATCATTGGGAGCACACAGTTATTCTGGCTATGCTTGCTTGCAAAATAAAAACTTACCAAACACAAATCATCTTGAAAATAACACAAATGCAATAGTTGTTGGAAATCTGAAACAAAAATAGAAAATATTCTGAAAAGCGACAGGTCAGGTCGAGTTAATGATTCAGATCAAAGAATTAATGAAAGGTCATAAAGACATCTTCTTTATTTACATATTTACTCACCCAACTCATTTGAAATTATATGAGCTGGAATCTGTCCAAGGAAATATACTCATGCCCATATTAGAACCTTAAACATTCATGTTCCAAGTATGAGATTTATCCACACAGAGCACATTTAGGAGTTTGGACATATTAGTCAGCAGGTCTTGCAACACTTTACCGTAACGGAGTTTATTCATTTGGTGGGATGTAATTGTGACCTTTTAATACTGTGATAGTTGTTCACCATTTAAAAATAATATTCTTGGTAAATGGTCAAACATGGCAAGGCCACTTTTATTGCTTATCCCTCAGAAGATTGTAGTAAGCCTTCTCTTTGTTAGTCTGCCCACAAAATAACACTGCTTCGACACTGATGGAAGGAATAAAATCCTAGCTTGCCGAACCTTTCTCTATAGCTCAGTCCCACAAGTCCTGGCAACATCTCTATAAATTGTTTCCACACGTTTTCCCGCATAATGGCATATTTATTACAACAGGATGACAAAACTGCTAACAATACTCCAAGTGTGAACTCTCCAACATCTTGTGTAACTGTAACAAAACATCTCAATTTCTCTGCTCAATTTCCTGACTGATAAAGGCCAATGTACCAAAAGCATTCTTCACCACCCAAGCTACACGTGACAGCATTTTTCGGGAACTATGTAATTGTATACCTGGATCCCTCTGCTCTACAACATCCCATGCCCCTTATGTACACCGCAAAGGTCCTACCCAGCCAGGTTTGATTTCCCAAAATACAACACCTCACACTTGTTGGATTAAAACTCCATTAGCCATTCCTCGGCTCACTTGTCTGGCTTATCAAGATCGCACTGTGATTCTTGATAACCATCTGCACTGTCTACAATACCACCAATTTTAGTATCATCCGAAAACTTGTTAATCGTGCCTTGCACATTCTCATTCAAATTGTTGACATAGATGACAAACAGCTAATGGGCCGGTACCAATTCCTGAAGCACACCACTAGTCACATGTCTCTAGTACAAATAGCAACCGTCTACCTGCTGCATCCCACTATGAAACCAATTCTGTATCCATTTAAATGAATGAATGAATAAGTTTATTGGCCAAGTATTCACATACAAGGAATTTGTCTTGGTACTCTGCCCACAAGTGACAACATGACATCCAGTGACAGTTAAGAATGATACATAAAACATTAAATATGAATAATAAAACATTATTGATTAAATAATGTGAATTAAATAAAATACCAGAGCAAAAGGAGGCTACAGATTTTTGGTTATTGAGTAGAGCTACTACTCGTGGAAAAAAATCTGTTGCAGTTTTGACAGTCCAGAATCGCCTTCCAGAGGGAAGTGATTCATAGAGTTTGTGGCCAGGGTGAGAGGGGTCAGAGATGATCTTACCCACTCATTTCCTGGCCCTTGCAGTGTACAGTTTGTCAATGGATGGAAGGTTGCAACCAATAACCTTCTCAGCTGATCGGACGATTCGCTGCAGCCTCCAGATGTCGTGCTTGGTGACTGAGCCAAACCAGACCATGATGGTGAAGGTGAGGACAGACTGCGATGGCCATATAGAATTGGACCATCATTGCCTGTGGTAGATTGTGCTTCCTCAGCTGCCGCAGGAAGTACGTCCTCTGTTGTGCCTTTTTGACTGTGGAATCGATGGGAGCCCCCCACTTAAGGTCCTTGGAGATGATGGTTCCCAGGAACTTAAAATGATGGTTCCCAGGAACATATGTGACTATGGTGTTGTTGATGGTGAGTGGGGTGAGGGGAGGGGGAGCTCACCTAAAGTCTACAATTAACTCCACTGTCTTAAGAGCATTGAGCTCCAGGTTGTTGCGATGGCACCAGGACGCCATCCTGTGACACTTCCTGTCTGTAGGCAGATTCCTCCCCATCCTGGATCAGTTCAATCAGGTTTGTGTCATCCACAAACTTGAGAAGCTTGACAGAGGAGTCAGTGGAGGTACAGTCATTGGTGTAGAGAGAGTAAAGGAGAGGGTAGAGTACGCAGCCTTACGGTGCTCCTATGCTGAGGGTTTGCGGGTCCGAGATGTGCTTTCCCAACCTCACATGTTGTTTCCTGTCTGTCAGGAAACTGGTGATCCACCGACAGAGGGGTTCAGGCACAGTCAACTCGGAAAGTTTGGAGTGTAGTAGCTCTGGCACATTGGTGTTGAATGCAGAGCTAAAATCAACAAACAACATCCTTGCATAGGTCCCCTGGCAGTCTAGGTGCTGGATGATGAAGTGCAGGCCCAGGTTGACTGCGTCACCACAGATCTATTGGCCCGATATGCAAACTGCAGAGGGTTTGTGATATTTTTCTGGTCGGCCAGCACAAGGGTCTTTATGACTATAGAGGTCAGTGCGACAGGCCTGCAGTCATTAAGACCAGTAATCCTTGCCTTTTTGGGTACAGTGACAATAGTGGAGACTTTGAAGCAGGCAGGGACAATACAGGTTTGCAGGGACTGGTTAAAAATGTCTGTGTAGACTGGTGCCAGTTGTTCGGCACAGAGCTTGACTTTAGAGGGGGACACATTGTCCGGTCCTGGAGATTCCCGGCTTTTCTGTCTTCTGAACAGCATCTCCACCTCCTCTATTTTTATTGTTGATGATGGAGGTGATGTTGTGCAGCACGAAGGGTGTGGGTAATTGGGTCTGAAGTGGTGATTGGAGAGGGGTGGGTGGGAAATGGGCCAGTCTTTTCAGACTGGAGTCTTGCTTTAAATATGTGTGAAGTGGTGAGTGGGGAGGAGTGGGTGTAGAAGGGCCCAGTCTTTGCAGACTGAGGTCAGGCTGTGAGTGGGCCCTGAATTTAGCCTGCTCTCCCTGAATCCATTGTGATCCAACCTTCCAGAGCAGCCTACCATGCAGAATCCTATTAGAGGGCTTGCTGAAGTGTAGGTAGAAGTGCTTCCACACCTCAAATTTGTTTTCCTTAAATAGAATCCCAAATTTCCTGGAATTTGATGATACTTTCCTGAAATTTTACGAAATGCTTCCGCGCGCTTTTGTTGTATTTTTTCCATGGGCTCATGTTAACAACACAAAGAAGAACAAGGCAAAACCGATCTATGTCACTACACCGTATCTGCCTGCTTCTGTTACTCACTTGTAGTGTTATGCCAGGCAGCTTTCATTGCTTCCAACAGCTTTCGTTGTCTTTGTTTTTTCAACCTGCTCTCATGTATCTCAGTCTCTGCTCGCTCTCCCTCCCACTCTCTCTCCCTCCATCCCTCCCTCACTCTCAACCTCCCTCTCTCCCTCCCTCTCTCCCTCTCATCGTCCCTCCCTCTCTCCCTCCCTCCCTCGCTCACTCCCTTGCTCCCTCCCACTTTCCCTCCTTCTCCCTCTCTCCCTCCTTCTCTCCCTCCCTCTCTTCCTCCCCCTCTCCCAATTCTACCACTGTCTGAAAAATGGTGTGATGTGGTGTGGCAGCGCCTATCGGCAGCGGCTCGACTACAGTCCATCTGTCTTTTTTTTTGTTTTTGTCTTGCTAAATGTATGTCTTGACTCTAGTTTTTATTATTTTTCTTTAGCTGTGTATATGTGGGGGGTGGGATGGGGGAAACCATTAGTCTCTTCCCTGTACAAGGACCCGACTTTTTCCCCGTCGGGTCTCCGATGTCGTTGAGCCTAACATTGTGGAGCCGGCGGCGGTCTCCGGCCGGAACCAACCTGACATCGCGGAGCTGGCCGTCTTCGGAGTGGGAAGATCTGTGGTGGCGCGCGGCTGCGACCCGACTTCGGAGCCTCGTAGGCTCCGGCCACAGGCCCTGTGGCCAGGAACATCGGGAACTCGCAGGTCCCTGGTGGGAGACCGCTTATCGGAGTTCCCGCAATGGCAATTTCCCCCGCTGGAATTGCGGGGTTAAAGGACTCGGAGCGGGGCCTAACATCGCCCGGCGCGGCTTAAACGGCCATGGGACTTAACATCGGGAGCTTTAACATCGGGAGCCCCAGTTCGCCTCGATGCTGCAGTTGGACTGCTGGACCACGGGAGAAGAACAAAGGGAAGAGATAAGACTTTTGCCTTCCATCACAGTGAGGAGGTGTTGGAGATTCACTGTGATGGATGTTTGTGTAAACTGCGTTAAGTGTGGGTCTTGGGTTATGATGTATTGTAAGACTGTAGAAAATGCAATTTCGTTCAAACTAAGCTGTTTGAATGACAATAAAAGGCATTCTATTCTATTCTATTCTACATAATCAAAGGCTCAACTTCCACTGAGAAAGAGAATTCCAAAGATTGTTATAAGGAAATTTTCCCAAATAGTCTGTGACCCATAGTGCTGTGGCCATAGCGCTATGTTTAAAGCCCATAGCGCTGCAGCCGTTAGCGCTATATTCAGAACCCATAGCTCTGCAGCTGACAGCTCTTTGTTTAAATTCCCACACGTTAAACTGACAGCGCGCTATTTAAACCTTTGTGCACCAAACCGGCAGTGCTGTATGTATTACCTTTACACCCCTTCGTGGGCCGGATGCGGAAATTTCCCGAAATTATTTAATTTTCCTAAAATTACCCGAAGACTACCATAATTTCCCGGATTTCAGGTAATTTCCTTCAAAGTGGAAACACTGAGGTAGACGTATGTCTACGGCCCTGCCTGTCAACCTTCTTGGTTTCTTCTTTAAAAAGACATAGTCAAATTTGCGCAACTCAATCTTCTCCTTACAAAAGTATGCTGGTTAGCACTAATTATTATTATTATTAAACTTCAGGCTCAGGGTTCAGACAGGTGGCGGCATTACATAAATTACATTGCATATAAAAATACCATTAAAATACATATAAAATCTTAGTATATTACTTATAAAAACTAAAAGCTTAGTATATTACTTATAAAAACATTATAAATTATATTTAAAAAAACAAAATACATTATTTAAAATCCAGAATAAAAAGTGTCCCACAAAGAGACAGCGATACCAGTGTCTCCGCAACTGGGATTCGTAGAGTGTAGTGCTAAACCTTACGTTTGACAAGGCCACGATAATTATATTTTTAGTCATTTATCCTGCAAATGAATTTATTCTAAAATACTGACTCCTGCAGCCACAAACATGTTACTAGCACTAAACCATCTAGGTTTCCTTAGCAGTGTTCTCATGGCATCATTATAGGCCACCTTTAGTCCATGCAAACTTGTCTTTCCGTAGTTTGACCACAGGTGTGCAGTATAAAGTGGTGTACAATATGCTCTAAACAGAGACATCGTCACCACATACGCACCAATGCACCGCTCTCTATTCAAATGCTTTTATATCTTGTCCATCAGAATCTTCTCGCTGAACACAGATGTTGGGCTCACTGGTCTATAGTTCCCAGATTTTCTTTTGGAGCCCTTCTTAAATAGAGGTACAACATTAGCCACCCCCCAATCTTTCGGCACCTTGCCTATGACAAATGTTGATTCATATAGCTCAACCAGGACTCCTGCAATTTCCTCTCTAGTTTTTCAGTGTCCTTGGATATGTCTGATCAACCATCATATATTGTAAGATGTCCAGCACCTCCTCGATAATAATAGAGACTGTTCTCAAGACATCTCCATTAACTGTTCCAAGTTTCCTCATCTTCATTTCTTTCTCTGTGGTAAAAACAGAGGGGAAATGTTCCTTGAAGACCTTGCCCATCTTCTGAAGTTCTACACATAGGTGACCACTTTGAATTCAGAGGAGCCCTTTCCTCCCACCAGTGGGGGGGTGCGAATAACCCGGGGGGGGGGGGGGGGCTTGGTGTGTGAATAACCCGGGGGGGGGCTTGGTATGTGAATAACCTGGCTGCCTTTTTGAGATAGCAGGAGGGAAAGGGGGAGGGGTGTGAATAACCCGGGGAAGAGGTGGGGGTGTGGCACACGGCAGCTAGAGAGCCCATTGTGATTGGTGCACTGTGAGTGGCATTGTGACATCATCATTGGAAAGTTCTGGCAAAACGCTGTGAACCGTTTTTTCCTTTTTTTTTCAACTTGAATCGTCAATAACTTTTGAAATATAGCATGGAATGTGAAGGGAATCTGTTTATTGCGTCGACCGGGTTAATGTGAGTAATAATCTGCAAAAATTTCAACGCTAGCGTTTTGTCGAAGGTAAAAAAACACAAACGCGCACACACACACACACACACACACACACACACACACACACACACACACACACACACACACACACACACACACACACACACACACACATACATACATATAAGATGAGACTTTTATAGGTATACTAGACCAAGTGCAGACCCGTTGGGTCTGCTCCCCCAACGCAGCCGTTCCCTACCCGTAGCCCCCACGGGAGACGTGGTCCTCCAACTCAAGCCGTTCCCGAACATAAGATTGCAGCACTCAGCAGTGCGGCTGTTTTTAAATGGCGTCTTTGAGGCGAGAGGCGGGCGCCAGCAGCCGTTATGGTCGCTGGCCAGCAGAAGGCGACAAAATGAGTGAGTGGGGGGGGGAGAAGGATTTTTATTAAAAATGTGTACATAAACACGATTAAATTTAATCAGGAGTGGATACTTGGAATGAAAAGTGAAATCTCTACCGAAATGGAAAAAATCTGGGCGTTTCTGCTTCTGGTGTTGGCGTAGCAACGAATCAAAGGCTGGCACCCAGAAGTCAGGCAGAAACACACACACACACACACACACATAGTTTTAATATTATATAGATAGATTAACAAATCTGCTCAAGCTGCCCCTATCAATGGCTGTTCTTTGACAAGAGAAAAAGTTTGATTCTTTACCCAATTAAATTGCTAAGCGCAATAGTAAATGCATGTATGTGTTACTATTAAATCCCTTTACTTCAGATTTTTAAAGCTCATAACATTTAATGTTATATCACAAGGAGCAGGATTGGACCTTTTGCTGCCCAATGTTCACATTTCCACCTGATTATCTGTTCCTCGTTTTGCCCAGATTCCCCCGAGTCCCATGACTAGATTCCGACCTATCAAACTTGCTTTAGTCCCTGCAATTATTAATGTGAACCTGGTGCCACCCATGGCATCTATATTTCAGAACTTGTAAGACATGTAACCCAAGGTCCGTAGTCTAGCCACATTCCATTATGTGTTGCTCCTGGACTGCTCCCCAGGTTGAGCTTAGTCCAACTTCGAGGCTATTTTGCTTACCATTTAAGCTGGGCATCTAACACTCCATGTGAAAACTAAAAGTTCCCATTTTGACCACCAGATTGTTTTTGCAGCGTGATGCTTTGATCACTTTGTTGATATATACTCCCTCTGAGGCTGTCCACAGATGGCTTCCACCAGAGCCTTGCATGTTTCTTGTTTCTACTTGTGCCCCCACATTTCCACTGTCTGAATGCCATCCCCAAATTCTTCCTTTCTTTTTCACAATTCAGTAATGTTTTTTGAATCAATATGGCTATTTCCAAAAGCTCCCTGCGTGTGGAATTCTACTGGACGTTGCCACTCTTTCATGAGTTTGGTGGGTTGGATTCTAAACTTGTCCACCCTCACACTTCTATAAACCCAGACATGATTAAAAAGAAGCAGACAACAGGTATAACTGGTTTTAACCATCAGTTTCTGGTTGGAGTCAAAGAGTGATACAATGTAGAAACAGGTCCTTCGGCCCAACTCGCCCACACCGCCAACAATGTCCCAGCTACACTATTCCCACTTGCCTGCGCTGGGTCCATATCCCTCCAAACCTGTCCTATCCATGTACCTATCTAACTCTTTCTTAAATGATGGGATAGTCCCAGCCTCAACTACCTCCTCTAGCAGCTTGTTCCATACACCCACCACCCTTTGTGTGAAAAACGTACCCCTCGGATTCCTATTAAATCTTTTCCCCTTCACCTTGTACCTATGTCCTCTGGTCCTCGATTCCCCTACTCCGGGCAAAAGACTGCATCTACCTGATCTGTTTCTCTCATGATTTTGTATACCTCTATAAGATCTCCCCTCATCCACTTGCGCTCCATGGAATAGAGACCCAGCCTACTCAACCTCTCCCTATAGCTCACTCCCTCTAGTCCTGGCAACATCCTTGTAAATCTTTTCTGAACCCTTTCAAGCATGACAATATCTTTCCTATAACATGGTGCACAGAACTGAACACAATATTCTAAATACACCAACGTCTTATACAACTGTAACATGACCTCCTAACTTCTATACTCAATACTGATGAAGGCCAAAGTGCTAAAAGTCTTTTTGACCACCTGATCTACCTGCGACTCGACCTTCAAGTAACCATGCACCTGTACTCCTTGATCCCTCTGCTCTACAACACTATCCAGAGGCCTACCATTTGCTGTGTAGGTTCTACCCTTGTTCGGCGTCCCAAAATGCAACACCTCACACTTTTCTGTATTAAATTCTGTCAACCATTCCTCCGCCCACCTGGCCAATTGATCCAGATCCTGCTGCAATCTTTCACAACCATCTTCACTATCTGCAAAACCACTAATGTTTGTATCATCATTTGCTAATCTTGTCCTGTACGTTTTCATTGGGGTTCTTGCATATACCTGTCCCCTTAATGACCCACTGCATTAAATGCCCTGAGCAACTACAAGCCCCTAACTGGGTAATCTCATTGAAAATAATGGTTTGCAAATATAGATAAAGTATCCAATCCAGTGGCATTGGCATCCTTAAGATTAATTAGCACAGAGGAACTTAATTAGCACAGAACAAAAAATATATACTTTTTCCTTAGATGATGAGGTTATTTTGTTAAAGGTTACATGGAATAACATGATGATGTACTCTTGTACAGCAATATATGTACATGAACCTTTTAAACGGGGTTCTAAATACAAAGCTAATGCTGGTGCAGGATTCCCCAAAAGTGCATCTGCATGTCGAATCGGTAGTAAAGAAAGCAAACTTATGGAATTCCCTGCCACAGAGGGCAGTGGAGGCCAAATCACTGGATGGATTTAAGAGAGAGTTAGATAGAGCTCTAGGGGCTAGTGGAGTCAAGGGATATGGGGAGAAGGCAGGCACGGGTTATTGATGGGGGGCGATCAGCCATGATCACAATGAATGGCGGTGCTGGCTCGAAGGGCTGAATGGCCTACTCCTGCACCTATTTTCTATGTTTCTATGTAATGCTAGCATTTATTTCAAGAGGGCTTGTATACAAAAACAGGGATGTAATGCTGAGGCTCTATAAAGCGTTGGAAAGGCTGCCCTTGGAATATTGCGAGCAATTTTGGGCACCATATCTGAGGAAGGATGTGCTGACTCTGGAGAAAGTCCAGAGGAGGTTACAAGAATGATCCCAGGAATGAGTAGATTAACCTATGATGAATGAGCATTTGTCAGCACTGGGCCTGTACTCACTGGAGTTTAGAAGAATGAGGGAGGACCTCATTGAAACATACAGAATAGTAAAAGGCTTGGATAGAGTGGATGTGGAGAGGATGTTTCCACTAGTGGGAGAGTCTAGGACTAGAGATCATAGCCTCAGAATTAAAGGATATTCTTTTAAGAAGGAGATGTGGAGGAATTTGAAGACGTGGAGTAGAAGGCTGTGGAGGCCGTCTGGATATTTTTATGGCAGAGATAGATAGATTTTTGATTAGTACAGGTGTCCGAGGTTGTGGGGAGAAGGCAGGAGAATGGGGTTAGGAGGGAGAGATAGATCAGCCATAATTGAATAATGGAGTAGACATGATGTGCCGAATGGCCAAAGTCTACTCCTATCACTTATGACCTTATGACCTAACTCTGTTTTGTTTTGTACAGGTACTTCTACAAGAGCCAAATCAGGGGATTCGCTACAAGTTTAACGTTCCAATCACTCGTACTGGTAGTGGTGACACAGAAGTGGGATTTGCCTGGCATCATCTATCATGGTCAGAATGCTCAGCCACCTGCGCTGGAGGTAGAGTACTGTAGAAGCATTGATAATCCCTGATTAGTTTAATCTAGTCTAAACTAAACTAATACTGTAGAAGCATTGATAATCCCTGATTAGTTTAGTCTAGTCTAAACTAAACTAACACTGTAGAAGCATTGATAATCCCTGATTAGTTTAGTCTAGTCTAAACTAAACTAATACTGCACAAGCATTGATAATCCCCGATTCTTAACATTTTCAAGGTATATTTAAATGCATTGTGAATTCATTTTCCCAAATATAGATATAAATATAGATTATAATGCAGTTTGCAAAGTTTTGGTTTCTTAACGTTTCTAGTCATGAAGGAACATATTTGATCCAGTGAAGGGATTACTCAATTAGTCCCACTCTCTGCTTCCACCTAATTTAAGAGTTGTTAATAGTATATTATTGGATTGGATAATATATAGAGTCACATACACATACAGGAGTAAATGCACCATTTGGTCTACCAGGTCCGCACTGACATATCAGCCACCCATTTACACTGATGCAGTTTCATCAACTCCCCCCAGATTCTATCACTTACCTTCACTCTCGGAACAATTTACATGGACTAATTTAACCACCAACCCATGCAATTTTGGTGATGTGGCAGGGAATCAGAACAACCATCTACATGTAATCACAGGGATAATGTACAAATGCTACGCAGGCAACACCCGAGATCAGGATTGAACCCGACTCTGGCGCTGTGAGGCAACAACTCTGTGATCTCTATGACAAAGGGTATAGTTGTGATGGACTAGGAGCACACGAGCAAGCTCGGTACAATTTTAATCCAATGGAAAACTTTATGAATGACACTAAACAGCAGTAAATGATTACTGTGTTGGAAAGAACTGCACATGCTGGTTTAAATGGAAGGTAGACTCAGAATGCTGGAGTAACTCAGTGGGACGGGCAGCATCTCTGGAGAGAAGGAAAGGGTGACGTTTCGTGTTGAGACCCTTCTTCAGACTGATGTCAGGGGAGTGGGCGGGACAGAGATAAAATGTAGTCGGAGGCAGTAAGACTGGTAGGAGAACTGGGAAGGGGGAGAGGATGGAGAGAAAGGGAAAGCAAGGGCTACTTGAAGTTAGAGAGGTCAATGTTCATACCGCTGGGATGTAAGCTACCCAAGTGAAATATGAGGTGCTGTTCCTCCAATATGTGATGGGCCTCACTCCGACAATGGAGGAGGCCCAGGACAGAAAGGTCAGATTGGAATTGGGAGGGGGAGTTAAAGTGCTGAGCAACTGGGAGATCAGGTAGGTTAAGGCGGACTGAGCGGAGATGTTCAGTGAAACGATCGCCGATATACAGGAGTAAATGATTATATCAGGAAGATCATTGTCCTCCTTAGTGAAGAGCTTCAGCAGAAGGTTGTCAGAACTCCTGGAAGATGATATAAATGGTTGACTACAGCATTTCTGTAGTCAATAGTATATTATTGGATTTCTGTAGTCATTGATTTATTGATAAGTGTAAAATAACTGTTTAAAAATAGCAAAATATAAATACCAATCTGGAAATATAAAAATATTCAAAATATTATGGGATAGATTAATATCAATATTGTAATGCTGTTTAAAGCTGAAGGAAAATATAACTATGCTAATTTTTGGGGAGAGTGAAAGTAAATTTCTTACAAGCAATTATCCCTAAATTTAGCTTGTTATTAATCAGGAATTTAGCTGCTTAATCATAGTCATAGAGTAATATAGCACAGAAACAGGCCCTTGGCTCAGCTTGTCCTTGCTGACCATGATGCCCCATCTAAACTAGGCCCATTTGCCCAAATTTGATCCTTATCCCTCTCAACCTTTTCTATCCATGTCCTTATCGTGTTTATAAATGCTGTTATAAACCTGCCTTAACTACCTCCTCTGGCAACTTGTTCCATGTACACACTGCCCTCTGAGTGAAAAAATTGCCCTCAAGGTTTTCTATTCAATCTTTCCTCTCTCACCATAAACTTATGTCCTCTGACTCTATGCTTTCACCCTATCTATCTCGCCCTATCTCATGATTTTATACTTCGATAAGATCACCCCTCAAACCCCTGCACTCCAAGGAATAAAGTCCTAACCCCACAAGTCCTGGTAATATCATTGTAAATCCTCTCTACACTTTTTCAGCATAATAATATTCTTCATATAGCAAAGTGACCAAAACTAAACACAATACTTAAAATGCGACCTCACCAATGTCTTGTACAACTGCAACATAACGTCCCAACTTCTATACTCAACAACTACCCTGAGTGATGAAGGCCAAAGTACCAAAAGCCTTCCGTACCATCCGGTCTACCTGTGATGTCACTTTCAGCGAGCTATGTACCTGTACTTCTAGCTCCCTCAGTTCTACAACATGCCCCAGGACATTGCCATTCAGTGTAAAGGCCCTGCCCTGGTTTGACTTCCCAAAATGCAACACCTCGCACTTATCAGCATTAAACTTCAATAGCCATTCCTAGGTCCACTTGCCCAACTGATCAAGGTCCTGCTGCAGGTTTTGATAACCATCTTCTCTGTCTATCATGCCACCTATCTCAGTGTCATCTGCAGACTTTCTAATCATGCTTTACATAGATACACAGACAATAGGAGTGGGAGTAGCCCATTCGGCCCTTTGAGCCAGCACCGCCATTCAATGTGATTCATCCACAAGCAGTACCCCGTTCCTGCCATCCCAATACCCCTTGATTCCGCTAGCCCCAAGAGCTCTATCTAACTCTCTTTTGAATGCATCCAGTGAATCGGCCTTCACTGCCTTCTAAGGCAGAGAATTCCACAAATTCACAACTCTCATTGTGTGAAAATGTTTTTCCTCATCTCAGTTCTAAATGGCCTATCCCTTATTCTTAAACTGTGGCCGCTGGTTCTGGACGCCCCCAAAATCGGGAACATGTTTCCTGCATCTAGCGTGTCCAATCCCTTAATAATTTTATATGTTTCTATAAGATTCCCTCTCATCCTTCTAAATTCCAGTGAATACTAGCCCAGTCGCTCCATTCTTTCATCAAATGACAGTCCTTCCATCCCGGGAATTAACCTTGTGAACCTACGCTGCACTCCCTCAATAGCAAGAATGTCCTTCTAAAAATTAGGAGACAAAACTGCACACAATACTCCAGATGTGGTCCCACCAGGGCCCTGTACAACTGCGGAAGGACCTCTTTGCTCCTCTACTCAACTCCTGTCGTGATGAAGGCCAACATGCCATTAGCTTTCTTCACTGCCTGCTGTACCTGCATGCTTACTTTCAGTGACTGATGTACAAGGACACCCAGGTCTCGTTGTACTTCCCCTTTTCCTAACCTGATACCATTCAGATAATAATATGCCTTCCTGTTCTTGTCACCAAAGTGGATAACCTCAAATTTATCCACATTATACTGCATCTGCCATGCATCTGCCCACTCACCCAACCTGTCCAAGTCACCCTGCATCCTCATAGCATCCTTGTCACAGTTCACATTGCCACCCAGCTTTATATCATCAGCAAATTTGCTAATGTTACTTTTAATTCCTTCATCTAAATCATTAATGTATATTGTAAATAGCTGCGGTCCCAGCACCCCACTAGTCACTGCCTGGGGTGGGAGATTGCAACCTTCACGTGGTCCGCCCTGTTTCGACTAATGCAATCAACCCGACGTGCACAAACAATATCAAATAGAACAAGTTGACCTGCAACTTTAGGCTGTGCATGCCATACGCAAGAAGAAGTCACTGCCTGCAATTCTGAAAGGGGCCCGTTAATCCCTACTCTTTGTTTCATGTCTGCCAACCAATTTTCTATCCATGTCAATACCAATACCATTACCATGTGCTCTAATTTTGCCCAATAATCTCCTGTGTGGGACCTTATCAAAATGTATTTCTGAACGTCTAGGTGCATGACATCCATTGGCTGTCCATTGTCCATTTTACTTCTTACATCCTCACAAAAATCCAAAATTGTCAAGTATGATTTCCCCTTCGTAAATCCATGCTGACTTGGACCGATCCTGTTACTGCTGACCAAATCTGCCGCTATTACATCTTTAATAATCGACTCCAGCATCTTCCCCACTACTGAAGTCAGGCTAACTGGTCTATAATACCCTGCTTTCTCTCCCTCCTTTCTTAAAAATTGGAATAACATTAGCTATCCTCCAATCCACAGGAACTGATCCAGAATTTATAGAACATTGGAAAATGATCACCAATGTGTCCACGATATCTAGAGTAACCTCCTTGAGTACCCTGGGATGAAGACCATCAAGCCCTGGGGATTTATTAGCCTTCAGTCCCATCAGTCTACCCAACACTATTTCCTGCCTAATGCGAATTTCCTTCAGTTCCTCCGTCACCCTAAATATTCTGTGCCTTCAGGAGAATATTTATTAGTCTTTACATTTAAATGATGTCATTCATCCCTTGTAACATTTCAATATATCTCCTTTGCACATTGTCCAAAGCCTTGACATTCATCTTATTGTTTTGCACCCAGAATTAGTCATCATGCTCCAGTTAAAACAAAACCACACTTTTATGTAGGATTTAAGAAATCTCCTTGCGGAAGTACTCTGTCCCTACAGAATGCTAAGCCATTGTTATTTTTATTGTAATAGTATTATAAATTATCCCGATATCTATAAAGATTTGTGCATTTTTAAGTTTTATTATTTAGCATATAACATCTTTTCTAATCTTTCTTTCCAAAAGGCATTTGATGGGACACATCAGCATAAAGTTTTCCTACTTACCTGCTGAAGTCAGCTAATACCCCCCTTCGCTGAGTAATTTTTAGAAATGGTGAAATGTATCTATCCAAACATCACATGCACATGCTAGAAAATTGGAGTCCCTCTAGCTATGATTTATGTATGTACTGTATGGTGGGTGACGCAAGGTCTCTGTCATGCAAGAAATTGGATCCTTCTGGTAAACACATATATTTTTTGAACTGTGGCAAATTCAGAATGTAAGACTGTGTCAAATATTTTTCTAAGGATACCAACTCTTAAGTATTCCCATTTCCCCAATAACAAAATATTATTAAAGAATTTTCAATAATAAATTATTATTTAAAGTGTGCTAATCATAATAAAGAGGGATAAACCTTTTTTTTTTTACAGGTGCACAGAAACAAGAGGTAGTTTGTAAAAGATTAGATGACAATTCCATTGTCCAGAATAGTTACTGTGACCCTGAGAGTAAACCACCAGGAACACAGAGAGCTTGCAACATAGAGCCATGTCCACCAGAGTAAGTTTCAGATGTTTTTCTTTGTACTTTTGTCCTCTACAGAAGCAGTAATATTGCTTTTCTTTCCAGAGCACTTTAAATCAATTGAAACTATAGGATGAGATGTGTGTCGCAAGGTAAATTAGCCTTTTGTCTTCTTTGATGGCCATCCATTCAACTGCATAACTATTTATGGAAGTAAAGAAATGCCAGATACCGGGACTGAAAATATTTATTCATGTTTAATTATGAAAATTTGGAGAAAATATGGACGTGCAGGATCTTAAGCAAACACGTGAGACTTCTAATGAACATAGGAGACAGCTAGCAAGAATGATTTAAACCGGATAGGCTGGGGAGAGCGCAGAAAGAAATTAGATCCCAGTTAGAACTGATCACAAGATGGAAGGTATTCTGAAGGTAGTCATGTTGTCTCAGAAACCTAGAGACAAGTAGGAGGTGGATACAAAGACCAGGCAGACGCAGACCTGAGAAATTAGGCAAATCTGTTCTCTACTTGAATTACCAGAAACATTGGTAATGCTGGAAATAGAGGCCATTGTAGCAATAAGGAATGCAATCTGATAAGAAAATCAGGCACACAAGTGACTCTAGAGGATTGTAATGAATACAACATACAGGAATATACAGCACTCAAAAAAAGTAGCAGCAGACAGGAAAGGGGGTAGTGTAGATCTATATGTCAGAGACACATTGGAGGTTAATGGAGTTGAGACTGTGGGAGCTGAGAAGTTAAAATGCATTCCTCTAGTTAAGTATTTTTAAAGATGCAAACAAACACATTTTAAAGATGAAAAACAATACAGATCACTAGGTTAGGGAGGAAGATGGAAACTTGTCTGCTTTGCTAACAGATAAGAAGGGCACATGTAAACAGGAAGGTTACTTTCTGGGCAACTTCATTAATTTGGGAATACCCAAGCAATTTGAGGTCTGAGGTGCAGAACTGCTTGGTGATTAAGTGTGTCAATAAAGTCTTCAGAGACGATACACATTTAACTTTATAAAAGAAAATAAAGGAAAGGAAATTAGTACCATCACAAGGGGGCTATGACCTCAAAGCGATCAGGTTCAGCAAAACATGGTATTTAGAAATTCAAAGAACCGCAAGCAATGTCTAACTTAAAGCGATGTGGAAACAGCTTCAGTGAGTTGATCAGTAGGGCTTGTCCCCCAACATTTCAGAATATAAGTAATATGTACTGCTGAACATGCAGGATAAGTGAATACAGAGAGTCAAGATGCCTAGACTAAACAAGAGTGACCCAATCAAAATAAAAATAAAATGGAAGATCAACCTATATTAATAATTCAGTGGAGAAAAAGCAGACCGGAATGAAAGCAGGAACTTGGAAAAACATTAAAGGAACGATCAGGGCAGAGAGCGCTGTGGTGGAAATCATAACCACCAATATAAACAGTAATATTTCTTTAATACCTTGCACCATTGAAATTTTATTAGAAACATTTGAGAGAAAAATACAACAAAGCCTAAAAGAGAGAATGTTTATAAAATTGTAAGTCTTCCATAAGCACAATGGTCTCCCAAACTAACTCTAACAGTGAGTGCCCCTCATCATCTTGTACAACCTCCTAACACAAAGAGGAAAGACGGTCTATCTAACCTCTCCCTATAACTCAAACCCACAAGCCTTCTTAACATCCTCGTGAATCTCTTCTGTCATTTCCGACTTAATGACATCCTTCCTGAAGCGGGCAACTAGAACTGCACAGAGTGTTCCATGTGGTGTCTCACCAACAACTTGTACAGCTGCATCAGGATGTCTCAACTTTTACACTCAATAGGTTTCCCAAACAGGGCAAGCGTGCAAAAATGCCTTCTTCATCCCACTGACCTCCTGACTCACCACTATCACGGACATGCATATGCACTCCCAGACATTCTCTGAGAAGGTAGCTCAGGGTGGTCCAAATGTCTTTTTAATATTCTAGTAGCTGCCTCAACTACCAGGGTTGTCATAGTAGGGAATGTTAAATTTACCAATACAAATTGAGACTGTGGTCGTGCCAAGGGCTTAGACAGGGTGGAATTTGTCAAATATGTTAAGGAATGTTTCCTCAGGCAATACATAAAGGACCCAGCAAGGAAAAGGGTAAAGCTGGATCTACTCTTTGGAAATTGAGATGGGCAAGTGACTGAACTGTCCATGGGTGGGCCTTTTTCAGACCAGCGACCACTGTTTTCTTAGTTTGAAACTATGAAAAAAGAAAGGGTAATCTCACAGTTAAAATTCAGAATAGGGGCAAGGCAAACTGTGGTATTAGTCAGGAAATTTCTGAAGTTAATTGGAGTAAGCTGTTTGTGGGCAAAGGAACGTCTGGAAAGTGGGATATTTTTCAAAGCATGATGGTGAGAGTTCAGGGCATGCATGTTGAAGTGAAGGGCAAGCCAGGGAGTAAGGAAGCTAGGATGATGAGAGAAATTGAGGCTCTGGTCAGGAACAGGGCAGCTGGGATCAAGTGTATTCCTGGGGACATTTCAGGAACTGAGGAGAACGCTAAAGAGGGAAACCGGGAGGGCAAAAAAGGGTAGGACATGGCTCTGGCAGATAATTGAGGAAAATCAAAAGAGATTTTATGTACATTAAGGGAAAGAAGGTGACTGGAGGGTGAATAGAGCCCATCAGAAACCAAAGTGGTCATCTCTGTGTGGAGCCAGAGGAGATGGCCAAGGTTCTTAATGAGCATTTGTTGTCACCATGGAGAAAGACATGGACACTGGGGAACTTGGGGTAGTTAATGGAGATGTCTTGTGGACAGTCCGTATTCCCGTAAAGCAGATGCTGGATGTCCTAGGGCGTATGACGGTAGATTAGTCTCCCGGGCCTGAATAGTATACCTGAGGATACTGTGGGAATCTAGAGAAGAAATGACAGGCATCCTGGCTGAGATATATGAATCGCCATTAGACACGGATGAGGTGCTGGGAGACTGCAGTGTATGCCTCTATTTAAGAAGGGCTGCAAAGAAGTCTGGGAACTATAGACCATTTAGCCTAACATCTGTGGTAGGCAAATTACTGGAGAGGATTCTGAGAGATAGAACAAAAATGCATTTGGATAGATAGGGGCTGATTAGGGATAGTCAGCATGGTTTTGTACGTGGGAGATCATGCCTTATAAATCTGATTGAGAATTTTTTAAAGAAATAACCAACAAGGGTGATGAAGGCAAAGCGGTAAATGCTGTCTATATGGACTTCAGCAATGGCATTTGATAAGGTTCCGCATGGTAGGCTGCTGTGGAAGGTTAAATCGCATGGGATGCAGGGAGAGCTGGCCGACTGGACTGAGAATTGGCTTCATGGAAGGAAGCAGAGGGTGTTTTTCAAACTGGAGGTCTGTGACCAGTGGTGTGCCTCAGGGATCGGTGTTGGGCTCATTGCTGTTTGTGGTTTACGTCAACGATTTGGATGCCAATGTAAGAGGCATAATTGGTAAATTTGCAGATGACACTAAAATGGATGGAATCATAAATAGCAAAGATGCTGAGCAAAAATTACAGCAGGATTTTGATGAGTTGGACATGTGGGCTGAGGAATAGTTAATGAAGTTTATGCAAATAAGTGTGAGTTGCATTCTGGGAAGTCAAACCAGGGCAGGACATTGACTGTGAATGGCGGGTCCTTGGGGAGTGTTGTGGCGCAGAGGGATTTAGGTGTGTAGGTACCGAGTTCCCTGAATGTGGCATTACATCTAGATAGGGTGGCCAAGAAGGCTTTCGGTACATTGGCCTTCATCAGTTACGGTACTGTTTATAGAAGTTGGGACATTAAGTTACAGTTGTACAAGACATTAGTGAGGCTGTATTTGGAGTAACGTGTTCAGTTTTGGTCACTCTGCCTTAGGAAGGATGTTGTTAGGTTGGAAAGAATGCAGAGATTTACAAAGCAGTTTCCATGACCTGAGCTGTAGGGAGGGGTTGGGCAGACAAGGAGTTTAGCAGGAGGCTGAGGGATGATCTTATGGAGGTGTATAAGACCACAAAGGGAATAATTAGGCTGAATTCACAGAGCCTTTTCCCCAAAGAAGGAAAATCAAGAACCAGAGTACATATGTTTATGGTGAGAGGGGAAGGATTTAATAGGAACTGGAGTAACAACATTTTCACACAGAGTGGGTATATGGAACGAGCTTCCAGAGGAGGTAGTTGAGGCAGGTACTGTAACAACATTGAAAAGACATTTGGACTGATACATGGATAGGAAAGGTTTAGAGGGATTTGTTGCAAATGCGGGTAGGTGGGACTAATGTAGATAGTGCATCTTGGTTGACATGAACAAGTTGGGCTGAAGGGCCTGTTTCTGTGCTGCATGACACCTTGACTATGACTCTAAACAGCATAATGTGCCAATATTCAAAAGTTCAATTTGGCTTACTTCACTGCTAAGGAAGCAAATGAAATTGAATATCAGAAATAAAATGGATCAAGTGTAAAACAATAGTCTTCAGAATACACAAATTCTACCGGAGAAACCTCTTCGAGAAAGTGACCCAGAGGTGGATTTTGGAATCGCCTTTGATATAGTGACCTCAGTATTCCATAAAAGTTCATACAAAAATCTGCTGGTTTGTTGCAAACTTGAAGGGATTCTGATTCAAGATTGCCAAAAAGGCACTAGCCGGTTACAAATCTACAGGGGGTTCTTCTGGGGAGCACTACATGAGCTGCCAGCCACGTGGGTCTACTCCAAGCTAACAAACGCTTTGAATTCTGGATCATGCAATGTCAGGCAACATTAAAATACATGTTAAACTGTAATATCTTTTGGAGTGTTAAGGGGTTTCTTGGACAATGTGTTTGGGATCCCAAGAATGAGTACATTCATATTAATACATTCTGCCATCAGAAAAAAAAAACACTGTCTGGCCAATACAATTATGCAAGCTATCTAAATTTTATATTACATTTTCATATTATTGATTGAAGGTTTTAAACGTGTTCTTACAATATAACAAAAGTTTTGACATTTAGTGTCAGATTCAACAGCGACGTCCAAAGGGAATTGGGCATGTCCATGAAAAGAAATGGGACTAATTAGATAACTCTTTCAAAGAGGCAACACTGTCATTATAGGCTGAATAGGTTTCTGGGTGTATCATTCTGTAACGCCAACTTATCTTCTCTGACTTCCAGATGGTTCATTGGAGATTGGTCAGAATGCAGCAAAACATGCGATGGTGGAATGCGTACCCGAACGGTATTGTGCATTAGGAAAATTGGACCTTCTGAGGAAGAAACCCTAGATGACAGCCACTGTCTCACACACAGGCCTATTGAGAAAGAGCCCTGTAACAATCAGTCCTGCCCCCCACAGTGGGTTGCGTTGGATTGGTCTGAGGTACAGACTCCAATGTGCTTCCCTACTTATGTTTACTCTGTTCAAAGGCATTGCTATATTTATTATAATTACAAGTAGAGACGTCTGCTAGCTTAAGAGAAAGGAAAAAATGAAACTCCATTTTGTATTATTGCTGGGGAGCGAGTCTCACATGTGCTTATTTTATATCCTGAACATTCTCTGCAGGGTGCTTAGTGAAAAAGATAATTTATGACCAAACTTACTATAGCTAAAAAAACTACTGTCAACTGATATTCTGCATCAGTTATCAAAATATCCAGGGGTGCAGTTTCATGTCCTGTAAACTTGTAATGTCATTTACAGATTTTTATGATGCAATAGTTATGTGCTTTTGCTTGCATGCCAAACTGCTATAAGAATTGATTTTAACAAAGCTCAATATATTTTCTGAATATTGCTCCATTGGCACTAAATAAGACATGGTTGTCCCTTCGGTTGTTTCTCACGATCAGGAATGGTGGTTGTAGAGTAAAAATCTTTGCTGGGGGCCAAGCAGTTGTCTCAATCTCTTCAGTAGAACTGCACAAGTAATGAGCCACTTCCTTCAGGAAATATTTAGTTGTGAGATATAGATCAGTGCACAGATTCTTAATTTCCACGTTTGTTTACTTTTGGGATTACTGGGGAAGGTGGAGGAAGCCTCTTGTGAACACAACTTGAGGGGTGCCATTGGTTCCTGGTCCCCGTTCCTTGATATAGGGTTGGTTAATGAGGGGTAAGCACTGCTTTCATTCCCCCCTTTAGATGTAATGTCCGAAAATGACATCCCTCCCCCATCTCCTCCCATGGGATGAAGTAATTTGCTGGAATTCCTCAAGTGATAACCCTAATATTTACCATTTGAAAGCGGACGAGTGGGAGCCAAAATATAAGGGGAAAATTATTTTTTGTCATCTTACCACAAAAGCTGTTTAACATCTCAGTGTCCAGGACACCACTTCCAGTTTTCAGATGATATAGTTGGAGATGGAGTAAACTGTGAGAAACTAATGAGACAGTAAGTATTAATAAACAGGAAGTGCAAGAATAGGCATTAAGCTCCTTGAGCTAGCTCTGCCCTTCAACTGGATACACTTCAAGGAGTTATAAACAGGGTGGCAGAATGGGTGGGTAGGTGGTAGATTACATTTAGTACTGAAAAATGTGAAGTTATATGTTCTTAGGTAGAATGTGATGAAGCTATGTTAACTTTGGGGGGGGGGGGGTGTTCCAAAAGGAGTAGAAGAACACTTGTACCTGTAATTGGGGGAGATTAGGGTGTTTAATTTTATAAATACAGGCCTAAATAGAGGGCAATGAAGGCCTGATAATCTTTCATCAAACATTGTTTTTTGTCTCCTGTTCTTTGTATGATATTTTTAGTGAAGATATAAAGGCTTTAGACAGGCTTTAGACAGGCTGCAGAAAAGCTTTAGAAAAATCTCAAGTCAAAAGTGTTTAATTGTCATATGTACCCACAATGGAACAATGACATTCTTACTTGCTGTAGCTTAACTCACCCGTAAACGCAGCAACATAGATAATATTTAATCACCAAAAATACAATAAATACAATAAATTGATAACCATAATACCAAGTAACCATATTAGTGAAAGACGCCCAAAGTCTAAAGAAGATAATAGTGGCTGAAAATGTTCATGGTCCTGATGGTTGCGAGGAAGAAGCTGTTTTCATCTTATACCTTTTTCCCCAATAATAGCAGCGATATGAGAGCGTGGTCAGGGTGCTGTGGATCCTTGATAATATTGGCTGCATTTTTAAGGCAGCGCATCTTTTAGTTCCCTCCAAAGGTGGGGAGGTCAATATCTGTGATGGACTGGGCAGTGTCAACCATCTTCTGCAGTCTTCTTCATTCCTGAGCATTCAAATTGATGAACCAGGAAGTGGTGCAACCAGTCAGTATACTCTCCACGAACACCTGAGAAAAGTTCAATAGAGATATACTGTAGACACATTGAATCTCCTTAATATTCTGAGGAAGTAGAAGCATTGGATACGCTCTCTTTGTGATTGCATTATTGTGCTAGGCCCAGCACAGACCTTCAATGTTACGCATGCCAAGGAACTTGATGAAGACAGGTTTATAGATCCTTGGCTTTCCCTCTTAATGTCAACAATCAGCTCTGGTCTTGCCAACATTGAAAGCAAGATTGTTGCTCTGGCACCATTCAATCTACCTCCTGTACTCTGGTCATATCGTTACCCATTCATAGGATCATAGGTGATAGGAGTAGAATTAGGCCATTCGGCCCCTCAAGTCCATTCCGCCATTCAATCATGGCTGATTTATCTCTCCCTCCTAGCCCCATTCTCCTGACTTCTCCCCATAATCTCTGACACCCGTGTTAATCAAGAATCTTATCTATTTCTGCCTTAAAAATATCCACTGACTTTGCCTCCACAACCTTCTGTGGCAAATAATTCCACAAATTCACCACCCATTGTTCAGCCAGCAATGATGGCATCATTAGTGTTCAAGTGAGTTTATTGTCATGTGTCCCTGATAGGACAATGAAATTCTTGCTTTGCTTCAGCACACAGAACATAGTAGGCATTTACTACAAAAACAGATCAGTGTGTCCATATACCATAATATAAATATATACACACATGAATAAGTGAATTTAAAAATGGTGTTGGAGTTATATCTGCCCATAGTCATGGGTATAGAGAGAGTAGAGCAGGAGGCTGACCACATGGCATTGAGGTGGTCCTGTATCGAGGGGAAATGTTGCCAATTTGTACTGATTGTGGTCTGCCATTGAGGAAGTTGAAGATCCATGCAGAGGGATGAGTGGAGGCTCAGTTCTCTGAGTTTGATAATAAGTTTGGAGAAAATGATGGTATTGAACACCAAGCTGTATTCAATGAAAACAGACTGACCTGTGTGTTCTTATTGACCAAGTGGCTCAGTGCAGAGTGGAGAGCCAGCAAGATCACATCTTCTATTGATCTTCATTGGCAGTAAATGAGAAGTAGTGGACCTAGGTCTTTGAAGGAGCAGCTGATATGCATCATAACCAACCTCTGAAACTACTCATCATCACAGGCTTTAGTGGCACCTGTCAGTGGTCATTAAGGCCTGTCAGCTTACTCTTCTGTAAATCCCTGTAGGGATATTAATAATGTTTATAGCTAGAGTTGTTCTTCTTGAAACTGGGGAAGTTGCAAGGGGATCTGACAGAGGTATTAAACATTATGAAAGGTGTAAACAGAGTTGATAGAAAGTATTTCCACTAACAAGGAGTTAAGGGGACAAGGAGTGAAGGTAATTGGCCAAGAACCAACTATGAATGGTTACGGTCTGGTATGCACTGCCAGGAGTTGTAATGGAGGCAGTTCATTGCGAGCTGAATGAGTTTCTGAAAGAACAGAACTTGTAGATCTTTGGAAGAAGATGGGGAGTGGGACTAGATCATATCTGTAAATGGAGTACTCAATAGGCAGAATGGCCTTCTTTAGTGAATCTGTGTTAACAGCCCAGTGTAATGGCAGATCTTATTCTTCACACATCGCGTTAGTTCGCGCACAGTGCCGAAATATAGACCCTTGCCCACTAGACAGGTCTTCACATTTCTGGTGCACAAGAAGTTTCATTTCACCAGTGGGACAGTGAATGGAATTGGCATCCAAACTTGCAGTTCTGCCAAGCTGCATGCAGTCTTCAAGAGAGGTTATATTTCTAAACGTAAATTACTGTCACAGAACAGGTTTGACATGCCTTCCAGCTGTTCATGATTGTGCTCTCTAAGTAAGTCTGAAATCAATCATCATAACTTTGTTCTGATTGATTTCTGAGTTGTATAGGTGCAAGGGATCTCCGGGTGGGTTTTGTTTATCCAATCACTGATAGATTTTAAAAACAAAACGTAAACTTTTACTTGCCGGATGTTTAAATTATTTTTACAACATTTCCCAACTGTAGAGCAGTGACTTCACTCCAAAGGTCTTTCATTGATTGTAAAGGGCCTGTCCCACGAGCATGTGACTCCATGCGGCAAGCGCGCCCTAAGCGACTCCATGCGGCAAGCGCAACCTAACGTGGTCGCTTGAGTCATACGGCCTCGCGGGGCTGGTCCCACTTCGATCGCCGGAGCCGTATGGAGTTGCGCGGAGCTGGTCCCGACATCGCGCGGGGCTCCGAAAAACTGACCGTGTTCAAAAATTCCGCGCGGCAATGGCCTGCCGGCCCGCAGCCGCCTCGACGCCATACGTCACGCGCGAACTTCCCGCGGACTTCGCTCGCAATTCATGTCACTCACTCGACCTCCGCGCGGCCCCCGCTTCTGGTTAGGTCGCGCTTGTCGCATGGAGTCAATTAAGTCGCGCTTGCCGCGTGGAGTCGCATGCTCGTGGGACAGGCCCTTAAGGGTGCTTTGGGATGTTTTAAGGTCACAAAAAGTGCCATATAAATGTGAGCTTGTTCCTTATTCCTAAGGATGGACTTTCAGACAAAAGGCAGAATGAGGTGGGCTAGGCTGTGTCATTTATATGGTCTGTTTCCCTTTGGTCTCAATTTTGGGTGGTGTTCAGGTTACGGTGTGGCCCAGAACATGGAAAAAATGTTTGGAAACCAAGATATAAATACCGTACTTTTCTTGCGGAGTTTCACTTGATAGAAGATCAGAGAACTAGATTCACGGGACTCCCTACTTAGGATTCCTGTTCTCCCCTCATGATTTCAGCAGGAAATCTCCAAAGCCCCGAAGAAACACCTGATCACTGCTTTTCTGAGGATTCCAGTTTTCTGCTGAGTACAGTATATATTGGCAAGAATTATTGGCTCCACCGCAAATGTATTTCCTTTGTTATATTTTGTCATCTGTATTGGTGGCAGCATCGTAGGAGGGTTTTTGCCTGCTTTGACTAGGATTAGTATTCTGCATGAATCCTCTTCTTTCTGGCACCATTCTTTGTGTGCCTAGATTGTATATGACAGCAACTATTTCACGTTGGAACAATGCTTCTAAATTCTAACCTATCATCAGTTGACATCCAATGCACTGTGATCAGGCCAGGAAACTCAGTTGATTTCCATACTCCAGCCGTGAAGCTCTGACATTGATTGTAATTTTGCTACTGATGTATTGGTTGACATGACTTGGATGTCTTGTTTACATTGACAAGATCATGAATCAAAATTTATCAATTCCTGTTTAGAGCAATCCCACACCAAATAACACCACCAAGAGCGCACTTTGCCTTCTTTTGTTACAACACCAACTTTTATATTTGTCAGCCAGTGGTTCACAGTAATGATTGCAATGCCAAATTTGGTCACTTTGGGAATGTTGAAAGCATTTTCATTTTTGATATCTCATTCCCACAAGAACACAGCAATTCTATAAATATTTATGCCAAATGGTTGCATAAATATTGGGGGTTTTTCCAAATTCCTTAGAAGTACCATCACTGTATGCTGCTGACATCATTTGAGCCTTGAGTGGAGGCATTGTGACATCCAACAGAACTGGAAAGCCTCATTAGATTTCAATGTTTTTGAACCGAGACTGAAATTTTAAGCATATTACAATCTTCTATTTCAGTGTACTCCAAAATGTGGCCCAGGATTTAAGCATCGAATTGTTTTGTGCAAGAGCAGTGACCTGAGCAAGACTTTCCCGCCCTTCCATTGTTCTAATGAAAACAAACCTCCGGCCCGAATTCGCTGCAGCCTCGGGCGATGCCCACCTCCACGATGGGTCATGGGAGAATGGGGTTTGGTAAGTTGGCATTAAAGTGAAGTTATGGTATTCTGTTCTCTTAGCACTCATTTATCTGACAGTCCTGAGTGCATAAATGAATATGAGCTGCACATGATGCAAGGTAACTGTTGAAAGAGGTTTGAAGATTGTACCAAATTTCAGTTTTATACATTATTTTTTTAATCTTCTCATCAAAAAGTAAATCATATGAAAACAGGATTTTTTAAATTTTGAAATACTCCATTTACACATTTTTGTCATAAAGCAATTAACTGTTTAGAGTCCACATTCTTGATTTATGGGGATTTGTTTCACAAAAAAATAATTTAATATTCACAATAAATCAGGTTTGACTGCTTTTCTGGAATTTTTTGAGGATGTAACTAGGAAAATGGACAAGGGAGAGCCAGTGGATGTAGTGTACCTGGACTTTCAGAAAGCATTTGATAAGGTCCCACATAGGAGATTAGTGGACAAAATTAGGACACATGGTATTGGGGGTAGAGTGCTGACATGGATAGAAAATTGGTTGGCAGTCAGGAAACAAAGAGTATGGATTAACGGGTCCCTTTGAGAATGGCAGGCAGTGACTAATGGGGTACTGCAAGGCTCGGTGCTGGGACCGCAGCTATTTACAATATACATCAATGAGTTGGATGAAGGGATTCAAAGTAACATTAGCAAATTTGCAGATGACACAAAACTGGGTGGTAGTGTGAACAGTGAGGAGGATGCTATGAGAATGCAGGGTGACTTGGACAGGTTGGGTGAGTGGGCAGATGCATGTCAGATGCAGTTTAATGTGGATAAATGTGAGGTTATCCACTTTGGTAGCATAAACAGGAAGGCAGATTATTATCTAAATGGTGTCAAGTTGGGAAAAGGAGGAGTACAACGTGATCTGGGGGTCCTTGTTCATCAGTCAATGAAAGTAAGCATGCAGGTACAGCAGGCAGTGAAGAAAGTGAATGGCATGTTGGCCTTCATAGCAAGACAATAATAGACAATAGGTGGCAGCTCATTACAATTGCTTCAGATTACAAATACCATTTATTATAGACAATAGACACTAGGTGCAGGAGTAGGCCATTTGGTCCTCCGAGCCAGCACCGCCATTCAATGTGATCATGGCTGATCATCCCCAATCAGTACCCCGTTCCTGCCTTCTCCCCATATCCCCTGACTCTGCTATCTTTAAGAACTCTATCTAGCTCTCTCTTGAAAGCATCCAGAGAACCTGCCTCCACCGCCCTTTGAGGCAGAGAATTCCACAGACTCACAACTCTCTGTGAGAAAAAGTGTTTCCTCGTCTCCGTTCTAAATGGCTTACCCCTTATTCTTAAACTGTGGCCCCTGGTTCTGGACTCCCCCAGCATCAGGAACACGTTTCCTGCCTCTAGTGTGTTCAAACCCTTAACAATCTTATATCTCAATAAGATACCCTCTCATCCTTCTAAACTCCAGAGTGTATAAGCCCAGCCGCTCCATTCTCTCAGCATATGACAGTCCCGCCATCCCGGGAACTAACCTTGTAATCCTACGCTGCACTCCCTCAATAGCAAGAATGTCCTTCCTCAAATTAGGGGACCAAAACTGTACCAGGTCTCTGTACAACTGCAGAAGGGCCTCATGCCATGATCTCATTGAATGGCGGTGCTGGCTCAGAGGACAGAATGGCCTACTCCTGCACCTATTGTCTATTGTCTATAATAAATGGTATTTGTAATCTGAAGCAATTGTAATGAGCTGCCATTTCTCTGCCCATTTCTGTAGTTGATCTATATCCTGCTTTGAAAGCCTTCCTCACTGTCTGCAAGTCCAGCCATCTTGGTGTTCTCTGCAACCTTACTAACCAACCCAACCACATTTATGTCCAAGTCATTTATATATATCACCAACTCAGGAGGTCCCAATATAAATCCTTGTGGAACTCCACTGCTAACAGACCTCCAGCGAGAATAATGCCTGTCCACCACAGCCCTTTATGTTTCTATGAGTGTCAGTTCTGAATCCATTTTGTTCATAGCATGCCAGGAAAAATATCTCCTGCAGGAAGTTGAGTGTTATCGTGCACCAGAGCAATGCATTTCCTCTAAGTAGAGACATGGAGGCCACCAGGATTATTCAGATGTTTCAAGCCAGCTGCACACACTTGCAGCCAACTCAATTCCCCTGCTACACTTCAGCTGGCTTTACAGCTGACCTTCGCAGCAGTACTATCATTGAGCAGAAAACCTAGTCCAAGGTGACCTTGCAGAATTACAGCCATAACATTTTGATGTTGAGCATGCTTCATTATCTATTTGTTGTGGATTAATGTTAAGATTTAATAGGCATTGAAAAGCAAGAAAAGTGCAGCTGCTGGAAATCTGGGATAAAACAGACAATGCTTGAAACACTCTACAGGGTCAGAAGCATCATTTGAAGGAAGCATTTTCAGTGATTGATCCGTCATCGGGTTTGAGAAAGTAATCATGTTTTAAGTAGCAGAACAGGGAGAGGGGTAGAGAGAATAAAGGCTGTGATAGGGTTGAGACCGAGAGAGAAAGACAGAGAGAATATCAATCATGCAGGTGGTGCCTGCTGGGAGCAGACGGTGAAGGTTTGTGAATCACAGACGATTTATTAAAAGAGGAGAAAGTAGGAAATTAATAAAAGGCAGAAATGGTAGGAAACACAGTATAGGAGATCCTAACCAGCTAGGAGCCAAAACTGGTAACTGAAAGGGTTGGAGGACGTCAAAGATGCCATGGCTGCAGATTGGGGAAAATAATGAATTTTCCAATTTCCAATTTCCCCAATGGGTTAAAATGAAGTTGAGGAAGAAATATGAACCAATGGACAAGAACAGATTGACAGATTCTTGATTAGTAAGCGTGTCAGGGGTTATGGGGGGAAAGATGGAAGATGGGGTTGAGAGGGATAGATAGATCAACCATGATTGAATGACTGAGTAGACTTGATAGGCCGAATGGCCTTATTCTGCTACTGCAACTTATGAACAGGCTGAAACAAGTGACTAGCAAGACAGCCGTTAACATGTATTTCTGTTCTTTATTTATTGCAGTGTTCTGCACAATGTGGTCTTGGCCAGCAAATGAGGACAGTGCAATGTCTTTCATATACTGGCCAGCCATCTACTGAGTGTCCTGAAGCCCTTCGACCACCCTCAATGCAGCAGTGCGAGAGTAAATGTGATGCTACCCCTGTCGCCAATGCAGAAGGTAGGTGCTGAAAAATACACAGCATGAGTGGGTGACATTTCAGGGCTGCTTCTTCAAGGACCTCTAGAATTTGAACTGTTTAAGAAATGTCAGTAGACATTTTAGAAGCGACTGGCGCTGTCATTTCTAAATTGCTCTAGTGTGATGCATTGCTTGCAGTTTGAGCCGCTGGGTCTCTTAATAATGTCAAAAACTTTTCTGCCAAGTTAAAGCTATGGAATTTGCAAACATTGGGCTTTTCTTACATGGTATTTCAAAAGAATCATACTGACGTAGTAATTTGTAAATAAGCAACAGATTTATGTCCTTTGACGTAAGCTTTTTATTACAAATGACACAAATTAGTTTAAAGTACTGATAAACAGGTCAGTCTATTCAATAATTTAATTTGATGACATACAATTTTGATGGATCATTTCCCAATATAAATAACACCCAGATTTTAACAGGGAGTATGAAAAATAATGTGGCTGCCAGCCTAACTTCATGCAACATTGCTCTTTAATATGAAACTATCTCAACTAGTGCACGGTTCCCATTTGAAGGAACTAGCCAAGTTAGCTTCTTCTGCACTCTTTGCTTAGTGTTAGATATGGTGCTTGGTTTTGCAGCATATCAAGCATTTGCAAACAGTCAAATTCAGTTTATTGCAATAAATCCGTTTTTGAAATAATTTGGAGTCAATATCTATGTTTTCTCAATTGATGACAGAAGCGAGGCAGCATTTAGCGTAATAATTTTAACCAGTTGTGAAAGTTTATACCAACAAAAGACACACCGTTGAAGTCAACATCTGTTTGAGTTCTTGAGTTGTGCTTTTGAATTACTGTATTTTTTTAAACCAGGCTTTGAAGGATTGCTTCTTTTAAGTGTAATGTTACATTTACTGTTGAGACTATACTGCAGTACAAACACCAATAGTCTAACCACTGCTAGAGTTCTGTACCATTTATTTTAAAGCACATATGTGGCTGCAGGATCCAGACAGTCCAAGGTCATCCGAAACCTGAACCAAAATGGCATTTTAATTATTTTTCATGCAGTTTCAAGTTCCTTTGCAGTTTATGTAGCGTGTTAATGCACCCCTCACAGTAGCTGCAAGTACTTTGCCATTTAGTATTTCTTGTTTTGACCGTAATGTATATCCTTGGTGTATTCCACATCTGTAAGTCAAGACATGGATATTCCTTATGATTCATTGATTCCAGACGATGTATTATATTAACCAATGGATCGGCAAGTTTCACAGACAAAATTTGACGCATGGTTATGGTACATTTTGCAAAGGTAAATCATTAAACAAAGGTAAAGTACGGCCATAATAAATCTAAGGTAAAAACTGGAACTGCTGAAAATTAATCATGTAGTCAGTATCTAAAAGAGAAATACCAATTAATCTTCTGAAGAGGATCCTTCATCATAGTGATTAAATAATAATTTTATCAGGAACAAGTTAATTTTAATGTTGTTTTACAGTTGATGTTGTATTTTTACAAATGATGAAATGTTAATGTGTTTTCAATATGGTTGCACTAAGCCAAATATCATATTTTTAAAAAAACCCATATTTGACAGATTTTTGGAACCCATAATATAAAGCTTCTGTATTATGACCAACCAGAAGTTTTTGTAGCAAAAAGTTATAGAATAAATGCCAGTGAAGATTTGAGCTTGACGGAAGCATGATTCAGAGAGACGGAGCTTGAATGTTTTAAACCCATCTCTGACCTGTGCTTCCTTAAAGTTAACTCCGCACACAGTACAAGTCTGGGGAATTCATCCATATGTGTACCATATGGATGGTTATGTATGAAAAAGCAAGAAAGATTTATTTTCTGAAAAAGATTAAATGGTTTCTGCACTGCAAAAAAATAAAAACACAGAAAAATTGCACTCATTCATTAAAGGATGAGTTATTTAAGTTGGAGGATTTGGGATGTTTCTGGTAAGGGCATGTACATCTTTGAAATGAATTAATGTTGTAGCTGCACTCAATGCTGTCAATTATTTTACCCACAGAATGCAAAGATGTGAACAAAGTGGCTTACTGCCCACTGGTGCTGAAGTTCAAGTTCTGCAGCAGGGCGTACTTTAGACAAATGTGCTGTAAGACCTGCCAAGGACACTGACCCAAAGCAAGCCTTGTTAATTCTATCATGGAAAACGTGCCTGCCCTGAATTCAACAAGGAACGGGATTTGATGTCCCACAAACTCTACCCTGTGGAAATGGTGACCACTGGTCAGCTTCAGCTGACAATAATTTGCTGTTATTTTAACTTCTGTGAAGTGGGATTTTTTTTTTACTAAGGTGCTGGACACAGAGCGGAGGAGATGCCAGTTCTAAGTTTTCTGCTCAGCAACATGAAAATCACTCAGCTGTTCAGGACACGCACGTTCACTTGAACAAATTGAATAGTTGGTTCATCTCCAGGGACCAGAAAGTTAATGTAATATATATTGGACCTAAATAAGAGAGAACAGTTTGTATATGTTCAAAGGCTGATAAGGCAGAAAATAATAATTATCAGAGCTTGCCTAGCTAAATAAAAATGGACAGATATGATTTCAACACACTTTAGGAACTATTACAATTATTTATCTCTCACAGTGACCAAAATAAGTTTTATAGTATCAACAGATAAGTTATTTTTAAAATAAAACCAAAAATGGAACATATTTCTTCTCTACATGGTGCTACATTCCTAGTTCTTTCCACCAAAATTCCTATTTTCAAGGCTAAGTGGTTTAGAAAAAAAAATGATACCCCAACACTGGAAATGTCAGTCAGAATTACTCCATTTAATAAATGAAAGAGAATTGAAGCATTATTCTAGTAAAGATGCAGGAATGCATCCAAATCGATGAAGGTTTCTTGCTGCCAACCAGAGTTCAAATTAAATTGTGTTCTAAATAACATTAATATCTTTCAATTTGCCATTTTTTTAAACAAATTAATTGAAGCATGGGTGTTTCTTTTACCATTGTGAAGTAAGGAAATGCAGAGATCATGCACCAAACTGCCACACTCCCAATATAAATAGAAATGCCCAGAGCCTGAAATGTACTGCTCCAACTGCTCTTGCTTACACCACTGGTTTTGGAGTGTGTTTGACCACACAGGCACCACCGAGTTGCTTAAAGCAGGCTCTGTTCAAGCAGTTCTGGATGCGACCACCATGTAATACACAGACAGACTATCTACTTTGAAACCAGGCACACCTTTCAAGGAAGCTTGTAATAAAAAAGGACAAAAATCTCCAGATACTTCTCTCTTTCAAAAGAATATTTCAGAAAGAGAAAATATAAATGATTAGAATATTTAGTCGCACTACTCTCAGCAGGAATATTAGCAATACATTAAGTTTAGATTTGACAATATATTGTTTACCTGAATAATATTTAAATGTGAAACCACATAGTATTTGTACACTAAAGGTAAAAAAACATACATGATTCCAAAGCCCAGTGCTTGTAAGATAAGTGGCCTAGCTTGATTAAAGACAATATGGAGATAATAAAAGAGGATACTTGTTCATATTACTACAGTACTTGAACACTTACAGATTGCAACAGGTACTTTAATGAATGTGCATTTGTTTTGAACTGTGCCTCTTTTGTCTAGTGCAATGAACCTATCTTAAGTGAGAATATTTGTAAATCATTGTGTACAAAATCCATTAACATGCAAAACGGGGCACTTTTCATCAGTTAAGTGAGATTCTGTAGATTTTGAATGAAACCAATGTTTAGTAGAGTACATTTATTTTCATTTCAAAGGAATTATTTTAAAGTCATTTTCGTGAAAAATTTTGATTTTTTTTAAATAAAGAAAACTAACTAGCTAATTATACATCAGCTAAAATATTTAATCAGCAAGGATGTGATTTGTTATACAAAAATGTACAAGCTGGCAATTTCATCTGAGGACAGCCTGCACCAGGAAATTGTCATTTTGCATATTTGTTTATGAAGTCATAGGTAACGAGAAAACCTTTCAGATATAAATTCAGAACGACATAATTTTTGACAATCTATATTGGATGATGTGCTGTACACTCAATTATAACCACGAAAATCTTGTCTGTCATCTACTACCTCTCGACAGTATTTTTAAACTGCTTTGTTCCACAATACAACTGGCCAGGTCAACATGGTGCTAGTTCAAATGCCTATCACTGGGCTTGCAACAAACTAGTTCCATATATTGGACATCCTTTTGAATAAACTAACTTGGTGCTGTTATGCCTTGAGAAATCTGAGCTTCGTAAAGGGAACAGTGCTATGACAATCCCAAGAATCAGTGCTTAGTACTCCAGGGCATGAGTGTGTTAATCAGTTAATGTTTCATTTCAACAAGGAACTATGCTTAAAGATCTCCTCTTTACCTCAACTTAGGTATTAACATTGCAGAGACTTGTTTCCATGGATTGGTTTTTTATTTTGTCTTGTGGTACTGGTGCTATATAACCAGGGAGTTGAATGTATTATCTACACTATAGGACAGCACTGACAGTGGAATTAATGCAACTCCCTCAAGGAATTTGGATAACATTATTAAAGGGAACAGGATGCATTAAAAAAAAAAAAGAAATTAAGAGGAAGAGAAATTTCCAAATGGGACCCAAACAAACAGAACCAAAATTGGACCAGAAAGTGTTCAAATAGCACAGTTTTTTGCTGCTGCTACTGTGTAGCCACCTTACTATCAAAAGCTGAATCCTTTCTGTAGTTTTCAAGCTGATAATAGTTAATTGTGCAAGCTGTAAAGAAGTTTGACAGGCCTGCCATACTGAGAAGAACAGTACATTGTAACCAGTACAATGAAGAGCCCAAGGCGCACACTGCAGTATTATCAGCATCTGCTCATACAGACTAAGAAAGGGCTTGTTCACAGAAATACCCCCAAGGTGCATACTTCATGGAGTGGTACATTTAATTATGGACTGTATTAATCACTGAATGTCACATAAATATCCTTATTCAGAATGGAAATAGCATTGTATTATTGTGATTAGTTGCTTATATTTTACATTCAGTATTAATGTGGTACACTGTTATTAAATATTTCCTTTTTTGTAAATTATATGCTAATTTATTGCCATGTTTCATGACACTTGTTCTCCATTCATTTCACTACGTATATAGAAAGTTAATACTAAATTCAGTGAAATGGTGTTCCGTATTTGTGACACAGGACTTTTTTCTTAGGTAATTTAAAACAATAAAAGTGCAGCTTCTAAACATAGTAAAACAATCTTGTTACCCTGTTGTTTATTTGATGGATTAATTATATAAAACATCTGCTGAATGATATAACTTTGTAATGCAGATGTATAGTCGATGTGTAAATGTGAAGCAACTCTAGAACTCTAGACTTTCTTTGCAAAGCCATGTTCAAAGCAGCTAGAATCCAGATCAGTTTTCTCCTATATGATCCTGTTGAAAAGCTATTCCTGACCTTCTGCCATATATGGTGGTTCTGTACATGTTACCATCTGTAAACTAAATGGTTGCAAAAGATAGTTTCTCAGTTGACATTTTCCTCTAAATGATGTCGAGTCAATGATCATTTGTTAAGGTGCTGCTATTGGAGCTGGAACATTTACATCACATATCGCTCGTTCAACTGAAGAAATAAAACAGTTTCAATTAGCATAAGACCCAAGTTCTTCCACTGTATAAGAAAATGATTTTGATTCACTGCCATCTTGCTTATTTGCAACAATACACTTTCCTTTCACTGAATAAAAGTCCTATAAATCTATACTTACTTACTTCCCTATAACGATTATCATTAGTCACACACCATTGGAATACCAACAACTGGTTTTTAAACATCTTCTGTTGGCCTGAGGAACATTTAACTGTGCTATTGTGATATATGGTTAAAGCCAAGCGTAAGATAGAACTTTAAAGTCAGCACAATGTTTTTTTTAAATACCACCACTCCACATCAATGAAACTGAAATCAAAAGGAGTGCAAGCAAATTTAGCAGAGGCCTAAATTCTAGGCAGAGTTCTTTCATGTCTGGTCTTCACCCCAGTGATGGTTTATTCACTTTGGGTCATCCTCTACATCCACCACTACCCTTCTTCTGGCTATAACAAGAAGCACCTATGATGTGGGGGAATCTGTTCATGCACATTATTTATTTATCATCCCTTCTCTCCTCCCTAATGAGTTTAAATTAAGGTTCAAACCTTAATTCTGGTCAGATTACTGTTTGGATTTAGATCCTTGGACAGAATTAATTTGTTATTGACAATTACTGTTTCATGATATTGCTGGTTCTAACCCGTATTTGGGATCATATCTCATAAAACATCACAAGAACCAAACAGGAGAAACTCAGCGGGTGAGGCAGCATCTATGGAGCAAAGGAATAGGTAACATTTTTGGTCGAGACTATTCTTCAGACTGATGTGGGGGTGGGGGGGTGGGAAGAAGAAAGGAAGAGGTGGAGTCAGTGCGCTGTTTGAGGGTTGGGAAGGGGAGGGGAAGGAGGGAGAAAGCAAGGACCACCTGAAATTGGAGAAGCCAATGTTAGCATACCGCTGGTGTGTAAACTACCCAAGCGAAATATGAGGTGCTGCTCCTCCAATTTGCGATGGGACTCACTTTGGCCATGGATGAGGCCCAGGACAGAAAGGTCGGATTTTTACAGCAAATTGGAGGAGCAGCACCTCATATTTCGCTTTGGTAGTTTACACCCCAGCAGTATAAACATTGACTTCTCCAAGTCCAGGTAGTCCTTGCTTTCTCCCTCCTTCCCCTCCCCTTCCCAGCTCTCCCACAGCCCACTGTCTTTGTCTCTTCCTGTCTTCTTCACGCCCCCCAACCCCCACATCAGTCTGAAGAAGGGTCTCGACCCGAAACGTTACCTATTCCTTCGCTCCATAGATGCTGCCTCACCCACTGAGTTTCTCCAGCATTTTTGTCTACCTTCAATTTTTCCAGCATTTGCAGTTCTTTTATAAACAAGAAGAAAACAGGTCATTTCGATCTTGATACCAAAAACACGACAAATGCTGAAACTGAACAAAAAAACTGAAAATGCAGGAGGTACTCAGCTGGCCAGGCAGCAACTGCAATTATTTGCATTTGGAGAGGCAAGGATTGATCAAGGAAAGTCAGCATGACATTGTGCATGGGAAATTATATCTCGACAATTTGACCAAGAAGATTGATGAATGTAGGGTGATAGACATTGTCCATTGAATTGTTAGCAAGGCTGTGACAAGATCCTGCATGGCAGGCAGGTCTGAAAGATTAGACCACATGAGATATGGTGTGAGCTAGCCAATTGCACACACTATTGACTTTGTGGTAGGATCTATTTTGGTAAGTTAAACCAGGACAGATAATACACAGTAAATGGCAGGGCCCTGGAGAGTATTGGAGAACAGAGAGATCTAGGGGGTATAAGAACATAGTTTCCCCTTAAGGAAGTATACATATGCACGATATATACTGATGATCAGTATTCATCATGCACACAGATGCATCAGTGTACATTCATCAGTCATGTATATGCACTGATTCATAGGAGATCTGTATCAGGGACAAAATGCTCAAAATATTGAAGAACATTTGGGATGAATAAATCTACAGAGCCGGATGGGATCTGCCCCAGGATGCTAAAGGAAGCAAAGGAGGAGATTGTTGCATCTTCATTAGCCATGAGTGAGGTACCAGAACACCACATGATAGTAAATGTTGTTGCCTTGTTCAAAAAGGGCAGTAGGGATATGGACAGGTTGGAAACTACCCATTGGTGATCATTACATCACATTGTTGGGGACTATTCAGGATTTATGCTCACTTGGAAAGACAGGAACCGATTTGGAAGAATCAATAGGGTTTTGTGCAGAGGACATCATTTTGCAGAAATATGATTGAGTTTTCTGAGGTGATAACAAAGGAGATTGTTGAAGGCAAGATGCAGCAAAGCTTGTTTTGGGGACATCTCTACCTGAGACCTCAAGAAATCCCAGCCTGTCACACAGACCAGATTTCCCACCATTGACCACATCTACACTTCATGATGCTTTAGAAAAGCAGCCAACATTCTTAAAGACCTGTCCTAACCCAGTCATTAATTCCTCTTCTTGCTCCCATCAGGGCCGAAGTTACAGAAGCTTGAAAGCGCACAAACCCTATCATCAGACCCGGGAATGACCACTAACATATTTTGTTTAGGTCTGAATTAAGATCCTTTACACCGACTATGAAGAACATAACAGGGACTACTTTACGAGGCTGTTTCTCTTCAAATCATACAACAGCAGATGATGACATTCAGCCCACTGAGTCTGGAAAATAATCCAGGTGTTTGCACTTCTCTCCACCTATCCCATAGATGTCCACTTGAACGTTTGCGTCTGCACCAAATCTTTGTCCATAACCCTTTTAGGCATCGCATCCCATATTATAACAACTGATCTTGTGATAACATCTCTTTTCAGTCTGCTGGGTTTTTGTCTGATGCTCTCATGTCTGCAATCTCTGTTTACAAACCCACTCACTAGTGCAAGCAGTTCCCCAACAATTATTATATGAAAATCCCACATTATCTCCAATACTTCCATGAAATCTCACCTTAATCATTTCAGTTCTGAGCAAAACAATTTCCTTATCAGCTCTTCCAAACTAACTGATATCCCTAATCCTTGTTATCAGTCTCAGGAATGCCTCAGAACAGTTTTCAGCTGCTATTATTTGTTTAGTGTGATATGAAGAGACAGCTGAGCATACGGGAAGCATCAAAAGCCATGGATGATAACAAGGCTCCAGCTGAATTGCTGCAGACGTTAAGATTCAGGTTTCCATGCCACTAGCCAAGCTGTTCTGGTACAACTGCGCCACCAGTATTTACCCAGCAACGGGCAATGTGGCCCAGATGTGCCCAGACCATAAAAAATAGGAAAATCTAGTTATTGTTCCATTAATCTAGTTATTCAGCAAAGTGATGAAGGATGATATCAACTGTGGTATCGGTTGGCACTTACCATTGATGCATAATTTGGCTCAGTTATGACCTCTTGGTTGCAAACATCTCTGTAGATCTGGATCAAATATGGTCAAAAGCGTTGAATCCAATAGGTGACCTGACAGTTAAAAGCAAGGGATCAGGTAATAATTCCTCCAACAAAAGTGAGCCTATCCATCTCCCCATGTAATGTTGCTGTCATTACATAATACTGGTTGTCACTACGGCGGCGACCTGGATCCGGGGCTCGGCCGCGGGCCAATGGAGGACACAACAGCTGCGGGCATCTTCGACCATCCCCCGGGCCGCGGAGCTTGAACCGGCCCGTTCGCGGAGCTAGCTCGGTTGAGCCGCGGGACTGACTTACCATCGCCCGGTGGGGTATCGCCTCGGCGCAGAGGGAGAAGAGGAGGGAAGAGACAGTAACTCTAAGACTTTTGCCTCCATCACAGTGAGGAGGTGTTTGGTGAACTCACTGTGGTGGATGTTAATTTGTGTTTATTGTGTTTTGTTATTATTACATGTATGGCTGCAGGCAACAGCATTTCGTTCAGACCGAAAGGTCTGAATGACAAATAAAGGATTCAATTCAATTCAATTCAATTCAATTCAATGATCACAAACGTAACTGAACAAGCCACATAAATGCAATGGAGCTCGGAGACTGCCTATCCACTGGTAATCAACCCCCTTCCCAACTCCACCAGCCACCCCCCAGCCCCCCGCCCCCCACCCCCCACACCATCCACTCCAAAAGAGTGATAGAATATGTTTAGATGTGCATAACTCCAGAGCATTGAAGAGACTTGTCATCACCCTTGATCAGACTGACCACTTGATTGGGATTCCATATAGACCCTAAACCATCACCTGCCACCTATGGCTCTGCTAGTTTGCAGCATAGTCTCTACACTTGCCAGGGCTCCTTTGGGAGCAGCACATCCAGCACACAGCTTCTGACATCAAGGACATCATTGATTGTTAATAATACTCATGGTTCCTACCTTACAGCTATCTGCTGGTATCCTCATGGAATAGTTTCATCACTTCCTTCTCCTGGGCAATTAGGGAAGAGTATTATTGGCTTGTCTACCACTGATATCCAGAATTCCATCCATGATCAAAATTCCACTGCACCCTCTCCAATTTTTTGATACTTTTGCTATCGCTTTGTTCCCAGAACTGGACACAATTCTGCAACTGAAACCAAATGCGAGATCTAAAGAAAAGTTACAAAATGCTGGAGTAACTCAGCAGGTCAGGCAGCTTCTCTGGAGAACATGGATAGGTGACAGTTCTGGTCAGATCACCCCCTTCTCTCCCCTCCCATCTTTTCCCTGTGCTGCACCTGGTCTTCCCCCTCCTCCTCTACTTCCACCTACATTCCTTCCACTGGTTTCACAATTGACAACTCTTCTATCCTTAACATACATCTTTACTCTTTTCATCTCTGGCCTTTGTCCAACCATCTCCCTATCAATGTTCCCTCCCCCCTCACCTGTATCCACCTATCACTTGCCAGGCTTTGTCCCACCCCTCCTCTCTTCCAGCTTTCAACCCCCACCACAATCTGTCTAAAGAAGGGTCCCACCTGAAACATCTGCCTGACCCATAGAGTTATTCCAGCAGTGTGTGTCGATAGAGATTACAAAGTAAATGCATCTACTCTGTCTGTTGGTATGCAGAAAGTGTATCATGATTAGTTGTCAGTTATTAATTAAATTGAATGGTGAGCACATCAGGGGGGAAATCAGCTCGTTGAAAACCTCTACCAACAAAGAGTAGGTCTGGAGTACCTTTGGTCCTCTCCTCCGAGAATCATGGTATCATTCAGTGGCTGCATCAAAGAATCCAACAGTTGTCAAGAAAACAAAAGTATCAATCTAGACGCATACTGTTTCAATTCGTTGCACGTGAAGAACGATCATAAAACTCTACACCTGTAAAGGATCTTCCTTCATGTTCTTACAAGGTAGAGGAACTGAAATAAATTTTCATTAGGCGAGAAATAGTATTGGGTAGGCTAATGGGACTGAAGGATGATAAATCCCCTGAGCTGGATGGTCTGCATCCCAGGGTCCTCAGGGAGGTGGCTCTAGAAATAGTGGACGCATTGGTGATCATTTTCCAATGTTCAATAGATTCAGGATCAGTTCCTGGGGATTGGAGGATAGCTAATGTTATCCCACTTTTCAAGAAAGGAGCGAGAGAGAAAACGGGGAATTACAGACCAGTTAGCCTGACTTCGGTGGTGGGCAAGATGCTGGAGTCAATTATTAAAGAGGTAATAATTGGGCATTTGGATAGCAGTAAAAGGATTAGTCCCAAGTCAACATGGACAAGCAAGAGGGGTAAAACGGAGGGGAGCTCACCTGGGACGCCTGGTGTTGAGCCCTTTGGAGGTGCCGTGGGCCTATCAATGAAACACCAAGGAAGGAAGGTGCCCACCTGATGACCCCAATTAAGTTTATACCCCTACCCCCATTCAAGATATTAAGAAGGTGCCAATTATAGTAGGGATTGTAATATCAAGTCCTATAAGCTCAACTGTACACAGTTGCTGCAAACTACCCTGCAGGTTCAGTGAACAAATAGTAAAGATTTTTCATTGCAATTATACTGGTGAGTATTGTGAACAGTTAGAATCTCTTGTCTAAAAAAAGAGTTTTGTTGCTCTCATACCTGAGATGGTGTCTCTACTGCAGGAGGAGGGCCTGTTTTTGTTGGGAAGTTTACTTTAGTTTATTTTAGAGATACAGCATGGAAACAGGCCCTTCTGCCCACCGAGCCCACACCAACCATCAATCACCCGTTCAATGTGCTATGTTCTATTTTATCTCATTTTCTGATTCATTCCCTACACATTAGGGCAATGTTCTTATCAGGTCCACATCACAAGATTAGAAATTGTTCAGCCAGAGCTGAACACAATGGCATCTTGCACTTCTTGTGTTTCTTGTGCGTCTTGTGCCTAGTGGTGGAAAGATTGGTGGAAACAGGGCCGCGACGTGAATTTGACCCCAGGGCAATATCGGAGTAAACTCCGCATAGAGAGCACCCCGTCGAAATTGAAGTCAGGTCTCTGGCGCTGTGAGGCAGCAGCTCTACCAGCTGTGCCACTGTTAGAACTTGAAGTGGAAGTCATAGAACATGGAACTGTGAAGTCATAGAACTAGAAGTCATTAGCCCTTAGAACTGGAAGTCATAGTCTAGAGCCAGGAGTCATAGACTTACAATAAGAGGTAGAACCATTCAAGACTGAGATAACAATTTTTTTTACTCGAGTATATGCATTTTTGAAGCCTCAAGTCAAGTCAAGTCAAGTTTATTCGTCACATAAACATACGAGATGTGCAGTGAAATGAAAAGTGGCAATGCTCGCAGACTTTGTGCAAAAAGACAAACAAACAAACTACAAACTTCTGCTTTTGCAAATTTCTATAGCCTTTATCCCAATTACTGAGATCAATATGCGTCTCCCATTCAGCCACTGTTGAATCCATCTTGCTACTCCTGCATTTATACCCAACAGTTGAACCTTCTTAACCAACCTTCCATGAGGAACCTTGTCAAAGGCCTTACTAAAGTCCATATAGACAACATCCACTGCTTTACCCTCGTCAATTTCCCTAGTAACCTCTTCAAAAAATTCAAGAAGATTAGTCAAACATGACCTTCCAGGCACAAATCCATGTTGTACTATACGATACTATATGGAATCGTTGAAGGTTAGCCACATTGACATTTCACTTACCTTGAAGTTACTGCTTGATCTTTCTAAGTGACATATTTAACATGTACACAGACTTTGTGGCTTTCAAAGTTGATTATTTTGGTAAATGAATAACAGTTCTGAGCTGTGATGAAGCAAGGCTCTATTAATGCAAAGATAGAAACAAAGTGCTGGAGTAATTCAGCAGGTCAGACAGCATCTCTGGAGAAAAAGGATGGGTGATGTTTTGGTTCGGACCCTTCATTAATGCAACTTACATATTGAAAATTTCATAAAATCATTGTAAATGCTTGAAATTTTTTTTTTAATGAAAGTCTATGAATAGCGAATATGTGGATCCTAAAGGGCCTGTCCCACAAGCATGCGACTCCATGCGGCAAGCGCGACCTAACGTGGTCGCTTGAGCCGTACGGCCTCGCGGGGCTGGTCCCACTTCGATCGCCGAAGCCGTATGGAGTTGTGGGAGCTGGTCCCGACATCGCGCGGGGCTCTGAAAAACTGACCGTGTTCAAAAATTCCGCGCAGCAACGGCCTGCCGGCCCGCAGCCGCCTCGACGCCGTATGTACGTCTTGACGCCATACGTCACGCGCATACTTCCTGCGGACTTCGCTCGAACTTCACGTCACACACTCGACCTCCGCGCGGCCCCCGCTTCCGGTTTGGTCGCGCTTGCCGCATGCAAGTCACATGCTCGTGGGACAGGCCCTTTATTAATTTTATTGCCTATAAATGAAGACATAATTTTTTTTCGAATCTCTTGTTGTACTTACTTCCATAAATCTTGCAGGATTTATTGGAAATCAACCAAATTCAGAAAAGCTGTGGCTTGAAACACAATAAAAATCAGGTAGTTGATTTTAGACAAGTTAGTCTGCACTGCCACCCTTCCCGAAAATACTGGCTCAGTCCTGCCAACTAGACCATGTACTTATGAAACCATTGGAAATAGGAATCCTCTACAAGAAAAGTGAATGTTCCAGCTTAAATAAAAAATTAGAATGGCACGCCAGTCCCTCTATTATTTCAGTATTTCAGGATCCAGGTATGGTGCGGCTGGCTGGCAGATGAGATGACATAGTTAATTATCTTTGGAAAGGACCATGAAATATTGGATAATTCACTAATATTTGTTAAATCAATCATTTGATTAAAAGAAAAGTTGAAAATGAAATAATTCAACTACAAGAGGCAATAAAATTTAAACTGTGCATTGATTCAACAATTCAATTGGGCAGGGGCTTAAAAACTTTGCAACGATTTTCCAGTTTAAAACATTTTTAAAAAACTCATAAGCTTTGTTGTTTTTGGTGAGCCAAACCTTTAGCATTTATGGTAATATACAATGAAACTTTTCCAGCAATTAGTCATAGATTTATATATAACACATGAAACAATGGAATCTGGAATGCTGATACAGG